>NC_054379.1:162384916-163124916 GCF_017654675.1 Xenopus laevis | reverse complement strand
TTGCATCTAGTCTTCAGGGCATGCCCCCCTGTTTTTTTCCCCTACAATGTGCGAGGAATGGTGTTTTTTATTAGACACTTTGATTTGCGGCTTTTGACTCATTCCCCAGCTCTATACTTGGTTCTGCTACAGTGACAGCTCTTTGTATCCAAATTAGTTCTACAGGTATGGGCTCTATTATCCGGAATGCTGAGGACCTGGGGTTTTCTAGATAATGGAGCTCTCCCTAATTTCATGCCATAAGAAAATAATTAAATCACCAATAAGCTGGGTTTTTTCCTTCAATAAGGATTAATTATATCTTAGTTGGGATCAAGGAAAAGCTACTGTTTTATTATTACACAGAAAAAGGAAATCATTTTTTAAAAATTTCGATTATTTGAGGGGATGGAAACTGTTATGCAGAATGCTCAGGATCTGGGGTTTTCCGGATAAGGAAATGTAATTTCGGTCTCCATACCTTCAGTCCATTAAAAATGTATTTAAACATGAATTAAACCCAATAGCATTGTTCTGTCTTCAATAAGGGTTAGTTATATCTTAGTTGGGATCAAGTACAAGCTACTGTTTTATTATTACACAGAAAAAGGAAATCATTTTCAAAAATGTGGATTATTTGGATAAAATGAGGGGATGGAAACTGTTATGCAGAATGCTCGAGACCTGGAGTTTTCCAGATAAGGGGACTTTCTGTAATTTCGGTCTCCATACCTTCAGTCCATTAAAAATGTATTTAAACGTGAATTCACCCAATAGCATTGTTCTGTCTTCAATATATATATATATATATATATATATATATATATATATATATATATATATATATATATATATATATATATATATATATATATATATATATATAATTCAAATAACAGAAAGACCCTTTATCTGGAAAACCCCCCAGTTACACACACACACACACACACCCCCCCTCTCCAGTTTTATGGTTGTGAGAAGTACATGTGTTTCCCAAGCCTGTAGCGTGCGAGCATTGAAGCATGTAACTTTAACCACCTCCTGACTACATTAATGATATATATCTATATTATACACATAATTTATATGTGTAAAATATATGTATAATTTAAATAAATAGTGCCGTCAATCTACATATTTTCAGCAAAGGAACCTGATGGAGGTGGATGCGAAAAGGAGCTAAATCTAAAAAAGGCATATTATATAGCCTAGCAACTTAGATATTTTTCAATAGAAACAGACATGTCAGCTTTCCTGGATATATTGCCCTCCATCATGAACAGGCCAGTCTCCTATTTCCCATAAAAGGTTCTCAAGGCTGGTTCATAAGACACTACCCTGCAGTGCTTGCAATCCCTTATACACACACACTTTTGTGGAGTTCAGTTCTAGTAACCTATAGCAACCAGTCAAAGGATAACTATTGGTCTGCTGTTTGATTTTTATGGGTTACTAGGCCGGGTGCACACTTTCCACCTGTTATAACATTACTATAATAATAACAATAATATTATATATATATAAGGATATTATAAGTTACTGAGGAGTTTCATGACCATTCAGCCAAATGTGTTTATACAGGTCATGGAACTCCTCCACGTTACTTCTAATATACTCATATTTTGCCAACAGGCAGTACTTTATTTATTATAATACTCAAGTTTCAGTGAGTCATGTGACAGAAATGACATCACTAAGCTCTGATTATAACCGATGACATCACTAAACACTGTTTATAAGGATATAATTTACAGGATATTCATGGCTCTTGTGTATAAACTGCTTATAACTGCTTTTCTTGGCAGAATGGAATACATAGTGCAGTTGCAGCTGTGCACCTCCTTAAAGGAGAATTCAACCGTTTACCAAAAAAACCCTAACCCCCACCCCACGTAGACCCTCCTCCCTCCCAGCCTAGCTGCCCCCCAGGAAATGTCCCTAACTTTATACTTAACCCCCGGTGCAGATTCAGGCATCGGAGTTCACCGCAGCCATCTTCCAGGTCTTCGTGTCTTCTTCTGCAATTTCCGTCTATTTCGGTGCATGCGCAGTTGTCGCAAACCGGTAAATTGCTCCAACTGCGCCAGTCTCCCAATCAGCTTACTGAAGACCCGGAAGATGGCTTTGGTGAACTCCGATGCCTGAATCTGCACCGGGGGGTAAGTATAGGGTTAGGGGCATTTCCCCAGGGGGCAGCTGGGGAGGAGGGAGGGGGTCTACGTGGGGTGGGGGGTAGGTTTTTTTTTTGGTAAACGGTTGAATTCTCCTTTAACTGCTTTTCTTGGCAGAATAGAATACAGCATATAGTGCAGCTGTACCTGTATAACAGCTTTTTAAATGCTTTTTTTGCTTGGCAGATTTGAATGTATAGTACATTGCAGCTTTGGCTGTGCACCTCTATATCTGGTTTGCTGGGCAGAATGATTTGTAGGGGCAGTTGCAGCTGTTCACCCAGAAGGGGTCTGTTTTAAGCAATGTTTGTGCTTTTATCATGCATCTCCCTAAGCCTTTTATTGGACAAATTTATTCAAAGGGCTGTGGTTATGCACTGAACCCAGCTGGCCTTTTTATTCTGATTCAGACTCATAGGGGCAAATTCACTAAGATTCGTAGTTGCGCCAGCCGTAACTTCACCGCACTTCGCCAGGCGTAGTTTCGCCAGCGCTCCGCAAATTCACTAAAATCCAAAGTTGAGCTCAGGGGTAGCGTAAGGTTGCGAAGTTGCGCTAGCGTTGATTCGCTAAGCGAAGTGAAGTTACGCTAGCGATGGTTAATTTGCATACGGCACCAAATTCAAATTTCAATGGAGGAATACGTACAATCACTACAAATGCCTGGGAAACCTTCAAAACATCAAATAAATTTTTTTTTTTGCCCTACACATGTGCCCACTGTATAGTTAAGTTGCCATGAGTTAGGAAATGTAGGGGGGAAGGAGGGGAGCCCCAAAAATTTTTTCGATCTTTTTCAGCCTATCACCCATAATATAGAAAAAACGCCAGCGATTTTTGGGACTTAGAAAAAATTTGACCTTTTTTTGAAGCAATCCCTATCTAGTCTATTGCGCTTCGCCTGGTCTGAGGTGGCGAAGGAAGTCTTGCGTAAAAGGTAGCGTTCAGTACAATGCGCGCGTTAGTGAATTTGCATAGTTACGTCCGTTGCGCAAATTCGCCAGGCGTAAGGGTGCGAAGTAACACTAGCGAATTTACGCCAGCGTTCATTAGTGAATCTGCGAAGTAACGAAAATGATCAACGCTAGCAAATTGACGCTAGCGTTAGGCGATTCGGCGCATAGTGAATTTGCCCCATAGTACCTACTGTAACCATTGGAGGCAAAAACCTTGATGACACATGATTAGTGTAAGGGCTTGCACTCTTTACTGGTAGTGGGGCCTTAGTCAAAACAAATTTAGATGGACCCTATTATTTGCATGGTGTATGACTGTGGCCCCTCAACTATATTTGGGCATTGCTTATATAAAGTGTCACCAGCTTGCAATGCAGTTGCCCCCCCCCCAATAATAGCACAGTTGCTGGTGTGACTGAGCAATCATCATCCCCCAAATGCACTCCACTACGCCATCTGCTGGTAAGTGGTGCATCACTATGAATTAACCCAGTGATCCCCAACCAGTAGCTCGCGAGCAACATGTTGCTCTCCAACCCATTGGATGTTGCTCTCAGTGTCCTCAAAGCAGGTGCTTATTTTTGAAATCCTGGCTTGTAGGCAAGTTTTAGTTGCATAAAAACCAGGTGTACTGTCAAACAGAGCCTCAATGTAGGTTGACAATCCACATTGGGGCTACTAAATGGCCAATCACAGCCCTTATTTGGCATCCCAGGAACATTTTTCATCCTAATGTTGCTCCCCAACTCCTTTTACTTCTGAATGTTGCTCACGGGTTCTAAAGGTTGGGGATCCCTGAATTAACCACTACGGTACATTTATATTTTAGGCTGCTTGTCCTCCCACAAAAGTTTTTTATTTTTTTTATTTTGTAGAGGTGACTGCTGTAAAAATAAAAATACTTATTACTTCCGAACGTGCCAAAGGATGGGTTTAGAGAGGTCTTCCGAGACACGCATGATCTGCGGCTGCCATGGCAACTGGAGCCGTGTTCTGTAAAAGCTTTTTAATAGAGATCTACAAAAGCTTAACGCACCGAAGTCTAACAACATCCATTAGAAAAAAAACAACCTCCTGCGCTTTCTGACTCCTTATAATGGGGTGGGGGCGTCTGTCTCAGAGTATGCACCGCTGCCTCGTGAGTGACTCTGTTTGGGGACACTCGCTGAGATGCAACAGAAAAGAAACAGCACAGAAGGCAAATTACACCCTTCTTGTAGGTTATGTTTATCAACCCCTTTTTTTTACCCTTAAACCAGTCGTAATTTAAAATGTTAAGCTTATTGTGCACACGGTATTGTGTATCTGCATTTTTTTGCATTTCGATTGAGATAAGTGGGAGCTCGGTTATTGATACCCTGGCTGAGGCTTTCTCATTAGGCTTCAGTAGAACAGCAGTACTGTGGCTTCAAAGCTTTTGGAGAAAGCCTCAGCCGCAGTATTGAAAAGCAAAATATCATGAATGCACCCATGATCTTCACATGTTGCCTGCTTTGCCATCTTTGAAATGTAAACATATATCTACTTATAAGCAGGGTATCCTATTTTCCATAAAATTAATGTTTATTAAATTAGAATAAATCCCTCCTTCTCACCGGTCAATGAACAAGCAACAAAAAGGTTGCTGACCACTGCTGTGGTAGTCCAGTATAAGTGGCCATACCCAGTCCAATAAAAACTTGAGTTGGCAGCTTATTGTCCTTATTGACCAGATATCTGTAAAGGCATGTTAGAACATACTCTTAGATGAGGACTATATTGCTTTGTTAATGTGGTTCCCTCCTGGCAGGTCTCCCAAGGCCTTCATTATGATCTGATCATTGGCACAGGGACCAAACAGTTGGCTTAGCCTGATTTGGCCCAGTGTGTGGTTGACAAAATCACGCAATGATGATCTTACTATATATATCAGTGTTCCCCAACCAGTGGCTCATGGGCAACATGTTGCTCTCCAACCCCTTGGATGTTGCTCCCAGTGGCCTCAAAGCAAATGCTTATTTTTGTATTCTTGGCTTGGAGGCAAGTTTTGGTTGTATAAAAACCATATGTACTGCCAAACAGAGTCTCTTGTTGGCTGCCAGTCCACATAGGGGCTACCAAATGGCCAATCACAACCCTTATTTTGTGCCACCCTGCAACATTTTTCATGCTTGTATTACTCCCCAACTCTTATTACATCTGAAAGTGGCTCGCGGGTAAAAAGGTTGTTGTAAAAAAAGATATTTTAAGAAGCAAGAAGGACATGGAACATACAGTATATGGGTCCAGATTCCAATTGAATCTCGTCCATGAGTTTTCACAGGATAAACCATGAAATAACTTTTTCTCACTGAATTGAGTCTGGCCCATAGTGTGATGGAAAAATCAGATGGCCGAATTTGGGACATAATAAGAAGGATACATTTTGGCTGTGATGAGAATCAGAGGAAGAGGTTTTTATTGAGATGAGAATCAAAGGTACAAAATTTGGTCTTAAAGATCAGAAGAGGAATTTTTGATGTGATAAGAAGGTGGTATTTTGCATGGGATGAGAATTAGAGACAGATAATTCGAATTATAAGAATTGGATGGAGGAATTGTGGTTGTCTTAAACAATGAATTTTGATTGTTCTGTCAATCAGAGGGAGGAACTTTGGTGTTGATGCCAATCATCAATATATATCTTATCTAAAAACCCTTTTTGGACCTTAAGCAACTAAAAAACAAAGAGACTGAACACTGTTGGTGGCATAAATTAGTCTGGTATCAGAGCAAGTCAATACCTAAATTCATAGCAATTCAGGTTACAAAAGACACACATTCTTCAACATCAAGGCTCTCTACACCTTATAATATGGATATCTTAGAAGTCCTCACTCCCACAGGCCAGCAATGCTTGCTTAACTTAAAGTTCTCCTAGGCCCTTCTCCATTAAGGCTTCACATGTCTAAATATTCATAAGATATTCCTTATATTTTATTACCTAAAGGCAAAGCCTTTTATCTACATTTATCTACGTTAAATCTTATGAGTCTCTTAAATAGCTAGAACATTTACTTGAGCAAATTATTTTTGCCAGGAACACCATCCTTTGCATGATGTTGCTGAATGGCCACTTCCGTTTAGAGAGTTAAAGGCTATTATACAAGATACAGTGACCTCTCCTTGATGAACCATAATAGGTGGAGAAGATATCTTAAAAATGTAAACAGAAACACGGCGCTCCAATCATAGTTTTAAACATATTTAACAATTTTCCGATATAAAACCAGCCAAGAACTAATCGCAATGGCAGGAAACTTATTCTGGCAGTTCAGTGCCAGTAGCCTTCCTGTTTTACATAATACACAAAGTGGCAAATCCTCCTTTCAGGATCTGATGTCCTAGGTACAGCCACCTCCTATAAACATTACAGAGCTTTTAGCATGCTGAGGTGAACAATATACAACATAGTTGATTAAATGGATACTGTCATGGGAAAAAAACATTTTTTTCAAAATGAATCAGTGCTACTCCAGCAGAATTCTGCACTGAAATCCATTTCTCAAAAGAGCAAACAGATTTTTTTATATTCAATTTTGAAATCTGACATGAGGCTAGACATATTGTCAATTTCCCAGCTGCCCCAAGTCATGTGACTTGTGCTCTGATAAACTTCAATCACTTTTTACTGCTGTACTGCAAGTTGGAGTGATATCACCCCCTCCCTCCCCCCCCCAGCAGCCATACAAAAGAACAATGGGAAGGTAACCAGATAACTGCTCCCTAACATAACAGCTGCCTGGTAGATCTAAGAACAACACTCAATAGTAAAAACCCATATCCCACTGAGACACATTCAGTTACATTGAGAAGGAAAAACAGCAGCCTGCCAGAAAGCATTTCTCTCCTAAAGTGCAGGCACAAATCACATGACCAGGGGCAGCTGGGAAATTTACAAAATGTCTAGCCCCATGTCAGATTTCAAAATTGAATATAAAAAAATCTGTTTGCTCTTTTGAGAAATGGATTTCAGTGCAGAATTCTGCTGGAGTAGCACTATTAACCGATTCATTTTGAAAAAAATGTTTTTTCCCATGACAGTATCCCTTTAAGTATGCATTGTACAAAAGTATCAGCTTCTGGAATGGCTCCCCTCCTCCATAGTTTCTCTATGCTGAGGTTAGTAATTTTTCTTCACACTTAGCATACCAGCTTCAGACAATTTGGTGAGATGAAGTGCCTTGGAATACGCCCCAGGGGGAGAGATGTCATGTGCTTGGGAGAAAGAGTTTACCCTACCGGGGGTCCCCAACCTTTTTTTTACCCATTGGCCACATTCAAATGTAAAATGAGTTGGGGAGCAACACAAGCATGCAAAAAGTTCCTGGGGGTACCCAATAAGAGCCTCCAAGCCAGGAATTCAAAAATAAGCACCTGCTGCTTTGAGGTCACTGGGAGCAACATGCAAGAGGTTGGTGAGCAACATATTGATCGCAAGATAGTAGTTGGGGATCACTGCCCTACCCTATAAAAGCTTCAGCCGTAATGAATCCCGTCTCCTTTTTGAAAGCTTAATGAGATGTTTTGATGTAACTTAAATAAATCAACTCCAAGTACAACCGTTGCTGTTCTGTCTTTTGAAATGATCATCCCAACCTCTAAGTTGAAATGAGGCTATTGAAGAGGTCAGATTTGTCTTGATGAAGTTTAGCATTTTTGTTGACCCAGTGCAAGTATTGTCTTTAATAACCTATATAAAATGAGACCATGCGTTGGCCACTATTACACATGCGTTCCATTGGTTGGACCTTTAAGTGTCTGACCAGCATTAGTCTTCATATATGCTACAGACTATAGATGCCTACGTTGGTTATTACCAACCCTATTGTTCTTATACCATCCTGGGATACATTATACCCTTGGTTTTGTCTTTCTTATTCCCTACAGAAAAGGGAATGAATTCAACAAGCTCCTTCCATGAAAAACAATATAAATTTGCACTCTTTGTTTCCAACACATTTCCAGCAGGCATGAAGACAGGAGCATTGAACGTGTGTGTCACTGTTAGAAGGAACTATTATTTCCCGTGATTTTTCTTGCAAAGTGAAAAGGAGGAAACGCTCATCTTTGGAAGGATTGCGTTGCGGGAGTCTGTTCCCTTCACATTCTACTCTTTCATTACCTATCAAGCAGTTGCGTTGTCTTCCAGTTAAACTGACACCTCTCACAATGGCGAAGGAAGAAATAATTGAAAGCCCTGTAATTATACATGATTAAAATGACCCTAATAAATGGCAGACGGGAGAATCAATGCAATTATAATTTTGTTTGTATGTTATTGCATCCAATTTGCCAGCAATTGCTACCCTGATGATGTTTCTGCTCTGATGGTTCTTGAATAAAGTGCGCAGGAAGCTGTGCTTTAACGCTAGGGGGGTACGAAGCAATATGTATGGCTTGACGGGTATTGACTGGCATTCTTGGGATGACATTTCTATTGTTCATTTTAGGCTTTTCGTTAACATTAATAGTACATGAAAGAGTTTTGTTGACATAGACAAAAACCCAGGATTTTCCACTGCTGAATTCAAAGCTTCGGGCTATGTCCTCCTGACGTTTCTTTACATTATTGGAGGACATCTGTTCTGGCCTCCAGAGTCATCAAACTACAACTAAGTATGGGGAATTACAGTGTGATTGCAGGCTATCACACATGTCTCTGAAGCTTCACCAGACAGCATCCAAATAGATCAAAGTTAAAATGTCTGAACTCAAAGTCCATTGCTGTCGGTCGGTGGCTGCTATTGGGTAAGATATCAGACAACCCTAAATTGACAGCAGCCAGTATTCCTCCACTGCTCCACTGCAGTCTGCACAATTGTTTCACTGGCCTGATAACCAGACAAATGGAATTTGTTTAACTGTTTTGTATAGGTCATGGACCATGATTGGATCTCCAAAGGAACCGTTCCTTCATGGCTTTCTGTAGATCAAGGAGACCCAGTAATGTGACTTCCAGTTTTAGTATCTGTATATGTTATACAGTCAAGAATAATTTAGGTGCACAAAGACTTGTGGATATTTTGTATACTATACATATCACTTCAGCACCCAATTATCTTTTGTAGCTTTCAGAGTTACTGAATCTAGGGAAGGAATGGAGCCTACAATAATGGATGTATTTGGTTACATCATTTGTACAATGTTAATAAGTGTTGAGCAAGTTCAGATTGGGCCGATGGTACACCAGTCAAAAAATCCAACCCAAACCATCCCCTGCATCCATATCTTTCTCTGGCCCCGATCACTGCCGCCACAAGATAAACTAAGGGGTGCAGAGGGGGTTGCAGCTGGGGCAGGGCGACCTAGAGGCAGATGGGTTCACCTGGGATGGGGAGTTTGGGGCAGAGGGGAATTTGCCTGGAGCTTGGGAGCGGTGGGCGGGCCCCTGAGCTGGTAGCCCCAGACATCACAGTCCGATGCTGGTGTCAAGGTAGTGCTCTTGCATCTTTCCTTCAGTACTGGCTCAAGGATACTGTCTTGATCTAAAGGCTCAAAGGGATGCTATGTGCAAACTTTGGATGCAAGTCATCATGTTTTTTTGTTTTCCTAAGTTGTGTCCCTTAAACAGATTCTGTCATGGTTTTTATGGTATTGTTTTTTATCAATAAATTATGTTGCATGTAATCTACCATTTAAAATGTTATTTTTTAACCAACAATGTTTTTTTTTTAATTGTAATATTGGTGTGTAGACTTGGGTTAGCCAGACTTGGATTTTTACTCTCATATCTGCTGTTCTCATATCTACCACTAGTTGGGGCATTGGAGCCTTTTTAGCAATGCAGGTGTCAGGGAGTTGTTATCCTGTTAGCTTCCCATTGTTCTGCGGAAGTGAGGGAGGGGAGCGATATTGCAGCACAGCCGAAGTGTCACTGAAATCACGTGACTGGGGGGCACCTGGCAAACTAATAACATGTCTAGCTCCATGTCAGCTTTGAAAATGTAATATTTAAAAAAAAAATATGTTTGCTGTTTTCAAAAATGGATTTCAATGGATTTTGCCTGGGGAGCATTATTACCTTGTGCATTTTGTAAAAAAAACCCGTCAATCCCTTTAAAGTAGGGATGCACCAAATCCAGGATTCTGCTTTTTGAAGCAGGATTCGGCCGGACTGAATCTGAATACTAATTTGCATATGCATATTAGGGGCGGGGAGGGAAATCATGTGACCGTTTGTCACAACACATGGAAGTAAACAATGTTTTCCCCTTCCCACCCCTAATTTGCATATGCAAATTAGGATTTGATTTGTTATTCGGCCGAAACTTTCATTTGAATCCAACATAGTGGATTCCATGCATTCCTTCTTTAAAGTATGGACACAAATGAGTGGCATGTCAACCCAAAAAAAAAAACTGGCCAAGTAAAAGAAAACAGAATTCTAAGCAACTTTCGAATATGTATTAATTAAACATTTTCAGTGCTTTTAGGGGCAGATTTATTAAGGATCGAGTTGTGTTTTCCGTGACAAATTCAAGGTAATTTTTAGTAATTATTTTTTCAGGTTTCTAATTTTTCGAGATTTTTTTATACCCCAAATCCGAAAATACTCCAGCTAAAAGCTGTCAAGTCATGGAGGATCATTGGCAGAGGTCCCTTGGACCATTTTGAAGATGTTTGTAGCCTTCATGACGTTCAAGTTTTTTTCAGAAGGTTTTTGCTCAAAAACTCGATCAATACAGGTCTTGCGTTGTATCAACAGTCTGAACCACCGGTGCAGAGAATAGAAAGGGGCACACATTG
Source organism: Xenopus laevis (assembly GCF_017654675.1). Lineage (NCBI taxonomy): Eukaryota > Metazoa > Chordata > Amphibia > Anura > Pipidae > Xenopus > Xenopus laevis. The sequence continues at coordinate 163,114,043 of NC_054379.1, read as the reverse complement.
CTTTCAATAGCAGTACATATACAAATAACTTTAAAACCATAGAAAATGTATAATGAATGTATATTGGGAAGTTGCTTAGTATCATGGTTTCTTTTATTAGGCAAATTTTTTTGCTCGACATTCCTTTTAAAGTTGCAACGATTGCGTTTTTGCTGCCCGGGGCAAGTTTGTGAACATTTCTAAACTTTGCAAATGACAGAATAGGCATTGATGATGTAAACTTGTAGTTCTTATTATAATGAAACATTTTCACCTGAGTCCCAATGGGCCCCTTCAGATACATATTTCTCATGTGACTCGGAGAAGGTGCATCTTGTCTGTAGTTATTTGTTAGGTGTTCATGGCAGAGCAGAGAAATTAGGAGAGAGCCGATAATGATTCATAGCAAATGGGGTTGGAAGAGGCAGGGAGAAGATAAATTGAGAGAGGCAAAGAGCATGCTCTCTAGGAGACAATAGATGGAAGAGGAGTGCAGCTTTGTTTGCATAACAAGATAATATTGCTTGTGATATGCAGTGTAGAGCGTGTGTACTTTAACCTTGTACCTCTACTGCATTGCCTGTCATTTATCTTTCCGGCAAGCTCAGAAATCAACAATGGTATTTATTGTAAATAGACTGCTCCTTGCAAGGGTTTAACAAAACGAGAGCAGGTGGCTTTATAGAATTGCACATGGTCTAGTGTTAAAGACACTATATATTCAAATGGTTCTGCAGAACTGTGATTAATACTAGTGCTAGGCTATGAGCAAACTTAGGGGGCTGTTCCTGCTGAATTGTGTTTGGTACAGGGGAATACCTATGCTGCCATAGTTTTATGGGATCTCTCTGTAGACTATGAGCAAACTTAGGGGACTGTTCCTGCTGAATTGTGCTTAGTACAGGGAATACCTATACTGCCATAGTTTTATGGGATCTCTCTGTACAGACTATGAGCAAACTTAGGGGCTGTTCCTGCTGAATTGTGCTTAGTACAGGGAATACCTATGCTGCCATAGTTTTATGGGATCTCTCTGTACAGACTATGAATAAACTAAGGGGACTGTTCCTGCTGAATTGTGCTTAGTACAGGGGAATACCTATGCTGCCATAGTTGTATGGGATCTCTTTGTACAGACTATGAGCAAATTTAGGGGCTGTTCCTGCTGAATTGTGCTTAGTACAAGGGAATACCTATGCTGCCATAGTTTTATGGGATCTCTCTGTACAGTCTATGAGCAAACTTAGGGACTGTTCCTGCTGAATTGTGCTTAGTACAGGGGAATACCTATGCTGCCATAGTTTTATGGGATCTCTCTGTACAGACTATGAACAAACTTAGGGGACTGTTCCTGCTGAATTGTGCTTAGTACAGGGAATACCTATGCTGCCATAGTTTTATGGGATCTCTCTATCTCTCTGTACAGACTATGAGCAAACATAGGGGCTGTTCCTGCTGAATTGTGCTTAGTACAGGGAAATACCTATGCTGCCATAGTTGTATGATATCTCTCTGTACAGACTATGAACAAACTAAGGGTCTTGGTGCTTTCCATAAACTGACACCCCCCTTGTGATATACAGTCAGAAAGATGCACAAACTGACACCCTCACATTACATCCAGTTGCACAAATTAGTAAATGGAAACATTTACACCCTACACAAGTGCTAATATCTCTTGATTTATTTCATTTCCATCAAGCACCCCCAATATGTCTGCATGTATAATAAATGCCCTTTATACTGTACAAAGAGCCCCCCGTGAGTTATCAAGCTGTCGTCCGTTGATTGTTTTCACCTTATTACTTCCCTTGTAATCTGACCCAAATTTTAGTCCTTCATGTCTTTTCTGAATTCTAGAAAATGACTGCTGAAGCCTACAACGTCAGTATAAGATATCTGCCCCAGGTAACTCACTTTGTTGTTATTTAATGAAACACATATTTATTGTTCATAGCCTGGAGTGTCCCCAATGATAACTTTAAGTTTTAGGTCAGGGGAGAGAGGATATTTGCCCTGGTTGCTGTACCTAAAGGGGTTCCCATTGGCTAGAAATGTCAGTGAAACAAGTGAGATATTACTCTATGGAGTAACATTTGTTTGATATTCTTAGAATTCATGGAAGGAATATCCAACCTTTGGCTCTACAGTTGCTGTTGTGTCCCTACTCTTTGTCCATTGGCCGTTCTTCCTCGTCTCTAACTCTGCTCCGGAGGAAATGACAGAATCCGAAAAATATTTTTTGTGGCCCTGAAACTGTTTTTGAATCACAGCACATATTCTCCCCAACAGGGATGTGCAGCTCACTATTTAACTATTTTTGTAACTGGAATTTTTTGAGAGAGAGAGAGGAGAAACAAGGCAGAAAGTAGCTAAATATAGCATGCATTGCATGTTACGGAAGAGCAGATGCTTATTAATAAAACATATTATTGTGTGTGAAACATTGTAAATTACACCAATAAACCTTGGAATCACCAGCAATAACGTGCAGTGCTTCAATAAAAAGCGTGTTATGTCTGGCATTTTCTGGACTTTATTAGTATAATTTTAGTTTGTTATTCTTAAATCTGAGACTTCTGAGTATTAATTTTATACAACAGATTAAAAATTGGATAGATAGTAATTTCAGTAGTAGATTTTTTTTCGCTAATGTGCAGATGTGTGCTTGTTGCAGTACTAGAGCGGCTGAGATTGTAGAAACCTTTAAAGGAACACTATCATTTCCATAAAATTGTAGTTCTGGAGGTCCTATTTCTAATAGCTGAGCTAAGTAAGCTTCTGTTATCATTCCTCTCCAGTGGAAGTGACAGCCCTGTCCTGTTGGTATCCTTCCCAAGTAAAACTAGAAATCCATAGTAGAAGTAAGATGTCTTCTGTTGGTATTCTCTTTTTAATAGAAGTAGGAGATTTTCTGTTGGTTATGTTTTGTAGCAGAAAAAGAGGTCTACTGTTGGTGTTCTTTCCTAGTCGAAGCAAGAGATCTTCTGTTGGTATTTTTCCCCAGTAGAAGTTATATATCTTTTATTGGTATTCTCTTTTAGCAGAGGTAAGGGATTGTCTGTAGAAGTAAGATATCTTTTGTTGGTATTCTCTGTTTAGTGGAAGTAAGAAATTGTCTGTTGGTATTGTTTTCTAGCAGAAGAAAGAGATCTTCTGCTGGTATTCTTTCCCAGGAAAAGTACGAGATTTATGTTGTTATTCTAACTAAGTATAAATAAGATGTCTTCTGTTGGTATTCTCTTTTAGTAGAAATAAAAGAGTGTCTATAGAAGTAAGATATGTCTTGTTGGTATTCTTTTTTTTTTTATCAGAAGCAAGAAATATTCTGTTGGTATTCTTCCCTAGTAGAAGTAAGATGCTTTTGTTGGTATTCTCTTTTAGTAGTAATAAGAGATTGTCTGAAGAATTAAAATATCTTTTGTTGGTATTCTTTTTTTTTTTTAGTAGAAGTAAGAGATTGTCTGTAGAAGTAAGATATATTTGAGAGATTTTCTGTTGGTATTTTTCCCCAGTAGATATTCTCTTTAAGTACGGTAGAATTAAGAGATTATCTGTAGAAGTAAGAAATCTTTTGGTGGTATTCTCTTAATAGAAGAACTAAGAGATTGTCTGTTGGTTATGTTTTGTAGCAGAAGAAAGAGATCTGCTGTTGGTGTTTTTTCCTAGTCGAAGCAAGAGATTTTCTGTTGATATTTTTCCCCAGTAGATGCTTTCTGTTTGTATTGTCTTTAAGTAGAAGTAAGAGATTGTCTGTAGAAGTAAGATATCATTTGTTGGTATTCTTTCCTAGTCGAAGCAAGAGATTTTCTGTTGGTATTTTTCCCCAGTAGATGCCTTCTGTTGTTATCTCTTTAAGTAGAAGTAAGAGATTATCTGTAGAAGTAAGATATCTTTAGTTGGTATTCTCTTTTTAGTAGAAGTAAGAAATTATCTGTAGAAGTAAGATATCGTTTGTTGGTATTCTCTTTTTAGTAGAAGTAAGAGATTGTCTATTGGTATTGTTTTGTTACAGAAGAACGAGATCTTCTATTGCTGTTCTTTCTTAGTCAAAGCAAGAGATTTTACTTCTCCTCTTAGTAAAAGTAAAAAAGTGTCTTGGTATTGTTTTCTATGAGAGTTCTTCTGTTGGTATTCCTGCCTAGTACAAGTAAGATGCTTTCTGTTGGCATTCTCTTTTTTGTAGAAGTAAAAAAGTGTCTGTTGGTATTCCTGCCTAGTAGAAGTAAGATGCCTTCTGTTGGCATTCTCTTTTTTGTAGAAGTAAAAAAGTGTCTGTTGGTATTGTTTTCTATCACAAGTAAGAGTTCTTCTGTTGCTATTCCTGCCTAGTAGAAGTAAGATGCCTTCTGTTGGCATTCTCTTTTTAGTAAAGCTAAGAGATTGTCTGTTGGTATTGTCTTCTAATGTAAGATACCTTCTGTTGGTATTCTTCCCTAGTAAAAGTAAGAGATTTCTGTTGGTATTTTCCCCCAGTAGAAGTAACATGACTTCTGTTGATATTCTCTTTTAGCAGAAGTAAGAGACTGTCTGTTAGTATTGTTTACTAGCAGAACAAATCTTCTGTTTGTATTCTTTCCTGGTAGAAGCAAGAGATCTTCTGTTGGGATTCTTTCCTATTAGAAGTAAGATACATTCTGTTGCCATTCTATTTTTAGTAGAAGTAAAATTATGTCTGTTGGTATTGTTTCTATTAAAACAATACCAAAAAGTCTGTGTAATATTGTGTCTGTTGGTATTCTTCCCTAGTAGAAGTAAGATGCCTTCTGTTGGTATTCTTTTTAGTAAAAGTAAGAACTATTCTTTTTGTATTCCATGCTAGTAGACATGACTGACCTTCTGTTTTCCTCTAGTAGGATTAAAGGGACTCCTAGTCGTCTAAGTGGCTTCTTTTAGTATTCTTGTCTAGTAGAGGTGGCAGGTCTTCTAGTACAAGTAAGAGGTCTTCTGCTGGTATTCTTCTTTATTAGATGAAATAGATCTTCTGTTTGTTTTCCTTTCCAGTTGGCCTAAATTACCTTTTCTTTAACTCAAGTACCTGTAGAAGTGAAAGGGCCTGTGTAAGTGTGGCAATGTCATACAAAAGCTCACAACCTTACAACCTGATATCCACAGAGCATTTCAATTGGGTTCTAAACAGAGACCCAGTTGGAAACATTCTCAGGAAGAACTTTCATGATGTTATAGCGGGAACAAACTCATAATTTTACACTCTAATTATCACAGAACAGCCTAATGTGTTTTAATGGGTCATAATTAGATTCTAAATGAAAGGGCAAGGGATTACTGCAGAGCAGCCTGTTGTCGGTAATAGGTAAAGATCAGCTTCTAAATGAAAGTGAATTTGTTATAATGATTTTGGTAAAAGTCTTGATTAGGGAATAAGTGAAGTATATGTAAAATGAAGGGGGTGGGGTCAGTCTTCAATTTTTTATAAAGAATCTTCTTGATGTCATAGTAACATCCAGTTGCAAAACTTGTGACTAAGGATATGTCTGATTGACTAAGTATGGGAATATCAGAAACAGCAGCTGGATAGGTGGAGTAACCGGAACCAGGGCAGGTCAGTCATGGCCATGGATTTCCCAAAATGTATTGATCAATTTTGGCATCTTTGCCATATTTATGTGTGGTTGTAGAACATTACTCACTTTGATGTAGACTATTTCTACTGTTCACAGACCTTCTCACTGCCATGCTCCCACTACCATAGGGTGGAGGTCAGACAACACTTAAAAAGGTGTTCAAGACTCTATTTTACATCACATGGATGTGAATTCTATATGATGAAGGGAATAGTATTCTTATCACAGTAGGTGGTACATGCATTATGATATACACAGGGTCCGGCTGAGGCATCTGGGGCCCACCAGAGCTAAATTCAAGGGACCGCCTCCTGGTGTTCGACCTCTATCCCCTCCATGTGCACCCCCTCCTTAACCTTATCACTGAAGGCCCTGGCAGATTCAGGTGGGGGAGTTTTTCTGGGATTCCAAGAAGGCCAGGCTAGTTTTTTCTCTGTGTTCCGCCGATCCAGTCCAACACTGGATAAACAAGTGATACTAACAGTTCCCTCACCTGTATAAATCAGTTTGCAACTTAGAATATCCTTCGATTTATAATAACTTATTTATAATAACTTATAATACATGAGTGATGAGTGATCCCTGTATAACGCAAACTGCAGTCTTGTGCCTTTATATGGTCACAGTGACCTCTGATATCCTTATCATTTACAGTAGGGGGCACATTATTCCTTATAATACATGAGTGATACTCAGAGTTCCCTGTATAACTCAGCCTGCAGCCTTGTGCCTTTATATGGTCACAGAACAACCCCTCAGTGACTTCTAATATCCTTATCATTTACAGTAGGGGGTACATTATCCTTTATAATACATGAGTGATACTGAGAGTTCCCTGTATAACTCAGCCTGCAGCCTTGTGCCTTTATATGGTCACAGAACAACCCCTCAGTGACTTCTAATATCCTTATCATTTACAGTAGGGGGTACATTATCCTTTATAATACATGAGTGATACTCAGAGTTCCCTGTATAACTCAGCTTGCAGCCTTGTGTCTTTATATGGTCACAGAACAACCCCTCAGTGACTTCTAATATCCTTATTTACAGTAGGGGGTACATTATCCCTTATAATACATGAGTGATACTCAGAGTTCCCTGTATAACTCAGCCTGCAGCCTTGTGTCTTTATATGGTCACAGAACAACCCCTCAGTGACTTCTAATATCCTTATCATTTACAGTAGGGGGTACATTATCGCTTATAATACATGAGTGATACTCAGAGTTCCCTGTATAACTCAGCCTGCAGCCTTGTGTCTTTATATGGTCACAGAACAACCCCTCAGTGACTTCTAATATCCTTATCATTTACAGTAGGGGGTACATTATCCCTTATAATACATGAGTGATACTCAGAGTTCCCTGTATAACTCAGCCTGCAGCCTTGTGTCTTTATATGGTCACAGAACAACCCCTCAGTGACTTCTAATATCCTTATCATTTACAGTAGGGGGTACATTATCCCTTATAATACATGAGTGATACTCAGAGTTCCCTGTATAACTCAGCCTGCAGCCTTGTGCCTTTATATGGTCACAGAACAACCCCTCAGTGACATCTAATATCCTTATCATTTACAGTAGGGGGTACATTATCCCTTATAATACATGAGTGATATGCATATTGAACAGAGACAAAATTTTGCCAGTTCTAAAAGTTCTGCTGCAAGGGAACACATTGCTGCCTTGAGGGGGCAGTAGAAGCCAGAAAACCAGAGGATTTATTATTCAGAACATCAGAGATATGGGTTGAGGCGGTTCTGCCGGTGAATAAAAAACAGGCAAAGAAACCAACAGGAGCAGAAAGGACTCTCTGGAATAAAGCAGATTTGTTCAATATCATTAAGTAAATTAAAATCTTCATATTGTGGAGAACAAGGATTTTACAGTATGTTCAGGTTCCGTTGTACCATACCCTGCCTTTGTAACTGGCTGGTCTAATCTGTTGTATTATAGAACTCGCAGCATTCTCAGCCAGATATTAATGTGTAAGACTGAGCTTAGAGCAGATGATGGAATGATATATATGTTGTACTTAGTATTGTGTTGTTTCCCGGGCCTCTGCTAAGCTTTCTTATCTGTCACACTGAGAGTGAAATGAGCCACGTACAGGCAGCAGTGCCGTAAACATTAACGAGTCTTTCTGATAAATAGAGAATAATACTGTGTATAGAGCAGGGTGCAGAAGGGAAGGGGGTGCAGGTGTATTTGTGGGACCCTGTGTGGCCTTTCTACTCCTGGGATGGGAATTATGGAGAGAATCTTACGATTCATAGCTGGAAATGTATCTAGAAATTCTGCTCAGGTTTCTATAGGAATGCATTCCAACAGGCAACCCAGGTGACATCGGCAGGCGTTTCCATGGTAACCCCATTCATGCTATGCAAGCCTTAGTTCCTGTAAAGAAGAATATACTGTAGATACAATATAGGTCGCGAGGGTCTGACATTTTTATATACAATACTGTATACTGCATTCAAAATCTGTGTTCCGCCAGTTCTAAACCCCAATTTACATACTTTAATTTACATTTAAGGAACAATTCAGCTGTTCCGTCACATGACTAAGAGGCCCATTGATCAACATTCTCGTTTTAGTCGTTTTAGAGGTCTTTGAAACCACGAATAAACTCATTTTCTTTCAAATGCCGTGTCAAGTATCAAAAGATCTGAATATAAAAAGCGTGAATGAAAAAAAAAACTCTTAAGGGGCATATTTACTAAAGGGCGAGGTGACTAACGCTGGTGAAAATTCGCCAGAGTGACGCCATTTCGGGACAGTGGGCTCATGTGTAGGGCAATATAACAAATCAATTTTATTTTATTAAGGTTCCCTGGGCTTGTGTAGTGTAATTTATTTGCTGCAACATATACGTCCATTCAACTTTAACTTCCCGCCATATGCAAATTCGCCAACGCTAGCGCAACTTCACTGTGCTTGCTGAATTAACGCTAGCAAAACGTCGCCATTGTTCGGCGCCCTGGACGCAACTTCACATTTTAGTGAATTTAGTGAATTAGCGTTCTCCCACCTAGAAGTGAACGATGTGAGCTATGTTTTGTGCTTCTGTACCAGCCCAAGGCAACCACAGCCCTTTAGCAGTAAAGATCTGTGTCTCCAAAGATGCCCCAGTAGCTCCCCATCTTCTTTTCTGCTGATTCACTGCACATGCTCTGTGCTGCTGTCACTTACTGAGCTTAGGGAGCCACTCACAATATACAGTACACATAGAATAGAAATGTCACAATATAAGGCTGATTAGTAATTAATACACATAATTATTATATGGCAGCACAGAAACCAGTGCAATTAGCATCAGAATTGAATAATCAGCAAACCTGTAGCATCAGCTTATATTACAGCCAGGGAAGCTCATTTTCTGCTGGATAATTAGTGACGAGCCCTAAGCTTAGCTTCTCAACAGCCAATCAGAGCCCACTGAGCATGTGAGTGTCACAGACACTTTCCAAGATGGTGACCCCCTGTGACAAGTTTGAAGTCCTGGATCATTGCTGCTATTGACAAGCTGAAACTTTAGCCTCGTGCAATAAGTTCACTATATAGAATACAACATTTTTAGCCATATTCATTTTTAGGATTTAGTTCTCCTTTAAGTTTTCTGTTTATTTTGGAACGTGTCTGGCTCTATACCACCATGATAGGTTAAGGTTGCCACGTGTCCGGTTTTGACCCAGACAGCATGGTTTTGTGAAAAGCCGTCCAGGTCAAAACTGTCTGCCCTGTTTTCCTAATTAATAAAAACAAACAGGACTCCCCTAGATTAATGCTGCACTCAACCAATCGCCAATCACCATGTCATAGTCCTTCCCCATGATGTTTTCACTCTGCCCCACACACAACTATGACCCCCTGACATCACCTCCAACCCCCTGTCTGGCTTTCCAAATGGGGAAAGGTGGCAACTAGGATTGCCACCTTTTTTCTTGTTGAAAACGGGCAGGGGGTGGGCCAGTGACCTGGGGGGCAGGCTAGTGATGTCGTGGGGCGGACCATTGATGCCGGGGGGGGCAGGGCGTGTGATGTCAGGAGGCGGACCAGTGATGCCGGAGGGCAGGGCATGTGATGTCAGGGGGCGGACCAGTGATGCCGGAGGGCAGACCAGTGATGCCGGGGGGCAGGGCATGTGATGCCGGGGGGCAGGGCATGTGATGTCAGGGGGCGGACCAGTGATGCTGGAGGGCGGACCAGTGATGCCGGGGAGCAGGTGATTTCGGGGGTGGAACAGTGATGCCGGGGGGTTTCCTAATTTGGAAACTGGGCTGTCCAGGTGAAAACCGCACAGGTGGCAACCCTAGGAAAGGCATACCTCTCAATATTTCAGAAACAAAAAGCAGGACATCCGTGCGGAGGCCAAAACCTCTCCCACTTTGCAGTCTTGCCCCCTCAATTGTCATGCCCATTTATGACAACACACCACCTTTTGATGTCACATTTGATCACTTTGTAACCATGTCCCTTGATTACCATTGCCATTCATGAAAACTACTATTTGATGTTGTATTTGATGATGCTCACAGACTTAAAAAACAGTGAGTGACATCACAATCTCGTATCTCACCAGATTTCAACCATGGACTGAAACTACAGGGCATTTGACAGGCAATCTGGGACTGTCCCATGGGAAGAGGGGCCATTGGGAGGAAACTGTCTGGCCAACTCTGCTGACTTGACAAATAATTCTCCCTGTTGTAGGGAACGTGTTTGACAACAAAACGCCCCATCTCAGCATCTTGGCCTCGTAGCTTCCATTAGAAGTGATGTTTAGAGGGATTGCCTGATGATTCCGGTCAGATCTAATCAATCTCCTGCACCGGGACACTGGCACAATTCCTGCATCTCCTGAGCGATCAATGCTGGGCTAATGGGGCGGAACAGGGAAAGTCATTATGGAGATGCCGTCATCCGCATGAGAGGTGCCCGGAGGTTTAAAAGATAATAAATAACACATACAGAAAATATCTGTAGATGAGATCCCAGTGATTTGCACTTCCTGATGAATTTTGACACCTTTCCTAATGGCGTTCATTTAGTTTCAGTTGGATCCTGAGTGAATGGATTGTCACGACTTGCCCTTGAAGTGCGCGTTAAATGCTGTAGCTTTTTGTGTTTTGACGCACATTGTGTGCAAGTTGTGTGAGCGTGTGTTAAATATGGCATTTGCCTCTGATTCACTGGGTGCCCAGTAGCCTATGGGCCTGCGAGTGCCCCCATGTGACATCAGCCGATGTTGCCAAATTTAATAGGGAGTAGGGATGCACCAAATCCAGGATTCGGTTGGGGATTCAGCCAGGATTCGTCTTTTTTCAGCAGGATTCGGGAGAATCCTCGTGCCTGGCCTAACGAAATACAAAATCTAATTTGCATATACAAATTAGGGTCAGGAAGGGAAACCACATAACTTTTTATCACAAAAAAAGGAAGTAAAGAATGTTTTTTCCACTTTTTTCCTTCCGGTCCTAATTTGTTTATGTAAATTAGGATTACCGGTAAGTGTAGAGAAAAAGAAGAAAAATTCCCTGGTCCCCTGTCACATAAGTAATGCAGATGCAGGTATTTACAAAGACAGGGTTTTTTTAGTGACAAAATTATGATCATAAGATTGATAAGCCACCATACCACGTCACGGTAAAACCCATATGGCGGTCCCTAACTATTTACCTCTCATAATATCAAATGCTAAAGCCTCCCGGCGTAAGAGCATTACCTGAAATGCTCTCTTAAAAGCCGCAAGCGGGGGAGGATTAATCTCATGGAACCAATGCTGGGTTCTAGGTTATCTCTCCCCTTTGAAAGTGCTAATGGCGGTGGAGGACTAAGCCCTATGATTGAAACCAATGCCCAGGTTGGGAGACCTTTATTTCAGGTAATGCTCTTAATGATGAGAGGTTTTAGCATTTGATATGACCAGAGGTAAATAGTTATGGACCGCCATATGGGTTTTACTGTGGCGTGGTATGGTGGTTTATCAATCTCAGATTACAGCACGGACCAGAGGAGGGAAGAGGGAGAGAGGAGCAAACTGAGCATGCTCAAGCCCAAGCCCTGGAGGTTTAAGCTGAAAACAGGAAGTCTGATACAGAAGCCCATGAGTACACAATAGAAGGAAAGAAATGTGGTGTTTCTTTTGACAGAGGACTCAGAGAAGCATTACTTTGAGGGTTTACTGGTGTAGTTATGTATTTATATAGATCTTTCTGATAAAGCTTACTTAGTTTTAAAGTGGACCCGTCACCCAGACACAAAAATCTGTATAATAAAAGTCCTTTTCAAATTAAACATGAAATCCAATTTCTATTTTTTATTAAAGCATTCATAGCTGCTGTAAGCTCATTTAAACATTTTAGCTGTCAATCAAATATTGCCTGCCCCTCCTCTATGCCCGTGGCATAGAGGCAGGGCAGACAATTACTTTCACTTTCAATTCAGCACTTCTTAGATGTCACTGCTCTCCCCACATATCCCCGTTCTCTTTAACATTTAATTGTTTAGCCAGTGCATGGAAATGGACATCAGGTCCCCTATTCTGGTGGACAAACAAGATTCTGAGATGATACAAGGCTTTCCTTAAAAACAGTGTCCACAAAATGGCTCCTGCCTGCTTGTTATAATTATGAATTCCCAGACTGAAGGAAACAAGATTCAAATAATTTATATAGTGTAATTAAAGTTCATTTTGCATGATTAATGTGATAAAATAGGATTTTGAATAATTTTTTTGGGTGACGGGTCCCCTTTAAACTTTCCTTCTGCCACCCTTGACACAGGCTCTCAGGTGCCTATAATTTAACTGCGCCCCTGGGTGTGCCTATTGACATATCATTGCAGTGTCAGACTGGAGGGGCCGAGGCCCACCAGAGCTTCCACCAAAGAGGCCCCCACGTGTACCTTTTGTCTAGTTGTGACTGCAATCGGGCTGGAGGGAAGGAAATCAGGGGGCAGCGTGGGCCCATGTGGGCAGCAGATGGGTACAGGTCTGGGTTGGTAGGGCCCACCAGGTTTGTACCCATGTTTGCCCATTGTTCTGTCCAATAATGGGATCTCAATAGACTATATACCCTTTATTCTGTGCTGAATATGTCCGGCCATACCCAGTAAGTGCCTGGAGCAGCCAATACCAAGCCAAGGTGCATGGGCAGCATCATACATCCAATATAAAAGACATATGGAGATCCATGTCCTAAGTGAGAGCACAGATCCTTTCTATTACTATCATTGTTGCACAGTCAGGCCAAGTGAAGGCTGTAGATTTACTGTTTTCTTTGTGTGGGCACGGAGTCTTTGCTATTCATTAGCAGCTAGAATGCCAGCACCACTAAACCCAGGAGCTTGCTGTTCATGCTGTTTGTCTTTGTTGCTCCATTAGTAAAAGACTGGACTTTAATTGTTTTCCTGAAAGGTGATTTAAAGACATGAGCCCAAGGACACCGTAGGACTGGGTTACTCTCACCTACGGAGCTTTGCAATTTTGAGAACAATCAAGGCCAGTTAGGGGGAGATTTGGGGTGAGTGCTTATTTGTACCCTGGGTACCCCTGGAGCTATAGCAGGGTGACTGTTACCCCAATGTTTCTATATATCTGTAACCTTGTTATGAGCTAAGGGGGCCCAGCCTGAAGGCCAGTTAGGGGGAGATTTGGGGTGAGTGCTTATTTGTGCCCTGGGTACCCCTGGAACTATAGCAGGGTGACTGTTACCCCAATGTTTCTATATATCTGTAACCTTGTTATGAGCTAAGGCGGCCCAGCCTGAAGGCCAGTTAGGGGGAGATTTGGGGTGAGTGCTTATTTGTACCCTGGGTACCCCTGGAACTATAGCAGGGTGACTGTTACCCCAATGTTTCTATATATCTGTAACCTTGTTATGAGCTAAGGGGGCCCAGTCTGAAGGTCAGTTAGGGGGAGATTTGGGGTGAGTGATTATTTGTGCCCTGGGTACCCCTGGAACTATAGCAGGGTGACTGTTACCCCAATGTTTCTATATATCTGTAACCTTGTTATGAGCTAAGGGGATCCAGTCTAAAGGTCAGTTATGGGGAGATTTGGGGTGAGTGCTTGTTTCTATATATCTGTAACCTTGCTATGAGTTACACATGTAAAGAAGGTTTTTAATGGGCTCAAAACCTAGTCTGTAAAGACTTTGTTAATCATTGTAAATATGAGAGACACTATTCAAAGAAATCCAGACGAGTTACACATTTTTTCCTTGTATATTGGCTTGAGTTTCTTTTATCCTGTTTACTTATTTACTTATCGCTCAATTAATGTTTATTGATGGTAGAAAGCCTGAAATCGCTGCTGAAATGTGTTAATTAATACGTGGTTTGGATGTTTAGAATATTCCTTGTGATAATTATCACCCTTTAAAAATAAGATTCCACTTATTAACGGAAAATGGTCATATTAAATGTTGCTCTGTGTTTAATGGATATATTTTGCAAATGATTCCCCTTCTTTAATTTAAATGTGATTTTCTATTTGTTGTATATTGTGTTTTGTTTGACAGAGAATCAGGGAGGGGTAAATAACAAGAAAAATGACCTATGAAGACTTTGAGTTCTCGAATAAAAGAGAAGCGGGTGTGTGAAACTAATGGTACATAGATGGTGAAATAAATTAATTTATTCAGGTTATTTAACCTGGAACCAAACAAATTTAGCACAATCTGGGATTAATGGTTGAGCACCGTATACAACATATCAACTGGATAACTCCCATTAATCACTCTGACAGTTGAACCACATGGATATGGTTCTTCTGCCCACTGCCCTTTCTGCGATAGCACCCCAACTTTAGTTTTATATTTATAGAAGCAGAAATCTTGAATAAAACCTGGCACTTTCATAATAATGAAATTACAGTATTCATGTTTGAGCTGGAGTTCTACAACAAACCTGGTTGGGTTACTAAAGACTATTATATCAAACGGGACATTAATATGAAATGTGAGTCTGTAAGACATGCTAAAAATGAATGAAAAAAGTGATGAGTAACACCAATATCCCTATGTTTTTTTTTAGCTAAACATCATGTCAGTGGCAAGTCCATGGTCGAACCTTTCCCAGAGGGAACACAAATGGCAATATTCGGTAAGTGTTGGTTTTTCTTGTGATCTTAATAGATTGCTCCAATTCTTTATCACAGTTGATACAAATAGCTGTTTCCAGTTCTTCTTATGGTGGTCTAACGGTTGCCTCCTATTCTTTTTATAGTAGTTGAGACTAAGCTGGCTTCAGTTCATCTGATGGTTGAGGCTAAGAGGTGGCTCCTGTTCTTCTTATGCTGGTTGATGCTAAGATCTTGCTCCAATTCTTCTTATGATAGTTGATACTAAAAGCTGGCTCAGATTCTTCTCATAGTAGTTGATGCTAAGAGCCGCCTCCAATTCCACTTATGGTGTTAGATGCTTAGAGCTGGCACCAGTTTTTCTTATGCTGGTTGATGCTAAGCGGTTTCTCTAATTCTTCTTATGATGGTTGATATTAAAAACTGTCTACAATTCTTATAGTAGTTGATGCTAATAGCTACCTCCAACTCCAATCATGGTGTTTGATGCTTAGAGCTGGCTTCAGTTCATCTCATGGTGGTTGATGCTAAGGACTGGCTCCAGTTCATCTAATGGTGGCTGAAGCTAAGAGCTGGCTACAAGTCTTCTGATGGTGGTTGAAGCTAAGAGTCAGCTTCAGTTCATCTCATGGTGGTTGAAGCTAAAGCCTAGCTACAATTCTTGTCATGGTGGTTAAAACTAAGAGCTGGCTCCAATTCATCTCATGGTGGTTGATGCTAAGGACTGGCTCCAGTTCATCTCATTGTGGTTGAAGCTAAAGCCTAGCTACAATTCTTGTCATGGTGGTTAAAACTAAGAGCTGGCTCCAATTCATCTCATGGTGGTTGATGCTAAGGACTGGCTCCAGTTCATCTAATGGTGGCTGAAGCTAAGAGCTGGCTACAAGTCTTCTGATGGTGGTTGAAGCTAAGAGTAACTTCAGTTCATCTGATGGTGGTTGAAGCTAAGGGCTGGCTGCAAGTCTTCTTGTGGTGGTTGAAGCTAAGTGCTGGCTATAAGTCTTCTCATGGTGGTTGAAGCTAAGACCTGGCTCCTATTCCTCTCATGGTGGTTCCTGTTTTTTCTCATGGAGTTTGATCCTACAAGCTTGCTGCTAACCTTTCTTGACTGAATTGACATTGGGGCCTGCTACTTCCACAGCCTGGCTTTTTAAAAATTGTGCGGGGTAAGCAATGCATCTGGCCATCGATGTGGTCCTCTCCCAAAAGGTTTGCATAGGCCCAGTTCTGATCCATGGTTGGCCAAATGGTGTTGACCTATGGGTGGGTCTTGCTGTGTATGGCTAGCTGAAACCTCCATAGATATCTACTCATGGAATCCTTTTCAGGGACTCTGAATCTATAGTATTACAGCAATTTGTCGTATGTGGGAGTGGGTGGATGATTAAGACACTAAAGGGAAATATCTAGGCGATTCCAATTTTTTTAACTTAATTCTAGCAAATTTTAATTAAAAATGTGTCCTTTTTACACTGCAAATGCCTCCAACAATAAGACAAGATATAGTAAGAATGGGCTGAGGCTATAGACTAAAACTATATGGGTAACCCTCTTAGACTATAGCCCCTCCACTGAGAACCCCAAAGTCCCCATTTTTCTCTTGCAGGTGACTGAACATCATCTTGAGTAGATTGTCACCGACTGATCAATATAGGTGTACTGGGTGTATTTAAGACACAGAAACAAAACACCTTTGTAGAGCCAATGTTGTATTGTTTATTGTCTTAATGTAACAAATACTTAAAAACTTTTTAAATTGTCCTTTTCAATATTAAAAAAGCAGCGGTTGTCAGGTAGTTAGTCTTTGATGTCAAATGGAAGGGACCATATATTGGTAAATAGATACATGTAAATTCCAGTTCTTGTTACTTTGAAATTATCATGATCGCTGGCCAATTATTTCTTTTGTGTATTTAATTACAATTCAGGGGAAAAACAAAGTGACTGCACCCACTGAGGTGAATGGAGTTAAAATTGGAATGGACTGCTCTTCGGGACTAATAATGTCAAACAACATCTAAATGGAGAGCTGGACGGAGGCCTTGTTTAATTTAAAGTAATGAAGGCTGTATAATTGCAGCAGCCGCATACTCACGCTGAGATAATGTTTTAATTTATCACTTGGGAGACCTGACATTTAAGAGGAACAGCGGACGGACTGCAGGCCTTGAGTCTGCCTCAATGCCACACGAATATGTCATCCTGTCTAATCGCACAATTATTGCCACTTACAATATATTGGTAATTGCCCACAAATGCTATGGACAGCAGGTGGTTACGAGAGCGACTCACAAGAGGAAGAGTCAATGAACCAGGTACAAATCAGGCATGGACAAAAAAAATATCTCCTTTTCACTTTTCTGGATTGGAGCAAAATAATGTGCATAGCAGGGGGTGGTAAAGTCACTGCCAGTTAGCCACTGCTGTTTTAAGAGGAGCTCATTTCATACACCCAGGTAACCATGATAACTCCCTACACCCTCAACGTGTGGTTTGAGGACATCTCATTTGGTCATTGGTTCTGCTAAAGTGAACTGTGAGCTAGAGTCCTTTGTGGGTCCAGGTCAGACCCACTGACCAAAAACCCAACCTGCACCCGCCATCCAATATGTACCCCTACCTAGACCTGCTGCCCAAAAATGCAAATAGTTGACTTATCTTCTGGCCCGGGACCTGCAAAACAGGAAGTGGCCTCTGTAAACTGAAAATGGCGTCACATCAGAGCCCAATCAAATGGGTAAGGGGACAAATCGTGCGCTTACCTCAGGGGAGGATGGAAGGGACCAAGAAAGGGTACCCAGAAAGGTCAACCAAACCACTTTGCGGGTAGCTCTACTGTGAGCATATTAGTGCTGTAATTTGCTTTAGCTGTAGACCTGTGAGCATTTATTGTATCTGATTGGCTTTTAGCTCTAGTACTATGATGTTTTAGTGCCCTGGTTGGCTACAAATTTTCTTACCCTTCCCAGTTCTCCACCTAATTCAAAGTTGAGGTTGCACAGACAAGAAGGCAATAGCAGTAGATTTTTACACTTCAGTGAAAGGGAATATTAACTATCATTAAAAAGTAGGGATGCACCGAATCCACTATTTTGGTTTCGGCTAAACCCCGGAATGCTTTCTGAAAGATTTGGGCGAATACCGAACGGAATCCCTAATTTGCATATGCAAATCAGGGGGTGTTTTACTTTCTTGTTTTGTGACCAAAAAGGCACATGATTTTAAGGATTTGGTTCGACAGGCACAAGGGTTTGGCTGAATCCAAATCCCGCTGAAAAAGGCCAAATCCTGGCTAAATACCGAACTGAATTCAAATTTGGTGCAACCCTAGTTGTAAGGGGAAGCTTCCATTAACTACATTATTTCAAATACAGATGGAATTTTGTACAGGTCTTATTTTGATGCCTTTGTTTATGCTAATTATTAGTTCCCGAGCTGCACAGTTGTTTATGATGATGACGTGTGGGCAGTATGGGGTGGCAGTTGCAGACTTATGCCTCCTCTTGATGCCTTTTTTAGCAATGGCTACAGTTATTCACACATTCTATCAATGGGGCAGATGTGTTACATTTTTAGCTAAAATAGCCACACTTTGCCAGGCCAGTGCTGAGGGTAGTGTTGGGGGTCATAACTGGGCATGAACAGGGTGTAGTAGGGGTGTTGCTAAGTTACCTCCTAATAGAAATAATTTCCAAAAGTTTGACAGCTCTGCCAAGCATAGAATATGCAAATTTATCTCCATTGCAACCACAACTATTATAAGCAAAACACTTTACCACTTAAAAACTTGTTTTGGATATTTAAATAGAATGCTGTAACAAAGGGGGCTAATTTCAGGTGAAGAAAGGTGCAATAAAATGTAAAAATTTTATCATCAAAGAGGAGGAAAACATGGGAAAAGGGCAATTGTGGGTCTGTCCAGTGTTCCAAGTTGGTAACTGGGCAGGGTTAGCCAGATTGGGAGCAGGGGGCACAGTCAATGGGGAACAGGTGGAAATAGAAGAACAGGATAGACATAGCAGTTTAATTTGGTGGCCTTAAAGGGCATGTAAAGGCAAAACAAATAAAATCCCATTTTTACTTTCTTTAATGAATAATCTCCAATATACTTTAATTAAAAATGTGTAAATAAAATGTTTAATTAAAAAACCTGACTGTATGCAGTGATATTCTCCCTTCATTTACTGCTGTGGATAGGGATTGTCAGACGGTCCCTAACTGCTCTGCAGGGAAACAATCATACTTATGAACAGCAGGGGGAGCCCCCGCCTTACTTCCCTGCAGAACTCAAGCAGCTTTGTTTGTTTCCTTGTAGAGCAGTCGGCGACTGTGTAGAGATTTGTATTGGATTTTATTTTTGCCTTTACATCCCCTTTACTGTTTCCAACTCCAGCTGCAGGGACAAAGATCATGGAGCCAGATTTAAACAGATAAACTGGGATTCTATTTGGAGGATTATTTTGCTGCAGCCACTGGTTCTGCAGAGTTGGAGAAAGTTTGTATTAAACAATACAAAAACTATAAAATCCACATTAGATTACATGACAACACAGGACCCAGTGCAGTCTGTATATTCTGATTATTATCAGTCTTGCTGTATCGGCTTCTGGCAGATATTATTTGACTTGTGCTGTTTTGATCATTTATGACGATCCCTAAGCAGCCCAGACCACACTGAGCATGTGCACAGTCTTAGTCTTGCAAAGATGTATAACAAAGTTACAAGATGGTGACCCCCTGTGGCCAACTTTGAAAGTATAAATCATTTGTTTGATTAGGCTTGTGGTGCAGCAAGTTCATGTTTATGTTTAGTATACAAATACAGCATTTCTAGCCTTATTCTATTTTACACTTTAAGAATGCTGGGCTTGCAAAGGGTTTGCGTGCTATAATTATTTTAATTGGGACCCCATCTTACTCCCCAGGAGGCCCAGCCAGGCACTTGGATAATAAGTCAGATACCCTGGAGGTGATGGTTATACTAACTAACTAGTATTGGGCCCCTTGATCGCTTTGTCCAAGGTATTGGCCTTTTGAATGATGAGAGAAGTGTCCCTTAGCTCCCCACAATGAGTTACTGGTGGTGCTGTTTTTATTGTTATAGCCTTGTATAAATTGGTTATTTATGCTGGAGCCATTTCCAACGCCCCCCGGCCATGTCTGATTTAACCCCCATATTTCCACTAATCGCCATATTCTGGTGGCAGCTTATTGTATTTGCTTCTTATGCTGCCCTTGAGCTTTCCACTCGGAGGCCTTTCTTTCTCTTGATAAATAACACCGATGCCATACATACATGTTATAACAAAGAGTCTGATCAGCTGAGATCATTTTATCTCTTCCCACGTTCCCGTGATGTGGCTCTCGAATTCGCTTAATAAACACACAAGCTCATAAATATTAATTGGCTTCTAATTACAGGCGTTACATTTGGATATCTTCCCCCCCCCCTAAGTAACGGAGGTCACACTTATTGGGGGGGGGGGGACAAGAAGCATCTGGTCTCATGAGAGGGGGCAATAAGGAGTGTGATAACATCTCACCTTGTGACTAATGTATTCTGAGACACACAAACACCCGAGCCTTCTCCTCTAATAGGAACTAATGTCACACCCCACAGTTACTGAACACTCTGTTACACTGTCAGTCATGTCACAACCTGCCCACAACAGAGTGCGGCACACAGTCAGTATAAGCACTAATGACTGTATGTGATCATCTGGGCTGTTTGACCAGCACCACAATATAGAACCTGCATAATCTGACCAGCACCATGTTATGAAGCACCCAGGACAGCTTCCCTGGCTGCACCAACACCATTGTATTGGACAGAGCTTATCTGTTATCTACTGTGTATCCTGTGCTTGAATGGCTGCCCCCATGGCTACACAGCAGCTTGTTTATATAAACTATAGTAGTACTTATCTGTTATCTACTGTGTATCCTGTGCTTGAATGGCTGCCCCCATGGCTACACAGCAGCTTGTTTATATAAACTATAGTAGTACTTATCTGTTATCTACTGTGTATCCTGTGCTTGAATGGCTGCCCCCATGGCTACACAGCAGCTTGTTTATATAAACTATAGTAGTACTTATCTGTTATCTACTGTGTATCCTGTGCTTGAATGGCAGCCCCCATGGCTACACAGCAGCTTGTTTATATAAACTATAGTAGTACTTATCTGTTATCTACTGTGTATCCTGTGCTTGAATGGCTGCCCCCATGGCTACACAGCAGCCTG
This sequence comes from Xenopus laevis, assembly GCF_017654675.1. NCBI lineage: Eukaryota > Metazoa > Chordata > Amphibia > Anura > Pipidae > Xenopus > Xenopus laevis. The sequence goes on along the minus strand of NC_054379.1, from coordinate 163,093,153 downwards.
TTTATATAAACTATAGTAGTACTTATCTGTTATCTACTGTGTATCCTGTGCTTGAATGGCTGCCCCCATGGCTACACAGCAGCTTGTTTATATAAACTATAGTAGTACTTATCTGTTATCTACTGTGTATCCTGTGCTTGAATGGCTGCCCCCGTGGCTACACAGCAGCTTGTTTATATAAACTATAGTACTACTTATCTGTTATCTACTGTGTATCCTGTGCTTGAATGGCTGCCCCCCTGGCTACACAGCAGCTTGTTTATATAAACTATAGTAGTACTTATCTGTTATCTACTGTGTATCCTGTGCTTGAATGGCTGCCCCCATGGCTACACAGCAGCTTGTTTATATAAACTATAGAAGTACTTATCTGTTATCTACTGTGTATCCTGTGCTTGAATGGCTGCCCCCATGGCTACACAGCAGCTTGTTTATATAAACTATAGTAGTACTTATCTGTTATCTACTGTGTATCCTGTGCTTGAATGGCTGCCCCCATGGCTACACAGCAGCTTGTTTATATAAACTATAGTAGTACTTATCTGTTATCTACTGTGTATCCTGTGGTTGAATGGCTGCCCCCGTGGCTACACAGCAGCTTTTTTATATAAACTATAGTAGTACTTATCTGTTATCTACTGTGTATCCTGTGCTTGAATGGCTGCCCCCATGGCTACACAGCAGCTTGTTTATATAAACTATAGAAGTACTTATCTGTTATCTACTGTGTATCCTCTGCTTGAATGGCTGCCCCCATGGCTACACAGCAGCTTGTTTATATAAACTATAGTAGTACTTATCTGTTATCTACTGTGTATCCTGTGCTTGAATGGCTGCCCCCATGGCTACACAGCAGCTTGTTTATATAAACTATAGTAGTACTTATCTGTTATCTACTGTGTATCTTGTGCTTGAATGGCTGCCCCCGTGGCTACACAGCAGCTTGTTTATATAAACTATAGTAGTACTTATCTGTTATCTACTGTGTATCCTGCGCTTGAATGGCTGCCCCCATGGCTACACAGCAGCTTGTTTATATAAACTATAGAAGTACTTATCTGTTATCTACTGTGTATCCTCTGCTTGAATGGCTGCCCCCATGGCTACACAGCAGCTTGTTTATATAAACTATAGTAGTACTTATCTGTTATCTACTGTGTATCCTGTGCTTGAATGGCTGCCCACATGGCTATACAGCAGCTTGTTTCTGAAGCAAACACACTAGTTTTACCAGTGCAGAGCAACAGTACATTATATTTTAAATACTTTCATACACTTTGTTTTTGGTGCTACTGTTCCTTTAAAAACAGAGGAGTCAGAGTCGAAGGATTTATACATCAACTCCGTAGCCCTGGTAGCACAGTTTGCCCTTACATCTTACTTTGGTCCTGTTTGTTGCACTTTGCCCCATAATAAATAATCCCTACTGTGTCTCATTCCAGGGTAGAGTCCTGCAGCAGGTCGGGTACCCGTGGGTTACCCGCAAAAAAGTGGGCACCTTGCGGAATGATGGGAGGATTTTCAGGTGTGGGTATAGATGTGGGTCGTGGGTCTGCGGGTCTCATCTAGATTTCTTATCTTATGTAATATTGTCTATATTTTACTCCTTTTAAAGGTTTACAAAAGTGTTTCTGTCCCGCCCACTTTTGATGATGTCACTTCCGGTTTGCATCAACATCACTTCCTGCTTGAGGGTGGTCGGCGGTTTGCGGATAAGGCAGTTGCAGTCCGGGTTTATTAGTGGATCAAAGTAAATATGCGGGTTCGGGTTGGATTCTATTCCAGGGTGTAAACTATTAGGGTCAGTCCACACCAGGCAATTCGGGGAGATTTAGTCGCCTGGCGACAAATCGCCTCTACTTTGGGGCGACTAAACTCCCCGAACTGCTTCCACTTCTCCTGCGCCGGCTGTAATGAGAAGTCGCCTGCGTTATGACACAAACATCGCTTTGTTTTCCGAAGTCGACTCGTGAGGAAACTTCGGGGCGACTTTGGAAAACACCACGCCGCGCGTGCTTTAGCGCAGGCGACTTGTCATTATAACGAATGGGAAGACACGAGGAGGCAGTTTGGGGAGATTGTCGCCCAAAAGAAGAGTGGATTAGTCGCCAGGCGACAAAATCTCCCGAATCTCCTTGTGTGAACTAAGCCTAATAAATGTTCTATCCCCGTATTGTCATTAACCTCAATGTTCTCAAGCAACAGAGTGTGCAGAAATCCTGCAACTTTCCCTTATTATCCCGCTCATATCACTGTGCTGTTATTTGTCCTGTCTTTTATTGCTAACCACACGCCTTTCTCTCTTCTCCGTGGGGGAGATTTTAAATACTTTTCTTACTAAATACTTTTTCCGAATAACACTTGATAAAAAAAACAACAACAACAATGTGTTTTAATGTATTGAGACTCAAGTATTAAATCGAAGTATTATAATTAAATATCAAAGCAAGGAAATCAGTCTGAGACAATTTAACACGGCGGCTGAACTATGTGTAATTTCTTTAATTATTACTCTGCTGCTTCCAAAAGAATATCACTAGGTGGGAAAGGAACATTTAAATGTGTTTACCATCAGCCGACGTCTTTTCTAGTTTGACAGCTCACGATACAAAGTTTCCGTTTTAATGGGCCTCCTTTACTTTTCCTGGGCTTGCGGCACGTTTGGAGGTTTGAACGCCATGTTGGTTTCTTCTCAGTCAAAAGTGAAGTCATGGGGGACCCAATTTTTTTAACTTGTAAGGGGGCCCTGGCACCAATGTTTTTTTTTTTTTTTAACTTCTAAGGGGGCCTTGGCCATCAATAGCTTTTTATAACCTGTGTGTGGTGGTGGGGGGAGGGGTTATGTTTTTAACGCTGATGTCTGTGTGGTCTTTTAACTGTGATGTGGAGTGGGTGGGATTTGGGGTGGGGCTTGGGCGCCAGTGTGGGCGGCAGCCCCTGAAAATGTTTTTGTACGGGGTCCCGGGATTTCTAATGGCGGCCCTGGGTACAGAAGCACAACATTTCTAGCTACTTCCTTCGTTAGGCTTTGGTTCTCCTTTAAACTACATTGGACTGCCATGCCTTAAATAAGAAATACACATTATTAAAAAATTAGGCTAAAAAACGTTATATTAGCCTATGAGTAAGTGCCCTATCAGGCACGAAACGCGTTAGGTTTTATGTCCTAATACATTTTCTACTTTTTTAAAAAAAAATATTTAGCTCTTGATTATTGGAGATCCTCACATTCTTCCTTTTGGATTTAGTGTCTTAAAAAATGTTATACCTTGAGGTTTTGGGCTTCTGTGCCAACCCAAGGCCACCACAACCCTTTAACAGGGAAGATCTGTGCCTCTTAAGATGCCCCAGTAGCTCCCCATTTTCTTTTCTGCCGATTCCCATCGTAGCTAATGGTTAGAGCAGCCCAGACCACACTGAGCATGTGCAGTGCCAGTGACACAAATAATGGCCAAACAAGATCCAAGATGGTGATCTCCTGTGGACAATTTCAAGGCCTGGATCATTACTGTTACTCTCTCTGTCGGCTCATTATATAAATTACAGGATTTCTGGCCGTATTTATTTTTAAGTTTTACATTTGGCGAGTACTTGAGTTGCTCTTGTCATGCTGTTTGCTTGAAGAACAATGTTTGGTACATTCGAGTGCCCTTGGGAGCTGTGTTTATTCCATTTTTGCCTTGTGTATGACGCACCCCACCTCTATAGCTATATTTAAGGCTTTGTTATTTCATCAATTAATCAAGCTTGAGATTGTGAAACTGATCTCACACTGTGAGTGCGAAAGGTTTGATAATTGTGGGAAGGTGGAAGTTACTATTCTTGGTTCTACATACAGAGAAATAAACTGCAATTCTAGCAAAACCATTAACTTATATGTTTGTTTTCCATTGATGTTTTTGTTCCACCCTAACCCTTGCAGACCCAAGCTTTTGTTACGTGCCCCCATTAGCTCAGAGATATAGGAAAACCTTGTTGTATCAGTTAATCACAGTGAATTCTAACCCAAAATCTTACCAGTAATGGATTGGGGCTAGTCTTTTTGGAAGATGCACATCTAAAGGCTTGATATTGTTTTTTTCATTTAATGTGTTAGGTGCTTGGTAAGATGTTGTTTTGGCTAATGTCCTCCTTATTAAATATTCGAGGTGTGTAGAGTGTCATTCTGGATTTCCAAGGACTACATGCCCACTCTACAAACTTTTTCCTCCTCTTTTATCTTCAGTATCCTAGTGTATTGTCTTTAAAAGGAAAGTCTAAGATAGAATAAGGCTAGAAATGCTGTATTTTGTATACTATACATAAACATGAACTTACTGCACCACAAGCCTAATCTAAAAACAAATGATTTATGCTTTCAAAGTTGGCCACAGGTCACCATCTTGTAATTTTGTTAAAGATCTTTGCAAGACCAAGACTGTGCACATGCTCAGTGTGGTGTGGGCTGCTTAGGGATTGTCATAAATTATCTAAACAGGGAAACAAACAAAGCTGCTTGAGTTCTGCATGGCTGGAAAGTAAGGCGGGGGCTCCCCCTGCTGTTCATAAGTATGATTGTTTCCCTGCAGAGCAGTTAGGGACCGTCTGACAATTCCTATCCACAGCAGTAAATTAAGGGAGAATTTCACTGCATACAGTCAGGTTTCTTATAAAAATGTTACACATTTTTTAATTAAAGTATATTGGAGATAGGTTTCTTTTTCATTAAAGAAACTAAAATTGGATTTTTATTGTTTTGCCTTTACATGCCCTTTAAGTACTCTCATCTATCCATCCCTCTGTTTCTTCCTCAGAAATGGAGAATTACCACATTATAGACCAGTGATTCCCGTTCAGTGACTCCTGGGCAACATGTTGCTCCCAAATCTCTTGGATGTTGCTCCCAGTGGCCTTAAAGCAGGAGCTTATTTTTAATTCCAGGCTTGGAGGCAAGTTTTGGTTTTATAAAAACCATGTGTACTGCCAAACAGAACCTCCTGTAGACTGCCAGTCCACATAGCGCCTACCAAATAGCCAATCACGGCCTTTATTTGGCACCTCCTTTAAATATTTTCATGCTTGTGTTGCTCCCTGACTCTTTTTTTATATTTGAATGTTGCTCACAGATAAAAAAGGTTGGGGACCCCTGTTATAGACATACAAGTTTTAATGGTGGAGTGAGTGGTGGTAGGGTAGCATTTTCTAGGTAATTTGGTGTCCCAGCCCAACTGATTCTGTAATTAATTAATTGGGTTGCAAGGTTGACTCTCAGGCATACTGGGTCCCTGGAGAATAGGGTTAAAAGCCCTGAAAGTGACTCTGAAGCTGCACACAAAATATTATCATTGAACCCATGCCCTTCTGATTTTATAGCCTGAACTGTTTTGTTTTGTCATTTTCAGGTATGGGCTGCTTTTGGGGAGCAGAAAGAAAGTTCTGGAGACAAAAAGGGGTCTACTCCACCCAAGTTGGCTATTCTGGAGGTTACACACCCAACCCGCTGTATGAAGAAGTCTGCTCAGGTAGTTTGGGCTCGATGGGATTGCTGACAATACAGAACGTTCCTTTTGTCATAGCAACGGTTCCTGTTATTTCAACAAACTTTAATTATGCATTTCAGCTTCAGTTTTGCTGTGTTGTTCCTTGCACTGAGTTGCTCACATGTTTGTTGTTGTTTTTCACTGCATTCAAACAATTTACCAATTTTATATGCGGTGACACAGAAACGAGTGGTGGCAGCTTGGGCGACTTACTCCCTATCTCCTTGCTGAAAAATAATGCTCCAATCAATGATCACTTCCAGCCCTGGAAATTAGATTTTGTTTGCTCATTAAAGCACATCTAAAGCAGCTCTGGTCTTCTTAAACTACAACTTTCATGATCCCCTTGAGAGCTGCAAGTTGCCCATCATGTTCTTGTATGAGTACTTTCTAGATGTTTCTACCCTGCCTTTGAATGTGTTTGGTGTTGTTGGCATTAAAGTTTGTCTTTAGTGATAAATAGAAGAACACGCATCATGACCTCCTAGGTTTCATCATCAATATGACAAGACTTGGTTCTCTTACTTTAGGTGACCTTACGCGGTCCCATAAACGCAAATTGGGCTGGTTTGAAAATCCTGCTGGATCAAGAACCGCATCAGTTTGTTGATGCGGTTCTTACTCCGACCGCCTGCATTTAGGTGATCCAATAGTTGTGGCCCATCAGCCCAATATTGAGCATATCGGGGAGAGATCAGCTCGAATGGCGAACTTGCATTGTTCACAAAGTTTTAAAGGGAAATAAAAGGGTTAATCATTTTGGAGGTCACCCCCAGTAATTATAATCATTTAAATCTATGAAGGTTTTTATCCAGGTCATTGTATATTTAGTAGGAGTAAATCTAGAGCAACTGAACTTGCTGAGTAATCATTGAAGACGTTTCGCTATTCAGTGGCTTCTTCAGTTCAGCTAAAGCTGCTTGGATGAGTAGTGAAATGTCTTCTTTGATTACTCAGTGAGTCTAATAGATATAATCATTTAACTCAGACCCCTAGTAGGCTCTCCCCCCTCCTTCGCCCAAAACACAGCACCGGTGCAGTGTCGGCAGGTGTTTATTAGACAGGATTGATTCTTCCCATCAATCAAGTTCTGCATCTGCTTGTTGATGGTGGTCCTCGATAAAACTGGTGGCATAGGAGCATTTATAGTCCTATCATTGGCCCAAGGATCAGCCAGATATTTGCCACATTAAGGTGGGCATATCGGTGAAAGATCCTCTAGTTTAATGACCTCGCCAGACTAGTGGATCCTATAATGTGTGTCCACCTTAAAGCTAAATTCACCATTTATAAGTCCTGTCTTGCTTTACAGCAGATTCTGAGCAAAGGTCTCAGGACCGGATAAGCTACAAAGCTCCTTTAACATTAGCAGGTATGGGACCTGTTATCCGGAATTCCTGGACCCTGGGGTTTTCCATATAAAGTATCTTTCCTTAAAGGAATACTATACCCCTCAAACAATGTAGGTCTCTTTAAAAAGATATTGCATAAAACAGCTCATATGTAAAACCCTGTTTCATGTAAATAAACCATTTTCATAATAATATACTTTTTCAGTATGTGCCATTGGTTAATCATGAATAGAAAATTGCCATTTTAAAAAATAAGGGCCACCCCCTTTGATCTTATGATTCACGGTGCACACAAACATACCAAACAAACCATACTTGTTAGGTCACATGAGCCAATTAACAGGCAGAGTTCTGTCTTTTGCTTCCACACTTCTTCCTTTTACAGTTAGAGCTGCAGTATTTCTGGTCAGGTGATCTCTTCCTGTTACAGTTAGAGCTGCAGTATTTCTGGTCAGGTGATCTCTTCCTGTTACAGTTAGAGCTGCAGTATTTCTGGTCAGGTGATCTCTTCCTGTTACAGTAAGAGCTGCAGTATTTCTGGTCAGGTGATCTCTTCCTGTTAGTTAGAGCTGCAGTATTTCTGGTCAGGTGATCTCTGAGGCAGCACACAGACCATCACAAAATGGTGGTTCAAGGCAAGAGATGTAAAAGGCCAATATTTACTTACATTTTGGGGTATAGTTTTCCTTTAATTTAGTTCTCCATACCTTAAGTCTACTAAAAAATAGTTTAAACATGAAATAAACCCAATAGGACTGTCTTCTTTAAGGATTCATTATATCTTATTTGGGATCAAGTACAAGCTACTGTTTTATTATTACACAAAAAAGGAAATCATTTAAATATTTGATTAAAATGGAGTCTATGGGAGATGGCCTTCCCATTATTCGGAGCTTACTGGATAAGGGGTCTCCGGATAACGCTGGTAATTAGGGATGCACCGAATCCACTATTTTGGTTTGGCCCTGAATCCTTTGTGAAAGATTCGGCCGAATACCGAATCAAATCCAAATCCTAATTTGCATATGCAAATTAGGGGTGGGAAAGGGAAAAAGGTCTAGTGATTTCCCTCCTCACCCCTAATTTGCATATGCAAATTAGGATTCCGATTCGGTTCAGCTGGGCAGAATCCTGGCCATGAAGTACTGTAATTTTATGTACCCCCTTCAAAACAGACTGGGAAATTGGGGGAATTTTTACTAACACACAAATATGTATCAGTGTAACAAGCAGCCGCTTTTAACCCAACACCCGCCCAGTGTCCCTATGTTACCGGCACAGATAATGAAAAGCCTCACAGGCCTGACCTTTAATCCGATGGACAGATTGTGCCGCAATTAAAACCCCATTACATTTTTGGAGACAAAATCAGATTCGAGGGGTTAATGATGTGGGAAAGATTTAGATAAAGCGATTTTCAAAACCTCAAATCTTCCGAGTATATGTGAACACATAATTAAAGGGAGCAACGTTCCATTCGGTTTCCATAGTAACCAGGCACGGAAAGGGACCGCGAGAAGAAGGTGTTCTTGCTTTTAATGAGAATAGTTTAGAACATTTCCTATTGTAACTGTCACTGTCAGGATAATGGATCCGTGTTGTGCTTCTGACATTTCTTGTTGCGCTCCTCGCCGCTCCCAATGTGGCTAGAAAATGTCATTCATTCTGCCGATGAGGAACCTCCTTTACTTTACTTCCTAAAAGGTTCTTTGAGTTCAGTTTCCCCGATTTTCCTTAGATGACCCCCAGAAGGACACCAGAACATATGCCATCCAATGTGCAGTGCCAGGAAAGTATTAAACGCACATTTATTCTAATGGTGTTCAGATAAATTAGCTCTTATGGCCTAACATATGTTACGTAAGTTGGCCATATGGGTTGACCACCACCTGTTGGGTTGGGACAGGGGGCCCCTTGTTGGGGATCAGCTTAGAAAAGATTTGGGGGATGGGGTAGTGGGCTTATTAGCGACTGTAGAGTCCAACCATTCTGGGGGTCATTTAGAAGACGTACAAGTATACTAAGATGTGCAAGATCATGCCCCTTAGTTCTCATGCAGAGAGCGATTTTATGCAGATCGCAGTTTCAATGGGTCAGCCTTCGGTCTGACTCTCGTACCTAATTGCCGGGTGGCAGGCAGGGTTAAGGAGAACTAAAGCCTAACTAAAGAATCAGGCTAGAAATGTTTTGTTTTGTGCTTCTGTACCAGCCCACGCCCTTTAGCAGTAAAGATCTGTGTCTCCAAAGATGCCCCAGTAGCTCCCCATCTTCTTTTCTGCTGATTCACTGCACATGCTCTGTGCTGCTGTCACTTACTGAGCTTAGGGACCCACTCACAATATACAGTACATATAGAATAGAAATGTCACAATATAAGGCTGATTAGTAATTAATACACATAATTACTACATGGCAGCACAGAAACCAGTGCAATTAGCATCAGAATTGAATAATCAGCAAACCTGTAGCATCAGCTTATATTACAGCCAGGGAAGCTCATTTTCTGCTGGATAATTAGTGACGAGCCCTAAGTTTAGCTTCTCAACAGCCAATCAGAGCCCACTGAGCATGTGAGTGTCACAGACACTTTCCAAGATGGTGACCCCCTGTGACAAGTTTGAAGTCCTGGATCATTGCTGCTATTGACAAGCTCAAACTTTAGCCTCGTGCAATAAGATCGTTACGTAATATTGGCCATATTCATTTTTAGGGTTTAGTTCTCCTTTAAATTCTTCCTTCCGCTGTCCCCACCCACAACCTTACTGTACCAGCTTCTGCCTCCGGCAGCCTCTATTTATAGGCACACACCTGCCCCACCCCCTTTTGTGCCGTTAGAGATTGGCAGGGAAACCGTTGGTCTATAAATAGGTTGGCGCTGGTCAGGTAGGGTTTGGGTTGGGAGTTCTCAGGATAGGGCCGGGTGCGGGTTCAATTTTTCAGACCCACACATCACTACAATCTTATCTTTTCTGACTGCCATTGGGCAAACAGTCGTGGCCTACATCCGAATGATGCAAAAGTTAGGGGGTAGGAGGGAGTCACCTAAGTACGGCAGCTCACTTCCCATCTACCACCACTCATGAATACTGAGCTGCTGAACATAGGCACCAATGCATTCATGGGGCAGCCGCAGGTCTCTATAACCAGAAGTAATTTATTTAGGCTGGAAGGCAGAATGGTAGCCATTTTTGCACTTTGCACCCTGCCTTGTGCCTTTTTCATTTGTATGAGTCCCCCTGGACCATAATGATTTGCTGTCTGTGGCGATTGTTAATACTTTGAATAAGATCACAATGCATAAACCGTGCCCTGTGGCCATTTAAATGGGATTCATACCTTCCAACAGGTCATTATAAAAAGCCAAATAACTTAGGGCATTCTCCATCTGTAAACAAAACACAACAACCAATGTAAATACAGTGGTCCAGGTGCTCCAGCCCCAGCCCCTTAGCTCGAGGGAGCGGACAAACTGTTATGACATAAGAAATCAGGCACACCGGAAATGCACAACATACAGTAGGCCATCAAAAAAATGATAAAAATGTTTTATTTATACCATCAATAAAAAACTTACTAATTTCACTTGGCACTTAGTCATAGGCTGATACCACTTATGGGCCTTAACCTTGCCCATTTATATTAATATAATACACAAAAGCCATGAATATCTTGTAAATTGTATCCTTATAAACGGTGAGTTCTGATGTAATTTCTGTCACATGATTCACTGAAATTTGTGTATTATAATAAATAAAGTACCCCCTGTTGCAGAATATGAGGATATTAGAAGTTACCTTGGAGTTCCATGACCTTCGGCCTGTTGTTTTTAGATGGTCATGAAACTCCTCGGTAACTTATAATATCCTTATATTTTACAAGAGGGGGTACTTTATTCACTATATATTCCCCAATCTGCTAGACACCCTACCCAGTTTCTGCCAAGTTTCTACCCAGGCACAAATGGTAGAAACTCATCAGTGTAGATATAGTGATCCAGGTGCAGACAAACCGTTATGGCTTCCGGCACACCGGAAATCCACAAAACAGGCCATCAAAAGTTTTTACATTTTGTATTTATACCATCAAGGAAAGCCTTTATGCATTTCGTGCCCACATGGCACTTAGTCATAGGCTGATACCCCTTCTGTGCCTTAACCATGTCCAGTTATTCCCATCCATTCCCCCCAATCTGCTTGACACCCTACCCAGTTTCTGCCAAGGGAAGTGGTAACCCACTAAATGTGTGCATGGAATGTTCTTTTTGGACAAACGGCATAATAACCGATAAAAGCTGCCGATAGACCGTGTTGGCAGCTTATTGGCCCGTGTATGGGGCCCCCTGACGGGCTTCACCGATCGAGATCTGGCTGAAAGTCGGGCAGATCTCGATCTGATTGGAAAGAAAAATCTCGTTGGATCGCGGCCGCATCTATTCGTTGATGCGCTCCCGCGATCCGACCGCCTATTACTATTCGTTAGGATCCGACCGTTGGGCCCTATAGGCCCTCGATCGGTTCAGCCCGATATTGTCCACCTCAAGGTGGGCATATCGGGGAGAGATCCGCTCGTTTGGCGACATCGCCATACGAGCGGATCTCTCAGTGTATGGCCACCTTAACACTCGTTCTCTGGCTGTTTGTCTTTCATGCAATAATTATGAAAGTCTTAAGCTGGCCGTACATGAAGAGATCTGCTCGTCTGGGACATCTCCAAACGAGCGGATCTTGCATCAATATGTCCACCAGCGGCAGGGTTTTATTGGGATAGTTCGAACATTCGGCCCTAAGGAAAAAATTCAAACTTCTCGATCGATATCATGGCCAGAACACACGTTAGAAGCCCCCATACACGGGCAGATAAATTGCCGGATTGGTCTAAAGGAACGATATCTGCAGCTTTCTCTGCCCGTGTATGGCCACCTTTACACTAGTCCCTTGTATGGAATTCATGTGCCGTCAGAGTGAGCGGTGAATAATGGACGCAGAACGGGATTCTGTTCCCAATCACCTGCATGGAGAGAGTGGAAGGAGAAGACGAAGAACAAGTCAAGTTGTTATCAGGACAATTCATGATGGACTGTCCTTTCAGAAATATCTGCATAGAAGACTCATCTCCTAAAGCCAACACTGATTTGCTTGCTATCGCCCCATGCCAGTCTCGTGTTGGTGACGGTGCCAGCTCGTTCCTGGTTCTTTGCCAGGAAATCTTTTACAGCATGACGCTGCCTGGAAGCCAAAAAAATGAAGAATTCGCCCAGGAATAATATCACAGAGCATCTTCTGTGCCGTGTTGCCAATTCCTAACTCTGGCAGCACATTCAGAGTGTTTATCGGTGCCAGCCTTTATTGTGTGCCAGTGAGAATAGGGATGCTGAAAAATAGGGGGAATTTAAAATGCCCTTAATGGCTGCCATTTAAATTTAGGATATGTTAATAGGCAACGCAATACATATTGGTGTTGGATCTGGGGCATCAAGCCTGTTGAACTCCATTTGTTTTTGAACTCCAATCAATTGCTAAAGGTTGTATGGCTCTATACAAGCTAAGAGGAAAGAGAATTCCATTTATAGGTCTATTTGGGTGGAAACTTTCCATCCAGGTAGGGTTGCCACCTTTTTTTGTGTGCGAAAATGGGCTGGGGGCAAGCCAGTGATGTCGGGGTGGGGGTGATGTTATGGGAGGGCTGGGAGGCGGGCAGGTGATGTCAGGGGCGGGACAGATGACGTGGCGTTCATCGATTGTCTGATCGTTATGTCATTCACTTCAATGTCCTGTCTGGATTTCCTGATTTGGAAATCCGGACAGAAACTTTTCACCCAGTCAGCCCAGTTGGGTGAAATCCAGACAAGTGGCAACCCTACCTCCTGGGCTTCTCAACCCAATTGCCTTTTGGTGTCTTGTAAGCAGTCTACAACACAAGGGCTATGTGGAAGGATAATAAAGCTATTGCAAGATGAGCCAGTACCATGGTTTCAGGACAGCCCACACATCACTAGATGGGACCCATTATTTATATAAACAAGGAATGCCCAACCTGTGGCCCTACAGGTGTCAGCGGGTGTTGGTAGTTGTGCTTCAACTAAACTTGTCTCCTTCTTGTTCTACAGTTGCCATCCTGCACTAATGTCCCCCATCTTGTCATAACGTCGCCATCTTGCCGTGCTATACTTACTGTACTCTCTAACACTTTTCCTACCTACTGCTGCTGATCTGTAATGCCCTGGACACACATGCTTATTTGCAACATTTAACAACAGTTATTCAAAGAGACTTTCCTCCCCTTTCTGCTTGTGCTGTGTTAATACTGATGTTTCCTTACATAGCAGAATGTCAAGCTCATGTTAGTGTCTGTAATTATGCGCCCAGCTGCGAAATGCGTCAGGCCACATTTTTGTTGTGTCTTTTGTCTTCACCTTGTGTGCCTTGTACTAGGCGATAAAGAGTTTTATTTTATAACTTTCTTATGGGAAACATTCTTCTGTATTGTAAATCCTAGCAGCTGAGGCAATATTGTAATATCTTACATATAAGGGTGTGCCCTGGGTACCCCTGGAACTATAGCAGGGTGACTGTTACCCCAATGTTTCTATATATCTGTAACCTTGTTATGAGCTAAGGGGGCCCAGTCTGAAGGCCAGTTGGGAGATTTGGGGTGAGTGCTTATTTGTGCCCTGGGTACCCCTGGAACTATAGCAGGGTGACTGTTACCCCAATGTTTCTATATATCTGTAACCTTGTTATGAGCTAAGGGGGCCCAGCCTGAAGGCCAGTTAGGGTGAGATTTGGGGTGATTGCTTATTTGTACCCTGGGTACCCCTGGAACTATAGCAGGGTGACTGTTACCCCAATGTTTCTATATATCTATAACCTTGTTATGAGCTAAGGGGGCTCAGCCTGAATGCCAGTTAGGGGGAGATTTGGGGTGAGTGCTTATTTGTGACCTGGGTACCCCTGGAACTATAGCAGGGTGACTGTTACCCCAATGTTACTATATATCTGTAACCTTGTTTTGAGCTAAGGGGGCCCAGCCTAAAGGCCAGTTAGGTGGAGATTTGGGGTGAGTGCTTATTTGTACCCTGGCTACCCCTGGAACTATAGTAGGGTGACTGTTACCCCAATGTTTCTATATATCTGTAACCTTGTTATGAGCTAAGGGGGGCCAGTCTGAAGGTCAGTTAGGGGGAGATTTGGGGTAAATGCTTATTTGTACCCTCGGTACCCCTGGAACTATAGCAGGGTGACTGTTACCCCAATGTTTCTATATATCTGTAACCTTGTTATGAGCTAAGGGGGGCCAGTCTGAAGTCCAGTTAGGTGGAGATTTGGGGTGAGTGCTTATTTGTACCCTGGGTACCCCTGGAACTATAGCAGGGTGACTGTTACCCCATTGTTTCTATATATCTGTAACCTTGTTATGAGCTAAGGGGGCCCAGTCTGAAGGTCAGTTGGGGGAGATTTGGGGTGAGTGCTTATATGTGGCCTGGGTTTCCCTGGAACTAATGCAGGGTGACTGTTACCTCAATGTTTCTATATATTTGAAACCTTGTTGTGAGCTAAGGGGGTCCGGTCTGAAGGTCAGTTAGGATGTCATTTGGCTCAATGCATATATTGGATACCCATGCTATTATAAAGGGGCACATAAGTTAGAATGAGATGTTGAGTGTGTCAGTTGGTGCACCCCTTGTTTATCATATTTTACAGTGGAATACAGTATTTTGCGAATGAGTAGCCAGTCATTAGAGAGCGTAGCAGCTTGAAGGACCTGACTTTTAAATTAAGATATATAGTTTGGTCCAAATCAGGCATGCAGTTATAGGACCCCTTTTGGAAGGATTATTGTTGTCTAATGTCCATACCATTTTTGGAACTAGAACAGTAACTAAACTATCTAAATTATATATAGACTTAAATGCACCAATTCTTGATAGACATCACCAGAGTGTTGATCAAGACTTCTGGTGAAAAGATCTCCCAACAAACTGATCAAATCTGGATTTGTTTGGTCCCACTTCCACTTGTGATGTTTCTTAAAAAATTAGGTTTGGGGCTGATTTGATGCTTCAGGCCCTGCACAGTGTTTTATCATTGAGCCAAAGAGAAATTATTCCACGTGCCAGAGTTGCATAGATTTGAGACCATCTGTCAAAGATAAAGTGAAAACAGCTCATACAACGGGACAATCATCCAATCCGTTCTGGAAAATGTAAGATTTTTTTTCTTTGATTAAAGAAAAGATCATAATTTTTTTTAAATTCAAGATTTTAAAACACAATTTTTTGAGATTTAACAGTTTAATAACATTGAAAATTCAAATGAAAACATTCAACAACTAAAACCTGGTGAGTTTTCTTTAACATTTAAACCGTTAAAAATGAGATGGAACAATGTAATTTTCGTTGTTGAGTCAGTTCTTACTGATAACAGCCTCCCTTCACTGACTTAAGTCTGTAGCCCACAGGATGAATGGATGGATACTATACATTTAACTGTTCCATTCATTTGGTGCAACTCATCTTGACTTCTTCATCTGTCCTCGGACATGGCACTAGCCAACAAGGTGTCACAGACTGGGGACATTTTTGATGGGGACAGATCTTCTGAGGTCCAGCCACCAAGCTGATGTATATGCCAAGATGGCAGGGGATCATGGCCAAACCACCAAACCCAATATAAATTCATTTGGCAATACATTTGCTGGGCAAATATGCTTTTAAGAACTCAACGAGGCTCATTGTTTTGAAGAGACGTCATTGCCTATCCACCAAAATCATTTTGATTTATATTTACAGGGTGGACTGTCAAGCTGACCACACATTGATCACGTGGAATAATTAGTCAGATATTTGTCTACCCACATGGAGATGTAAAATGGCATGATCCTATGGATCCTATGGAGCTTAAGAAAAAAAACCTCAGAGGCCATAATGTTGTGATAGGAAAGAGACAGTAGATAAGAAACCTTTTGATTATATTCTATGTAAAATATGTGTACATGACCAGCTTCATAGCTTAGATCAATGATCCCCAACCAGTGGTTTACAAGCAACATGTTGCTCATCAAGCCCTTTAAGTTTTGGAGGCATAAAAACCAAGGGGTAGATTTACTAAAGTCGGATTGACTAACGCTGGTGAAAATTCGCCAGCATTACCACTTTCAGGCACTTCACCAATTAACTAACTGGCGCTAGCGCTCATTTGCACTGTATCGCTTTTCGATCTGGCGAATGGACGTAACTCCGCTAATTCACTAAGATGCGGATTTTACCAAACATTACCTCTTTTGCCAGTCTTGCCTTCGCCAGCTCAGACCAGGCAAAGTGCATTGGAGTGTATAGATCTTCTTCGTCTTTTCCTTTTTTTCAGAATGGTAGGTTGCAAAAGTCCTTAAAATTTTTCCCCCATACATTCCCTAACATATGGAACATTAACTATACAGTGGGCTCATGTGTAGGGCAATATAATAACTCTATTTATTTTATTAAAGGAAAACTATACCCCCCAAACAATGTAGGTCTCTATTAAAAGATACTGCATAAAACAGCTCATATGTAAAACCCTGCTTCATGTAAATGAACCATTATCATAATAATATACTTTTTTAGTAGTATGTGCCATTGGGTAATCATAAATAGAAAATTGCCATTTTAAAAAATAAGGGCCGCCCCCTGAGATCGTAAGATTCACTGTGTACACATACAAACCACATGTAAGGTCACATGAGCCAATTAACAGACAGAGTTCTGCCTTTTGCTTCCTCACTTCTTCCTGTTACAGTTAGAGTTGAAGTATTTCTGGTCAGGTGATCTCTGAGGCAGCACAGAGAGAGTCACGAAATGGTGGATCAAGGCAAGAGATGTAAAAGGGCAATATTTATATAAATATATATTCCAGTTTTGTAAGATTCTTTAATATGTCCTTCAATTTGATATAAACTATCTGTTGCTTAAGTATTCATTTTGGGGGTATAGTTTTCCTTTAAGGTTCCTTGGACTTGTGTAATGTAATGTATTTGCTGCAACATATACATCCATTCAACTTTATCATTTCCCACCATATGCAAATTAGCCAACAATAGCGCATCTTCGCTTTGATTGCCTAAATAACGCTAGCAAAATTCGCCAGTGTTCGACGCCCTGGACACAATTTAGCATTTTTGTAAATTAGCGTTGCCTGAGCGAATATTTGCCTGGTGAAGTGTTGCGATGGTTGCGAAGCCGTTGCTGGCGAGTTTTTGACGGTTAGTGAATCTGCCCCCAGGTGTACTGCCAATCAGAGTCTCCTGTAGTCTGTCAGTCCACATAGGGGCTACCAAATAACCAATTACAACCCTTATTGGGCACCTCCTAAGAACTTAGTTTCATGCTTGCGTTGTTCCCCAACTTTTTACCCAGGTAAAAAAAAAAAAATTAGAAGGGGGACCCCTTGCTTCTTGTTCTGAGACTGTGCAAATAAAGCCACTTAACTCAGGGACCCTTTATTACTGCTGGATATTATGATACCTTTTTATTGACCATGCATAAAAATTAAGGCTGATTTCCTACTGCCTTTGTAACATCTTGCTTCATTTTTATGTTGTTCCATTAAAAGGTATCATACTCATCAATACTGTCTTTTTTTTGTGTGCGACCTACACTTCTAGACACTGCACTTTTATTAGATCAACAAATACTAAAGTAATAACACTGCCAGATGTCACATGTAATTCCAACAGCTTCGTTATAAAAGCAATAAACCTCAAAATGCAATATAACTGTTAGACTATGGCATGAGATAGGTGCTATTGTATAATAAAAGACAAATGCCTTATTGTTGTGTGAGATTTGGGCTGAAGTGTTCTGGAATGAGCTAATATAGGGTGAAGTAGATTTGCCGTTGATCGATGAAAGTGGTATGATCCATACTCAACTACCTGAAGAGCAACCTTCCTAATAAATGCAACTCGTGTCCTGTTTATTGGAGGAGTTCTAGCTTTGTCCATTCTAGTTTTTATTTCTGTTTTTTGTATTTGGTAGACCTGGTTCCACCTAAGTGGGAATCTTTAGACACCTCTTTGTAGCAGAGAGAACATACTGTGGCCAGAACCTTTCTAGGACTTTGTAGGACTTCATAAAAATGTGGTCTAGAAATCAACAAGTGAAGTGCAACGCTTAGCCTATTAAAGACAACAAAGAAGGCTAAACACACACAAGCTAAAGTTGACCATTAATGGACAGAAATAGCCTCCCAACTCAGTTACTTCATACTGTTCCATGAGTCTTTTTCTTATTTTTCCATGTATGGGGTCAAACCAGAGCAGAACTAGGAGTAGGAGGAATAAGCTTGTGCCAAGTGTTCTACCAGGTGGAGCTCAATTTGGATACATATTATTGAGTGATACCCTCCACTCTTGAGGAAGCCCTGGCTGAAAGTTCCTAAAAAGGTGATTGGGATCAAGGGTCAGGTGAGTGAGCATGGGGTACTGGGGCAGCATTGGGGGAATCTTGAGGTGGCAAGGGAAGGAAGGACTGTTGTGGTGAGCAGGTAAAGGGTAAGCACGGAAGGGGACAAAGCAGTAAAAGGTATCTGCCTTGGGTGCCAGTACCTGTGGGCCAAACCAAAGTCCTGTTGTGGTTTCACAGTGTATGGGTTAATTCATCCAGAAACTCATTATCTAGAAAGCTCCAAATTACAGGACAGACGTCCCCCATAGAGTCAATTTTAAGGAAATAATTCTAAGATTGTTTTCCTTTATCTCTGTACCTCAGAATCCTAACTTGGCTTCAATATTGATGGCAAGACAATAATTACAGCTCTATAATATAAATAGAGCTCTTTTCCAGAAAACCCCAGAAACAACTCACTTATCTTGTGGTTCTGTTTTTCCAGAAGAAAAATGAAGGGGGTTATTTACTAAACCTCAATTTTTTTCTGGTCAAGGGTTTTTGGCTGAAAAGCTCGAAATTGTCATGGGAGAAAAAACTAAATTTTTTTAAGATTTATTAAACACCAAAGCTGCTAAAATTCAGAATCTGAAAGTTCACCATCTCAAACCTACTGAGGTCCTGCAGAAGTCAGTAGTAGTTAAAATTTGAAGATATCGTTATCTGCGCTGGTTTTCCTTCCATAATCTTAAAAAATGGTGCAATTCAGGTGTCAAATCCGTAAAATTCATACGATTCGAGTTTTCGCTCGATTTGATTGAGTCTTTTCCCGCACCGAATTTTTGAAATTATTTTATTGATAAATAAGTTAAAATCATGGATGGGAATTTGGTCCAGCTTGGTTTAATAAAAAGATTAAATAAATTAGAGTTTTAGTAAATAACCCCCTAAATGTCAGTGCCTTCTAGATCATAACTGGCACACTTGTCTGATGCATATTATTGCTTTCTACTCTCTCACATCTGTCATTCATACAAGAAAGATCGGTTTTTTTTTACCGGTAAAAGGCAGCAATTTATTAGTAAATTGTTATTTTAAAAAAAGAATTGTTATTTTGGCCTTTCAGCTGTGGATTTGGTCTTTCCACATTGTTATTGCTATTAAAAGAAATCTGAAAATAAATACCTCCTAGGAAAAAATTATTTTTTTGCCTGTTAGTTAAACATAATTCACTGTTTAAGAGTTTACAAAATACTTACATTACTACAGCAATTTAGTCACTTTATGTTGAGGGAGACTGCAATTTTGACAGAAATACCATGTATAGCCAACTACAGACCCGATAACTGCTCATTTTGACTTTAATTACTATCCCACAACCACTGTTCCTTCCAAGAGACTATTATCCCACTGTTACTATAGACACCATCTCTCCCTACTATACCTGCTATCCCACAGTCACACTCCCTTCCCAGAGACTATTATCCACTGTTACTATAGGCACCATCTCTCCCTACTATACCTGCTATCCCACAGTCACACTCCCTTCCCAGAGACTATTATCCACTGTTACTATAGGCACCATCTCTCCCTACTATACCTGCTATCCCACAGTCACACTCCCTTCCCAGAGACTATTATCCACTGTTACTATAGGCACCATCTCTCCCTACTATACCTGCTATCCCACAGTCACACTCCCTTCCCAGAGACTATTATCCACTGTTACTATAGGCACCATCTCTCCCTACTATACCTGCTATCCCACAGTCACACTCCCTTCCCAGAGACTATTATCCCACTGTTACTATAGACACCATCTCTCCCTACTATACCTGCTATCCCACAGTCACACTCCCTTCCCAGAGACTATTATCCACTGTTACTATAGGCACCATCTCTCCCTACTATACCTGTTATCCCACAGTCACACTCCCTTCCCAGAGACTATTATGCACTGTTACTATAGGCACCATCTCTCCCTACTATACCTGCTATCCCACAGTCACACTCCCTGCCCAGAGACTATTATCCCACTGTTACTATAGACACCATCTCTCCCTACTATACCTGCTATCCCACAGTCACACTCCCTTCCCAGAGACTATTATCCACTGTTACTATAGGCACATCTCTCCCTACTATACCTGCTATCCCACAGTCACACTCCCTTCCCAGAGACTATTATCCCACTGTTACTATAGGCACCATCTCTCCCTACTATACCTGCTATCCCACAGTCACACTCCCTTCCCAGAGACTATTATCCCACTGTTACTATAGGCACCATCTCTCCCTACTATACCTGCTATCCCACAGTCACACTCCCTTCCCAGAGACTATTATCCACTGTTACTATAGACACATCTCTCCCTACTATACCTGCTATCCCACAGTTACACTCCCTTCCCAGAGACTATTATCCACTGTTACTATAGGCACCATCTCTCCCTACTATACCTGCTATCCCACAGTCACACTCCCTTCCCAGAGACTATTATCCACTGTTACTATAGGCACCATCTCTGCCTACTATACCTGCTTTCCCACAGTCACACTCCCTTCCCAGAGACTATTATCCACTGTTACTATAGACACCATCTCTCCCTACTATACCTGCTATCCCACAGTCACACTCCCTTCCCAGAGACTATTATCCACTGTTACTATAGGCACCATCTCTCCCTACTACACCTGCTATCCCACAGTCACACTCCCTTCCCAGAGACTATTATCCACTGTTACTATAGGCACCATCTCTCCCTACTATACCTGCTATCCCACAGTCACACTGCCTTCCCAGAGACTATTATCCCACTGTTACTATAGACACCATCTCTCCCTACTATACCTGCTATCCCACAGTCACACTCCCTTCCCAGAGACTATTATCCCACTGTTACTATAGGCACCATCTCTCCCTACTATACCTGCTATCCCACAGTCACACTCCCTTCCCAGAGACTATTATCCCACTGTTACTATAGACACCATCTCTCCCTACTACAGTGGTGTGAAAAACTATTTGCCCCCTTCCTGATTTCTTATTCTTTTGCATGTTTGTCACACAAAATGTTTCTGATCATCAAACACATTTAACTATTAGTCAAAGATAACACAAGTAAACACTAAATGCAGTTTTTAAATGAGGGTTTTTATTATTTAGGGAGAAAAGAAATCCAAACCTGTGTGAAAAAGTAATTGCCCCCTGAACCTAATAACTGGTTGGGCCACCCTTAGCAGCAATATCTGCAATCAAGCGTTTGCGATAACTTGCAACGAGTCTTTTACAGCGCTCTGGAGGAATTTTGACCCACTCATCTTTGCAGAATTGTTGTAATTCAGCTTTATTTGAGGGTTTTCTAGCATGAACCGCCTTTTTAAGGTCATGCCACAACATCTCAATAGGATTCAGGTCAGGACTTTGACTAGGCCACTCCAAAGTCTTCATTTTGTTTTTCTTCAGCCATTCAGAGGTGGATTTGCTGGTGTGTTTTGGGTCATTGTCCTGCTGCAGCACCCAAGATCGCTTCAGCTTGAGTTGACGAACAGATGGCCGGACATTCTCCTTCAGGATTTCTTGGTAGACAGTAGAATTCATGGTTCCATCTATCACAGCAAGTCTTCCAGGTCCTGAAGCAGCAAAACAACCCCAGACCATCACACCAGCACCACCATATTTTACTGTTGGTATGATGTTCTTTTTCTGAAATGCTGTGTTACTTTTACGCCAGATGTAACGGGACGCGCACCTTCCAAAAAGTTCAACTTTTGTCTCGTCGGTCCACAAGGTATTTTCCCAAAAGTCTTGGCAATCATTGAGATGTTTTTTAGCAAAATTGAGACGAGCCTTAATGTTCTTTTTGCTTAAAAGTGGTTTGCGCCTTGGAAATGTGCCATGCAGGCCGTTTTTGCCCAGTCTCTTTCTTATGGTGGAGTCGTGAACACTGACCTTAATTGAGGCAAGTGAGGCCTGCAGTTCTTTAGATGTTGTCCTGGGGTCTTTTGTGGCCTCTCGGATGAGTTGTCTCTGCGCTCTTGGGGTCATTTTGGTCGGCCGGCCACTCCTGGGAAGGTTCACCACTGTTCCATGTTTTTGCCATTTGTGGATAATGGCTCTCACTGTGGTTCGCTGGAGTCCCAAAGCTTTAGAAATGGCTTTATAACCTTTGAAATTGAACTCAGGTGTGATAAACCACAGTTAAGTTATTTTTTAACAAGGGGGGCAATCACTTTTTCACACAGGCCCATGTAGATTTGGAGTTTTTTTTCTCCCTTAATAACGTAAACCTTCATTTAAAAACTGCATTTTGTGTTCAATTATGTTATCTTTGACTAATAGTTAACGGTTTTTGATGAGCAGAAACATTTAAGTGTGACAAACATGCAAAAGAATAAGAAATCAGGAAGGGGGCAAATAGTTTTTCACACCACTGTATACCTATTATCAACATCTCATACCTGTGTCCAATTTGAGCCCAATGAATAGGCAACGTGGATGAAATATGTTCTGTAACTGTTTTAACTATCTGAACACTATAGTTGGTGTAGTTACCAATGCAGAACAACTCATATAAACAATGGTTTGTGATGATATTTACAGTAACTCCATGTATAATATCTTTCACAATGTCTAAATTCCCTGAGAAAGCAGTGAGACAGAGTTATATAGATTGCCATATGTTTCTTTAGTTCAGATGGTGGGAGTAAAAACAAAAATGCAATGCCTTTGCTCTTTTTAACAATTAAAGAACTTTGGATTTTGAATTGATAGTGTTAGCAAAACAGTACAGGCTCTATTTTGCTTATGTTGAATGATTCTTATTAATACAGACAGTAGATCACAACATGTAATAAAAAGGTTTTTTTTCTGTGTTTAAGATTGAGACGACTCAACTCTGCCTCCAACATGTATATAAAATACCACTAAATGGTGTTTATGTGGAACATACACCACGCATACATTAATTACTCCATGAATCTTCTCCTAAATAAAAACAGAGCTTGCTATAAAATTAGTCCGTCTCGTTGCTGCATAATTACTACTGGAATCTATCAAATGTTCTCTTTGTGTGGATGTTAAATTACGGTTAAATAGGACACTCTGGCTGGAAGCAAAGTTAATTCATTATTTACTTGTAATTAATTTGGAAGCCAATGCTGCAAGTCTTGTATAGCATATTGTACGTTAATTCTTTTGGGCTGTGTCTTTTTTAGGACGGACGGGACATGCAGAAGTGGTTCGAGTTGTCTACGAGCCAGAAAGCATCAACTTTGAGAAATTGATCAAGGTCTTCTGGGAGAATCATGACCCGACACAAGGTAGAGTGATGAGTTGGTCCATATTTAATTATGCTGCTAATTATGGTAGGGATATGAGTTGGAGCTGTGTGTAAGAGAACCTTATAATTGTGGTCTGTGATTGCCTTTAAAGGAGGCATCTGTACACAAAGCCCTGATATTATATACCTTGGAGCTAAAACCTCTGTTTTTTTCTGGTTGAAGTTTTTAGGGGGGAAAAAAACTTGAATTATTAGAGATTTACCATCGCCCAAAGCTGCTAAAAATCTGACTCCAAAAATACTCCATCTCAAACCTGTCAAGGTCATGTAGCCAATGCCAGATGTCCCTGAAGTTGTTGCTTGCCATCATGATCTGTGCTGGATAATCTTAAAAAGTCAGAATTTCCATCCGATAATGGGAAAAGTTGAGTTTTCACAGCAAAAATGTGATATTGACTTTTTGGAGCGTAGATCGTACGAATGGACGCTCAATTTTGACGCAACATTTTTGTCACTGTGATTTTTTCAAGAAAAATTATAGATAAATGAGTTCAGTTCATGGAAGGAAGTTTGGTCGGCTTTTTTTCATAAAAAAAATTAGATTAATTAGAGTTTTAGTAAATAAATCCCTTAATTTGTGCAATTGTGAAATGGAGTTGTGTTCCTGAGGGGCTCCAACAGTTTGTTAGTTGGGTTAAGGTTCCCAAATGGGAATTTAAATGAGGCAAAAAGTTGATTATTCCGACAACATCACCACAGTACAAACCCATTTGGTTGGAGCAGTTCACCTTTGTGCAGCATCTTTTGTCATTGAAAATATTCATGCTATTGGTTTTTATTTTTAATATCAAGCATTTTCAAGATTATTATTATTATCATGTATTTATATAGCGCCAACATATTGCGTATCACTGTACATATTGCGTAGCACTGTGATTCTTCGCTTTCACTCTTGGGGGGTTATTTACTAAACTCTGAATGCAAAAATCACAAAAAATCTGGGATTTTTTATTTTATTTTATAAAATCTGACTTTTAAAAAATGTCGAATTTTTCGAAATTTATTAAATCCAGAGGATGGAAAAGTCAGAATCAGAAAATCCGGCATATCAGACCTGTCGAGGTTGCATGTATACTTTAAGTCAATGGGAAAAGTCCCAATAATTTTTTGATGTGTGCTGGATTTCGTGCAATGCCCCAAAGTTTTCTGTGTTTTCCGGTGAAAAAATCGTGAAAATCGGATGAAAAATCCGAAAAAAACGTGAAAATATGATATTTTACTGCACAGCAAATTTTTGGGACAATTTAATAATAAATAAGCTCAAATAAACTGAGCGGATTTGATCGGAGTTTATAGCAGAATATATTGAGATAAATTTCTTACTTTGATAAATAACCCCGTTGGTGTTGCTCATTTATAGGTTCTTCATACTCCCCTTAACCAGAGAGATGTCAGCCCCATATTAGTGGACTTTGATAAACAATCGGCAGTGCAGTAACAAAGACAGAAAAAAACAGATCAACACTCTGACTTCTATGATGATACTTACAACCCTGTTATCTCTTGAGAAACAACACCTCTAAGGCTGAGTAGGGACCAAGGTGTGGGCTAGACTTTATGGAGGACTCAGTGTATCAGGTGTAACTTGACGGTCAATAAGGGTACTTTTTTAAAGCTCTAAATATCCGGAAACCTGTCCATGCTTGCCATGTATTTAAAACCTTGTAGTAGGAGACAACCCTAGAGACCATGTTTACAATGAATGAGTGAAGGCATCAGAAGTACATGTTCCAGATAGGTACCATCCATGACTAATTAGGTACATATCTTTTAGGCTGGGTTAGTTTGTTTTGCCTGTAGCCACATGTTTCATCTTAATGGTGAACCCCTAGCTAGATGTGTCAACTTAATCAGTATAATAAAGTGTTTTTCTTTGCTAACAGCAGTAAAACTTGGTCCATAATCCTATGTTACTTCTTAGGAACTGCATGGTTAATTATTTCAAGAAAGTTTAGTTCCGTAATAAGGGTCTCCCTAACTTCATTGCAAGATAACATATATTTATATATAAAAGGATTCTACTAAAGTTATTCTTCATTGTTACAAGTATCCACTGCTTTTATGAATATCTAGGATACCAAAACTTTCTCCCCAGTTATTAGTCTTAGGGGTATATTTATCAAAGAGTGAAGTTAGAGGTCGCCACAGCCCTCTAGAGTGAAATTCCGCCACTGTCCATTCATTTCTATGGGATTTTTAAAAGAGTATTTATCAGTGGGTGAAAGTGAAAGTTCATCCTTTGATAAATGCGCCTTTCAAAATCCCATTGAAATGAATGGAGAGTGGAGAAATTTCAATCAAGAGGACTGTGGTGACTTCACTCTTTGATAAATATACCCCTTTGTGTATGCCTTAAGGTGGCCATACACGGGCCAATAAAAGCTGCTGACAGACCAAGTCGGCAGCTTATTGGCCCGTGTATAGGGCCCCCCGACGGGGTTCCCCGATCGAGATCTGGCCGAAATTCGGCCAGATCTTGATCGGATGGGACAAAAAATCCTGTTGGATCGCGGCCGCATCTGTCCGTTGATGTGGTCCCGCGATCCGACCCCTGTTTCCCATGCGTTAGGATCCGATCGTTGGGCCATATCGGAGAGAGATCCGCTCGTTTGGCGACATCACCAAACGACCGGATCTCTCCGTGTATGGCCACCTTTAGAGAATATTCTAACCTATATTTTATGTTGGGTGACAAATAACCATTCGCCCCACTGGTCTTCAGGTTGGGCGTTAATGATTATCTTGGGTACCAAGAACATTTTTTCTCCAGTTATCACCCTTATTGGCTTTCAAGCTAGACCCCTCTCATTTACTGCGTTGGTTCTTTTTAGGAGGATGAGTTCCACAATTTGGGAAACCTATATGTTAGCTGGCTATAGAAGTCTAATGGAATTGTTTTAGCAAATGGTAGATAAAGTTACAGTGAGGAGAAAGTTATAAAAAGTAGTGGCGCTACAGTAAAGATTACCTGATCATTGGTGTGAATGTAAACCCTATAACTGTTTTATGTGCCTTAGAAAACCGAAGCTGTATTCTAGACTCCATTCTCCATCTTGTCCCTTCCCATATGTCCAGTCTCTTTTGCCAGAATCTGGCAGCCTCTCAGTGTGATGGCATCCTTAGAACATTCCTGGACACCATGACTTCCAGCATTTTTTTCTGCCATGCAACAATGATCTAACACAGACGGCTGGCTATGATTAGTGGACGTAACTTTCCTTCATTGCTAATTCCTTCTTTACTCCCACAGCTGCACCCTCGTTCCTGCCAAGCCAACATGTTAACTCTCATCTCAGTTTCATTCATTAAACTAAAAATATATCATCATTACGTCCGCTTCCATCTTGTGCCAGTTCCACTTTCTGAACATTAACCCATTGCAAAGAGAAGATTCATCTCTCGGGCTAAGCAATACTCGCTTTGTCAGCTTACAGTAATTAATTGATTCCGTTGGACTTTCCATCTACTCAGTTTTAAACTGACCACTACATATGGAGCAGGTGGCAGCCAGGTTTTAAAGGTCTAAAAACTGGACAGAAATATAGCATTGCAAGCTAACTTGATTTTAATGCATCTCTCCATACATATAATAATCTGCTGGTCTTGTTTGTCACGTTGACTGGAAACAGCACTACCACCTTGAAGGCCACCTTCCAGTGTGAGCTGTCTTGTCCCATAATACATTGGAGCAGCAATTGCTGTGTCTGTATTGCCACCACCCTCTCTCACAGTCATACAGTGCCCAATATATGCAAAAGAAGAATACAGTATGAAGTCAATTTCATAACGGCAGCAAAGAGATTCAGGGCACAAATCAAAAAACCTAGGGTTTGCTCACTGACTGCCAATGATTAGCAATTCCTCTTCTTAAAGGATCCGTAACATCAATTTTTTTATTAAAATTAAACTTTTCAATCGCTAAGTCTTTATTAAGAAATAACTCACCGAAACTCCACTTGCGCTCCTCTTCAGAAAAGGCGACGCGGCGATGATCCATCATGCGGAACTGGATTTCTCCTCCCTGGCTATCTCCCATAAGGAAAGCAGGGAGGAGAAATCGAGCGCCGCACGATGGATCGCCAGATCGCCTTTTCTGAAGAGGAGTGCAAGCGGAGTAAGTTATTTCTTAATAAAGACTTAGGGGCCCATTTACTTGAGTGAAGGAATAGAGGAAAAATAGTTCGAATTTGGAATGTTTTTTTTGGCTACTTCGACCATCGAATGGGCTACTTCCACTACGACCTTCGACTTTGAATCGAATGATTTGAACTAAAAATCATTCGACTATTCGATAGTCGAAGTACTGTCTCTTTAAAAAATTCTTCGACCCCCTAGTTCGCCACCTAAGACCTACCGAGGCCAATGTTAGCCTATTGGGCTTCCTAACAATTTTCTGATCGAAGAAATATCCTTCGATCGATGGATTAAAATCCTTCGAATCGTTCGATTGATAAGGTTCCCAAACTCTCAGATCTTTGCTTGATTTGGCAACCCTGGGCCAAATATTGCACCATGATAGGAGCCTATCTGTCAGGACGGGAGCACATGGACAAGCAGTTCTCGCATATTGGAATTGTTAAAATTTTTAAATCTACTCAAAAGATTTACTTTATGGTCTGAATAGCTGATCAGTGTGGTGGAGCTACCTACATGGATTGCCAGATTGGACAATATCTGACCAGTTGCTTAAGTAACACTAAAGTCAGGCCATGTAGCCCTAAGTAATACTGGTATCTATGGTTTTTGGGGTTTTTAGAAAGAGATCTTTTTGGTATTAATAGATCTCCTTTTGACTCCTCACACTCTAAGGGGTTATTTATCAAAGTCAAATGCCAAAAACTCGAAGGAATTTGAGTTTTTTACAATAATATCCGAATTTTTAGTGGAGAAAAAAAACTAGAATTTTTCAGAATTTATTAAACCGCGAGGGTCTTAAAAGTCCAAAAAAAAAGTACTCCAACTCAGACCTGCCGAGTTCATGTAGACGTCAATGGAAGAAGTCCAGTTCTGAGCTGGGTTTTTGTGCAATAATCCGAAGATTTTGTGGTTATCGGGCGTCAAATTCAATACATTTTGCATGATTCGAATTTTATCGAGTTGTTTTTTTTCCGCGCAGGAAATATATGGAGAAATGGATTTTCTAATGGACTGTTATACCGAAAATTATCAGAAATTTTCAGATCGTGTATTTTGCTTTTGTTCTGTAGCACTTTCCTCTTTCTCAAATTCAACTTATCAAACCAGAACATTCCCATCATTTCCCCACCAAACCATAATTGTAGTCATTTCCTTCCCTGGTAATTATCTTAGTTGTTCAGGCTGAAAACCCATCAGTATCAACTCTTGTGTGTCTCATTTTTCAAAACTGGGCATATTTGCCCATGGGCAGTTACACATAGCAACCAATCAGGGATTAGCTTTTTAAAGCCAGCTGCAAGTAGAATAATGAATGCAACAATCTGATTGGTTGCCATGGGTTACTGCCCATGGGCACATTTTCCCAGTGTTAATAAATGACCCCCTGTGTCTTTACAGTTGCTTTTTCAGCTGATCCATTGGAAGGCAAGATATTTGCCTTCCCATTCCAACTCTATTTACAATATGCTTTAGAAGGAGAAGAATTATTTCCTTATTGTGAAAAAGGCAATCATTTTGGCCTCTTGATATTCATTGCCGCTAACCCACTGATTTTTTTACTTAATTGCTTAATTGGCTTCCCTGTAGCTCCTGCCTGTTGCTCACCTTTTATCCCACAAGACATTAGAATTATTGACTTGAAATTGCTCATAAGCCATTGGCAAATTAATTTGCTGCTCCTAAATTTGCTTTCCATAACGCATACATTTCTGTCTCTGCCCCCTGTGGCACCCCTTGCAGTGCTTTTGATTCTGGGAAATAATATTAATTCACTGAATTGGTAAACAAACTCCTTGCCATTGGTACACCTAGAGATTTCTCTTTTCCTCTTCAAGGATTTTTTTTACCACTGATTTCTCTAGGTGATCTGCTCAGTCCCCTCGTTTGTTTTTATGCATTTAAGTATGAACCAAAGTGTATCAGTAATTGGATAACTCAGAAGGGGTCATTTACGACGACTTGTAGTTGTAGAGTCATGCAGAGACTGCGTTGTCTAGGGTCTGTCCAGCTCCAAAACAGAGAATAGAGACCTGCAACAAGACATATCAAGTTGAAGGTAGGGAGCAAAGTGCAAAAACATGGTGGAATGCACCTATTGTTTGGACATTGCACTCTTCCTTCAACATTGTAAATGACCCCTAATAATTATATTCTTGTATTTACTGTTCTATCTATTAAAGCAATACTTTATCCTGCTCTTTAGTGTCCAATTATTTTTCTGGATTTGCCGTACCTTCTGTGGCACTTTGACTTACCCACTCTTTATCTAATACCCCAGCTTTATTGCATTAATACACAAGCAAGCAGAGTTTTTTTTGGCCATTACCATGGAATCTTATATCTTATATCTTATATATATATATGATTATGGCTTGGAGGATTTCACATAATATCCAAGACTATTGAGATCTTCTAATACAGTTAGTATAGATATTGGTGTGTGTATATATATATAGATATATAGATAGATAGATAGATAGATAGATAGATAGATAGATAGATAGATAGATAGTGAATAAAGTACCCCCTCTTGTAAAATATAAGGATATTATAAGTTACCGAGGAGTTTCATGACCATATAAAAACACGAGTGTTTTTATACAGGTCATGGAACTCCGAGGTAACTTCTAATATCCTCATATTTTGCAACTGGGGGTACTTTATTTATTATAATACACAAATTTAAGTGAGTCATGTGACAGAAATGACATCAGAACTCACCGTTTATAACTGATGACATCAGAACTCACCGTTTATAAGGATATCATTTACAGGATATTCATGGCCTTTGTGTATTATCTATATATATATATATATATATATATATATATATATATATATATATATATATATATATATATATATATATATGTACTGGGGAAGGGTTGAGCTTGAAGGACTTAGGTCTTTTTTCAACCCAACTTAACTATTTTACTATTGTAAAAAGGCTCTTCTCTAAGCATAGGAGCATCGGCACTTGAAGGCCAGAAGATGCGGTTCCTAAGCCCATGAGAGATATAGCTGCAGCTGACTTGACTGCTATGAAGGTTCTTTTTTTATATATATTTTATTAGCAGGCACTTTGCAAGTACTGTACTGTTTTTAGCTGATGCACAAAGAATCCATGATCCGCACTTAATTATTACATTGTCTTGCTAATGAGCAGATGTTTTCTTCTCCTGCTCGTGAGAGAACAGCTGCACGCTTATTAAAAGCTAGAATGTCCCCAACGCTCAGTCTAAAGGCAATTTACACATTTCCTATAAAATTCTCTGTGGGTTAATGGAAATTTGGAAAACATGATTGCAACAGCACTTAGATAGTGCCCTATTGGTTTATTTTTGCTGTTGTTATATATATATATATATTATAACCTCTTTATACATGGGGATTTCATTTACACTCTAATTATCACTTTCAGAGGAAATTAGAATATTGTGTATTAAATGTATGTTTGTCCATTTCTTACCAAGTAAACTCCCAAATATTGTTGTCCATTATGTATCAACAGAAGAAACAAGGGGTAATTTACACCATCCCTGGGCAGATGAGCAGGAGTTAGGGTTGCCACCTTTTCTGGAAAAAAAAATACCGGCCTTCCTATATATCTTTTTTCCCTATTAATAACATTGGGATCATATCACTGACCTTCCTATATATTTATCTTTATTCCCTATTAATAACATTGGGATCACTGACCTTCCTATATATTTATCTTTATTCCCTATTAATAACATTGGGATCACTGGCCTTCCTATATATTTATCTTTATTCCCTATTAATAACATTGGGATCACTGACCTTCCTATATATTTATCTTTTTTCCCTATTAATAACATTGGGATCACTGACCTTCCTATATATTTATCTTTATTCCCTATTAATAACATTGGGATCACTGGCCTTCCTATATATTTATCTTTATTCCCTATTAATAACATTGGGATCACTGACCTTCCTATATATTTATCTTTATTCCCTATTAATAACATTGGGATCACTGACCTTCCTATATATTTATCTTTATTCCCTATTAATAACATTGGGATCACTGGTCTTCCTATATATTTATCTTTATTCCCTATTAATAACATTGGGATCACTGGCCTTCCTATATATTTATCTTTATTCCCTATTAATAACATTGGGATCACTGACCTTCCTATATATTTATCTTTATTCCCTATTAATAACATTGGGATCACTGACCTTCCTATATATTTATCTTTATTCCCTATTAATAACATTGGGATCACTGGCCTTCCTATATATTTATCTTTATTCCCTATTAATAACATTGGGATCACTGACCTTCCTATATATTTATCTTTATTCCCTATTAATAACATTGGGATCACTGACCTTCCTATATATATTTATCTTTATTCCCTATTAATAACATTGGGATCACTGACCTTCCTATATATTTATCTTTATTCCCTATTAATAACATTGGGATGAACCATCATTTTTAGCACTTCTGGTTTTGCTATTCACCTCCTACTCCCTAGGGTGGTGCCAAAGACAAGCAGCATTGTATGGGGGGCTATGTAAACAGGGCACAGACACCTGTAGCAATTGATTTAGGCTTGAAGGCAGGGTGAAAAGAGCAAAAATGGCAGATTGCACTTTTTTTTGCAATTTGCATCCTACATTCAAGTTCATAAATAACCCCTATGGCGGCTGCCACCAGCAAAACTGTTGTCATAGGGCAGTTGTATAATTATTGGGGGTAATGTAATACCTTGGCTTTTCCACTACTAAATAAATGGTAAATAGCAACAGCCATCTATTTAATAGCACTAGGGGTGCTGCTCCAGATTTTACTTGCACCAAGACTGATTCGGTACCCCCTTAATCACCCAGTGTTTTGTAAGACCCACAGAAGGAATACAGATTTACTTTTTTTAGTACTGAAAATAGTTGCTAACTCAATATTCATGCCTAAAAGGAACCAGAAAATGCCAATTGTACCACCGCCTTTTCATTTTTATTATAACAGAAAGGCTACTGTTAGACATAGGGCAGACCTTCCATTAAATCGCATGACTGTATTTAATTGTTACTGCCGTGTATATAAAACTTTATGAGAGGCTCATTACATTGCAGGAAAGATTATATCTGACAATGAATACAAAACGCGCAGTTATTTGGCTTGGTTTTAACTTTATAAAGAGAATTTCTTTGCAAAGCCTTGTTCTTTGCATGATCTTTATCTTCAGGCTCAAGTCTTTGTGCCCTGACTATGCAAGTTGGCTCAATAGCTCTTTCAGGTGTGAGTTCACTAACAACAGACGGGTTTTAAAGTGAAATCGTCACTTCATACAGCGACGGGGTTCTAGGTTCGATTCCATCCAGGGCACTTTCTGCATGGAGTGTGTATGTTCTCTCTGTGTCTGTGTGGGTTTCCTTGGTTTCCTCCCACAGCCCAAATACATACAGGAAGGCTAATTGGCTTTTAAATAATACTGACCCTACTGTGTTGAATGTGATAGGGACCTTAAATTGATTCTCTCTACTCCCATGCTGTGAGTCCCAGACTGATAGCAGTGTTTGGTTGTACCAGGAGAACAGTGTACGGTTGAGAAAGCAAGTGTCATATGGGGTTTTACACAGTGTAACAAACCGATTCCAGTGCGATTCAATAACAGGTCCCAAACATCAGAATTCAATTCTTTCCTGCATCAGCAAAAAAGTTAGGTTGAGATAGCACTATTATAAACCATGTGATCTCCGAAACAATGAGAAAAAAATTTATTATTGTATTCTGTGCCATCAGTATCGCATTGGGTGTCCTAGGCCCTCCATGGCTGCTGCCCCATGGGCCCCCCACACCTGCTTAGGGTCCCCCGCCGCCCGCTTGTTCAAGCCCCTTCCCCCACCTTAGACTTTGGCACAATGGCAGCAGGGGAACAACATCTTACAGGTAGGGATAAGGTCTGAGTCGCTGAGCCCACCGGGTTTTTTCCCAGTGTCCTCTCCTCCCAGTCCAACCCTGTATGTTATGGCAGTTCATAAAGTATTATTTAAAGAGGGCATATTATATACAGTAGCCCTAAAAGTTATTTGCACTGAACAGAATAGAGCTTTTAAAAAAACACCTATTTATTGCATTGGCCATATAAAGCAAGTTGGATGGGCTTAGCGTTACATGTCTAGTATCTGGTTGGCTATGGGTGATCAATGCTAATGTGCTGCCCTGAATACTCTTGGGACACTATATCAGAATACTCTGGAAATATTCTATTAAGTACTATTTCTTGAGTGAGACTCGGAACTTGGCTGCATGTTTGGAGGCAATTTCAAATCTATCCAAAAACCTCTGCCATAGAAACACATGGGTCAGTGATGATACCTTCCAAGGTGGCTGGGCACTCTAGAACAGTGATCCCCAACCAGTAGCTCGTGAGCAACATGTTGCTCTCCAACCCCTTGGATGTTGCTCCCAGTGGCCTCAAAGCAGGAGTTTTTTTTTTTGAATTCCAGGCTTGGAGGCAAGTTTTAGTTGCATAAAAACCAGGTGTTCTGCCAAGCAGAGTCTCAATGTAGGTTTACAATCCACATAGGGGCTACCAAATGGCCAATCACAGCACTTATTTGGCACCCCAGGAACATTTTTCATGCTAGTGTTGCTCCCCAACTCTTTTTACATTCTGAATGTTGCTCACGGCTTCAAAAGGTTGGGGATCCCTGCTCTAGAACATTCATTTATCCACTTGTATCTCAGACAACATTGGCCAATAACATTCTTGTAAAGCCCCTTGTTTATTAGCTGTGACATATGAGCAAGATGTCCATATACTTTGGGGACAACTGCCCATCCAACATCTCATTTCAAAATCAAGTGTGTTAATATGAAGGTGGTCTTCACTTTGCAGCCTATACTCTTCTGGTAGGGTTCCCACTAGATTTTCGAACACTGGTGCTGTGATTTGCTTCCATTAAGCCACATTAATAATATTAGTTACTGATGTTGAAGATAAGGCCTGGGTCGCAGTCAAGGTTCCAATTCATCTCACAGGAGTTCCATTGGGTTGAGGTCAGGGCTCAAGTTCTTCCACTGCCATGTCGGCAAATCCTTTCTCTATGGACCTGGCTCTGTGCAAACTGTTCCACAAAGTAGTAAGCACATAATTGTTGGGAATATCATTGTAGATAGATAGTATAGTATATTTAAATGCTGCTGTTTGGGGCACTGGAGATGTAAGGCATGAGCAGCAATGAGAAAAACTGCTGGAAAACTCCAATAACTGGCAGTTCCACTTTGTGTCGGACGCAGAGAGGCTCTTTTATCTGCCTCGAGCCTAGTTTGGCCTTGTTTGAATACGGAAACAATAAGTTGATCCTTTTGGGGAAGAAATTGTTGTTTTTCATGTTCTCTTTGATCTCTGCCAATGGATAATCTCTGTTATATGCTTCCAAATTGCTCCACGTGGGAGGATTTTATGCCCGTGCCTATATGGCCTACTTTAGTCTAGTGTTGTGTGTAGAACTGAGAGATGATTATGCACGGATTATATTGCCATCTTGTGAACGTTACCAGAATCTTCAGTTTTCTCATATCCTACTTCTGGGTACAGTTTCTGCTTTTTATTCATAACACTGAATGGGTAGGAACCCGGGCAGATATTTCTCGGTATATAGACGAGGGCTGAAATAAAATCCACT
Source organism: Xenopus laevis (assembly GCF_017654675.1). Taxonomy (NCBI): domain Eukaryota; kingdom Metazoa; phylum Chordata; class Amphibia; order Anura; family Pipidae; genus Xenopus; species Xenopus laevis. The sequence goes on along the minus strand of NC_054379.1, from coordinate 163,057,776 downwards.
ATGAGCTATTATGAGCTACAAATAGAAGCATACTGCCCTTTTGCAAGGTCCTTCCATAGTTTTAAAAAAAATCTGTCATCTGTGGATTGGTCGATGTATAATCACTTTGCTTTCTGTGTGGGTCCTACTACCTCATGATTCCTATAGTTGGGTACTATTCCTTTAATCCTGATTCAAAACTGTGCAAACCAGAAGTGACCTCACTTCTGCTTGGAATTGGGGGGGGAATATTCCACTGGATTTGAGCCCACACTTTATCAGGATACCCACAAACCCAGGCACTTTGCATGTATTCATCAGGTATCTGTGAGTACTTGACCCAATGTAAGACTATCATGTGTAACTTACACCTACAGCCGCGCATGTTTGTTGTGCTGGTAGTTGGGAGAATACTAGAGAGATGCTTCAAGGAATCCGAATCTTAAAAGGACAAGGAAACCCCCCCAAATGAATTATGTTGTCGTGAAAGGGCACATTACAAAAACACTTTAAGCACTTTCAGATAATGTCTGTTTCAATGGTTTGCCAGCGTCTTGGCCGGAATCTATACAAATCCAAGCAATCGGTGTACGTCACAGCCGCATGAACGATTCGCAGAGACTAAGGCCAAGACCGTGACGTAGCAAATGATGAATCAGGAAAGAAGATTGCAACCTAAAAATGTGTAGCGAGTACTCACTCCTGATAGACAGTGTAAGCAATTTCTGACATTTCAACATTTCTGACTAAAAAACCTAGCGATTCAAGAGGGGGGATGTGAAAAACATCATTTTATGTTTTGTAATGGAGGGGGTTCCTTTTCCTTTAAGGTATGTGTTTGCCTCAACAACCCTGATATTTCTCCAGGCTTCCTGCTCCAACAGAGAAATTTATCCTGGTTTTAGGTCTGTATATATCTGTGTAATGAACCTAGGGTGTAACCCCAAGAGTGGACTATTACTGGAGGATAGAAAGCTCCCGTGTCCACATGTGTTGAACTATAGCCACTGTGACATTAATCTATCACACCACCCCAGCAAGGCACTATTCTACCACCATGATGAGCTTTGAAGGGCCAATTTACTTCTAGCCCTTTGCCCATTTGTAGGTGTCATTTTGTGGTTCCAGACCTAGGACTTTTTATAATGACTACATCTATTTGCCACCCTTCTTGGCCATTCCTTGACTTGGAGTTATCTGACCTTTTGGTCTTTTTCCTGGTATTGCTTCTTCTTGTCTTCTGTTCATACTTTAGAAAACTACAGTTATGACTGTTCCTAAATGAGCGTTGACAGGTGTAGAGTATCGAGGGGCATATTCAGCCTGAAGGGAATGGGGAGTTGGTAAGAACAGGAGACGATCAACCAAAATGATCCCTAATCACTCCTGATATTTATACCATGCACCATGGGCAAATGTTTTCTCTGGTTATCCTTTGTCTCAGCTGTGCAACATCTGTTCCTAGAAGAATCCTCGCAGCCATAGAGTCCATATTCAACCTAAAGGGAAAGAAGTTGCTATAGATGAAGGGAAGAAAAGGGAACAAGAGCCACTGTTGATTCCCCAAGTAACATGTGCTGTTAACACCTATTTCAGCTCCCTACTCAGCTGGTCTTGTGTCAATGATACAAAAAAAGTTGCCAAACAGTGCAAGACGTGTGTGAACCCTATAAAGGTTAGCAGCCCTATGGTTAATAAAATCCAACTCACAGACATGAAGGGGGAGAGAAGCTGGAACAAAACTGTCAGATATCTCAAACCATAGTTATTAGAACATTGGGAAGAGGAGAACAAAACAATATTTCATGGTAATTTAACAGGCAGTCTTGGGAATTAAAAACAAATAAACCCATCACGCAGCTCCAAACAGAAGAATATTTGTAATTATATCATTTACACACAGTAAGATCTACCTTGTTCATATTTAAACCCCGGGGAATGTTGCTAACACGTTTAGAGATCAAAAACACCTCTCGTTCTGACAACAAAATGCGTTGAGCTGTTTTTATCTCTGCGATTAAAGGCTGCGTTTAATTACGGTGTGAAACATGTGTATTTGTGTAATTCATGCACTCTCGCACTTACCCACAGACTTTCTCTCTTGGAAAGTTTTCACAGGAATAAATTACAGAAATGTCACGGTGTTCACTCCCTGCGCTTTGTCACATGCCATTTTATCATCCGCGGTTACGTGGCCCACAGAATTTTAAGCAATAAGAATCTGTGTTACTCAAAGGCCAAAACAGATTCTTATTGGAAAAGCTGAGCTGCTCAACCCAATATTCAAGAATAGTGGTTGGACTGTTTGTTTGCAAATTGCTCAGACTGCCCAAGTGCACCCACAGACACCTCCCAAAACTTTCCCTTTGAGTTAAAGTCGCATTACAAGATGCCAGTAGTTGGTATGGTCTTGTGCTAAAGAGAAAGCATGTAGTTACGGGTGTGACAGACAAAGATTGAATTATACTGTGACATTAGCCCTAAATTTGCTCATACCCTATGCAGAGACTAAGCACATGGATAGCCAATTTGGGCTGATCTGATTATTTGATCCCAAGCCCATCAATCAGATCACAATGCAAGCCTAAAGGTGGACTTATACTACCTTATCAGATCTGGGTCAGATTAGGCCATCCATATGCAGGGGCGAATTATTGGGTCATACACTAGGGCAAATGGAGGTTGTCAGACAATGACCACATTAGCGCACTGATGTGCTCCACATCCAGTGGGAATTTTAAACCTATCCAATTGATACATGGGCGGTTTTCGGCCAGGTATCAGCTGCAGACCAGGTGGTGGGCCCTTGCATGGGCCAATAAGCTACCAACTTGGTCTGGAGCAGGGATCTCCAACCTTTTGTAATGGTGAGCAACATTCAAATGTATAAACAGTTGGGGAGCAACAAAAGCATGAAAAAGCTCATAGGGATTGTTAAATAAGCAATAATCACCTGCTTTGAGGCCACTGAGAGCAACATCAAATGGGTCAGTGAGCAGCATGTTGCTCGTGAGCTACTGGTTGGTGATCACTGGTCTGTAGGCACTGAATCAGCAGCATTAATTGGCCCATCTATAGCCACCTTTAGAAGAACCTATCTGGAAGGGCTGAATCCACAGCTTGTATTGGCCAATGAATGGCCAGCTTAGCTAAGTTTGTGATGTTTAATTGAGAAATTCTTGAAAAGTGCTTTGAAGGCTTTCGTTAACCATATTATTGCTGTAAAGTCTACCTAACAAGCTGCCAAGGCTCCCTTTCTGTTATATCACTAGTAGTAGGCTGCTATTTGATTGCATTTTTAAATAATAGAGCATTTTAGGAGCACTTTCTCGAATTGCCCACCAGTCTCGAGATACTAACAAGGACCAATGTGACCAACCAGCCTAAAATGATGATGTCAGGGCATGCAAGACCATATAAGGGCCTGTACAGCCTCAAATTTCATTGGCATTCCTCCATGAATAGGAAAACATATAGTCACCCCATTGTGCAAGGCTGTGCTGAGGTTTGTGTAGCCCCCCATGTATAAGTCTTACAGCTCTGTGCTCTAGAGAGATGTATGATATGATACGGACAGTTATTGCCCAACAGCATTATATTAAGTATAAGGTTTGTTATGTCTTTCAGACAAATGGAATATTGCCTGAGGATGACTGCTATTTGGGTATTTGCAATGGACAATTATCATTTATCTCAGATATACCCACCATGGGCAGAAAGCCAAGGTGCCACCATCTGTTATAATGCATGAGCCTATATATATTTTTATAAAAATGCCCCGTAGTAGAGTTATGAGAGCTCTTGCAATCACTAAAGTCTATTTATTTTGTATGAAAGACTCGGTTAGATCTTCGTTCGGTTCTATCTGCTCTATAATGGGGTTTCCAGTAGCGTTGCTAAATTACGCTGCATCGTGTGACGGGAATAAATAGTGTCTTACTGTCAGCTCTTGAGTGACTTGACACCAATTTATTGGCCGTGATATACTGGTCCCCGGGGCAGCCAGATAACAAATGTTTCATTCTCAGCAGAGCTGCTAATTTATAACCTCCATGGTGTGTTGAGTGGAAATGGTGCCTTTGCTTCACACTACTTCAGCAATGAGTTTTCCCTCATAGTAATATCCCACTCCCTACAGCGATTCTTCACCCAGTCTTCTCTACTCACTGCCCTTCACCTCCTCATCTTCTCTCAAATTCATTTCTACCCTCTGTATGTTCTGCCCAAGTTGGGGCATCAATATTGTTATGCCTCAATCAGTCTCTATGGCTGGACTTAAGCTCCTGCCTGTGGCATTTCCAAACAACATTGTGCTTATTATCCTGGAACTCTTTTGGCCATACACAAGAGAGGTCATTTACAGTCCGTACAGGCAGTCTGCAGGTGAGCCACATAGGTATGTTGCTGAGGTGCAGGGCTGATCCTGGGTCAGAAGGTAAGTTATCTCTTTGTGGTCTGGGTCTGGAAGCGTTTCTAGGTAGGGGGATGTATTGGATGGTGGGTGCAGGTCGGGTTATGGGTCAGTGAGTCAATGGGTCTTGCATGGATCTGTCCAACTGGGCCTGGGCAGGATTCTACCCTGCCCTGCACACTAAACAAATAGCCTGCATTCAGCTGAGGTTTCATGAGGGTCAGTAGACAGTGATGGTTGGGTCAGACCTGAAAGCTTTGTGAACCAAAATTAGAGCCAGTTTGGGCTGAAAAGGGCAGCCACTTTGGGTTCAGGTTATCATTGCCCAGCAGGAGCAGACATACCCCCATATGTAATAAAAGGCACCAAGTTTGCCCAGTAACAGTAACCTATAGCAACCAATAAGATGTCTACTTTTAACTAGGTGACCAGTAAATTCTACCTGCCGATTGGTTGCTGTGCTTTACTGCTTCTCTGCAAACTCTGTGTGGGGGGGTCCCTAGTAAATAATTTTATGTTATTGAGTGCAATATACCAAAGCCGTGCCTGGTAATACTAGACTAGAGTTCTGGTGGAAAACATTTTGAATTTTGGGTAAAAAAGACCAATTTAACAATGTAATTTCCACACATTTCCAAACCGATTGTTGTTTCTATTGTGATACGCACGCACCGATTACAGATCACTAGGCTGCCATGTTGGTGGTGGCATTGGCAGACCCATAGAACAAAGCCATTGATTGTGCCTAAAATCTGCATTCAAATAAGGACTTTGCGCATGAAGCCGAATGAGCAGCTTCTAAGGGCAGAACAGGTTAAATCTGCAGCAGTTGGGTAGCAGGGGCATCCAGGCCTGACACCATTAATCATCATTACCACTGATTATCAGCAATATTCTCTCTTTAAGGTCAGAGCTTGGTCTCCTTGATATGAAGAATCTCATTTCCAAGTATTGTTTTACAGTCTTCCAATGAAATCATTAATGTTTTTTGTTTTCCTACATTCCCTGTATTATAGATTCATCAAAGAGCAAATTAGGGGTGCATGTAAAGTTTATACTGCCCTAGATTAGTATACAGGGCTGCCTAAACCCGTTATACAGAAGGCTCTGAATTGTGGGAAGGCCATCTACCATAAACTCCATTATAAACAAATAACTCAAATTTTTAAAACGTATTTCCTTTTTTTTTTTTTTCTGTACTTGATCCCAAGTTAGATATAATTAATCCTTATTGGAGAATAAAAACATGGAACAGGAGAGAAGACAGAAAAGTAGGAGAGCATACAGAGCAGTGGAAGAGAGAACCACACAATGATTGGGGGTGGGGGTAGGACACAGAGAAAAGGGGTATTTATAAATGAAAAGAGTCAACAAACACAACAAATTTGTTCATAGGTTCAAGAAGGTAATTAAGAAAATGGCAATATTTTCCTTCTTCACCCATTTATGCATAGAGTCCTATTTTCCTCTAAGTAGTAAATCTTGCTTTTCCCATCAGAATGTAGATGTAGAAAAGGCACGTGTCAGTATCTTCTCTCCTTGTCTTTCCCCCCATCTCTTGGCTTCAGCTTTTACCCTTTTCTTCGCCCTTCAAGCACCAAGATTCCGTCCCGTATTGTTTGCCTTTGCAATAAGCCGTAATTACTTCTCAATTTGCTGAAAAGCCTAATGGCAGCGCTGCCGGTGAGCACACACACATCTCCAGCTTTCTTTCATTGTGCTCATTATTTACTCCTTGTTCCTCCATATTGTTCATCGGGAACAACAGTCCCATCTCTTGTCCTTGCCTACTCTGTCCTGAAAGAACCTTTGTGGTGGCCAGCGTGTTGTCTCTGCAAATAATGGGCTTCTTCCTTTCTTTACCCGACGCTTTTCAGGGCACAATGTTGGTTTTTTAGTTAATTTATTCTTTATATAGCACTGACGTGTTTTACAGATTCACACTTGTTTTCATAGCACCAAATTCAATAACAAATCAAATCTTTTAGGCCCAATGTGCAGCAGAATAAATATGATTTATAACAAAGGATTGCTACATATTTTTAATTTAAAAACCTTGGGCTGTTGAGGGGATGCTGGGGTTGTAGTTAACCAACATCTGGAGGGCTGCAGATAGGTTTTCCTTGATTTTTGTAGTTTTCTTTCCCCTTTCATACTGTCTCTAGCCTCCCTTCATTGTCATTGCCCCATCTTTTTGTGTTGCATTCTGTTATTATATCTGCAGTCCCCTCCCATTTGATATCCCCACCCAATGAGCTTATTTAACCAACTGTGTATATGCCTACAAGGTGCCTTTACAACCTGAACTTGCTAGTTAGTAGTACATGTAGGCAGTTGTTGGCCAATTGGGCCATATGGTTTCTGTTTGATAGTTATTGGGTCTGGAACATTACTAGACTATTTGGCCAACCACGGTTTTAGCAAAAACTGACCAGTCATCTGCTTCTTCAGTCATTGGATTGAAGGGACAAAACTGCCTTTTTGTGAAAAGATTTCTCATTAGTACATGGTCGGATAGTGGCCTCCTCCCCCTACTCTACCAGTGTTCTACCATACCACAAAAATAAATTGCTTTTGAGTACAAAATAACACAAATATAAAAACCATGAATGTGATCCAATCTTGATGGTTCTACATCAAGGATCCCCAACCCTTTTTTTTTTGCCCTTGAGCCACATTCAAATTTAAAAAAAAGTTGGAGAGCAACACAATCATGAAAAAGTTCTTGTGGGTGCCAATTATGGCTGCGATTGACTAGGAAGCTCTGTTTGGTAGCACACCTGGTTTTTATGCAACCAAAACTTGTCTCCAAGTAGGAATTAAAAAATAGGCATCTGTTTGAGGCCACTGGGAGCAGCATCCAAAGGATTGGTGAGCAACATTTTACTTACAAGCCACTGATTGGGGACCACTGATCTACATGGAGCCGTATTATGATACTATCATTGGCCTGAAAGTCAAATTGGATGAGGCCAATTTGGCCTAGCATTTAGGTGATCTTAAGCCAACTTGAAAACACAGCAAAGAAATACAAAGTATTTTACACATTCTGTGAAACATGCAACTGCAACCTAGAATGACAGCACTAATAGCTATTTCACTTTATAAAATGTCATGTGGTGCATCTGTTTTTTCTCTCCTTGCCCAGGAATGCGCCAGGGTAACGATGTTGGCACCATGTACCGCTCTGCAATCTACACCTACACTAAGGAGCAAACAGAGGCAGCTTTAAAGTCCAGAGAAGATTACCAAAAGGTAAGGCTTATTTGGAGAAAACACATGGCTGAACCTGCCATATTGAATGATATCTTGTCAGGTTTCTAGGCAGATTTTTCCCTTGTCCAATAAATAAAATCAACATCATGTTTTATCGTGACCGCGTGCTCAGCCTTTTGTGTCATTTTCACTCCATATGGTTAAATGTGGCATTAAGGGAGCAGGTGTGTAAATGTAGTGGAAAGTGACAGCTGAGTGTGCATTAGACATATGTACAGAATGGGATCCTGCAAGGCAAGGTCACAGGATGACAGGTGCTGAAAATAGCAGGAATTGCTGGTGTAACGGTGGCATGATTGGATAGAAGAAAACAGTATAATAGAATGAAGACCAGAGCTACTACACTAATGGACTTCAAGGACTGACACTTTATAGGAAAGGCAGTCAAAAACAATTGAAGAAAAATTTAAGGTGCATAGGGAGAATAGACGGTGCTTAGGGAAAGAATGGAAGGTGCATAGGGAGAATAGAAGGTGCATAGGGAGAATAGACGGTGCATAGGAAAAGAATGGAAGGTGCATAGGGAGAATGGAGGTGATAGAAGAAAACAGTATAATAGAATGTAGACCAGAGCTACTACACTAATGGACTTCAAGGACTGACACTTTATAGGAAAGGCAGTGAAAAACAATTGAAGAAAAATTTAAGGTGCATAGGAAGAATGGAAGGTGCATTGGGAGAATAGAAGGTGCATAGGGAAAGAATGGAAGGTGCATAGGGAGAATAGAAGGTGCATAGGGAGAATAGAAGGTGCATAGGGAAAGAATGGAAGGTGCATAGGGAGAATGGAGGTGATAGAAGAAAACAGTATAATAGAATGTAGACCAGAGCTACTACACTAATGAACTTCAAGGACTGACACTATAGGAAAGGCAGTCAAAAACAATTGAAGAAAATTTTAAGGTGCATAGGAAGAATAGAATGTGCATAGGGAGAATGGAAGGTGCATAGGAAGAATGGAAGGTGCATAGGAAGAATGGATGGTTCATAAAAAGAATAGAAGGTGCATAGGAAGAATGGCAGACACACTGAACAAATGGAAGGTGCATTGAACAAATAGAAGGTGCAGTGAATAAATGGAAGGTGCATTGAACAAATGGAAGGTGCATAGGAAGAATGGAAGGTCCACAAGAATTATAGTAGGTGCATAGGAACAGTGAAGATGCGAAAGAATAGAAGTTGCAAAGAAAGAATCTAAGGTGTACAGGGAAAATGGACGAAGCACAGGAAAGTAGGAAGAAGAGGGAAAAACAAAATCCAGGAATCTTTTCAAGTGCAAATTCTGCTTAATGTTCATGGATGTTGCTGCTTTATGCGCCGGGTGCTAAACACCAAGCTGAGAATCCTGCTGCCCATTAGGTGTAATTGCTGTTTTGTAGCCGCTCGCCAGCATAAAGAAGAGAGCAGAACGGATTTCGCTGAATCGCCTCCTCTGTTGGCAATAAAATCAGGGGCCAATATCTAATAAGCGTAATGAAGGCAAGCAAAGCAGTATTTGGGGTCCAGTCAGTGTGACTAAAAGGAAAAGCGCAGTGTAATAGTAGGTTTAGAAATCTCATTTCAGTAAGGATATTAAGCAGCTGGCTTTGTACTTACTTGAAATGCTCAGAGCCCCGTGCCCAAAGGTGGCCAACAAAGAGTTAAAGCTGCCTTGAATTATGCGATAGTGCACAGGAAATAATTTTTTTTGGGGGGGGTGATTTAGAGGCTTGTCTTGATCTAGGGACAGAGGAATAGGATATGTAAGGATATGAAGATTTTTCAGTTGAGTGTAGGCAGTGTTATAGCAGGGATGTTATTGGAGGGGGGGAGGCGCAGCTCCTGGACCTTTTGCAAAAATGCGTCTGATGCAACTTCTTATAGAGGCAGTCTCGGGGTTGCGTATCATCAAGTGTTCAAAAGGGTGCGAAACAAAGTAAACATTGTGCGAAACAAAATAAACATTGTGTATCCCAAGGTTCTGTACACCAGTGTATCCGCCATCTTGAAATACTTCTTATAGAGATGTCTGGCTTTGTTTTGGCATATTCCTACCGGCTGGTTGTCATTAGTTTGGCTAGAGAATCCAGCATTTTGGACCTGAAAGTGGGAAAAAGGACGGGCCTTATCAGAAATCTGATGAGGTTTAGTGTGAATCTGGGTATGGCTTGTGTAGATTAAGGGTTTGGCCTAAAATATTCAGATTTTTTTTGCACCTAGAAAAAATTGTTAGGCACTTCCCAGTGAATTAAATAACTAATTACTCTTTCTTAACAAAAAAACTGCACCAGCCTGGGGTTATAACTAACAGAGCGCTTAGCTGACTTCTTACCATATCTCTAGGCAGCGCCACCATCAACGGGGTACTGGGGGGCCTTGAGACAGAAAGAAGTATTTTGGTGGGCATTGCAGGTAGTGGGAGGTTTGGGAGGATTGTGGCCCTACTGGACAATCGCCATGCATGTGAGGAGCATTTTTTTTTTCAATGGGCCCACGTTTTACTTGTTGGTAGGGGCCAAGTTACTAGTAAGCTAATAATGTGGGCCCTGCTTGCTTAGAAGTATGGGGAGCCATGATTACTGTTGGCAGCAACCGGTTCCCAAGCACCCATGGCTTGGGGTTTATTTCTGCAACCAGAACCCTGTGTTTCTGCTCCCGGCTCATGGATTTGGGTCCAGCATTCAGTGCAGGGATCAGATATCCCATTCCCTATCTCACAGTGCTGATTTTATTTCTCCTAGGTGCACCATAAAGTGCTCCTTCCCTCTCTTCTACATGAACCGTATCATACAAATATACATTCTGACAGTCTGAATTGGGCTGCCGTCCTTTTCTCTGCCGCTTAAATGGATCATTTTTCATGCTTTTCTTTAATCATTATTATTTATTAGCTGTATTGCAGACTAGTAATTAGAACAAATAAATCATCGTGTAATGCAGTAGATGTAGACTGCGGGGTCTTGTTTACTCTAGTGCCCTCTAGTGGCCTGTAAATATCTTGACTTATCTTCATGAGAGGAATAGCTAAATGGCATTGGATTTACAGCCGCAGAACCTCCAACAATATGATGGGCTGGTCACACTTAGCCACAGCAGCTATTCACAGTTAGTCATAGTTTTATACATGGTGGTCCTACTGATCCCTGTAGATCTTCATTTAGATCTTAGTCTTTCAACCCTTTACTATATGGACACAGAGGCTGTTAAGACCTAGTAGTTCGGTTTAGGTAGTACACTTTGCATTTCAGCCTGATTATGGGCAGTTCTTGATGATAAAGCTCTAAAGCCTGATCTTAGAATTTTCCCTATGAATCTAGGGGGGTGCATTTAGGACAGGTATAAGCCTCTGTTATGGGGAACATGAAACAGCATTGAACTAATACTCACTCTGGAAGAGCAAAATATAAGCAGGGACAAAACACCCCACTGGTTACATTGACAATATCCACCTTCTACAAGAAAGGAACAATTGAAGAGATAGTTGACTTGACAATTAGGCAAGGGTTTTTTCTGGTAACATGGGTTCCATGTGGCTGGTGGTGCCTTAACTTCAGCCTCTACATTTTAGTGCTTGGTTATATCTTCTGAAACAGCAACGAGTAATATTAGTTAATATTAAAAAAAGGATACAGTGATGATTGTTTTTATTTCTAAATTACATTGTTTACACTGCAAATAATTCACTCTACAATATAAAATTTAATTCCTGAACCAGTAAGTGTATTTAGTTGTAATATTGGTGTGTAGGTGCATCTCAGGTCATTTTGCCTGGTCATGTGATTTCAGAAAGAGCCAGCACTTTAGGATGGAACTGCTTTCTGGCAGGCTGTTGTTTCTCCTACTCAATGTAACTGAATGTGTCTCAGTGGGACCTGGATTTTACTATTGAGTGCTATTCTTAGATCTACCAGGCAGCTGTTATCTTGTGTTAGGGAGCTGCTTTCTGGTTACCTTCCGATTGTTCTGTTGTTAGGCTGCTGGGATGGGGTGATATCACTCCAAATTGCAGTACAGCAGTAAAGAGTGACTGGAATTTATCAGAGCGCAAGTCACATGACTGGGGGAACCTGGGAAACTGACAATATGTCTAGCCCCATGTCAGATTTTAAAATTGAATATAAAAATATCTGTTTGCTCTTTTAAAAAATGGATTTCAGTGCAGAATTCTGCTGGGGCAGCACTATTAACTGATGTGTTTTGAAATAAAACATGTTTTTCCATGACAGAATCCCTTTAAAGTATTCCACAAAAGCTGTAGTTGATATAGTAGAGAAGGTTCCTCAGCCGTGAGTCACATCCTAACTAGACGTGAGGTTCATCTATGAAGCCCCTGCAGTAGTTAATACAATATCATTGAGGCCATGAGTAGGTTCAGACTGGGCCTGTGGGACACTGGGTGGGCCCTGCAGACCTAAATCTGCCCCAAAGGTAAGTATTCCCCCCCCCCCGGGGGCTGGCTTGTTGCGGTGTCAGCTCAAAACTGGAGAAGGGGGTCTCTGAGTGGGTGTGTTGGCCCCCTGGATGCCAGTCCCAGTGGGCCCTGGACACCCCAGTCTGACACTGGCCACCAGGTGAAAAAGTGACAGGATCTGACTGGCCTTTCAGGATACCTGGGAATCTCCTGATGGGCCAAACTCTGTGACAAATCCCACCAGCTCTTATTTGTTCTGTCAAGATGAGTAATATTAGTAATATTAGTAAGTAATACCTAGTGATGAGTGTATCTGTCCCGTTTCGCAAAAAAATTATTGAAATAGCCTGAAAAATTTGTGAAACACATTAAAGTCATATTTTTTTTACGTGCAACAATTTTTTATGCTTGTGACAATTTTTCTTGCTCCAAATGCATTAAAGTCAATGGGAGTTTTTGCTTATGGGTGCGCTTTCTCTGCGACTTTTTTGTCATGGCAAATTTTTCTGCGACTACATTTTGCCGCAGTTTGTGAATAAATTTGCAGATGGCGAAATGCAGATTTTCGCCAAGAATCCATGGCAGGCGAAAAAATTCACCCATCACTAGTAATAAAGATGAGCTTTTTTAACCATAATGGGCCCTAGGAAGCCCCTGTCCAAAAAGGTTTAGAGCAGGGGTCCTCAACCTTTTTTACACGTTGGTTACGAGTTCGGGAGCAACACAGGCATGCAAAAACTTCCTGGGGGCCAAATAAGGGCTGTAATTGGCTATTTGGTAGCCCATTTGTGGACTGGCAGCCTACAGGAGGCTCTGTTTGGCAGTACACCTGGTTTTTATGTAACCAAAACTTGTCTCCAAACCTGGAATTCAAAAATAAGCACCTGCTTTGAGGCCACTGGGAGCAACATGTTGCTCACGAGCTACTGGTTGGGGATCACTGGTTTAGAGAAAGGCAACAAAGGTAAGGTAGAAGGCCAACCAGTAGTTAGGTGGCACTTAAAGGTGGCCCACTCCAACCATTGACATTCAAGCAGGACAGCAAATAAGCAGTGAATAATCCTGGAAAAAGTACAGGCATATGAAAAAGTTTGGGAACCCCTCTCAGCTTGCATAATAATTTACTCCACTTTAAACAAAAGAGATAACAGTGATATGTCTTTCATTTCCCAAGAACATCTGAGTACTGGGGTGTTTTCTGAACAAAGATTTTTAGTGAAGCAGTATTCAGTTGTATGAAATTAAATCAAATGTGAAAAACTGGCTGTGCTATTTGGGTAGCCTTGTAATTTTGCTAATTTGAATGCATGTAACTGCTCAATACTGATTACTGGCAACACCAAATTGGTTGGCTTAGCTGGTTAAGCTTGAACTTCATAGGCAGGTGTGTCCAATCATGAGAAAAGGTATTTAAGGTGACCAATTGCAAGTTGTGCTTCTGTTTGACTCTCCTCTGAAGAGGGACAGCATGGGATCCTCAAAGCAACTCTCAAAAGATCTGAAAACAAAGATTGTTCAGTATCATGGTAGGGGGATGCTACAAAAAGCTATCTCAGAGGTTTAAACTGTCAGTTTCAACTGTAAGGTGTAACGGTTGGCACCCTAAAGTCAGAACAGATGCCAAGCACCCTGGTCTTGGCTCGTGCTTCTGCCTGTAGCAGCTGCCTTTGGCCTCGGAAGGAGCCCTCAGATGCCACCAGGTCTTATAACGAGAGGTGCAAGGCGAAAGGTTCTGACCAGGCAAAAGGGGCACAACGGTATGCAAAGTCTTTGGGCAGAAGGTTGTAGTACAAGGCGTTATGCAATAGAGTAGTCAGATCAGGCCGGGTCGAGGCAGGCAGACAATAAGTGTAGTCAGGCAGGCAAGGGTCAAAACCAAGTACTCAATCAGAAGGATGAGGCAGAAGAGGTAGTCGGTATTCAGGCAAGGGTCAAGATACAAGAATTCAGAATAGTCAATAACCAGCCAGGGGTCAAAAACAGGATACAGATCAGAATCAGGAACAGCTGAAGCTTAAAGGGCACCAATCATAACTAAAATCATTTCCTAAGTAAATACACTATGTGAAAGTTAAAGAAATCCAATTTCTAAAACAGTTAGAATTGTTTGTATAATGTAAATGATCAGCTCACTATTCCTTCTGCAAGATCTCCCCTATCTCCCCTGCAGTTCTAGCTGAGGCAGCCATCTTGGATTTCACTGGCTCCTCCTACCTATATCTTCCCAGCCAACTGTAGCTCTGAAATCTCGCACATGCTCAGTTGAAATCCCTTGTTGCTTATCGACCCTTCTAAGATATTTTCAAATCAGCCAAACCTGTGTGTTAGCTGCTGTTCAGTAGTGCTGCCCCCTGCTGGAAGTTACTGTGTGCCCTTCATTTGCATAATAACATCACCAGCAGGGGACAAGATAGGGAAATACTTCTAGTGGAGGAGTTTACTAAAACAAGGCATTCTGGGTAGAATACTCAAAGCAGTGTTACAATCTGAGCATGCTCCTGAAATTTCCATATTATAGTCTCAGTATGGCCTCCCTCAGTGAAAGAACCCATTTGACAAAGTAAGGGATTTTTTAAAACCTGCAGTTTTTTTTTTTCAAAAAACTGTAAATGTAGGTTGATTAAACGTGTTTATGTTGTACTGGTCAGATTGTTAATATGTGTTTGATTTTGGCTGTGATAGGCAGGGCCGCCATCAGGGGGGGACAGGGGGGACAAGCGTACCGGGCCCGGGCATGAAGGGGGGCCCGGCAGCGCTGCATTTTTTGAAGATCCGGGCCCCCCTTACGAGTGCCCGAGCCATACGTCTTGCCTCTTGCGTGCCGAATGCGGAAGTGCCGAAAAGCCGAAGCCGATGCGCCGAAAAGACCCGAAGTCACGGAAAAAGCCGAAGTCACGAAGCGCCGAAAAGACCCGAAGTCACGAAAATAGCCGAAGTCCTGAAGCAGCGCAAAGACCCGAAGTCACGAAAACAGCCGAAATTGAAGTCCTGAAGCGGTGAAAAGACCCGAAGTCACGAAAGGAGGCGAAGTTGAAGTACTGAAGCCATGAGTTCAATCCTACTGAACATCAGTTTGTGTTTTTTTTTTTTTTTAATCCCCTGGCCACCAATGTATTATTTTAATATTCTATAGGCCCCTGCCACCAATCTTTTTTTAAAACTTTTTTTTGGGGCCCCAATTTTTTTTTAACTCGTAAGGGGCCCCTTGCCACCATTGTTTTTTTTTAAAGAAAAAAAAATTAATTTTCTTTTTGGTGGCCCCAAATTTTTTTAACTTGTAAGGGGGCCCCTGCCACCAGTTTTTTTTTTCAAAAAAAATTATTTTTTTTTTCAAATTTTTTTTGGGGCCCCAATTTGTTTTTAACTTATAAGGGGGCCCCTACCACCAGTTTTTTTTTTTATTCAAAAAAAAAATTTTTTTTTCAAATTTTTTTTTGGGGCCCCAATTTGTTTTTAACTTTTAAGGGGGCCCCTGCTGCCAATGTTTTTTTTTTTTTCAAAAAAAAATTTTTTTTTTACATTTTTTTTTGGGGCCCCAATTTGTTTTTAACTTATAAGGGGGCCCCTGCCACCAATGTTTGTTTATTTTTTAGTTTTTTTACATTTTTTTTTGTTGGGGCCCCAAGTTTTTTTTAACTTATAAGGGGGCCCCTGCCACCAATGTTTTTTTAAAAAAAAAAAAAAATACAACCATACAACTTGTGTGGGGGGGGGTTACTTTTTTAGCGCTGATGTCTGTGTGGTCTTTTAACTGCGATGTGGAGTGGGCGGGATATGGGGTGGAGCTTGGTCGTCAGTGTGGGCGGGGCCCAGGGGGCCCCAAAAATTTTGTTGTACGGGGCCCCGTGATTTCTAATGGCGGCCCTGGTGATAGGTGCCCTTTAACACCACCAGGATAAACCTATAACGGGCAAGGTCTAGGAGCCCAAATGAGCCTTTTATAGTGGTTTGAATTTCACCAGCGTGTCGGCGTAAATTTTTGAAACGAGACACGGGCGCGCGCAGCCTAAGAAACAAACATGGAGGAAGAAGCATGCGTGGTGGGCGTCCCCGCCGCACCACTGGACCACCAGGGCAAGTAGTTTTTGGAAGGCCAATGGCACAGTTGCTGTAAAACCCAGGTCTGGCCGGCCAAGAAAAATACAGGAGCGGCAAATGCGGAGGATTGTGAGAATGTTACAGACAAGCCAAAGATCATCTCCAGAGTCCTGCAAGAAGATCTTGCTGCAGATGCAGGTGTATCTGTACATCGTTCTACAATTCAGCACAATTTGCACAAAGAACATGTGTATGGCAGGGGGATGAGAAAGAAGCCCTTTCTGCACTCACACAAACACAGTCGCTTGTTGTATGGAAAAGCTCATTTAGACAAGACACAGTCATTTTGGAACAAAGTGCTTTGGACTGATGAGACAAAAATTGAGTTATTTGGTCATAACAAAAAACGCTTTGCATGGCGGAAGTAGAACACGGCATTCCAAGAAAAACACCTGCTACCGACTGTCACATTTGGTGGAGGTCCCATCATGCTGTGGGGCTGTGTGGCTAGTTCAGGGACTACTGGGGCCCTTGTTAAAGTCCAGGGTTGGATGAATTCAACCCAATATCAACAAATTGTTCAGGATAATGTTCAAGCATCAGTCACAAAGTTGAAGTTCCGCTGCAGGGGTTGGATATTCCAACAAGACAATGACCCTAAACTCACTTGGAAATCTACAAAGACATTTATGCAGAGGGACAAGTACAATATTCTGGAGTCCCCCGACTTGAATATCATGGAAAATCTATGGGATGATTTGAAGCAGACTGTCCATGCTCGGCAGCCATCAAATTTAACTGAACTGGAGAGATTTTGTATGGACCAATGGTCAAAAATAGCCACATCCAGAATCCAGACACTCATCAAAGGCTATAGGAGGCGACTAGAGGCTGTTACATTTGTAACTAAGTATTGATGGAATATCTCTGTTGGGGTGCCCATATTTATGCACCTGTCTCATTTTGGTATGATGCATATTGCATATTTTTTGTTAATCCAATAAACTTTGTCACTGCTGAAATACTACTGTTTCCATAAGGCATGTTATATATTAAAAGGAAGTTGCTACTTTGAAAGCTCAGCCAATGATAAACAAAACTCCAAAGAATTAAGAGGGGTTCCAAAACTTTTTCATATCACTGTAAATACAGGGTAAATAAAATTGCGGTTCTACTGTTGCAAGACATTCTACGTGTCTCATGTTCTCTGCAGAGTTCTAGAACCGTTGGATACTTTATCAGTTTGCATTACTAATGCTACTTTCCTCCTAATCTTTTTTTTTTTTTGCCCAAAAGGACTAAAAATAAAGTATCTCCGGCATGTAAACTTTCTAAAGAGCAAGTTTTAAAGCTGAAATATTCATGCAATGTGTTTTAATTATGGATAGAGTTAGCTCGGAGTGTTCCAGATCAGCTGGAAGGAGTCAAGTCAAATCACTTATCTTGTTGCTCGTTGAGCGAGGCTTCTGCTCGTATACATCACTCGGCGAGTCTCTGCAAGACGATTAATGAACTGCTAAATAAGTGGATGCGGCTTTATGTGTCTGCACAGCCAGCCCAGATGATGCATTAAACTCACTTGTTGCCGGAGAAAATGGTTGTAGTCGAACAAAAGAGAACAAGGTACTGATATCAATAACATTCTGGGGTAATGGGATATTTATTATGATCGGAGACAGACACACTTATCAAATAGGGGAAATTGCACATAAAACAACGGACGTACTCCTGTAACATTGTGTAACGATCGCAAATACCATGAGCAACGGCAGCATTTCTGTGAATTGCTTCCTAAAGGAAAACAGTGATTTAAAGGGTTTAGTTTCCCTTCTTGAGTGGGACACATTGTAAGGAGCAATCCTGTCCTGCTTTATGGCAGCTGAGATTCTAGCTATCTGTATAACAGAACATTCTGTCCCAGTGGCTGCACAGATCATATCTGATCCCCATTGTAAGCAGCAGTCCTGTCCTGCTTTATGGCAGCTGAGATTCTAGCTATCTGTATAACAGAGCATTCTGTCCCAGTGGCTGCACAGATCCTATCTGATCCCCATTGTAAGCAGCAGTCCTGTCCTGCTTTATGGCAGCTGAGATTCTAGCTATCTGTATAATAGAACATTCTGTCCCAGTGGCTGCACAGATCCTATCTGATCCCCATTGTAAGCAGCAGTCCTGTCCTGCTTTATGGCAGCTGAGATTCTAGCTATCTGTATAACAGAGCATTCTGTCCCAGTGGCTGCACAGATCCTATCTGGTCCCCATTGTAAGCAACAGTCCTGTCCTGCTTTATGGCAGCTGAGATTCTAGCTATCTGTATAACAGAGCATTCTGTCCCAGTGGCTGCACAGATCCTATCTGATCCCCATTGTAAGCAGCAGTCCTGACCTGCTTTATGGCAGCTGAGATTCTAGCTATCTGTATAACAGAGCATTCTGTCCCAGTGGCTGCACAGATCCTATCTGATCCCCATTGTAAGCAGCAGTCCTGTCCTGCTTTATGGCAGCTGAGATTCTAGCTATCTGTATAACAGAGCATTCTGTCCCAGTGGCTGCACAGATCCTATCTGATCCCCATTGTAAGCAACAGTCCTGTCCTGCTTTATGGCAGCTGAGATTCTAGCTATCTGTATAACAGAGCATTCTGTCCCAGTGGCTGCACAGATCCTATCTGATCCCCATTGGAAGCAGCAGTCCTGTCCTGCTTTATGGCAGCTGAGATTCTATCTATCTGCATTCCTCTGATCCAGATGTGATCCCGTCCTCTCTCTTCGCTCCCCTGATCACGGACAGTTAGTATAAGTACAGTGCGCATGTGGGGGAGGAGCTGGCGGTTAGTGGATGGATGGCAGGGGACCTAGAGGGGGTGTGGGGGGCCCCTAGGGTAGCAGCCCCTCAATCCGACCTTGGTTCCACCCTCCACACAGACCTGCATAGACATTAGTTATGATCCGATTGTTGTCTGTGAAGCCAAAACATTGGATCAGCCCAATATGCCCAAGCACATAAATGGCCAAATTGGCAGATCTTGCAATGTATGACCAGCTTTAGTTAGCGGTCAGAATAAGGCAATTTTAAAATATGTAAATTCACTTTAATAAACGTATATAATACACAAAAGCCATGAATATCTTGTAAATTATATCCTTATAAACGGTGAGTAGTGATGTCATCAGTTATAAACGGTGAGTAGTGATGTAATTTCTGTCACATGACTCACTAAAATTTGTGTATTATAATAAATAAAGTACCCCCAGTTGCAAAATATGAGGATATTATAAGTTACCTCAGAGTTCCATGACCTGTATAAAAACACTCGGCCTTCGGCCTCGTGTTTTTATAGGGTCATGAAACTCCTCGGTAACTTATAATATCCTTATATTTTACAAGAGGGGGTACTTTATTCACTATATATTTAGTAACTAAAAAAAGTGCCCAGCACTAATTAGAATTTGATAACGGCAGAAATGATAGCGAAGGGTGATTATGGGCTGTTAATGCCCCTGTATTATCCCTCGCTGAAGCAATAACAATAATTGGAGCACGATCCTGCGCTTAAATGAAATTGCCGCCCAGTAGATACTCATGTCCCAGGTGCTATTACTGTTAACGTTGCGTTAGAAAATGCCACTGGGAATAGGGAATTAAAGAAAACCCTCGGCCCACGCGTATTTATTAATGTTTCCTGCGCAGAAATTTCATTTTGCTTAAGATAAAACAAATTGCTTTTTTGTCATGCTCGGAGACCTCGCTATTAACACCACAATATATGGATTCGCTAGTTTTTTAATTTGTAGTAATGTTAGTGCTCGGACGTGACGGGGTAATCGTGGGGAAATCTGACAACTCGAATCTGGCTGCCTCCGCACGTACCAGGGAAATGTACCAGGGGCTTATTTACAAAGGCTGCGTAGGTCCAAACATGTGGCCCCCGGATTTTCAATCCACTTTTTTACCCACTACCCAACAGCTTTAACCACAGCCTCACCCTTTACCTGTCACCTGCCGTCAAACCAGAAGTGATGTCATCATAAACCTGGGAGTGATGTCATACAAGGGCTGGGAGGTGAAAAAACATATTTTGCAGCCTGTTACCATCAAACCTACTGACTGTCAACCTGCACCCCTAAAAACTGCCACTTTTAGGTACTTGCATTTTTCTGGATACCCATCACCCTGTACAATGTCAGTTGGGTTGAAGTGCCCACCATGTTTAATATACATCATTGCTATCATGTTTCTGGGGTGCTCAGGGCCGGAACTAGGAGTAGGCAGAAGAGGAAGCTGCCTAGGGTTCAGTTATGGAGGGGCTGGGCAGCTACCTATAAAACTGTCTTCTGTCTACCCCTAGTCCACACCCCTCAGTCTTACTCTGCTTCCTTCCCTCTGTCACCCACCCCTCTGTCGCTCTGCCCTCCTTCCTGACAATTACCGCTCCATCTTCTCCCCACCCTCCCCTCCATCTTCTCCCCTCTCTCCTGTCACTCTCATCTCTTTTGATCATCCCTCCCCTCCATCGATCTCCCCTCCGTCGCTTCTCCTCCCTCGCTCACCCCCATCCATCGCTCACCACCTTCCAATGCTCACCCCTATCTCTGTCACTCACTCCTCCCTCTGTCACCATTGCTCTCCCCTCCCTCCCCTTCGTCACTCACTCCTCCCTCCATCATTCACCCCTCCCTTAGTCACTCACCCCTCCCTTGCTCACCCCTCAATCGATCTCCCCTCCATCGATCCCCCCTCCGTCGCTCACCCCTCCCCTCGATAGCTCACCCCCCCCCCCTGCTCTTCCCTTGTCATGGTCGGGCAGGCGCGCATGCGCACTGAGGGCGGGCAGTGGCTGGCCAGGTTGTCTAGGGCGCCCAGCCCTAGGGGTGCCTGATTCTATCCTCTTATTCCAGACAATCATGTTCAAGCCTCCAGGCTATATATTCCAGCTAAATGCCATGGCCCAAAACAATTGCATAACTAGATGTCAATGTGACATGCTGGGGCCCCCAACATACATAACCCAATAACCAGAGGTTATTCTGTTTTACCAATATATGTTGAAATTGCTCTTTATTTGGGCCTCATGGAGCCCCTATACCTCCTGGTCTCCCCTGCAGCCCCAGGGTCTGCTGTGTCTGTAATAAACTTGGCACTTGTCTCCATAGCTGACCCCCTCCCCCCACACGTCCAGAGCATTGACTTTTAATAGCAATAGACTCGCATGTCATGCTTAAAAGGTATCTATGTTCATTTGATTCTCCATTGATGGCAGCTCAGGGACAACCATGAAAAACTCAGATTTTGGCACTTTCTTCTTTTTTTTCTTTTTAAGTTGAAATAAAAAAACGATAAGAAACAGGGAAAAAAGCAAACAAAAGTGCATCTGAGGGAGATGAAAGAGTCAGATCTTTTCTTTGAGGCTGTCCGCTGCCATTCCCAGTCTCTCCTCGTTCTAACATCACTTGGACCCTCTTGGGTGCCTCTTCTCCTCCATAACATCAGCCAATTCTCCTCGTGCCTATTTGCCCCCGTGACATCTGCTCAAAGGAGTCACGCATTTCCGACGGTTTCCATGGCAGCCGAATCTAGTGCTGCCTCTGGTTGGCTGGTGATGGCAGAAGAGTAAAAATTGAAATCCCTGGGAGTCAAGGTTGGTGGCCCCTGGTGTGTGTTTGTCACCGTATACAATCAGCTCTTCCTCCTGCTGGAATTAACCGTGTGTATGGCGGGGGCAGAGTTCACAAGGTCTTGACATCTGGCAGCTGAGCACATCAGACTGGGCGGGGTCCCTGACCCCCGGGTCAATGTCATTAGCTCTATCTGTGAGATGCAGCCTTTACCAAGCTCCTTTTGTTTATACCCTTCATCATAACGCCTCTCTTGTTCTCTCCGTCATTTGTACAGATCAAAATAGTCAAAAAAGACAATATTGTACGCTATATATTATTACTATTATTTAATTATATAGCTCCAACATATTCTGCAGCACTTCCTGAGATTATACATCACTCACGTATAAATAAAAATACAGATGGTGTGGTGGAAGGGCCCTTGACAAATATTCTTGTAATTCCATAATTGATATAAAGTTTGTTTGTTTAATGTATGGGCCTCAGCTTTTCGTCGTACTACAACTCTCAGATCCCCCCCTAACAGACTTGTTGTACTAGTGTCATCTTGCTCTACTGTCTCCATCTTGCCCTACAGTCAATATCTTGCTCTACTGTCTCCATCTTGCTCTACTATCTCCATCTTGCCCTACAGTCAACATCTTGCTCTACTGTCTCCATCTTGCTCTATTGTCTCCATCTTGCTCTACAGTCAACATCTTGCTCTACTGTCTCCATCTTGCCTACTGTCTCCATCTTGCTCTACTGTCTCCATCTTGCCCTACTTTCTCCATCTTGCTCTAATATCTCCATCTTGCCCTACTGCCTCCGTCTTACTCTACTGTCTCCATCTTGCCCTACTGTCTCCATCTTGCTCTACTATATCCATCTTGCCCTACTGTTTCCATCTTGCCTACTCTCTCCATCTTGCTCTGCTTTCTCCATCTTGCACTACTGTCTCCGTCTTGCCCTACTGTCTCCATCTTGCTCTGCTGTCTCCATCTTTCCCTACTGTTTCTATCTTGCCCTACTGTTTCCATCTTGCCTACTGTCTCCATCTTGCCTACTGTCTCCATCTTGCCTACTGTCTCCATCTTGCTCTACTGCCTCCGTCTTACTCTACTGTCTCCAGCTTGCCCTACTGTCTCCATCTTGCTCTACTATATCCATCTTGCCCTACTGTTTCCATCTTGCCTACTCTCTCCATCTTGCTCTACTGTCTCTATCTTGCTCTACTGTCTCCATCTTGCCCTACTGTTTCCATATTGCCTACTTTCTCCATCTTGCTCTACTTTTTCCATCTTGCCTACTGTCTCTATCTTGTTCAATTGTATTTATCTTTTCCTACAGTCTCCATCTTGACCTACAGTCACCAGACAGGTGTGTATACTCTTAGGGGCACATTTACTTAGCTCGAGTGAAGGATTAGAATGAATAATACTTAGAATTTCGAAGGTTTTTTTTGGCTACTTCGACCATCGAATTGGCTACTTCAACCTTCGACTTAGAATCAAACGGTTCGAACTAAAAATCGTTCCACTATTCGACCATTCGATAGTCAAAGTATTGATATATTAGATATCATACCTCTATATTAGATATCATACCTCTATATTAGATATCATACCTCTATATTAGATATCATACCTCTATATTAGATATCATACCTCTATATTAGATATCATACCTCTTAATTAGATAAAATGAAGGAATGAGAAAGTGCCATGGTATGATATCTCATATAGAGGTATGATATCGAATATAGAGGAATGATATCTAATATAAAGGTATGTTATCTAATATAGAGGTATGATATCTAATATAGAGGTATGATATCTAATATAAAGGTATGATATCTCATATAGAGGTATGATATCTAATATAGCAATACAGCCTCAGTGTTGCTGAACTACAGCTCTCAACATGCTTGAAACCTCAGTAATATATTGTATTCCTGAGTCTCCTGTCTGCCCCGTTCTCTATTCATCAGCTTTCTGCTTTTGTTGACCTATAAATCCCAGCCTCCTCCAGCACCCTTTGTAGTTTAACAACAGCCTAAGCGCTGAAGGCCACGTCATGATAATGGAGCCAGTGCTTTATAGAAATGATACAGACTTTACCTTTTCCGCTGGCCTTGCACATCTTCCGTATGGTAAAACTGATCTTTTCAGCACTTACATGCTGGAACGTATTTATTTTATAGCAAATAGCAGGAGAATGATGAGGAATTCATGTGCTGCTCATGCTGTCATTAGAGCGCCATCTGCTGGACATTCTACTGTAATACAGCAAGACATTAGTACATTCTACCTTAGTGATTTATAAGGGGCTGCAGTGAAAGCCAATTTGGCCGGATTCAAGTGTTCCCCACCAACAGTTAGGCACCCCAAAGCAATACAGGCTGCTTGGGGTGCTGGTAGTTGTAGATGGTGAGATGTGTTTTCTGGTCCATGAGGGCAGCAGGGAGGTATTGGTAGACTGTACACGTTATGTATTTATGATTAGAAATAAAAGCAGAGAGAGCACTAAGAGTTATTGATATTCTTGTTCTTACTGGTTCTGACAAGAGACACAGTGAACTGAGTTACTGGCGACTGTCACACAATCTGTTCTAGAATCTCAGCCATAAAGCAGAGTAGAACTGCTGCTTACAATGGGGATCAGATAGGATCTGTGCAGCCACTGGGACAGAATGCTCTGTTATACAGATAGCTAGAATCTCAGCTGCCATAAAGCAGGACAGGACTGCTGCTTACAATGGGGATCAGATAGGATCTGTGCAGCCACTGGGACAGAATGTTCTGTTATACAGATAGCTAGAATCTCAGCTGCCATAAAGCAGGACAGGACTGCTGCTTACAATGGGGATCAGATAGGATCTGTGCAGCCACTGGGACAGAATGCTCTGTTATACAGATAGCTAGAATCTCAGCCATAAAGCAAGACAGGACTGCTGCTTACATTGGGGATCAGATAGGATCTGTGCAGCCACTGGGACAGAATGTTCTGTTATACAGATAGCTAGAATCTCAGCTGCCATAAAGCAGGACAGGACTGCTGCTTACAATGGGGATCAGATAGGATCTGTGCAGCCACTGGGACAGAATGTTCTGTTATACAGATAGCTAGAATCTCAGCTGCCATAAAGCAGGACAGGACTGCTGCTTACAATGGGGATAAGATAGGATCTGTGCAGTCACTGGGACAGAATGTTCTGTTATACAGATAGCTAGAATCTCAGCTGCCATAAAGCAGGACAGGACTGCTGCTTACAATGGGGATCAGATAGGATCTGTGCAGCCACTAGGACAGAATGTTCTGTTATACAGATAGCTAGAATCTCAGCTGCCATAAAGCAGGACAGGACTGCTGCTTACAATGGGGATCAGATAGGATCTGTGCAGCCACTGGGACAGAATGTTCTGTTATACAGATAGCTAGAATCTCAGCTGCCATAAAGCAGGGCAGGACTGCTGCTTTTCTAAACCTTAATAATATTTTCAGGCTGACACTTGGGTGGAAGTACCAGTATAACACAAAACCCAGGTGAATTGCCTATTTGCCCAGGATCATATCCACTTTGCCGTTACTAAGGTGACATTTCATAGACATAAAACATTGTTCAGAGAAATAGAAGTTACACGTAAATATTTATTGTGTCCCTGGTGAGTAGAAGTGATGAGTTAGTGTTCATTAATTCAGTACCATCTGGTGCCGAGATCCTTCAGTCCATGAATCAAAAATGCATCAAACTTCGGCAATCAAAATAAATACGGTACCCAGCATGTGGGATGGAAAACAACCTGTAGTCGTGCAGTGCCGCCCTTTTTATTCCTCGCTCGTTCAGTCGGATTCGCCTTTGATGAGAGCGTCAGATGTATATTTCATGCTTTGATGTGGGGGCTGATACTGTCAGTCTGTCTTTAGGACATGGACATAAAACAAAGGGAAATCATGAAAGGCCACACCTAATCTAGGGTTCTATGTGGTTTGTTCCAAGATACATTATGATCAGGGGCAAGTCCCACAGCTCTTTTTTGGTCCTACGACCCAATATGCCCACTGGCTGGCTTGTGCACAAGGCAAGTGCCCTTACAACAAGAAAAAACTACTTTGCGATGCAATTTTAGGTCCGAAGAGAAGTTGCTGGACTCAACAGGAGCCCTCAGTTGTAAAACTGCCTTAGTATTGCATACCTACAGAGAAACCTGCTTCCATTACATCATGTTTCATAGGCAGAACTCCCATCTGACTTGGCCTATCATGGCACAGCTTTCTCTTTACTTTATGGGACCACGTTGGATGAGCGAAGTTGTCAGGGGGCAATTGGATGGTTGATGCTTCAAGCAGTTTAATGATTAGGTAAAGGTAATTTTATCTTCTGCCCTTCAGGTCATATCGAGGTGAAACATCCAATGACTCCCTCTCCGCTCACTAATTTCTAAGCAGAGCAACATCACAAGACGTTCCTTCTTTCTCAAAGTAATTTTCAGCCGTCTCTGGCAGGAAAATTAATTTTGTGGGAAATGGAACCTCGTGTTATGTTGCTTTGCTTAGATGAAGTTAGTGAGCAGAGAGGAAGTCATTGGATATTTGTAAGATTAGTTCTATGTTAAAAAAAACCTGTTAATACCTTGAAAACCGGTGAGAAAGTCTAAGAAGCAGTTAATAAATTGGTGCACAACTGTGGCCGCAAGAGTGGATGAAAAATCACTGCTGCTCATTTTCAACATATCTTGTCTTTCCCCCCCCCCCCCTTTATTTTGGCAGGCATTAAGCAGAATGACATTTTGATTGGATTTTTTGTTTAACAGAAGGTTTAAGAACTTTTTTATTTGACCTTTCCCGAAGTTCTAACTTCACAGATTTGTCACTTCTCAGACTGAATTTATTTCTGGCAGGAGATAAGAATGACCGCATACAGTAGGCTGCCATATGTTTCCTCACGGTGAGCTCGATCAGCCGGCACCTGGTCTGGGTCCAGGAAGGATTTAACTCATGGAGAAACAGAGGCTTATGTGGAAGAGACCTCTGGCAATATAGAAAGGCTGGGTCTTATCTATGTAGGGAAAAATGTCCAAAATGTAGCCCTTCAGCTCTTGTTGACCTTTGACTTCCAACCCACCTAAAGGCCTTCAGTTGTTGGTGGGAGGCTGGGGATTTACAGTAGTGTAGCCTCTGGGTGCTGAGATCATAGCACCCAAAGTTGGAACATTGTTACCCTCAAAAGTGCACAGTACTATGGAATAATACAATTGACAGTACCTGATACATGAATTAAATGAAGGAACTAGTGCGTTGGTTGAGTTGGAGGTCTCCACTCACTATGGGGTCTTCTTCACCAAAAATAGTTCAGATAGGAATGGAAGTTGCATCTGTGCTTGTCATGCAAAGTAGAACAAAGGAAGAATTGGGGCTGAAGTGAACCATACGGCCGAGGCATCAGAGGCTGTTCCAAAACCAGCTATAAATGAATTGTGATGATACAGGTGGAAGACTGTGGCTCTAGAGGCCCAACATGGGTTCTCATTAGGGATGCACAGAATCCACTATTTTGGATTCGGCCGAAACCCCGAATCATTTGCGAAAGATATACCGAACCCTAATTTTCATATGCATTTTCATATGCAAATTAGAGGTGGGAAGGGAAAAAAAAGATTTCTTCCTTGTTTTGTGACAAAAAGGCATACGATTTCCCTTCCCGTCCCTAATTTGCATATGCAAATTAGGATTCGGTTCCACCAGGCAGAAGCATTCGGCCAAATCCTGCTGAAAAAGGCCGAATCCCGAACGGATTCTGTGCATCCCTAGTTCTCATGAGATGACTTCCTTGACTATATGTATAAAGCTGATTGTCCTATAGCTTAAGGAAGGTTCTAAGATTTTGCGGTAGGGGGTCCCTTAAAGGAGAATGAAACCCCCCAATAATAAACGCAGCGGAGCTCATGGGCGCCATCTTCCGGATCTTCATCTGTAAGCGAGAGCCGTATTGGATGAATGCACAGTTGGCGCAGTCTTCCAGTTCATAGCAACTGCGCATGCTCCAAAAGTGCAGTGAATTGCCGAAGGGAAGGAAGAGGACCTGAAGAAGACCAAAGATCCACAAGTGGACCTGAAAAAGACCAAAGATCCGGAAGATGGCGCTCATGAGCTCCGCTGCACTTTCTCTGCACCGATGTGTAAGCAATGTATTTGGGACACTTTCAGGGCCAATGAACTATGCAGGGGGGAGTGGAAGCAGGGTGGGGGGGGTTATCTAGGGTAGTAGGTAGGAGTTTTTCTTATTAGGGGGTTAAGTGTACTTACAGTATGTCCCTGATGTTACACCTGCAAATGTTTCTGTTTAAACATATGAAGCCTAATGCAAAGTGTTAACAATGGGAGCAAAGTAGTTGTACCTTAATTTTATTACAGTGCCGTGAGTTTGGTAGTGCTGTAATTTAGGAGCAGGTGGCATGTGGGCATCTCCTTGGACACCCTCTATCTCCTAGTGTTGTATGGGCCGACCCATACAGTTGCCATGTTTGAACCTGTGAAATTTGATTTGAATTTTTTTCGGCCGGGCCATTACCATACACTGTGGAGCACTAAAATCCGACGCAGGAGTGTGTACTTACCGGTCGCCATAGGAACAGGTCTCCCTTGCACCCACAGTGTCACACTCTAAACCAAATTAGCAACTAGTGCCAAAATGTGCTTCGTGGGTCCTTTTATTTGGACACGGGATTTGTAGTGAAAGAAGCCTGTGCACTTTGATAAATTAAATCAGATCAGCATCTACTATTTGGTCACTAATATGACACCATGTCTATCTGTAGCTCTTTTCCAATGTTGGTTATGTAGCTGCAGTCAGAAAACCATGAGAGAATGCCTGATTGGTTACTATGGGTTAAATGTGACCATAAAATGGGTGTTACTGATTGATCAGCCCTTTGGTCACATGGTCGGATAGGTACAAATGGGCACACACAATGTAGAGACAACCTTTTGCTGTTAGTTTGGGCCGAAGGCAGGTAACGATGAGCAATGCGGCTTCTCTTCACTTCCTCAACTGCCAATGAACCCACAATGGCTAACATGATGCTTCAACAGAATGTCCATACCTACTATCTAGGTCCCATGGTACTGAGATATCAGTGAGGGTCATCTGTCCAACCTACACCCAAAGTAATCCCACTCTAGCCCAGATTAGCTGTAGACATTAGGGTACAGAGAAATCAGTGAGGGTCGTCTGTCCAACCTACACCCAATGTAATCCTGCTCTAGCTCAGTTTAGCTGTAGACATTAGGGTACTGAGATATCAGTAAGGGTCGTCTGTCCAACCTACACCCAATGTAATCCCACTCTAGCCCAGTTTAGCTGTAGACAGGGTATTGGGATATTCGTGAGGGTCGTCTGTCCAACCTACACCTAATGCAATACCGCTCTTGTCCAGTTTAGCTGTAGACATTAGGGTACAGGGATATCCATGAGGGTCGTCTGTCCAACCTACACCTAATGCAATCCTGCTGTAGCCCAGTTTAGCTGTAGATATTAGGGTACAGGGATATCAGTGAGGGTTGTCTGTCCAACCTACACCCAATGCAGTCCCGCTGTAATTCGGTTTAGCGGTAGACATTAGGGTGCTGTCTGTTTGCAGTGGTGCTGAAATGGTTAGAAGCTCCATCCCTCCCTCTCTGTGCAGCTGAATCAGAAAACTTTCTCCTAATTACCATCATTCTCTGTTGTTTCTATTCTGCGAGCTCTCTCTACTCTTCCTAATTTCCTGACCAGCTTGTGCCCCTCCCCCGCTCCTTTTCCAGCATCTGTGGCCGTTTTAAATTGAGCTGCGCTACCTGCTGCCGCCACTCACTAACATACCCTGCCAGTTGGTTTGCCAAAGAGTAAACTGCCAGCCATCTGCCGCCCACATGACAATTTACATTGTTTCATCTTAAGACGAAGCTTCCAGAATATCAATTATCTATAGGCATCTACTGCTTTATGTCCTGTACTGAAAGCCGACCAGAGATTAGACAAATACCAAACGTGCCCGGGTTGGAAAGTGCAGATGAAATGCTGGCGCAGCAGTCGTGCCGACCAACTCACCGACCATAAATTACTAGCACAGGAGCAAATGCTAAACACTGCACCAAGTGCTTCTGGGACTGGGAACCGTCTGAATTTATTTTGCTGATGTGCCTCAGCTTGTTTGATTCTATGATTGTCCTAATCTTGTATCGATGTAGTGCTGACATTCTGCAGAGCATGGAGGAACTAAAGGGAGAACAGGCATTTTAATCAGGAGCCAGATACCAGTTAGCCTGCCTATATATTTTTAGTGGGGGAATCCACGCAAGCACTTAATATATAGTTTGAAATTCTATGTAGAGTCTATGTTGCTCCACATTCAGTCCTCCAACTCGAACTAATCCGGCACAAGAGCAAAGCACTGCACTGGGGCAGGCAGTAAAGACTCCTCAGTCCCTGCTCCTGGTGGTTCTCCATAACTTGTGTCTGAATAACATACAACTTAGGGGGTGAGATGAAAGTGCCTACTGTAGCAGCTTCCCTCAGGATGGCTCTCATTGCAGACCATTCATAGGGAGGGCAAAAGTCCAAGTGCTCCATTCTTGAGTGCAAAGAACTGCACCCCTGGTGCCAAGTTCAGGGCAGAGTGCCAGTTTGCAAAAAAACATGGCAATTTGTTTCATTTCCTTTTTCACTTTATAAATGACTCGTCATTGTCCTTCTTCATAACTTTTGGTCCCTGGTTCGCTGGTGGTGATCCCTTGTAGCATGCCCTCTGGAAACCAAGATCAGATCAGCATCTACTAGTTGGTCATCAGCACTGGGGTCTGGAAACCAAGATCAGACCAGCATTTACTAGTTGGTCATCAGCACCGGGGTCTGAAAACCAACATCAGATCAGCATCTACTAATTGGTCATCAGCACCGGGGTCTGGAAACCAACATCAGATCAGCATCTACTAGTTGGTCATCAGCACCGGGGTCTGGAAACCAACATCAGATCAGCATCTACTAGTTGGTCATCAGCACTGGGGTCTGGAAACCAACATCAGATCAGCATCTACTAGTTGGTCATCAGCACCGGGGTCTGGAAACCAACATCAGATCAGCATCTACTAATTGGTCATCGGCACCGGGGTCTGGAAACCAAGATCAGATCAGCATCTACTAGTTGGTCATCAGCACCGGGGTCTGGAAACCAACATCAGATCAGCATCTACTAGTTGGTCATCAGCACTGGGGTCTGGAAACCTACATCAGATCAGCATCTACTAGTTGGTCATCAGCACCGGGGTCTGGAAACCAAGATCAGATCAGCATCTACTAGTTGGTCATCAGCACCGGGGTCTGGAAACCAACATCAGATCAGCATCTACTAGTTGGTCATCAGCACCGGGGTCTGGAAACCTACATCAGATCAGCATCTACTAGTTGGTCATCAGCACTGGGGTCTGAAAACCAACATCAGATCAGCATCTACTAGTTGGTCATCAGCACCGGGGTCTGAAAACAAACCTCAGAACAGCATCTACTAGTTGGTCATCAGCGTCTGGAAGCCAACATCAGATCAGCATCTACTAGTAGGTCATCATCACCAGGGTCTGGAAACCAATATCAGAACAGCATCTACTAGTTTGTCATCAGCTTCGGGGTCTGGAAACCAACATCAGATCAGCATCTACTAGTTGGTCATCAGCACCGGGGTCTGGAAACCAACATCAGAACAGCATCTACTAGTTGGTGATCAGCACCTAGGTCTGGAAACCAACATCAGAACAGCATCTACTAGTTGGTCATCAGCACCAGGGTCTGGAAACCAACATCAGATCAGCATCTACTAGTTGGTGATCAGCACCTAGGTCTGGAAACCAACATCAAAACAGCATCTACTAGTTGGTCATCAGCACCAGGGTCTGGAAACCAACATCAGAATGGCATCTACTAGTTGGTCATCAGCACTGGGGTCTGGAAACCAAGATCAGATCAGCATCTACTAGTTGGTCATCAGCATCGGGGTCTGGAAACCAACTTCAGAACAGCATCTACTAGTTGGTCATCAGCACCAGGGTCTGGAAACCAACATCAGATCAGTATCTACTAGTTGGTCATCAACACTTCCCAGTCTTTCCAATTTAGGGATGACAGTACCAATACACCGACCCAAGCAAAGGCTGGATTTCAGAGGAGGTGGGTGCTATTTAGAGCAGATAGAAGACATATATGGCTGCCACTGGGCATTACATTGCTGGCAGTTGTATAATGTTGGCTGCTTTGAGATCTTCACACGTGGGAAATGTTTCTGTTTTCAGGACAAATCTCTTTATCTCATCCCAGTTTAAGAAGTTGATTTATTTTAATAACACAGCTTGGCCGTTATCCCCTTAAATTCTGGGCTTTCGAAACTTGGCGACCAGGCGCGAGTACCAGGCTTGCGCTTAAGAACTCTTGTAATTGTTCTGCCTGGGCCAGATGAAGGGATAACCTCTTAGTTGGCGGCATTTGCTGTAATCTCATTGCCATCTCTTGCGTTCTTTCATTTGTATCTTTAGTTATTTGTTGGCAGGGCTGAAAGAAAACCTTGTTGCCAGCCGGGCAGATTGGAAACTGTTTAAGCGGGCGCTACCACTTGGCTGGGGGGGGGGAGAAGTCATCTGTTTTGACTGTCTTGTTGATTGCAGAATTGGAGGCTGGGGTCATGGAGTTAAATGAACTGTGTTCTATTGCAGAAGGTGAGACGTTGGGTTCTGTGGTTACCCTTTCATTATTTAAAAAATAAAATTTAAAGGGCAACTAAAATTGAGCACTTAAACTGCCCAGCTTGAACTGATATAAGTACAAGTGACAAAATAAAATGACTACAGACGTTATTTCATTCTAAAAATTGTCCTTCAATGTCAACCTTAGACTCATCTTGGATGCACATCTTTCTAGATGACTCATGAGCCTTGGGAAGTTCTCCGGATCCTTAGCCAGTCAACAGTACTATATTCCGAAACATTCCGTGCGGGGGGGGGGTTGCTGTATGGTTTGGAATTTTAAGAGGGCCCCTGTTCTCTCATGCTCTTACTTAGTTGCATGAAACAGAAGGGCCTCCAGGCAAAGGCTGCCCATGCCAACACTTATCAGCCAATGGCAGCTGGCCAGGGACAGGGGGGAGCAAATCCTTGAGCAATATATTCGGCTCACAGACGGCACCCGCTCAAAGCTGTTTCCCCCACAGCTACAAAACCATTGTTAATTTATTGCTATTTTATTAGAGACTGGGTTCTCAATGAAAAGCTCACCTGTAAATCATGATATAGCTCAATAATATGTTTTATGACACTTTGGTGGGTTTCTTAAAGGGGTTGTTCACCTTTTAATGAACTGTTAGTATGATGTAGAGAGGGATATTCTGAGACAATTTGCAATTGGTTTCCATTTCTTTATTATTTATGGTTTTTGAGTTATTTAGCTTTTTATTCAGCAGCTATCCAGTTTGTAATTTCAACTATCTGGTTGCTAGGGTTTATATTCCCCTAGAAACCATGCACCTATTTGAATGAGAGACTGGAATATGAATATAAGAGGCCCTGATTAGAAAGACGAGTAATAAGATGTAGCAATAACAATGAGGCCCATTTATCAAAGTCCTAATTACTCAATATTTTCTGAAAACAACTCAATACACTTTCCCAAAAATGTTGTGAAAAAAAAACCGAATCGTACGTTTTTTTCACAAAATCTTCGGATGATTGCACGAAACCCAGAACAGATCTAAATATCTTTGGGACTACTCCCATTGACTTATATGCAACCTCTGCAGGTCTGAGATGCTGGATTTTCCGATTCTGACTTTTTCCATCCTCGGGGTATATTAAATCCAAAAATATTTGTGTATTTTTTTTTTACACTAAAAACACAAATTTGTTGGGTTTTTGGCATTCTGAGTTTAGTAAATAACCCCCTAAATGTGTAGCCTTACAGAGTATTTGTTTTTAGATGGGGTCAGTGACCCCCATCTGAAAGCCGTAAAGAGTCATAAGAAGAAGGCAAATAATGCAAAAACTATAAAAAATAAATAATGAAGACCAATTGAAAAGTTGCTTGGAATTAGCCATTCTAAAAATGAGCTGGCAACAAGAGGACATAGGTTGAGACTGGAGGAAAGGAGATACTTTCTGGATCTTACTTCAATCATTTCCCATTATGATTATTATTATCACAGAAGGACGGCGTGGATATTTCTTTCTTTATCAAGCAGTCGGGGATCTCACGCGCTGTCATCTCACGTTATTAGAGTTCAGAACATCTGCTTCATTGTGTCACATCAATTCCATTTGTCTCAGCCTTCCAATCCGGCGCAGGTGATACGCTGATAATCCTCTCATTTCATTCTCAAACCAAATATCTTTTTTATGCTAATTCCTTATCGTCGGGAGGCATCAGCTGATCCTGTGTAACCTAAACTGTATGGAGGGAGCCCTTTAATCAGATGTAACCCAAAAAATAGTCCTACTCTACAGAAAGTGTATCATTAATATACAAATAGTGATCACACACATGCATATTGCTCTGTCTCTCACTACGGTGGTACCTTCTCTCTGTGCAATATGTTGGCGCTTTCAAAATACATGTTAATAATAATAATTATACCTCCAGAGCCTAGATAGAGTCTGGAGACTAAGTCCACAAAGGACACAATGGCCACTTGAAATGAACAGTAATACAAAGAATACTGGGTGCTAAACACCAACGCTGCCCCCATCTCACCTGGATGTCTCTAAGGCAGTCAGTAGAGAGTCCCTGGCACCAGCTAGAGGCAGATTAAGGTACCAGAAGGCAGAAATGGAACCATATACATAGACACACGGGCAATACCTACATGAAGATCCCTGAAGCTCTTGTTAATCTTAGAAGAATCTTAACAGCCTTGACCAGAAATGCCATATATCCATCTTAAAGGGGATGTAAAGTTCTTTAATGAAAAAGAAACCTTTCTCCAATATACTTCAATTAAAAAAAGTGTACCGTTTTTATAAGAAACCTGACTTTATGCATTGAAATTGCTCCTTTGTTTTACTTGCTCTGACTGCTGTGGATAGGAAACTTGAGATGGTCCCTAACTGCTCTGCAGGGAAACAATCATACTTTCAAACAGCAGGGCACCTTACTTCCCAGAACTCAAGCAGCTTTGTTTGTTTCCCTGTAGAGCAGTCAGAGACTTGTATTGGATTTTATTTTTGCCTTTACATCCCCTTTACTGTTTCCAACTCCAGCTGTAGTGACAAAGATCATGGAGCCAGATTTAAACAGATAAACTGGGATTCTATTTGGAGGATTATTTTGCTGCAGCCACTGGTTCTGCAGAGTTGGAGAAAGTTTGTATTAAACAATACAAAAACTATAAAATCCACATTAGATCACATGACAACACAGGCCCCAGTACAGTCTGTATATTCTGATTATTAATCAGTCTTGCTGTATCGGCTTCTGGCAGATATTATTTGACTTGTGCTGTTTTGATAATTTATGACGATCCCTAAGCAGCCCAGACCACACTGAGCATGTGCACAGTCTTAGTCTTGCAAAGATGTAGAACAAAGTTACAAGATGGTGACCCCCTGTGGCCAACTTTGAAAGCATAAATCATGTGTTTGATTAGACTTGTGGTACAGTAAGTTCATGTTTATGTTTAGTATACAAAATACAGCATATTTAGTATTATTCTATTTTAGACTTTAGTTTCCCTAAGGGTTGTTCATCTTTGTCTTAACTTTGAGTATGACGTAGAGAGTGATGTTCTGATATAATTTGCAATTTGGTTTTCATTTTGTATTATTTGTGGTTTTTAGCTATTTAGCTTTTATTTCAGCAGCTCTCCAGTTTGCAGTTTCAGCCATATGGTTGTTATGCTCCAAATTACATTAGTAACCATACATTGATGTGAATAAGAGACTGGAATATGAACAGGAGAGGCCTGAATAGAAAAGTGAGTTATAAAAAGTAGCAATAATGATACAATTGTAGCCTTACAGAGTATTCATTCTTTAGATGGGGTCAGTGACCCCACCATTTGAAAGCTGGAAAGAAGAAGGCAAATAATTCAAAAACTATAAAAAAATAAATAATGAAGACCTATTGAAAAGTTGCTCAGAATTGGTCACTCTTTAACATAACAATTAACTTCAAGGTGAACCACCCCTTTAACGTATATCTGATCTGAAGGGGAGAAAAACTGTATATTTCGAATGTATATGACACGTACCCAATCCCCCTCAACTGTCGTTCCTTCCATTCTTGCTAATAAAGCACAGTACTAGTTGACACTTGATAGACTTTTTTAAACTCTGTCCCCTTTCCCTCCATTATCCATGCAATCAGGACTATCTTGATACTCCCAATTACCAAACAGGAATTCAAAATGGCCATTCCAAGTCTAGATTGCTCACCATCAAAGCCCTTCTGAACATCTACCCAAAATTGCTAGAAATGTTCTAACCAGTACATAGTGGTTGTACATAAGCCAGGGGAAGACTCAACCTTCTATACTTTATCTTGGCCCTTTTTACTCCTAAACACAGACTGGCCACCCCTACCAATCTGGCTTATGCCATGAAGGTCTTCCAATATCAACCTCCGCACACATGTTTAACAATCTTTCTCATCAAGAAATTGACTTAAGATTAGTGATCTTTCTTGACTAAGGGCTTTGATTCCATTGAGTGGAATTACCTATGGGAGGTCCAAGAACAGACCAGAGGATTGTATCATGGATCAAGCTCTTCTATAAATGCACCTTTGCACAAGACTGAGTTGTCCCCTCTTCCCAACCTTGTTTGACCTGGCGATTGAACCCCCTGCCCATATTGGTAAGAGACTCCTCTCACGGTCAGGGACTATCATTTGGGACTGCAGTGGAGACAAAATGTTTTTCTTTGCTGAGAACCCTCTAGATTACCTTGCTGGACCCATTGATCAAACTTGTTAGTTATTGTTATCAATGCTCTGGGCTCCAAATAAAGCAGGAGAAGTCATTGATCTCATTTATATGGAACAATAAAACACCTAGAATTGACTTGGTAAAGATAAAAGCATCAGTTGCAGAATGGGCTTGGGATTCCCAAATTTCCCAAACTAAAAACTCTTTTAAACTCTAAACATTTTTTATTATAGTTTCAAGTATATTTACTGGTTGACCAGCAAAGGACTAAAAGGTCTCAGATTTCTTGTATAGTTTGTTGCACTGGGGCACTTACAAGAATTGATATCTCATGTGGTTGTATCAGATACTTGGCGAGTAGTTTATTTGACAAAATCAAATTTAGCCAGAAGGGTGTCATGACCTAAACTGTGCCGGCTGCTTTAATAAATCCTGAAATCAACAAAAGGGAAATATAAGAGGATACAAGTCAAGAGCCTTAAAGGCCTCATGCAGAACTTAGTCTTGTTTCTTAAAGGTGGAGGCCAAAGCTTCAGCTTAGAGTAGGATTTTGTAGGATTCTATACAGCAATGAGCCTGAAACCTAAGCAGGACGTGGGTTAAACAGTCCTTGGCAGATATCTTCACTTTCAATGAGTAAAAACTTGTTTCTGCCATGCATGGACAGTGGCCATTCCCCCTCCCCATGTAAGATAAGGCGAAAAACAGAAAAGTGGGAGAGAAGACAACAAAAAAGGGGGGGGGGGAGAAAGAGTAGAAAAAAGACAAAAGATGTGAGAGAATAAGAGAGAGAAGAGGAAAATAGAAACAGAACAAGAGAGAGGAAATGAAAGGTGTGGAGATAGAATGATAGGATAGAATGATCATTTGGAGAGTGCATCCTAAGCTCTATGTGGGACATTCACTAAGATTTGTAGTTTCGCCAGCGCTTCGCAAATTCACTAAAATCCGAAGTTGCGCTCAGGGGTAGCGTAAGGTTGCGAACTTGCGCTAGCGTTGATTCGCTAAGCGAAGCGAAGTTACGCTAGCGATGGTTAATTTGCATACGGCGCCAAATTCAAATTTCAATGGAGGTATATGTAGCAGCACTACAAATGCCTGGGAAACCTTCAAAACATCAAATAAAATGTTTATTTTGCCCTACACATGTGCCCACTGTATAGTTAAGTTGCCATGAGTCAGGAAATGTAGGGGGGAAGGAGGGGGGCCCCAAAAAAATTTTTGATCTTTTTCAGCCTATCACCCATAATATAGAAAAAACGCCAGCGTTTTTTGGGACTTAGAAAACATTTTAACTTTTTTTGAAGAAATCCCTATCTGCGCTATTGCGCTTCGCCTGGTCTGAGGTGGCGAAGGAAGTCTAGCGTAAATGGTAGCGTTCAAAACAATGCGCGCGTTAGTGAATTTGCGTAGTTACATCCGTTGCACAAATTCGCCAGGCGTAAGGGTGCGAAGTTACGCCAGTGTCCGTTAGTGAAT
The DNA here is from genome assembly GCF_017654675.1 of Xenopus laevis. Taxonomy (NCBI): domain Eukaryota; kingdom Metazoa; phylum Chordata; class Amphibia; order Anura; family Pipidae; genus Xenopus; species Xenopus laevis. The sequence goes on along the minus strand of NC_054379.1, from coordinate 163,019,674 downwards.
TTGCGAAGTAACGAAAATGCCCAAAGCTAGCGAATTGACGCTAGCGTTGGGCGCTTCGACGCATAGTGAATTTGCCCCTATGACTCCCCAGTCAGACACAATAATGGATGTAAAACTTTTCTTTTAGACTTAACGCATTTATTTGCTTTTGTCGGCAAGAGAGTAAAGGAATGGTTTCGGCTCTCGCTCTCCAACCTGTAATCGCAGGCTCATTGTCCTGAAACACAATATGGAAGAGAACCCGTGGCATTTTCTATTCAGGATTTCAGCAAGTGTTTTTGTGCAAGTGTTTTTCTTTCTCTATTAGTTGTCTATTCAGAAGCCGAAAACAACAAAATATAAAGGTGCAATGTACAGGGAAGCAGTAAAATTTACAGGACTAGCATCAGTCTTGCCTCCTTTTCCAATTGCCCAAAGTCTGAATATTGATGCAGGGGAACCCTGGAGATAAAGTGGTGGGAGCTCTAAGGTTCCTCCTTTATGAATCTTGTGCCAATGACAACATCCCACCTTTTAGTGCAGTTGTGTCTGATTTGCATCAGAACATCAAGCCTATCTATGTAGATGGCCAGGCTCTTTTTCTAGCAATGTGACATTATCAGGGTTTGGGCAGCAATGGGAGATGCCAAGATGACAGCAAGTCAACAACGATAGGGCGAGATGCCAAAAGAAAGACAAGATGGGGACAGCTGGGTGACAGTAAGGCAACATTGACATATTAGAGGAAAAAAGGCAACAATGGGGCAAGATGGAGTATGGTGACAGTAGGGCGTGACAGTAACAGTAGGGCAAGGTTCTGCAGTAGAACCTGATGCCAACAGTAGGACAAGTTGTGATAGTAAGAAAGCAACAATAGGGCAAGATAGAGACAGTAGGGTGACATTTTGGAAAGATGGCAGTTGTAGGGAAAGATGGTTGCAGTAGGACCAGATGGCTTCAGCAATACTTAACCTCAGTCCTGCCCAGCTTGTTGGAATGCTGCAAGTTCAACAACAACTATAGGCCAAACCTTTAAAGGGATGGTTCATCTTCAAACAACTAGTTATCTGACAGATCGCCAGAAATAAAGACATTTTCCAATGACTTTCTATTTTCTATGCGTTTTTCTAATATTAAAGTGTAAAGTGTCATTTTTCACCTTCTAAAGCAGCTCTGGGAGGGGGGGTCGCCGACCCTGTAAACTGTTCTAAATTGATACATTTAGTTAATCCATTTCTTATCTTTGTCCCTGCTGAGCAGAATCCCTGAGTTTCATTACAGGCAGCTGTTAGACTTGATACAATAGTTACTAATATTCCAGAGATGCTGCTGAGAAATGGATCAACTAAATGTTGTAAAATTGTAACAGAACCTGCACCTGAATTACTGAGCTGTCAGACTCACCAGAGACACCAACATTCAACTTTAACCTTAGATTTTGGAAAAACGGTAAAAAATAAATTATGGAAAGTAACTAAGTCTTTATTTCTGGGGAAAAATCAAAAAACAACTGAATTGAAAAAAGTGTTTGAAAGGTGAACAACCCCTTTAAGTAACTGGGTAGCCCTGTTTCTATTGGTTACAAGCACAGCCCTCACATTCCTCTCCTCTGCGGCCAAAACTGAGCACAATCACCCCCTGTGTTTTATCTCATCGATCAAAAGAAACTCAAATGATTCATAATGGGGCCCAGTCTGATGCCTGTAGCGCCCAATGATCTTGTGTAGCGCAACTGCCATAATCTACAGCACCCGAAATCCACTTCCTTCTTTAACTAGTCCGGTCCAGAGAGTTAGGATTAAAGGGAAAGTGCATGCATTTTTTTTTTATGATTGGCAGTCACATGACAAGATGAGAATAAAAATAGCTGAACTCTCACTGCAGCTTTGTCTTTTAGTTAGTGTGGCCCTAGAACACAAAAAGCTCAAAATTAAAGGGGTTGTTCTCTTTTAAATTAACTCTTAGTATGATGTAGAGAGTGAAATTCTGAGACAATTTGCAATTGGTTTTCATTTTTTATTATTTGTGATTTTTGAGTTTTATTCAGCAGCTCTTCAGTTTGCAATTTCAGCCATCTGGTTGCTAGGGTCCAAATTACCCTAGCAACCATGCACTAATGCAATAATAGACTAGAATATGAATAAGAGAGACCTGAATTTAAAGATGAGTAACAAAAAGTAGCGATAACAATACATTTGTAGCCTTACAGAGTATTTGTTTTAGATGGGGTCAGTGACCCACATTTGAAAGCTGGAAAGAGTCGGAAGAATAAGAAGGAAAATAATTAAAAAACTATAAAAAAAAGGTGAACCACCCTTTTAATAGCAAAGGTGAAGGTGTGACTACCTCATTTAAACAAGCAAGAATCAATACAATACAAGCAGTTTTAATATATGTCATTTTACGCAAAGTGTATGTATTCAGTAACAGGCCACTCAATAGCAGAACAGAAAACATGTATTAAGAATGTTTTGGTTTCTTTTTTAAAAAGGGAACCTTCAACGTACTCTGTGCCTTTAAGAAAAGACAGTTCTGTTCTCTCCCTGCGCTTTATTATTTTGCTGTTCATTTGAAGAAATCACTGAGCCAACACAATCCCATAAATATGACATCTGGCTCCCAACGTGGTGCCAAGTCAGCGTCGTTCCCAATCTGGCACCAGGGCCTATCAGATGGGCAACTGGGAAATATAGGTTTATACAGACTCTTTTATTCTTAGGGAAATGCTGAATTGAATACGAAATAAGGGTGAGACAGCGAGAGCTCCCTAACTGAATCTTCATATCTACAGTATCACTGGAAAGGATATACTTATACTTTATTATACAGAATATTGTCCCCTACTGTAAATGATAACATATAAAGGCACAAGGCTGCAGGCTGAGTTATACAGGGAACTCTGAGTATGACTTGTGTATTATAAGTGATAATGTACCCCCTACTGTAAATGATAAGGATATTAGAAGTCACTGAGGGGTTGTTCTGTGACCATATAAAGGCACAAGGCTGCAGGCTGAGTTATACAGGGAACTCTGAGTATCACTCATGTGTTATAAGGGATAATCTACCCCCTACTGTAAATGATAAGGATATTAGAAGTCACTGAGGGGTTGTTCTGTGACCATATAAAGGCACAAGGCTGCAGGCTGAGTTATACAGGGAACTCAGAGTATCACTCATGTATTATAAGGGATAATGTACCCCCTACTGTAAATGATAAGGATATTAGAAGTCACTGAGGGGTTGTTCTGTGACCATATAAAGGCACAAGGCTGCAGGCTGAGTTATACAGGGAACTCTGAGTATCACTCATGTATTATAAGGGATAATGTACCCCCTACTGTAAATGATAAGGATATTAGAAGTCACTGAGGGGTTGTTCTGTGACCATATAAAGGCACAAGGCTGCAGGCTGAGTTATACAGGGAACTCTGAGTATCACTCATGTGTTATAAGGGATAATCTACCCCCTACTGTAAATGATAAGGATATTAGAAGTCACTGAGGGGTTGTTCTGTGACCATATAAAGACACAAGGCTGCAGGCTGAGTTATACAGGGAACTCTGAGTATCACTCATGTGTTATAAGGGATAATCTACCCCCTACTGTAAATGATAAGGATATTAGAAGTCACTGAGGGGTTGTTCTGTGACCATATAAAGGCACAAGGCTGCAGGCTGAGTTATACAGGGAACTCAGAGTATCACTCATGTATTATAAGGGATAATGTACCCCCTACTGTAAATGATAAGGATATTAGAAGTCACTGAGGGGTTGTTCTGTGACCATATAAAGGCACAAGGCTGCAGGCTGAGTTATACAGGGAACTCTGAGTATCACTCATGTATTATAAGGGATAATGTACCCCCTACTGTAAATGATATGGATATCTGAATAAAGAAAGCTATTTACATTTTCAGTAGTACAGTGCTCCTTTGTTAGTGTTTTAGCAGCTGTCGCCCCCAACCCCTGCACAACTTTGTTCCTTTTTAGGGTCAGGCCACACTGGGCGTTTTGGGGGGATTTGGTTGCCTGGCAACTAATCGCCTCGTTTTTGTGCCGACCAATCTCCCCAAACGCCTTCCCTCACTCTGCGCCGGCTAAAATGAAAAAACTCCGGCGCTAATCACACGCGGCGTTTTGTTTTCCAAAGTCGCCCGAAGTTTCAACAAACTAGGCGATTAGTCGCCAGGCGACCAAACTTTCCCAAAACGCCCAGTGTGGCCTGACCCTTACAGTCTCCTCAGTTTCTATTCTTTATAAGGATTATTATTGATTGTGGTTCCTGACTGATTGGGACACTGTGTAGAAACAAGCGACTGCAGGTTCATCTGAGGCTACAGCGACTCCTGCAATTGCGGCAGAACAGAGAGAGGGGCAGAGATCTCCTCAGTACCATCTGTCTTCAAATCTGTTCATCTCTTTCTATCTGTGGAATGTGCGTCAGCTGGAGAGAAGTGTTTATATTGTTTATATAGTCGGTGGCTCTGTCTTTCCAAGTGAAGTCAACGGATCAGGATTTGTACCTGGGACAGCGAGGGGCAGTTACATTTAGGGCTGAATACAACATGTTCAGCGAGGAACAGGCTCTTCTCATTGGGTCTAAGTACAGGGCACCAAAGATGTTGCCGAACTACAATGTCCAGTCTTAAACTGTCAGTCGGTGGTAGTTATAGTTCAACCAGTTACCTGGTACATCATCTTGCCCCACCATCATCATATTACTCTACTGTATCTGCTGTCCCCACTCTGTCACTTTAGCTCAGTACATAGCAAGGTCATCCTATTACAGTCCAGCGCGGAACCAATTTATAAGACCCGCAGCCCGCGACCCGAATCCCAACTCGCTTTGATCCACTACCCGACCCTGACCCGCAACTCCCTTACCCGCAACCTGCAGACTAACATTAAACAGGAAGTGGTGTTGCTGCAAACCGGAAATGACATCATCAAAAGTGGGCGGGACAGAAATAAGTATTGTAACATTGCAGACGCACATCTATTCCCGCACACGAAAATCCTACCCTCATCCCGCAGGGTACCCATTTTATTTGTGGGTAACCTGCGGGATGAGGGTAGGATTTTTTGGAAAACAAAACGCCGCGTGTGATTAGCGCCGGAGTTTTTTCATTTTAGCCGGCGCAGAGTGAGGGAAGGCGTTTGGGGAGATTGGTCGGCACAAAAACGAGGCGATTAGTTGCCAGGCAACCAAATCCCCCCAAAACGCCCAGTGTGGCCTGACCCTAAAAAGGAACAAAGTTGTGCAGGGGTTGGGGGCGACAGCTGCTAAAACACTAACAAAGGAGCACTGTACTACTGAATTTTTACTCTACCACCCATTATATGTTGGGTATCAGATCTTTGACCTATATGAGCACTTCGGTACTGGATCTGATCATCTGTCTCACTGGCCAACAATCAGATCATAATGCAGGCCAATGTGGAGCCGTGGGAAGACTGATGGGTGATGGGGTCCTTGGCAAGCAGATATCAGACAGAAAGGTCCCACACATGGGCCAATAATCTGCTGAGATGATCTGGAACAGCCTATTTGCCAGATTTAGACTCTACTTGCACCTGTTTCCAAGGGCATCAAGGAAGGAGTTAAACATGTTGATGCCTTCACTCTCCATCAGTTTGTCCCTAATATATGTTTTTTCAGGCTGAGAATTGAAAGCTGAGAAGCTGGAGCTCGTGCAGGATGACAAATATTCCCTTCTTGGAACCGTTCCAGCGCCATATGTGCATTCCAGCTGAATAATTCAAGGTTGCCAATTAAAAAAAGAAATAAATAAAGTATTCACAGCTGTCTCTGGCGCCTCTGTGTGTGTGTTCTCTCCCCGTGCCAACCCAACAGCTGGCAGAGTCACCCCCGTACACCTGGATTTATGGTGCGCGCCGATGTTCTGGCCATAAACCTGTTTGCTGAACCGCAAGATGTTTGTTTCACTTTGGGTCGGTGTCGTCGGTGGGTAAATAGAATAGAGCGCAGGTTGGTCGGCAGATGTCTGTTTGTCTATCACACCCATCATGCTGACTTTATTAATCCGGCCCTGAGAATTTATCAGCACTTATGGGCCACGCGGGCTTCGTATGTGTGTAGACTGTAGGGCTGGCTTTAGGGGAATAGACGTAGGGACACTGAAGGTATACATGCCCAGGTTTGGTAAATTTCCACCATTCTGTCCCACCATCCGGAAATGTAGATCCTCACAGGGCTGCTCTGACAAATCAAGTTGTCTCGTACACTGGCTGATACTCTCTGGTATCTACAGCACTCCACTTAAGGTGGCCATACACTGTAGTTAAGCGGAAGTACTGTTTTTACCTTCCATTTTGTTCTACTGGAGCCATCTTTTCCTACGGTTTTCATTTTGTTCTACTGGAACCATCTTGTCCCTTGGTTGCCATTTTGCTCTACTGGATTGATCATGTCCTACTGTTGCCACTTTTTTCTGCTGAAATAATCTTCTCCTACAGTTTCCATTTTGTTCTAATGGAACCATTTTGTCTTATAGTTACCATTTTGTTCCAGTAGAACACAACGGAAACTGTAGGACAACATGGTCCCAGTATAATACAGTCCAACAGTAGGACAAGATGGTACCAGTGGAACAAAATGGCAACTGTAGGGCAAGATAGTTCCAGTAGAACACAATGGAAACTGTAGGACAAGATGGTTCCAGTAGAACACAATGGAAACTGTAGGACAAGATGGTTCCAGTAGAACACAATGGAAACTGTAGGACAAGATGGTTCCAGTAGAAGAAAATGGCAACTTTAGGGCAAGATGGTTCCAGTAGAACACAACGGAAACTGTAGGACAATATGGTTCCAATAGAATAAAGTAGCAACTGTAGGACAAGATGGTTCCAGTAGAACACAATGGAAACTGTAGGACAAGATGGTTCCAGTAGAACACAATGGAAACTGTAGGACAAGATGGTTCCAGTAGAACAAAATGGCAACTGCAGGGCAAGATGGTTCCAGTAGAACACAATGGAAAATGTAGGACAAGATGGTTCCAGTAGAACACATTGAAAACTGTAGGACAAGATGGTTCCAGTAGAACACAATGGAAACTGTAGGACAAGATGGAGATAGTAGAACAAAATGGCAACTGGAGACAGTACAAAATTGGGGGGTTGTGGAAGCACTCCTAAGGCTAAATCAAAGTATATTTAAGTATAATGGAAGTGCTACTTACAATGCACTTCCCTGGGCCCCTGTCTCATAAGCAATTCAGTATAAATGCAAGTGCATGTGTTTACAAAGACAGGGGGTTTTTTGTTACAAAGTTATGATCATAAATCATCATTATGCAGAGAATTGTCTTTTTATATTATGACCTGAGAATAAACAAGTTAGGGACCGCCATATGGGGTTTACCTTGACGTGGTATGGTGGCTTTTCAACTTTATGATCATAACTTTGTAACTAAAAAACCCCTGTTTTTGTAAACACATGCACTTGCATTTATATTGAATTACTTATGAGACAGGGGCCCAGGGAAGTGCATTGTAAGTAGCACTTCCATTATACTTAAATATACTTTGATTTAGCCTTAGGAGTGCTTCCACAACCCCCCAATTTTGTAACTGGAGACAGTAGACCAAGATGGAGACAGTAGACCTAGATGAAGACAGTAGGGCAAGATGGAGACAGTAGGCCAAGGTAACAACAGTAGTTCCTTTTCACTTCCAGTCATTCAGGCTGTATACAAGACTCCACGTAAGGCAGTCATACACTGGTCAATACTCTTATCCAACCAAGACGGAAGGGCTACTGTAGGACAGGAGGCCAAGGTGACAATAGTAGCACTTTATATGAGTATTACAAGTTAGGCAGAACAATAACCCTAGCAGAGGAATGACTGCTCTACTAACGTGCATCATCTATTAATGAGAACTGATATGGAATTGACCTCTAAGATGGGGGTAAAAAAAAAAAAGAGAAAGAAATAAAGGCAAAGTAATCCTACATGAATGTATGTTATCCAACTTGAGCAGGTTTTTTCTGGGTAGTTTAGCAATAGCCCTGGAAGGCTGACTTGCAGCCCGTATACTCATTTGTCACTGAAAATTTGCCCTTATGACTCTCTCCCTTCTTCCTCACAGGAGCTGAGTGCCCACGGCTATGGACAAATCACCACGGAAATCAGTGAAGCAAAGAACTTCTACTACGCTGAGGATTATCACCAGCAGTACCTGAGCAAGATCCCAAACGGCTACTGCGGAATGGGGGGCACTGGAGTTACCTGCCCTATCGGCCTCAAATAGCAGCTGTCTGTATATGGCATTAGGGCACCCTTAGTCACGTGACAAATGTCTATCTACCTCCACTATGGTCAATAGGTCTTCCATGTTCCCAAGCTAATAGCCAAATATGGCATGTTTAATGTGATGTCACAAGTGGCATTATTTTCTTCAGGACTCTGTCTGCTTTTTACCAACGTTAATGGAACCCGTGTGCCTTTCTCATAGCTGTTGCCTTTGGTTACAATGTGACGTCAATCATGATTTTTATCTGCAGTTGTCCTAGGGAAAAAGGCAAAATAAAATGCCACTTGTGACATCACTCATGTATTTAGTGTTTATTTCTTGCATTTGTCAGAATGCACTGGAATGGAAGCTGCTAATTTGAGGCATCAGTAAAACATCACCATCTCCACCTAGTGGTCATAAGGTGGAGCTGTTCTGCTGAATTCTATGCAGTTGGCCTCAGCAGAGCAAACCAATATGGCAGCTTACAGTCATTAGTACAGTATAATACACAGTAAACGCGGCTCAATAAAACAAGTTATATTTGATCTTTAGTCTTTTTTCCTCTTTTAAATATCTAGAGATAGGTTCAGTCGATTTGGTGGCAAATCATTGTTGTGAGATCTGGAATTTTGGGTAAAAGCACCTCGATTGTTTCATAGAATAACAATGTACCAATAAAACTATCCTTCCCTCTTCTGTAAGTCTGTTTTTGGACCAATGACATTATCAGTTGACACGGGATTTACAGGGACGGGAAGCAGCCGAATGAACCCAGGAGAGTTTTGAATTTGCTACACAGACATTAAAGGGATACTGTCATGGGGAAAAAAAAAAATTCAAAATGAATCCGTTAATAGTGCTGCTCCAGCAGAATTCTGCACTGAAATCCATTCCTCAAAAGAGCAAACAGATTTTTTTTTATATTCAATTTTGAAATCTGATATGGGGCTAGACATATTGTCAATTTCCCAGCTGCCCCTGGTCATGTGACTTGTGCCTGCACTTTAGGAGAGAAATGCTTTCTGGCAGGCTGCTGTTTTTCCTTCTCAATGTAACTGAATGTGTCTCAGTGGGACCTGGATTTTACTATTGAGTGTTGTTCTTAGATCTACCAGGCAGCTGTTATCTTGTGTTAGGGAGCTGTTATCTGGTTACCTTCCCATTGTTCTGTTTGCTCTTTTGAGAAATGGATTTCAGTGCAGAATTCTGCTGGAGCAGCACTATTAACTGATTCATTTTGAAAAAGATTTTTTTCCCCATGACAGTGTCCCTTTAAGGTTAAAAAAAGAGACCTGTACGTGGGGGTTACTGAGGAATTCTATACAAATGGTTGGTGGGGGGTGGACAATAGAATAAAAATCTTTTCTTTTACCAATTACTGCTTAATAAATCATGGCTTTTGTCCTTTCTAGGTAAGGAATTACATAACATGACTGCCCTCATAGTACAGACCCCCTTGCAATGCTGATGGTGAAATCTCCTTTCCTCCGTTCAGCTGAGACTCGGTTACAACAACCTCATTGCGCAGTTGCTACACCAGCGCCCCCTGCTTAATATTTCATGGCGCCTATTCCTGACCCGAGCACATTCAGTAGGACGTCGTGTCCTGGGAGGAACAGTCTCAGTTTCTGTGTCCCACACCAGCACCTGGCTAATTCCCTCCCTAGAAATACTTTAGTATCCTGTGCACTGCAGGGCACGACTCATGAAATATATTTATTAAGGGAAAAGCCACAATGTAGAACTGAGAATTGCAAGCGGGACATTTGTGCATTAAAAATGGAGCAGTTGGGTTTAAGACTGGGTTCAAGAATCGAGAAGCTCCAGTGCCAGCATGTAGGAAACTGGGGGGGGGAAGAAAATTACTTAAATCCAACAAGCAGCCCCCCCCCCCCACTTTTTAACTTGTTTTTATGATGCTGTGAGTTCCGAAAAAGACCCTGATATTAAACCTGTATTTGCCTTACAAATCTGCCAATGTGAGGAGCAAACCTTTACATTAACTATTAGTATGTTGTAAAATGGCTGATACTAAGCAACTTTTCAATTGGCCGGGGTTTTTTATAGTTTCTGAATTATTTGCCTTCTTCTGACTCTTTCCAGCTTTCAAATGGAGGTCACTGACCCCTTACTCTCTACAGTTACAAATGAATTGTTAGCGCTGCTTTTTATTCCTCATCTTTCTATTCAGGCCTCTCCTATTCATATTCCAGTCTTGTATTTAAATCAGTGCATGGTTGCTAGGGGAATTTGGACCATAGCAACCAGATTGGTAAAATTGCTGCTGAATAAAAAGCTGAAACCCACAAATAATAAAAAATGAAAAACCCTCTCTACATCATACTAAACATTCATTTAAATAAGTGAATGTAAAATTGATGAGGGGACTATTCTAAGCCTTTTTGCAATGTACATTCATTATTTATTTTGTTTTGATTCCAAGATATTAAGAGATACATGTGAATATGAATGAATTGTGTTACAACAGCGCCACCTGCTGGTCATTTTCCCACCAGTCTGACCAGCAAGTAGTCAAGGAAGTTGTCAGGAGAAAGAAAGAGGCTGCTCTGATGTTCTTCTGCTTTTGCATTTAGTTTTATTGCTTTTTATTCCTCATCTTTCTATTCAGGCCTCTCCTATTCATATTCCAGTCTCTTATTCAAATTTAATGCATGGTTACTAGGGGAATTAGGACCCTAGCAACCAAATGGCTGAAATTGCAAACTGGAGAGCTGCTGAATAAAAAGCTAAATAACTCAAAAAACACAAATAATAAAAAATTAAAGCCAATAGCAAATTGTCCCAGAATATCCCCCTCCATCCCATCCAAAGGAACTGATAGTGGCAGAAAGCAGATAATGGTGGGGCAAACATTCTCCTCTGATTGTGTATGTGTTACTAGGCACCACTCAGCATAGCAACACCCACTATTGGAAAACCTATTTCTCTATTTTTTTTTTTGCCTAGAAACAGCGAATCCGGCCCTATGAGCTATTTTGACATTGAGGAGACCTGGGTGCTTCGTGGGATGAGCTGGGGGACATCAGATGGTCCAACAAGGAGCAAGTGACAAATTTCACTTTACTTATCGGGAAAAACAATCAATGTCCTGTGACAGATTTGCCGGAATGATGGGGATTTTCCTGCGACGCAGGTGTAGGAAATGCACATTTCTTGTACTCATACATATTTCAGTGGCTTGCCTGAAATTCACTTACTTTAAGGGACTTGCTGTTTGTTTAAAGAGCCATAAAACCCATCAGAGCGAGGGAGGGTTTCTGGTCTCTGCATCAACTGGATCTTGATCTGGGGCAATTCATATAGTTTCATTTTTATACAACAGATATGCCCCTAGTGGGCTGATGGCAATTCTCCTAGTCTTGGCCCACTAGTGATAGAGAATAAAATTCGCTGTATGTAGATTCCCCCAGGAGCCCCCCTGACTTGGATGGATTCTGTTCTCAAGTCTTGGTCACTAGTACCCTGGCCTTCAGGGCAGAGCCACCTGCTTGGCTGAAAGAGCAGTTCTATGTTTTTCCTGTGCTGTGGAGCAACATCTCTATGTTCTCTCACCCAAGTCTATAAAAAACTCGTGATCTCTTTGTTATGTTATTGTCTTTTATCCCAAGTGGTCTCCAGTAATTCGCACAACACTAGCATCTGGGCCCACCTGGATATTCTCTGGTACAGTCTGACCCTGCAGATCCTGAACCCACATTCAGCATTCATAAAGTTGTTGCTGAGCTGAGTTTAAGATGTAGATCTAAAGAGAGCCCCACAGGTACATAATGACGTTCCCCAAACACTAATGTTCCCTTGTATTGAGCTCAGCCCTGACCCACAGCAACTCATTTTTCCCTTGTGTGGGTTTTGTGCCGTTTGGGTACAGGCGGACTCGTGTGCTTCCCATGCTGTTACAAATTACATGAAATTTAGTGTTAATACGATTTCTTTGTACGCGTCTCTTTCTCCAAAGTTCTGTCGTTACCCGGGGGCCCTTTGTGAGCGGCGGCAAAGTGGCACGAGAACTGGATAGAAAAATTATAGTCATTTTGGCTATTTAGTTTTGATTTCTGAAATTCAGATGCATTCACGGCGGGAATTAAAGTCAGATCAGTACAAGAGTGGAGATTGTACTCGATTGAATGAGGGGCCGTTCTGAGTAAAAGCAATTACAGTAATGGAAGATTTCACTCAATGGTTAAAGCAGAAGGTGGGGAGCCGAGAGCCCTGAGGTTGTACAACCTGTATATTTGCCATTATTACACATAAGAAGGCTTTATCAGCCCACATCTTTTATTTGCATGAAACTCTGAGCTGGGTTTCCTTTTTAATACTGGACATAAAAATGTCCTACTGTTGGGGGCACATGGTTGGCTAACGGTTGGGCTAACGGTTGTTAAAATGAAATGTCAACTTTGGAGGTGAATGACTGAAGCTCCTGACCTTCTGCCCATACATGGGACCTACTGTGTTGGTTGAAAAAAACCCCAGAAGTAGTGGAGAGAGAAAGTGTCTCTGACCAGTGACTTTTAGGGAGTTGAACTGTCAGTTAGTGTTTCACTAGAGTAGCAGAGCTGGTATGAGCCCCACTAGGTCCTACATGGGCATCTCCTTGTATTCCTAGGGGATGCTAGAATTACGTGACAACCTATATATATATATATATATATATATATATATATATATATATATCGTAGAAAGTGGTCTGGAACCTGAGTTGTAATGCTCCAGTGGACCATGAATAGAAGAAAGGGACTTGTTTATGAGTATTAGCCAGTATATGGGCTAGATTACAAATCGAGCAGCTCCTGGAACACAAACTAGCCAGACTGAGCAACGAAAGCTCCTCTGAGATTTACTCTGTAGATACTTGTGAAGGGGTCACCGCGGCTAGTGGACACCCATTACAGTGAGGTGTAAATATTAACATGTATTTATAGAGCGCCAACATATTGCTCAGCGCTGCTGCTCACAAAGTTGAGATGAACAAAGACTCACTTTATAGACAGCGTCTTGCAGGGAGGCAGGTTTCCAGGCCAGGGCACTGGTTGCCAACTGAAGTAAATCCGTTACACAAGGACAATACTTATACAGAATCTCTGTCCTTAACTGCTTCTCTCGTACACTCACATTTTTTCTCTCCAGAAGCCTCCAGGACCTCTGTCATGTAGGGGATACACAGGCAGAGTGTCGTTAGCCATACAGGGGCCTCCTCTCATTCCCCAATTCTCTCATCGGAACTTACCTAAATATCTTTCACTCCAAGAGTGAACGCTCCACCTTCTACCACTAGTTAGCCCTGAAGGAGTCAGTCTCTGAAAAATGGTAGGGCCACATTGGGCTTGATACTGCCTCTGGATGTTCCTAGGCCAAAGAGGAAGTGAGCAGCGCTTGCTCCACCGTAGTAATATATATATATATATATATATATAACAAACAAGGGAAAGTTGTGCTCACCACTATTTTTTAAAACCATTAGGCGGGGGTGCAATGAGGTTGTGACCACAAAATACATATAGACAAATACGTAGGCACCCCCGCCTAATGGTTTAAAAACTAGTGGTGAGCACAACTTTCCCTTGTTTGTTATAGTTCTACAGGAGCAGTGACCAGCTCCATGTTGTAGCTCCCACCCTTCCCAGCTATAGTCAGGTGATCCCACTGGTGTCTAATAAAAGGGCAGCCAAGTTTGGGAGTTTTACTTTGAAAGCAGCAAGTAAGTTGCAGGTAAAACTTAGTCCCTTTGTAAAATGTATAATGAAGCAATAGAATTCTTAATGAATCATATGAAAATTGAGCGTAGGACTGGCCAGATATGGGATGACTGTGATGTAGTTGTTCAGCTTAAATATATTGCAATATATGGACAAACAATCCCTGTTTTGTTTAAAGGGTAAGGCATTTTTCAGTAGCAGTAGCACAAAATGTCTCTGTCTTAAATATATTGATAATGGGTTGAGTGCAGAGGACTCTTGTATGTGTGTGTATATATATATACTAAACAAATGACCGCAGCACTCCATTATATAGCCTTAAAGGAGAAGGAAAGTCATCTCTCCTATCCTGACCATTTGCATGTCTGCTGACTATTCTACGCTCTCCAATCCTGATTCTGGCCTGTCTGACTACTCTCTGCTTCTGCTGGCCCAGCCTGCCTGTTTTCCAAGTGCTGTTCTTCCATTCCAGTATCCTGGTGAGATGATCGTGCCCCTTTGCTTGTCCAGAACCGTTAGCTTTTCTCCTCTCTCAAATAAGACCTTGTGGCATCCAATTAGCCGAGGGCTCCTCCCAAGGTTCGTGACAGTACAACGGGCCCATGAGACGGAAGAAGCCTCTTCTGAGATTCCTGAGGGGTCTGTTCCGTTAGCTACTCCGGGTAATAGAGGTTTTTGCCATGACCCAAAAATCCCCTTCCCTGATAAGTTTGGTGGCGATAGGAGTACATTTTTTGTTTTTCAAGAGGCATGTAAGTTATACCTCAGTTTTTTCCCTCACAACTTCCCTTCTGGTGAGGATGAAGTAAGGTTCGTTATGACCTACTACAAGGTGACCCACAAGTCTGGGCACTAAGATTACCCTCCTCTGACCCTGCCCGTTTATCCCTAGAAGCATTTTTTGCTACCATGGCCTTGTTATACGATGACCCGGATTGTGCTAGCTCTGCCGATTCCACGACTCGTAAACTCAGTCAAGGGAAAAGAGTTATTGAGGCGTATTGTACTGAATTCCGCCGCTGGTTAGTTGAGACGGGGAGGAATGATACAGCTCTTCGTAGTCAATTCCGGGTGGGTCTGTCTGTCTCTGTCAAAAATAGCCTTGTTAATTACCCTCCTTCATCCACTTTGGATGACCTCATGAAGTTAGACATCCAAATTGATAGGAGGCAAAGAGAGAGATGGGCTGAGGGGGGTATAGATTTCCCAATTATATGTAATGACGAGTCACCAACTCCCTCGTTTCCTAACCCACAGGGGGAACCCATGCAATTGGGGGCTACACGTTTCTCCCCTGAGGAAAGGGCCCATAGGCAATCCCTATGCATATATTGTGGGCATAAGTGAAGAAGGGAAGCTCCATTTGGCTAGAGAGATTTTCTCTCCCCAATTCGCCTAAAAAAACGTAGTCCCTGTAGTTTTATACTGGCCCAGGGGTTCAGTTAAAGTTTTGGCCTTGGTGGATTGTCGGGCTGGGGGAAATTTTTTAGATGCTGCCTTCGCAGAAAGGTTCAATATTCCCCTTATTCCCCTCACACCTCCTATGGGGATTTCTGCTATTGATAAAAGCCCACTGGGGTCAGGTTTGGTAACCCAAAAATCCAAGGCATTATCAATGTGTGTGAACAATATGCATTGTTAAAAAATTCACTTTTCACGTTCTTGATGGTTCCTGGTCCCCGTTAATTCTGGGGTTACCTTGGCTACAGGTACACAACCCCCACATTGATTGGGTAACTGGGAGGTTATTCAGTGGGGTTCCAAGTGCAAAGATTCCTGTCTAGCTTCCACTCTAATGGTGGCAGTTGCTTCCCTAGAGAAACTCCCTTCTGTTGAGCATTGCTCTAAGTGTCGTTCTGGGGTACATAGTTCCCTTTCGGCAGTTACATCTGTTCAGAAAAGAGCAGCCAATAAGCCCCGTAGGGAGGTACCCAAATATCAGGTTGGGGACTTGGTTTGGCTGTCCACAGGGAATATTAATCTTAAAATCCCCTTTCTTAAGCGGGGGCCAGGATTTATTGCTCCATACCCTATTGTGGAAATTGTGAACCCAACCTCTGTCTGTCTCAAGTTGCCTGATATGTTTTTGTTATCTAACTTTTTTCATGTTTCTATGTTGAAGCCAGCTATACAGGTCCACCAGAAATCATGTTCTCCTCCAGTGTTGGTGAAGAGTTTGGTCAAATCCGACACCAGGGTTGACCACCTTAGGAGACAGTCCCATTCCAGGTCTCCTGGTAATCTTGAGGGTCCAGTGGCCCCTCCTTTGGGGGGGTAATGTAAGGACCCTGGTGGTCTAGAGGGCGGCGGGGTCCCCAACCACGTCTCCGGCGGGGACGCCCGCCGCATGCTGCCTTTTCTCTTCAGTGCCGGTTCTTCTAAGGCGCACTTCCGGGGTTATGCGCCAGTGTGATGATGTCACGCACAATGGCGCGAAATTCAAATAGTATTTAACGGAAATTCAGTGTACTGCACATTGCCCATTGATAGGTTTAATTAGTTCGTTCCTAGTGCCTTTCTTAAGTGATTCTTATTGATCCTCTGGTTATTTGACCCTTGCCTTGCCTGACTACTCCGATCTCTCGTATCCTGACCATTTGCCTGTCCGCTGACTATTCTACGCTCTCCAATCCTCATTCTGGCCTGTCTGACTACTCTCTGCTTGTGCTGGCCCAGCCTGCCTGTTTTCCAAGTGCTGTTCTTCCTTCCGGTATCCTGGTGAGACGATCGTGCCCCTTTGCTCGTCCAGAACCGTTAGCTTTGCTCCTCTCTCAAATAAGACCTGACGGCATCCGATTAGCCAAGGGCTCCTCCCGAGGTGAAAGGCGGCGGTTATAGGCAGAGGTGAGAGCCAAGACCAGGGAGCTTAGCGTGGGTTCTGGATTTAGGGTGCCGTTCATGACAGAGACTCAAGCAGGAAGTGATGTCACAGCAAGCTAATATGGCAGCTGCTATCCTAAACAAACAGAGAGAGCTTCTACAGCTGTTTACTCAGGTAAGGTAAAACATTCTACAGAATAAATATAGTGTTACAGCTTGTACTATTGTGTCTAATCTATTGCCAATAAACTGTCTCTGTCGCTTTCCTTCTCCTTTAAACACCTTCTTAACTACAGGACTGTCCTTAAAAGGGCTGGGGGTTTGGAGAGCATTCAGGGGAGAGCAACCTCCTCACATAGAACATACAAAATCAAAAAAATGCAGCTCATCCCCATTTCAATTAAAGTCAGTTCGGTGCACGTGGGTGTGGCTTTTATCACGTTAAACAAATGACCCCAGCACTCCAATATATATATATATATATATATATAGCCTTATGGAAAAAATAGATTGAAAGGAAAAAGTCTAAGAAGTTAAAAAAGTGTTTAAAAGCCCATAAAGCTGAATGGTTTCTTTGGAAGAGGTCAAGCCAAATAAAGAGATAAACAAGTATGGTCTTCCTCCTCCCAAAATACTCTTTTCACTGTTAGCACCAGACCCACGTGCAGCCAACGGGTTTTAAGTGAAACATGGGTTTGAGCTGCATTTTTTCTATATATATTTCTGTAGAGCAAGTCTTGTGTTTCTTCAGCTTCCCTGGGACAATAATGGAGTCTAATCAGAACACAAAGGGCCCAATATTCAGAGACGCAGAACAGCAGCCTCTGCACTTAAGAAAAAGAGACAAAACCAGCCATTATTGATAATAACATTTCTCTCTTTATGTTCAGCTTCCGAGGCCGCAGCCATTTTAAATAATGAGTTCAGCCCTATAAGATGCCTCTGGCGTTTCGTTGCATTTATGTGCGACCCATCTAGATCTAATGAATGGCATTTCTTCCCTTCCACCATTATTTCTGTGTGCGACCCCAGGCTCCCTCGTGTGCCCCCATTCCCTTCTTTTCTTCTCCTTTATTTGTGTTTCCCCTCGGCTGTGCCACAAAGAATAAAGCTTTTCATTAGTGGGCGGGAGGCGCCGGCTTTATTTCCTTTATTGGCAAGAAATTTAAGTTGAGGGTTAAGTATGAAAACTTCCAAATTGAGAGGAAAAAAAATGCAATTGAATGGGCTGCCGGAGATCAGCAGGGGCTTGAGATAGTTTATAAGGAGAAGGAGCTTTGCAGCATCACGGCCAATCTGTTTCCCATATGGATTTAGTGGGGATTTTGTCTCCATACAAGTCAATTGTGCACTTGTAGCTTCACGCAGGGTCTTTTGTTCTACTGAGCTCCTACATTGCCCAGGGCTGGGACAGGCTGCTGAGGGGTCATGAGTAGTAAAAATAGGTCGGAGGTCTAGGAAGGATCAAGGAAACAATGTTGTTCAGGCAACAAAGGCCCAGATCAATGGATGGAGCAAAGGTTCAGTCATCCAAGGCCAAAATTGTAACCAGAGCTCATCATTAAACTTGTGAGCCATGTCCTTCTAGTGATGCTTTCCACCTCTGTCCTACTGAGGTGATGTATTTGCCTTATGGATGGGGCCACAGGTAACCCTAGAGGCATTTGTTCGTGAAATTAATCCCATATATCTGTGTGAGGAATCCTTACCCCGGTGGTCTAGTGGTGGTGCGGCGGGGACGCCCGCCGCACCGTCCTTCCTCTGCCTTGCCGTCTTCCTAATGCGTGCTGCGCGCACACTTCCGGTTTTTATAGGCGCATGCGCGCTGGCGTGATTAAGTCAGCACGCAATGGCGCAAAATTCAAATGTATTTTAAGAGACATTTTCTTCCTTGTCATTGCCCGTGATAGGATTTGTTCCTGGTGCTGTTAGTTATTGCTATTCCGTTTGAATCTGATCCTGATTATCTGTTTTGACCCCTGCCTGCCTGTTTGACTATTCTGATCTCTGGAACCTGACCCTTGCCTGCCTTCGACAACTCTTCCTGCTAAATCCCTTGATTGACAACCCGGTTTGACCCTGCCTGTCTGACGATTCTCGATATCTGCCTGCCTCGATCCTGCCTGTCTGACGATTCTCTTGCCTGCTCCATTTGTACCGTGACCATCGGCCTAACTGACTCTAGCAACAGTCGTGCCCCTTTGCTTGCCAGAACTCCTCGCTTTGCTCCTCTCGAAAAGTCCAGGTGGCATCTGAGTAAGCTGAGGGCTCCTCCCGAAGCCAAAGGTGGTCACACTACTGGTGAAGCCGAGCCGAGACCAGGGAGCTTGGCATTAGTTCTGGTTTAGGGTGCCGACTGTGACAATCTGATTTACTTTGAACTATAGTCTGTCCGATATTGCATTTCTGGACACCAGGGTTTATAAACAGGGTGACAGATTGTTGACTGATTTATATGTAAAGCCAACCGAACGGAACACACTTTTCAGTCATTTCACCCACCCCAATTAAAAAGGGCATTGCCTAAGTTCCAACTAATGAGAGTGAAACAAATAGTTTCCTCTGATGAAGTTGCAGAAGTAAAATTAACAGAAATGTGTGACAAATTTCAGGCAAGGGGATATCCAGAAGGTCTGTTGCTCGGGGTAATGAATTTAGCACAAAAGAGAGAGCAATGTTATTGGAGAAAAAAGAGAAAAAAACTGGTGAACATGTCACCTTTGTCACCCAATTTGGGGGTAAATTTATCAAAGAGTGAAGTTCCGCCACTAGAGTGAAATTCCGCAGCTCACAATTCATTTCTATGGGATTTTGAAAGGCGTATTTATCAATGGGTGAAAGTGAAAGTTCACCCTTTGATAAATACGCCTTAAAAAATCCCATAGAAATGAATGGAGAGTGGCGGAATTTCACTATTAACTTCACTCTTTGATAAATATACCCCATAATGTTCTAAGCAAACATATCTCAAAAATATTGAAAGGGCATTGGGCTCTGGTAAAAGACAACTTACCTCATATTAAAGCATTTGAAAGACCCCCCATGATTGACTATAAAAAAGGTAAAACTATTGGTTCAACTTTAGTGAAGACAGATATAGGGGCAAATAGTGTAGGATTGAAAGAAAAAGGTAAAAATGGTACTTTTCCTTATTTTAACTGCAACAAAACATCAAAGATAGAAGGCGCACACTCCCTAGTTAAAAATCAAAAAAATACAAAAAGTAAATACATGCGAGGTGCTAGTCCTAAAGGAGGCTACCCATCTGTAGTTTCCAATAAATCATGCATGAAACCAAAAAATAAGGAAAGCACACTCTGTAAATAAATGAAAAATAATTTATTGCATGCTAGTTACCCCACATGGCAACAGCATGGCGCCCTACGCGTTTCGACCTGCAAAGGTCTTCATCGGGCACAAAAAAAAAAAAATGCCTTTTTTTTTTATTTTTTGTGCCCCTGATGAAGACCTTTGCAGGTTGAAACGCGTAGGGCGACATGCTGTTGCCATGTGGGGTAACTAGCATATTTTAACTGCAACTGATGCTCCGATATTCAACAGGGTGAGTTTTTATACCACCCCAGAAAGGGGACCCCCATATGGATTTCTGGACGGTTTCCATGTATTTCCTCTTATGCTATCAAATGCCCGTGTGGCCTGGCATACGTGGGACAGACTTCGAGAAGCGTCCGAGAACGTTTCCGTGAACACAAGTCAGCGATTAACACTGGTAACAAGGAACAAGCAGTTGCAGGTCATTTTATTGAAGAAGGACATAATGTCAATCAGTTGAGGTTTCAAGTTACTGAAGCCGTTCTTCCGAAACGTCGTGGGGGAAACAGAATTAAAACTCTTTTATACAGAGAGGCCTTCTGGATTAGGAGATTGGAGACATTGGGGCAAATTCACTAAGATTCGTAGTTTCGCCAGCGCTCCGCAAATTCACTAAAATCAGAAGTTGCGCACAGGGGTAGCGTGAGGTTGCGAAGTTGCGCTAGCATTGATTCGCTAAGTGAAGCGAAGTTACGCTAGCGAAGGTTAATTTGCATACGGCGCCAAATTCAAATTTCAATGGAGGAACACGTATCTGCACTACAAATGCCAAGAAAACCTTCAAATCATCAAATAAAAAGTTTATTTTGCCCTACACATGTGCCCACTGTCTAGGTAAGTTGCCATGAGTCAGGAAATGTAGGGGGGAAGGAGGGGAGCCCCAAAAAGTTTTTCGATCTTTTTCAGCCCATCACCCATGATATAGAAAAAACGCCAGCGTTTTTTGGGACTTAGAAAAAAATTTACGTTTTTTGAAGCAATCCCTATCTACTCTATTGCGCTTCGCCTGGTCTGAGGTGGCAAAGGAAGTCTGGCGTAAAAGGTAGCGTTCAGTACACTGCGCGCGTTAGTGAATTTGCGTAGTTACGTCCGTAGCGAAAATTCGACAGGCGTAAGGGTGCGAAGTAACACTAGCGAATCTACGCCAGCGTTCGTTAGTGAATTTGCGAAGTAACGAAAATGCCCAACGCTAGCGAATTGACGCTAGCGTTCGGCGCTTCGGCGCTTAGTGAATTTGCCCCATTGGGTCTAAATAAAGAGTATGAAGAGTATGAAAGCTGTTGCTCATTCTTATACACTGGTTTTATCTTGTATTCTTTGCAGGTTTTCTGCATTACTGTTACAAACGAACTTTGTTCATCTGCACTTTTGCATCTCTCACCGGACGGATTCTTTTTGTAAAATGTTACTCTTTCCATTGGATGTAACAATGTGTTTCACATGATTGTAACTTGCTACTAATTGTCCACTCGGTGGCACTAAAAGTTTAAATAGTGGTGGAATCTTTGTCAGTTTAGCTTGAAAAAGGGCCAAATGAGGCCTGAAACGTTGCGGTAATGCCCTATAAGTGTGTAATAAAGGCATTTAAATGTCAACAAGATATTGTGGTGCTGGTCATATCATCGAATCTCTGCTGTATTTGCTGGTGGGAAGTAAGAATACATACAAAGTAAGAAGATTTAACAAAGTTGTGCTGACTATTTTGCCTATACACCTCTGTCTGATCATGTCATATCCAGGCTCCTTTCTAACTGTCAGTTCCTTCTCAGCCAAGTCACAGGTCTCAGACTCAGAGATGGTGGCGGCATTTTTTCTAGAATCTCAGCCATAAAGCAGGACTGCAGCTTCCAATGGGGGATCAGATGGGATCTGTGGAATTTGGAATATACATAATATATAAATAACAGCAGTAGACGTGTATCAGAAGCCAGAGGCGAGGAGATGGCATTTGGGCTGTCAGATTGGCACGCCTGGCTGTTTAGTCCCAGTAGCACGGAGCAGCTGAGAGTAAAACAGTACCAGTCACCCCCACGCATTTCACACCAAACGATTGCTTTCTAACAGCTCGGCCAGGGACCCGCCATAATGATGGATGAGTTGTCAGGTGAAAACCAACACGTCTGTACTTTTTATGATTCGGGGCCTTTTGGAAGTCCCTACACATCTGCTGTAATAGACGCAATTAAGGCACCTTTTTCTAGAAAACATGCAGCAATTTGCTGGCGCTAATGTGTCATCCCGCGAACGTGGCATCTCAGCTGTCAGATACGGGCGCAGGCCGCCGTCCAATCTTCTCACCAATTAGACGCTGTTGGGATAAGATATCCGAGTATGGGATTGTACCTCTGTCACCAGACGCTGATAGAATTATACAAGTGCCATTTCTTAGTCCCATAATTACCAGTATTAAAAATTAAAGTGACACTGGCAAATGTAGGGAAAATGCCCCCGAACTCCCCCTCCCTGACCCTCTTTCACATTATATTATATATATATATTATTATTATTGTAGTCGAAAACCCATAAATAACAATTTCTTTTCATTGACTTCCTGAACTCAACAACTTTCTCAGTCTGTCCACTCTCCTCCCACGGGTACAGCTGGGCGGGACTTCATCTCCTCCTTTCTAAAGGAGGATTGAAATCATGTGACCAGTTGTAGTCACATGACCTAGAAACCACCTGTCCTGCTACACATTTCACTGGTTGATAAAAACAGAACTCTGCTCCCCGGGGCCTCATTGAAGAGATACAAGTATTAATAACCCCAAATCTTCTGTTAGGGGGAAATTTGGGGTGAGTGTTTATTTGTACCCTGGGTACCCCTGGAACTATAGCAGGGTGACTGTTACCCCAATGTTTCTATATATCTGTAACCTTGTTATGAGCTAAGGGGGCCCACTCTGAAGGTCAGTTAGGGGGAGATTTGGGGTGAGTGCTTATTTGTGCCCTGGGTACCCCTGGAACTATAGCAGGGTGACTGTTACCCCAATGTTTCTATATATCTGTAACCTTGTTATGAGCTAAGGGGCCCAGTCTGAAGGTCAGTTAGGGGGAGATTTGGGGTGAGTGATTATTTGTACCCTGGGTACCCCTGGAACTATAGCAGGGTGACACCCCAATGTTTCTATATATCTGTAACCTTGTTATGAGCTAAGGGGGCCCAGTCTGATGGTCAGTTAGGGGGAGATTTAGGGTGAGTGCTTATTTGTACCCTGGGTACCCCTGGAACTATAGCAGGGTGACACCCCAATGTTTCTATATATCTGTAACCTTGTTATGAGCTAAGGGGGCCCAGTCTGAAGGTCAGTTAGGGGGAGATTTGGGGTGAGTGCTTATTTGTGCCCTGGGTACCCCTGGAACTATAGCAGGGTGACACCCCAATGTTTCTATATATCTGTAACCTTGTTATGAGCTAAGGAAAGGTGACCAAACACCAGGTGACATAAGAAGTATAACCTAATCTGCCCTGTGTTATTCTTCATGAGAAATAAAATATACTTTCCGATCCTTAGTTCTCCTTACAAGAGCAATAATAGAAGGTTATTTTGGAATTATCCGGACCCACAGGTTTTCGTGACTATAACACCCCGTGAGTAATGCTTTTAATTTGGAGCTTGTACGTTTGTGATATTCAGTGTCACTAATTTTAGCAGAGAACCCCAGTGTGTGACGCTCTATTATTTCAACTTCCCGGGCTCAGATCATCAGTCATACGGCTTAATTAGGTAATTACTCAAGACGAAGTTGCACATGCTCAGCAAACTCTGCACAAAATGGGAGAAGTTGCTCCTAATTTATAATAAGTTTATTCAGTGAGAGCCCAACTGAAACCACACGGCCGAACTGCAATGGAACTTTAAACTGGAATTCAGCAAACAATACAAACAATCAGTAGCAGGAGGGCCCAGCAAGGTCTTGTCCTGTATTAAAAGGAGTATTGGTTTATGGGAGGAGAGGCTCATTCTTTCCCTCTACAGAGAACTGGTTAGGTCCTTTCTAGAATATGTCGTTCAGTTTTGGGTCTTAATGATATTAGTAATTAGTACAATAATGTACAGAGAAGAACGACTAAGCTGTTAAAGGCAATGGAAGGGATCAGTTATGGGGAAAGGCAAGTTGGGATTGTTACACTGGAGAAGAGACAGTTAAGGGGGTATGATCACTATATATAAATATATAAGGGGATATGAGCACTATATAAATAATTGAGAGGAATTCTGTCCCAGTGGCTGCACAGATCCTATCTGATCCCCATTGTAAGCAGCAGTCCTGTCCTGCTTTATGGCAGCTGAGATTCTAGCTATCTGTATAACAGAACATTCTGTCCCAGTGGCTGCACAGATCCTATCTGATCCCCATTGTAAGCAGCAGTTCTGTCCTGCTTTATGGCAGCTGAGATTCTAGCTATCTGTATAACAGAACATTCTGTCCCAGTGGCTGCACAGATCCTATCTGATCCCCATTGTAAGCAGCAGTCCTGCCCTGCTTTATGGCAGCTGAGATTCTAGCTATCTGTATAACAGAACATTCTATCAGAGTCTTTAACTCAATATAACTGACTGATAAGACTACTGTAGATGGCCATATTTATAACAGCCCTTTTAAACTCACAGTATAATTCCCCTGGTGAGTTCCCTGTAACACTGTACTTAGATAGACCCAGTCTGTGCCCCTGACTAAACCCTGTTCTTTCTCCTGTAGGGATGTAGCGAACGGCGGAAAAAATGTTCGCGAACATATTCGCGAACTTGCGTCCAAAAATGCGAACGGTTCGCGAACGTCGCGAACCCCATAGACTTCAATGGGAAGGCGAATTTTAAAAGCTAGAAAAGACATTTCTGGCCAGAAAAATGATTTTAAAGTTGTTTAAAGGGTGCAACGACCTGGACAGTGGCATGCCAGAGGGGGATCAAGGGCAAAAATGTATCTGAAAAATACATTGTTGACACAGCGCTGCGTTTTGTGCTGTAAAGGGCAGAAATCACACTACGTCACTCAGGTGATGTTTCTAGACACGGAATGTGAAAAAGCTCACACAGCTAGGTGGCACTTGGTTAAAGACTGGGCAAACAATGCCTGCAAGGGCAACGTATACAGTAGTGGGTACGGAATATATTATTGCTGCTGTAAAATCATCACTCAGGTGATGTTTACGGACACGGAATTATTATTGTTATTTAGACAGAATGTGAAAAAGCTCACACAGCTAGATGGCACTTGCATACCTCCCAACTGTCCCTCTTTTGACCACTCAACCCCCTGTCCCTCTTTTGTACTGGAAAGTCCCTCTTTTCTCTGCACTGAACAGCCAGCAAAAAAACAGTTTCTAACTTAATTGGCTTTTGGCAGAGAGCTCAGAACAGCTAACAGGTGCAAATAAGATACTTTGTAACAATTTTGACTCTGGTTGGTGCTGGTAGTGGTGAACTACTAGGAGGAGCAGCACACCAGTCCCACTCCCCAACACAGCTAGACTAATAGCACTGGGCTCTTATAGTAGCAAAGTAAAAAAACAAAAAAGAAAATAAAAGCAGTCCTTACAAGGACTATTGGGTTATTACAGCAGTCAGCAGATGAGATCAGAAGCAGTGAACACAGCAGCTACATACAGAGCACTGCAGTAGAAGGTAGATTACTAGTCAGCAAAGCTAACTAACCTAAACTCACTGTCCCTCAAATCCCTGCAGAGTTCTGTCCCTACAATACAGAGCAGTATCAAGTAGATTACTAGCCAGCAAAGTTACTATCAACTGTCCCTCAAATCACTAAACAGCTCTCTCCCTACACTAGCTCTTCCAAGCACACACAGGCAGAATGAAAAAACGCTGCAGGGCTTCAGTTTATATATGGAAGGGGAGTGGTCCAGGGGGTGTGGGGGTGGTCCAGGAGGGAGAGCTTCCTGATTGGCTGCCATGTATCTGCTGCTCTGGGGTGAGAGGGCAAAATTAAGCGCCAGCTAAGGCGAACCCAAATTGGCGAACGTCGCGTGACGTTCGCGAACATTCGGCGGACGCGAACGGCCGATGTTCGCGCGAATTAGTTCGCGGGCGAACAGTCCGCGACATCCCTATTCTCCTGTTGTTATTAGAAAATCCTGAAAGCTGTCAGATCCCTCACAAAATGTCTCATAAATACATGTTTGTGACGGCACCTGGCTCCCCTAAAGATTCGAGGAGAAGCCACTTAACTGGATTTTAAGCAAAGAGAAAGAGCAAGCAGCTTTATTGTGACTCTATTCAGGTCAGATATTTGATGGGAAACTTACAAACTGTTACGAACAGGGGATTGAACTGTTAAATGTGATGTCCTTCCCTGTTGGATTGAAGGTACGTAAAACTGAATCTTATAAATACGTTTTATTTCCGTGTTCCTTTCTACAGAGCTACAGTGCCATCTGCTGCTGGTACAAATAATGCACAATGTATGTGGCTTTGTAGGATACAGAAGAGCAATAGTAAAGGGGAACTATCACAAAAATGAAAATGTAATATAAGCTTCATCATACTGAAATAAGAAACTTTCTTAATACAATCAATTAAACATTTTTTACCGTTTTTGAAATAATCAAGTTCATCTTCACTCTCTCAGCATCTGTTTCTTTTCGTTCTCTCTTCATGCAGCAGTTGGGTGTCAGATGTTCATTGACAGTTAGATCCAATATATCTTATAGGGGGGCTCCTTTCCTAGCAGATGTATTAGAGCTCACTCAAATAACTGATTCCAGTACAAACAAAATCTAACAAAATAACTGCCTTTTGCACAAATTCTGCATGTAGAGAGACATGATGTCTGGTGAGTTTAATAGAGTGAGCTCTAATACATCTTCTAGGCCAGGGGTGCCCAAAAGGTAGATCGGGATCTACCAGTAGACCTTTACTTGGTAAAATTTGTAAAGTATGGGCACCCCTGTTCTAGGCAAAAGGAGCCCCCCTATAAGATATATTGGATCTAACTGTCAATGAATATCTGACACCCAACTGCTGCATGAAGACAGAATGAAGAGATGGTGAGAGAGGAAAAGTAAAGATAAACTTGATTATTTCAAAAAACGGTACAGAATTTTTAATTGATTGTATTTAGAAAACTTCTTATTTCAGTTTAATGAAGCTTATATTAACTGTTCATTTGGTGATAGTTCCTCTTTAAGGGGAAGAGATCCATAAAGTCATCTTACTGCAGAACTGTGGCCCCAGAGGATCATATTTACAAACGTGGTCCCTATTTCTGGGGAGACGAGCTGTAGTGTCATCATTCCAAAAACACACACTTGTTTGTGCTTTAAAGGGGAAGGAAACCTAGTCGGCGCAAACCCCCCACCCCCCCTCCCGTTTGTTGCCCACCCTCCCTCCTCCCCCCTGGCCTACCCGTCCCGCTGGGCAAATGCCCCTAACTTGTTACTTACCCTTCTGCGCAGGTCCAGTCCAGGGAGTTCACAGACGACATCTTCTTCCACGCGATCTTCTTACTGCTGTGAACGGCGCATGCGCAGTAGGGTCATTTCACCGGTATGGATCTACTGCGCATGCGCCAAAAGTCACGCGCATGCGCAGTAGATCGTACCGGCGAAATGACCCTACTGCGCATGCGCCGTTCTCAGCAGGAAGAAGATCGCGTGGAAGAAGATGTCGTCGGTGAACTCCCTGGACTCGACCTGCGCAGAAGGGTAAGTAACAAGTTAGGGGCATTTGCCCAGCGGGACGGGTAGGCCAGGGGGGAGGAGGGAGGGTGGGCAACACACGGGAGGGGGGATGGGGGGTTTGCGCCAACTAGGTTTCCTTCCCCTTTAAGGTTCTATACCTTATAATACTGACTTAGCTGCTCAGAATAGACGGTAATAGTATTAATAAAAGTTGTTTTGTTTAAGGAACAGACAATTATACCCTCATATAATAACCTATACGTGTATTCAATTATAAGAATAAGAATAATAAATTATAAGAAGTCTCCTTCTTGTAATTTAATACATATATAGGCTATTATATAATTATATTATTTAATTATTATATAATTATATTATATGATTGTCTGTGAGCCCGGTTCCTTAAACTAAACAATTTTTATTAGTCAATAGGGATGTCGCGGACTGTTCGCCCGCGAACTAGTTCGCGCGAACATCGGGTGTTCGCGTCCGCCGAATGTTCGCGAACGTCGCGCGACGTTCGCCAATTTGGGTTCGCCTTAGCTGGTGCTTATTTTTGACCTCTCACCCCAGAGCAGCAGATACATGGCAGCCAATCAGGAAGCTCTCCCTCCTGGACCACCCCCACACCCCCTGGACCACTCCCCTTCCATATATAAACTGAAGCCCTGCAGCGTTTTTTCATTCTGCCTGTGTGTGCTTGGAAGAGCTAGTGTAGGGAGAGAGCTGTTAGTGATTTGAGGGACAGTTGATAGTAACTTTGCTGGCTAGTAATCTACTTGATACTGCTCTGTATTGTAGGGACAGAACTCTGCAGGGATTTGAGGGACATTTTAGGTTAGGTAGCTTTGCTGACTAGTAATCTACCTTCTACTGCAGTGCTCTGTATGTAGCTGCTGTGGGCACTGCTTCTGATCTCATCTGCTGACTGCTGTAATAACCCAATAGTCCTTGTAAGGACTGCTTTTATTTTCTTTTTTGTTGTTTTACTTTGCTACTATAAGAGCCCAGTGCTATTAGTCTAGTTGTGTTGGGGAGTGGGACTGGTGTGCTGCTCCTAGTAGTTCAGCACCAACCAGAGTAATTTTTTTTTTTAAATATATATATATATTTTTTTTATTTTACTTATCTCACTGTTCTTTAACGTGTGCAGTGCTGTTTGCTGTTCTTCATAGTAGTGCACCAATAGTAGTGCAGTTGCAGGCATTATTTGCCCAGTGTGTTCTTCAAACAACGGCCACCTAGCTGTGTGAGCTTGTTCACATTCTGTCTAAATATCAATAATAATACCGTCTCCAGAAACACCACCTGAGTGACGTTTTTCAAGCAGCAATAATATATTCCGTATCCACTGCTGTAGTGTATACGTTGACCTTGCAGGCATTGTTTCAATTTGTTTGCCCAGTGTGTTCTTCATTTTCAAACAACGGCCACCTAGCTGTGTGAGCTTTTTCACATTCTGTCTAAATAATAACAATAATAATTCCGTGTCCATAAACATCACCTGAGTGATGTTTTTACAGCAGCAATAATATATTCCGTATCCACTACTGTATACGTTGCCTTTGCAGGCATTGTTTGCCCAGTCTTTAACCAAGTGCCACCTAGCTGTGTGAGCTTTTTCACATTCCGAGTCCAGAAACATCACCTGAGTGACGTAGTGTGATTTCTGCCCTTTACAGCACAAAACGCAGCGCTGTGTCAACAATGTATTTTTCAGAAACATTTTTGCCCTTGATCCCCCTCTGGCATGCCACTGTCCAGGTCGTTGCACCCTTTAAACAACTTTAAAATCATTTTTCTGGCCAGAAATGTCTTTTCTAGCTTTTAAAATTCGCCTTCCCATTGAAGTCTATGGGGTTCGCGACGTTCGCGAACCGTTCGCATTTTTGTCCGGAAGTTCGCGAACATGTTCGCGAACATTTTTTCCGACGTTCGCTACATCCCTATTAGTCAATAGGCTCATTCTCAGTCCCAAAAAACCAACCATGGTCTAACCAGAAATGCTGAATCCTATGAACAGAGAAACTTTGATGTACTTGGCCTGATTATATAGTAATTTAATTATTTCTCAGAATGTAATGTGACTCATTTTACATCCCAGTCACGTATGGCTGCGAGGATGGGCCATTCCCTATATAAACTCAGACCTACTGCAACTGAGTAACTTGGGGGCTTCATTCTTTACTCTCTAACAAATAGTTTCTTAAAGGGATACTGTCATGGGGAAAAACATTTTTTCAAAATGAATCAATTAATAGAGCTGCTCCAGCAGAATTCTGCACTGAAATCCATTTCTCAAAAGAGCAAACAGATTTTTTTATATTCAATTTTGAAATCTGACATGGGGCTAGACATATTGTCAATTTCCCAGCTGCCCCCAGTCATGTGACTTGTGCTCTGATAAACTTCAATCACTCTTTACTGCTGTACTGCAAGTTAGAGTGATATCACCCCCTCCCTTTTTCCCCCCCAGCAGCCAAACAAAAGAACAATGGGAAGGTAACCAGATAGCAGCTCCCTAACACAAGATAACAGCTGCCTGGTAGATCTAAGAACAACACTCAATAGTAAAAACCCATGTCCCACTGAGACACATTCAGTTACATTGAGAAGGAAAAACAGCAGCCTGCCAGAAAGCATTTCTCTCCTAAAGTGCAGGCACAAGTCACATGACCAGGGGCAGCTGGGAAATTGACAATATGTCTAGCCCCATGTCAGATTTTAAAATTGAATATAAAAAAATCTGTTTGCTCTTTTGAGAAATGGATTTCAGTGCAGAATTCTGCTGCAGTAGCACTATTAACTGATGCGTTTTGAAAAAATGATTTTTCCCCATGACAGTATCTCTTTAAGAAACTATTTGTTAGAGAGTAAAGAATGAAGCCCCCAAGTTACTCAGTTGCAGTAGGTCTGAGTTTATATAGGGAAGGCCCCATCCTCGCAGCCATACGAGACTGGGATGCAAAATGAGTCACATTACATTCTGAGAAATAATTAAATTACTATATACAGTAATCAGGCCAAGTACATCAAAGTTTCTATGTTCATGTTTTCCGATGACAGGATCCCTTTAAGGTTTATCCCAGGTTTTCCCCAGGTCTAGGGATCTAGATCCAATAAGTTGTTTCCTTCCAAGCAGCTGACCAGTACCTTGGTTCCTATGGGTCACTAGCAAGGACGCCATCAGAAATCACAGGGCCTCATTCAAAAACATTTTCTGGGCCCCCTGATCCTCGCCCACCCCACAATAAAAGGCCACATAGACATTGGGACTAAAACAGTAAATACACTCTCCCAAAAGTTATAAAAAACCATTGGTGGTCAGCCCCCCCCTGTAAGATAAAAAACATTGGTGTCCAGGGCCCTGCAAGAATGTGCCTGAACCCACTCGACCCACAGGTCCCACAGGTTTGGTGCCAGCCCACACATCACTACTCCTGACCATACAGACCACCCCTATTGTAGCAGTAGGAATAACACTCTCTTATAAGACAGGGATAGTAAGTGAGATGGCATCAGTAAGTCATGCCAAAAAAAATGTAGTTTATATATTACACCTAGGAGAAGCCATAACTTAAAATATAACACCACCCAAAAATAGTTTTATTACCTAATGAAAGGAAATATCATTCGAACCAACTTTCCAATATACATTCATTTCACATTTTATCTGGTTTTATATTAATGCATAGATGTAATTGATAATGAAAGATGTGTCTGTGCAGCCATTTGTGTTCCCTTCCCACGACAGTTCTGCTGTTTGAAACAATGTAACAGACCTGAGTTTTCTGGAAGGGGAATCTCCATTTTGCAACATTGTTTCAAACAACAGAACCAAGAGTAGAGCAATGTCCAGACAGATGCTGCTTTTAGTAACAATTATATTTACACATAACTTTGCAACCAATGAAAATCTGCAATACATGTATATTGGAAAGTTGCTTAGAATGATATTTTCTTTGATTAGCCAGCTTTTTAGTATTGGTTTTATATGCCCTTTAAATCTGCTTCGTGAACAAACAAACAAAACCTTATCCTGGCAGCCCATTTCTTTGCGCCTCCTGTGGAAATGGAAGTCTGTGTACAGGTGATATATATTGTTCCTACACAAATAATGAAGCCCTTCTCCGTGTGTCAGTAGGGATTTATATGCCTGCCCCCCCCATCATAAACATTGCTTCCTGTGCTGCGTGGGAGACAAACACAGCTTTTTTGGGGGGTCAGTTTTCCCTTAAGTCTATTGTGTGCCGTTCCCTGTTTGAGAGTTTGGCACAAAGAAAGTTGCCGTTCATGTGTCAGCAATAGGAAACTGCGTCGGGTAAACAATAGAGACTAGATTGGGCCCTTCAGGTTACTGAGAGCATCAAAGGGCAAGTTATACTGACAATTATGAGGTTTTTCCCCACTAAAACAATAGACGTTGTGTATGACTTCCCTTGCTGAGTGAAACCAAGGGTTTCCCATGTCTTTTTACACAAAGTGTCGCTCACTATTGCCCTGTTGTTATATTATATTGACATTGGCATAACTAGCCCCAGTGGGGTCTGGAGATGGTGGTGAGCCGGTGATGATAGCGGTTGGGGAGCAGGTAATTTGGGAGTGGGGCAGGGGGTCTCTAATGTATTTCTGTAGCCAGTCTGGAGTGCACTACCATTCCCAGCATCCTTGGAGCAGCAGAGGAGTCTGGGAGTCCTGATTATATTACACGACCCCTTGTCCTTGGATGCACCAAAGCGACGCAACTGACTTTTTCCCTTCTGTTTCCCGCGGGTGGATCCTGAACTTCACAGGGGAAGAAATGTGAATGAACCATTTAAAGGGATGTTGCCGGCCCTACAATTCACAGGGCCACTTGTCATATCCAGAGAAACTGGCTGTATTATTAGAGAGTCTGTGATTTCTCCTCTTCCCTCGACAGTATCCCATTACATAAACACCCCTGTTTCCTCAGCTCCCCAAAGTGGCCCCCAGTTTCCTCCTTGTGTGGGAACCTCTCCGCTCCCGTCAACATCTGCCCAGCAGTCTGGCCTTTCTCAGAGCTGTCTCAGGCCAGGAGATCCTCTTGTATTTCCCCTCGGCTCGTGTACAAACAATGACTGTGGGGGTCTCGGCGGTGCTCTCTTTGTGCTCCCTCCGGACACACTTTCTGTTGCTTCCGCCATTCACAGGGACCTGTTTGTATTTATTCTACACGTGTGGTCAGGCGGGGGGACACATTGTTGTGAGCGGCCGCTTGTTTTCTCTGCTAGGAGGGGGCAGAAAAAGTAATTGGTTCCGTAGGAAATGCTCCATTCATGTTGTTATTGAAGCCAAGGCCTCGGGGGGATGTTTCTATGAGATGTTTATGTCCTGTCTCTGCCGGCCGGGCAAGGAGAGGGGCCTCATGAGTAGTCAGGTGCAGGGGTTTCACTTTAGGCCTATGTGGGACTCAAGGATTCACTTGAGCCTTTCACTGCGCTGTGTGAATATAATCTGTTCTGTGCAATGAGATGATGATTCCTGCTGCTGAATAACTAATATTAATATAAATCCAATGGCACATGCTCCATCAGCCTGTCCCTGCTCCTGTTGTACAAAATGGAAAGTGCCCCCTGGCTGACACATATGGATACGCCAGTCCTTGCGCAGAAACGCTCCACATGCCATAAACCTAGCGACTATTAGGGATGCACCGAACTTCGCTTTTCAGGATTAGGCTGAACCTAAGGTACAAATTCAGCCGAATACCAAACCAGATCCAAAGCTTTGTGCCTGGAGGAAATTGTTGGCATGTGGGTTCAGGTTGGATTCCCCCAGGCTCTTGGATTCAGCCAAAGTCAAAGTCTGCTAAAAATTGCTTGGATTCAGCCAAATCCCGAACTGAATCCAAAATAGTTACATAGTTCAGTTGAGTTGAAAAAAGACCAAAGTCCATCAAGTTCAACCCCTCCAAATGAAACCCAGGGCACATACCTACACCCACCCACTGAAACTATGTCTACCAATATTTAGTATGACTATGGCCCATAATAGTCTGCTTCTCCAAGAAATCCTCCAAGTCCCTCTTATAGTCATTAACTGAATCATCACCCGGCAGTGCATTCCCCAACCTCACTGTCCTCACTGTGATGAACCCCCTACTCTGTTCCTTTAAATGAAACTTCTTTTCCTCTAGTCTGAAGGGGAGGCCTCTGGTACGTGATTCTCTTTATGGGTAAAAAGGTCCCCTGCTATTTGTCTATAATGTCCTCTAATGTACTTGTAAAGTCTAATCACGTCCCCTCGCAAGCGCCTTTTTTCCAGAGAAAACAACCCCAACCTTGTCAGTCTCCCCTCATAATTTAACTCTTCCCTCCCTCTAACCAGTTTAGTTGCACTTAGTCTCTGCACTCTCTCCAGCTCATTTATATCCCTCTTAAAGGAGAAGTATACAAAAAAAATGAAACCTACTTCATTATGCTTATATTTACATTATTTAATGGAGAATTGGATTTAAAGTTACTATTAGTCTGAATTCCTTGTAACAAACGGACCTCCTTAGCTGGTAAACTGTAAGCCCCCCACTCCTCCCCATGACCCCTTACTAATCCCACTGCCCCGTAGCTTCCCATAATACACTGGCTCACCCCACCCCCCCGCCTAGTTTAAACACTCCTCCAACCTCTTAGCCATTCTTTCCCCTAGCACAGTGGACCCTTCCATTGAGGTGCAATCTGTCACGACTGTATACGTTGTACCCCAAGGAAAAATCAGCCCAGTGCTCTAGGAACCCAAACCCTTCCTTCCTACACCAAAGCTTGAGCCACACATTTAGCTCCCTAAGCTCCCACTGTTTTCCTAAACTTGCACATGGCAGGGGCAAAATTTCAGAAAAAATTATATTGGAAGACCTTTCCTTGATCTAAGAGCCTAGACCTCTAAACTCATTATTTAAGGTCTTCCATCTACCATTTATTTTGGCATTATTAACGAAATGCACTAAGACAGTCACCCAACAATTTGTCTTCTGATCAACCAAATGCCGAACCCTGGCACCAGGAAGACAGCAAACTGTTTGGTTGTAGCGATCTGGATAACAGATTACCCTAAACACTTTCCTAATAATTGAATCCTCTACAACCACAATCTACTTAGGCCTGACTCTGCTCTCCTCCCCAGATAAACTGGTCTCCATGCTGTTAGAGAGATCAGCCCCACCTAGAATTGCCAATCCAGAGTTCACACTAGTCGCTAGTGACTACATAGGCACCTCCATATCTACACCCAAGTAGAGCTGTCAAAGGAGTAAGAATGATCATCCCCTCCATCATCTTCATATTCTCATGGGACCCCACTAGCACCTATGCCCTGATCATTCCACCCACTTTCCCCCCAGCACTGAAACACCTTCAAGGTCTGTGGGTGGGTATTTAGGATTGAAAATGTTGCCATTTTGGGTTACTCAGGTCACAGTGGACAGGACAGTGGGCCTTCCAGTTGCCAAAATCACCCACCCCTTTCTCCCTCCAGTCTCAATGGACAAACCCCTGGCCCATCGGGATTTCTCCAGGTATGGGCAAGTCGGACCCTGGAATTGTGCCAAAAGACTCACCCACTAATACAGTTCCATACACTGTGCGCATCAGTAGAAGAGACATGGAACCCACCCGGACTAACTAAGTAAAACTTGCACTGAGTGGATTTGCCAAAGCACCACAAATGCACTGAACCCCATAGCGCTTCTGCTACTTAGTTGAAACCGGAAATGATGTTTGAATTCTGGGGAAAAAAACAGATGAAAAAAAATATAGTGAATTGCATACATCACTAGTTTGACAAATGAGCCCTTAAATATCTGAAATCTTAATGAGTCAACCTGAGGGGAAGTTAAAAGTAAGTGCACACAACTGCCAACTCCATAGCTAGTCTATCTGCCATCTCCTACACACATAGCCAGC
This sequence comes from Xenopus laevis, assembly GCF_017654675.1. NCBI lineage: Eukaryota > Metazoa > Chordata > Amphibia > Anura > Pipidae > Xenopus > Xenopus laevis. Next base: position 162,983,999 of record NC_054379.1, on the reverse strand, counting down.
AGTTCCCTCTCCTGACAGTTACCACTAGGGAAGAAACAATGGGGTACGACATGTTGACTGGGCAGTTACTATACAGTACTAGCGATATACTACTTTTTCTCCTTCCCCTAGTGGTAGTTGGGAATGGTAATCCACCCTGCGGTTTCCAGCAAACTGCCAGTAGGGATGAATAAAAGGGTTCCGGGTTGAAAAGCCAGGGATAAAGGAACATGTAGAGGGGAGAAAAGGGAATCATGAGACAATGGGCAAGGGGCACACATGGGCAACACAGAAGAAAATGGGGGAGGGGCAGTTAAGCAGGTTTTATTTGGACAAAAAAAGGCTGACCTTGAATGTGTGTGTATTCTTTTATAATACACAAAAGCCATGAATATCCTGTAAATTAAATCCTTATAAACGGTGAGTTCTGATGTCATAAGTTATAAACGGTGAGTTCTGATGTCATTTCTGTCACATAACTCACTGAAACTTGTGTATTATAATAAATAAAGTACCCCCAGTTGCAAAATATGAGGATATTAGAAGTAACCTCTGAGTTCCATGACCTGTATAAAAACACTCAGCCTTTTATATGGTCATGAAACTCCTCGGTAACTTATAATATCCTTATATTTTACAAAGAGGGGCTACTTTATTCACTATTTTTCTCAACTACTATGATATATATGGAATTTCACAGCACCCCCCAAATCCTGCCCCATCAATCCCAGTTTTGCCAATTTTGTGACTCACAAAAAAAGTTTTTCCATCTTGGGGCCATGGAGACCCTGACCCCCCCCCCAATGGCGGCTAAACCCAGGAGTATAGTTGTATGAGATGATTAGTTTCAGTTGAGTTATTTATACAGCAGCACATAAATAGTGCGAGTGGCTATTGTGTCCCCAGGAAATAATGGGCCGACAAGTGTTTATGTCCCGCTGCTCACTGGAGTCCGACTGGGAAAGGGCAAGTGGAGAGTAACAATAGCTCAGAGAGGGGCTGCCTGTGGTCACTGGGACACCACGCGTTTTGCTTTCAGAGATACACAAAGTCAAGTGTATGTCCTGAGTCATCACAATGGAATCAAAGGGTCCCTGTAGCCACAGCGACTCCACAAGGAGCCCCCCTGATATGTACATGTCGCTGCTCCTACAGGGACTAGAGACGTAGCAGAACTCTCATCAGCACAACAGGACGGCCTAGCAGTGGTCTTGACATGGGCTGAGGGCTTATTTATCTCTGGGAGTGGTTCTGGTAAAAAGAAATTATTTACAGTCATATGAAAAAGTTTGGGAACCCCTCTCAGCCTGCATAATAATTGACTCCACTTTCAACAAAATAGATAACAGTGGTATGTCTTTCATTTCCCAGGAACATCTGAACAAAGATTTCAGTTGTATGAAATTAAATCAAATGTGAAAGACTAGCTGTGCAAAAATTTGGGTAGCCTTGTAATTTTGCTAATTTGAATGCATGTAACTGCTCAATACTGATTACTGGCAACACCAAATTGGTTGGATTAGCTCGTTAAGCCTTGAACTTCATAGGCAGGTGTGTCCAATCATGAGAAAAGGTATTTAAGGAGACCAATTGCAAGTTGTGCTTCTGTTTGACTCTCCTCTGAAGAGTGACAGCATGGGATCCTCAAAGCAACTCTCAAAAGATCGAAAACAAAGATTGTTCAGTATCATGGTTTAGGGGAAGGCTACAAAAAGCTATCTCAGAGGTTTAAACTGTCAGTTTCAACTGTAAGGAATGTAATCAGGCAATGGAAGGCCACAGGCACAGTTGCTGTAAAACCCAGGTCTGGCAGGCCAAGAAAAATACAGGAGCGGCATATGTGGAGGATTGTGAGAATGTTACAGACAAGCCAAAGATCACCTCTGAAATACTACTGTTTCCATAAGGCGTGTTATATATTAAAAGGAAGTTGCTAATTTTAAAGCTCAGCCAATGATAAACTAAACTCCAAAGAATTATGAGGGGTTCCCAAACTTTTTCATATGACTATATCATTAATAAAGGGGTAATAAGGCACCTAGAAGAGGAGCCTAAATATCACACACTTGATAGCTGCATCCCTGAGTGTAATGATCCATGTCTCTCATCTTTCTCAGCTTGGATCCCTCTCTCTGTGTCTCCCTCTAAACTACAACTCCCAGCATCTCCACACAGCCTTTTCTATGAGAAAGCAAAAAAAGGAGGGCTGTGGGAGAACTCAAAGGCTCAGTAAGAATATATTTAAATACAATGGAAGTGCTACTGATCTGACCAAATTAACTACAAGCACATACAAAAGGGATTGATCAATGCACATTTGCTGGTCCCCTGTCTCATAAATAATCCAGTATCTATGCAAGTGTATTTACAAAAACAGGGATTTTTAGTCACAAAGTTATGATCATAAAATTGATAAGCCAACATAGCACATCAAGATAAACCCCATATGGTGGTCCCTAACTATTTACCTCCGGTCATAGTGTTCAAAGTCTGGCACCCCCTGCACGGTAACATTTCTTGGGATAAGTGTCTCCTGACTTGGGCATTGGGTTTAGTCAGAGGGCTTAAGGTGGCCAAAGACAATCATTCCTGGGAATACACACGTGTAGAACTGAATGGTCAGATATACATATAGAAACAATAGAATTCTACCTCTATCTGACGATTCAAAACAAACCATGGCTGATGCGCCTGATCAAAATTTTACAACCAGTCCGATCTATGAGACAACCAATATCTGAGTCTTCTGCCGTGGCCTTTGTGCATGTGATCAAATTTGCCTTTAAATGTGCTGCTGTCACCAACTTACCCTGCTTGTCCTACTGTCCTCGTCTTGCTCTTGTATCAAACGTTTGTACTACTGCTGCAATCTTGTGCTCTCTGTTTTATCCTACTGTCTTCATATTGCTTTACTTGCCCTACTATCTCCATCTCTCCCTACTGTCTCCATCTTGTTTTCCTGTCTCCATCTCTCCCTACGGTCTCCATCTTACCCTACTGTCACTATATTCTTCTACTGTCACCATTTTTTCTTCTGTCTCAGTCTTGACTCTACAGTCTTACATCTTGACTCATTTATTGTCCTCCACTGTCTCCATCTTTTCCTACTGTCACCTTGTTTCTACTGTCTCAGTATTGCCATATTGTCTCCATTTTGCTTTTCTGTCTTCATCATTTATCCTACTGTCTCAATCTTGCCTTATTGTCTCCATCTTTCCCTACTGTCTCTATCTTGTCCTATTGCCTCCATCATTCTTTGCTTTCTCCATCTTTCACTACTGTCACCATCTTGTCCTACTTTCTCCATCTTGTCCTACTTTCTCCATCTTGTCCTACTTTCTCCATCTTGTCCTACTGTTTCAATTGTGCCCTGCTGTCCCAGTCTTATTATTTCTGTCTCCATCTCACCCTACTGTCATTATTTTGCTCTTCTGTCATCTTTTTTCTACTGTCTCAATCTTGAATCTACAGTCTTACATCTTGACTCCCAAATCTCCCTCTTTCTTACTGTTTACATTTTCCCTAAAGTCTCCATTTTTTCCTACTGTCACCATCTTGTCCTACTGTCTCCATATTGTTTTACTGTCTCCATCTTGTTTTATTGTCTCCATATTGCCCTTCTATATCCATATTACCATACTGTCACCATCTTGCTCTACTATCTTCATCTTTCTTTGCTGTTCCCATTTTGACCCTACTGTTGTCATATTCCCCTTCTATATTAAAAATTCACCTCTTCTTCCTCCCGTCAGCTCATGCCTTGTAGGCCCCATTTTTTGGAAAAACAACAGTACATGACAGATGCATTTCTTGGGGAGTTTGGTTAAAAACACACTGTACCTTTAACAAGGGAAGACTGGCAAGTGATTATGGTTTGTTTCTCTCTTATTATTACAGAGATCACAATCCCATGGACCCAGGTTCAGCCTTTGCTCTCACCCATGAACACACAATGTTGGGGCCTTGCCAGCCTGTGCCAAACCTGAATGAATAGAATTCCTATAGGAAGCATCTGTTAACCACGGAAATCCAGGACAACTTTTATTATCCTTGTTCACAGGTCTATTGAGGACTCCAATAGTGAGTTTCCTCTTTCCTCAGATGGTACTTCACACACGTTTGCAACAAAGGCCACATTGTCCTCATAATCCCCATAATAAAATATACTGCTGGGGAACGGGGGGGGGGGGGGGGGTTGAAGGGACACTTGCCAAATCTTTGTTTTGCAGATTATGTCTAATGGGCTGTGGGAGCTAAAGTTCATAACAGAGCCCCAATAAATGTCCTATTAGGAATGGAACTCACCTGTTCACATGAAATATGAAAACCTGTAAGGGTTAAAATATCTACATATGATTCATATAAATGGTCTGTCTTTGTCAGGGCTCTCCCTAGTGGTGGTAGGACCCAGGCCAGACAGACTGTGTGTTCACTTGTACATCTAAATGGCACCCAAGCTTGGGGGTACTTGCTGGGGAAAACCTGTCTCCTGTCAACCTACAAATCTAAATGGCACCCAAGCTGGACATTACTTGCTGGGGAGATGCCCATGTTTTGCCTCCTGTCCTCTTGCACATCTAAATGGTGCTAAATCTAGGGGGTTCCTGCTAAAGAGATGCCTGTGTCCTGCCTCCTTCCCACTTTTCAAACTGAAGAAAAATCTGCTCTGCTGTTGCTTTTGAATGTTCCTTCAAAATTGGTGCAATGACAGAAGGTAGTTTGAGCAATTTAAACACTATGGGGCAAATTCACTAACCGGCAAAAATTCGCCAGCAATGGCTTCGCGCACATCGCAACACTTCGCCAGGAGCAAATTCGCCTGGACAACACTAATTCACGAAGATCTGAAGTTGCGCACAGGGTACCGAAATTACGCCAGCGAAATTATGCTCAGCAGTTCCACGTTACGCTAGCGTTGGCTAATTTGTATACGGCGTGCAGTTAAAGTACAATGGACGTATACGCTGCAGTAAATACATTACACTACACAAGCCCAGGGAACCTTAATAAAATTATATAAAGTTGTTATATTGCCCTACACATGAGCCCAGTGTTTAGTTTAGGTGCCATATGTTAGCAAATGTAGGGTGGAAGGTGGGTACCCCAAAAAAATTGCGATCTTTTTCAGTCTATCACCCTTTAAATAGGAAAAAACGCCAGCGTTTTTTGGGACTTAGAAAAATGTTCAACTATTTTTTTAGGAAGTCCTATCTACTCTATAGCACTTTGCCTGGTCTGAGGTGGTGAAGGCAAGTCTGGCGATAGAGATAACGGTCAGTAAAATCAAAAACATAGTGAATTTGCGTAGTAACACTACCGAAAATTCGCCTGGCGTTAGAGGGCAAAGTTGCGCCAGAGTCTATCTCCTTGGCGAAATTATGCCAGCGAAATTACGCCAGCCACCATTAGTAAATCGGCGAAGTGCTGAAATAACGTCACGCTGGCGAATTTTCACCAGCGTTAGTCACTTCGCCCTTTAGTAAATTTCCCCCTAGGACTTGCCAAAAACACCCAGTGCACCTGGACAAGTCCGCACAGACAGTAAGAATCTGACAGACGATGGATAGTTTTGGGTGCTTTGGCACCAGATTTTTTTGCCACCTTAAAGACCCAGACTCAACACATACATACCTCCCAACATTTTGGAAGTAAAAAGAGGGACAACATTTTTTTTCCGCACGTAGCGCAGTGAATTTTTTTGACAATGACCCTTTCTGTGGCCACACCCTCTAATTACCATGTTCATTTTACAAAATTTGGCAGGTTATGAAAGTCTGAAAATATTTCTCCTTATCTAAACTGTTTTTTTTTTGTGTCTCAAAATTGTTACAAAGTATCTTATTTGCACCTGTTAGCTGTTCTGTGATCTCTGCTAAAAGCCAATTAAGTGAGAAACTTTGTTTCTTTTTCTGGCTGTTCAGTGCAGAGAAAAGAGGGACTTTCCAGTACAAATGAGGGACTGCGGGTTGAGCTGTCAAAAGAGGGACTGTCCCTCTGAAAAAGGGACAGTTGGGAGGTATGAACACATCCAAAACCGTGTCACCTGAGATTGCACTTGAGGAGCTGCTCATTTGTAAATCAGGCACCGCAGAACTCACTTACATTGCTCAGGGCTGGGTATAAAGCTGAAAAACAGCCTTGTTTGTTGGACTTTGCACCTGCCTCCCACTCCCATAGGCTCCAGACTTGCACACTAGAGGGTTAATAGGTGCAAGACATAAGAGGCGACATTGCACCCACAGCTTTTCTACTTTGCACTAGTTTCAGTCAAATGCCACAGGTGCAAGTGTTTTTTTTGTCCAAAAATGTTTATGTTTTGGATGGAGCCCGGCTGAGTCACATGACACCACTGGTCTGAGCCCTGATTATCGTACAGTACGTCCACGACCCCATTCTGAAACCTCCTCACTAATCACTTTAGCACATTCCTCTATATTGGGCTCGTTCCTTCCTGCTTGGGGCACAGGGAAGTTCAGGACATTTCCTCCGAGTTGCCTGACCCCTGACTATTCCTTGTGGCTAATCTGGATTTTCCCGTTATACGTCTTGAGCGTCTTCTACTGTATCATTCACTTCCAGCGAAAGGGCAACTAATACCATTCAGTGAATCATTCAGTGGCTTTTCCTGACCTCTCACTAATTACTGCCTTGTAGATATTTTGCCTTTAAACATCAGGGGCCTCATGTTTTCTGTCATTGCTGACGCGAATGCTCCAGATTCTCTGACTACATTTCCTATAGAAACTCTCTGAATGTCTCACTGCTGTGTCTCAACGTGATCCTTGGAAATCCCTGTATTACTGTTTTGTAAGTGAAACCTTCATAAAACTCTTTATCCTCTATGGAGAGAAATAACTTTTTAGACCGTACAATATAAGGGTGACAAAGTCATTTATATTAGGCACCTATATATCTAGTGCTGTCAATGGGGGCAAATTTACTAAAGGGCAAAGTGACTAAAACTGGCGAAAATTCGCCAGCGTGGCGTCATTTCGGTACTTTGCCAATTTACTAACGGTCTCTGGTGTAACTTCGCTAGCGAAGGAGATAGACTCTAGCGCTACTTCTCACTCTTACGCCAGACGAAGTTCTGCTCTGGCGAAAGATCGTTACTTCGCAAATTCACTAAGATGCGGATTTTACTGAACGTTACCTCTTGCGCCAGACTTGCCTTCGCCATCTCAGACCAGACGGAGTGCAATAGAGTAAATACGAGTTCTTCAAAAAATAGTTGAAAAAAATGCTGGCGACTTTTATTTCCTCAGGGTGATAGGCTGCAAAAGAGCATAAATTTTATCTGGGGTAACCGGCTTCCCCCCTACATTTCCTAACATACGGCACATAAACTATACACTGGGCTCATGTGTAGGGCAATATAACAACTTTATTTTATTTTATTCAGGTTCCCAGGCTTGTGTAGTGTAATGTATTTGCTGCAACATATACGTCCATTGAACTTTAACTTCCCGTCGTATGCAAATTAGCCAACGCTAGCGCAACTTCCTGGCGAATGTACGTCTGGCGAAGTGTTGCGCTGTGAGCGAAGCCATCGCTGGCCAATTGTCGGAGGTTAGTGAATTTGCCGCATAGTGTCAGCAAGGTCACCCCATTGTTCTATAAAAAATTTATGAAACTTTCATTGTCTGGAAAAGGTTCCCACCAGAATGACCTGACTAAAGCTGTGAGTTTTTTATTTGTTTTCCACTCATTTTTATAGCAAAAATTACTGTTGCCCTATGGTTGGCCTGTAAGACTATACTCCAGGCTTAGAGAGTGTTACACTGCAAGTGCTGCCCTACAGTAGCTCAACTAAGAGACTTGTATCATATCACTTATTCAAGCTTTATTTTGTAGAAAATATTCCCCACCCTGAATGTGAAGAATATGTATATATACAGTAAATCAGGAGTCTGCAAAATATAAAATAGCAATATCCTTATCATTTACAGTAGGGGGTACATTATCCCTTATAATACATGAGTGATACTCAGAGTTCCCTGTATAACTCAGCCTGCAGCCTTGTGTCTTTATATGGTGACAGAACAACCCCTCAGTGACTTCTAATATCCTTATCATTTACAGTAGGGGTACATTATCCCTTATAATCCATGAGTGATACTCAGAGTTCCCTGTATAACTCAGCCTGCAGCCTTGTGCCTTTATATGGTCACAGAACAACCCCTCAGTAACTTCTAATATCCTTATCATTTACAGTAGGGGGTACATTATCCCTTATAATACATGAGTGATACTCAGAGTTCTCTGTATAACTCAGCCTGCAGCCTTGTGCCTTTATATGGTCACAGATCAACCCCTCAGTGACTTCTAATATCCTTATCATTTACAGTAGGGGGTACATTATCCCTTATAATCCATGAGTGATACTCAGAGTTCCCTGTATAACTCAGCCTGCAGCCTTGTGCCTTTATATGGTCACAGAACAACCCCTCAGTGACTTCTAATATCCTTATCATTTACAGTAGGGGGTACATTATCCCTTATAATACATGAGTGATACTCAGAGTTCCCTGTATAACTCAGCCTGCAGCCTTATGCCTTTATATGGTCACAGAACAACCCCTCAGTGACTTCTAATATCCTTATCATTTACAGTAGGGGGTACATTATCCCTTATAATACATGAGTGATACTCAGAGTTCCCTGTATAACTCAGCCTGCAGCCTTGTGCCTTTATATGGTCACAGAACAACCCCTCAGTGACTTCTAATATCCTTATCATTTACAGTAGGGGGTACATTATCCCTTATAATACATGAGTGATACTCAGAGTTCCCTGTATAACTCAGCCTGCAACCTTGTGCCTTTATATGGTCACAGAACAACCCCTCAGTGACTTCTTATATCCTTATCATTTACAGTAGGGGGTACATTATCCCTTATAATACATGAGTGATACTCAGAGTTCCCTGTATAACTCAGCCTGCAGCCTTGTGCCTTTATATGGTCACAGAACAACCCCTCAGTGACTTCTAATATCCTTATCATTTACAGTAGGGGTACATTATCCCTTATAATACACGAGTGATACTCAGAGTTCCCTGTATAACTCAGCCTGCAGCCTTGTGTCTTTATATGGTCACAGAACAACCCCTCAGTGACTTCTAATATCCCTTATCATTTACAGTAGGGGGTACATTATCCCTTATAATACACGAGTGATACTCAGAGTTCCCTGTATAACTCAGCCTGCAGCCTTGTGCCTTTATATGGTCACAGAACAACCCCTCAGTGACTTCTAATATCCTTATCATTTACAGTAGGGGGTACATTATCCCTTATAATACATGAGTGATACTCAGAGTTCCCTGAATAACTCAGCCTGCAGCCTTGTGCCTTTATATGGTCACAGAACAACCCCTCAGTGACTTCTAATATCCTTATCATTTACAGTAGGGGGTACATTATCCCTTATAATACATGAGTGATACTCAGAGTTCCCTGTATAACTCAGCCTGCAGCCTTGTGCCTTTATATGGTCACAGAACAACCCCTCAGTGACTTCTAATATCCTTATCATTTACAGTAGGGGGTACATTATCCCTTATAATACATGAGTGATACTCAGAGTTCCCTGTATAACTCAGCCTGCAGCCTTGTGCCTTTATATGGTCACAGAACCCCTCAGTGACTTTTATTATCCTCAAATCTGAACAGGATTTGTGGGACATAAAAAAACAATATCACATTTGACCAGTAGAGGGTGCCAAATCCCTACAGAATTAGAGCTACTGTAGCAATACAATTATTACTGTGTATTTAGGCCAGACCTGAGCTGGGAGCCTCTTAGCATTTGAATCAACTGGTTTGTGACCCTATTTCACAGCACAATTGGGCTCAAAGCTAAACTACAAGTACAACTCGTACATTTGATATTGCTTGCTCCTCTGGTTAGCACTGGGTAGTTTATTCTGATCTACACATCACAGGGATCATTTAGAATCTGCTGAGCAGAGCCTTATGGTTTTTCCTTTGGCCGTTGTAATGGTTCATAGCAATTATAAACTTAATAAAGACTCAATTATGTTTCTGCTTATAATTAGCATCATGTCTGCCTAATTAACAGTCGCCAACTGCACTAGGACGCACACGGTGGGAGCTGATCTCTAAGGGCCAGAGAATCGCATTACTATTATTACTACCTATTCTTCCCAGCCTGCTGTATTTTACAAGTTCAGACAACAAATGGACGTTTTCTACTTTCCAAATCCTATGTATTGTCTCCTATGTTGGAGATACAGCCCTTACTTAAAACTATCTAATGTATCTGCCATTGCCACCGCTGATAGGAAAGACATTTCACTGTTCTCATACAACTAGATAAGAAGTGTAACTGGAGGCAGCACCCAGAGACCCCCAGCACCTAGAGCCATGGACATACTTTACTCTTCATTAGGACCAGTTGGTGCCACCATACAATATACAACTGCTTATTTATAGAGCTGCCTGTAGTAGTCATTCCGATTGCATGAAATGCGTTGTCTGAGTCAGTGGAATGAACAAACCCACGTGCGGTCTTGGCTAAGTATGAAAACACTTGAGAGACACAGACAGCTCCCTCTCTGCTAATCTGTTTGTTATGGCTTCACCCCATGTCCCACGAGGCTTTACCTGTTCCTACACGGCACGTAATCCTGCGGTGCAACATCGATGACTTCATAATACACCGGGGTTAGTATCGAGCAGCTCCTCGTTCTGGCTCTGTCGTCCTCCCTGTAATGCTTGGCTTGTGCTTATCCCGTTTATTCAGAGAGGAGGTAAATAAACTGGTCATAGAAGAGTTTTGAATGAATATGATGTAGTAAAAGTTGCAAAGGTCTAGTAACCGATAGCAACCAATCAGCAGGTAGCATTCACTAGTCACCTATCTAGAAGCAAACATCTGATTGGTTACTAGACCTGGTGCAAACTTTGTGGTTTTTATTACATTGCCCATGGAAGATATTGCCTTCCATAACTGAGATATACCATGGGGCACATTCAAGTAAGTGACAGTTGGAAGGTTGGAAAACTGGTTGGAAGATGGCAGAGCAAGATGGATGTCATAATGATAAATATCACTGTTGCCCAACCTACTGCTTTTTTTTTTGGTTTTGACAAACAACTTTCTGTTTTGTTCTGGTCCAATAAAATTGTTTGAGGTCTGGCATTGCTCCACCAAAGGGCCACAACCACCACATCTCGGCCAACACTTCCTCTAGCTACTTCTTAGCAGACTTCATGCTCCAATCACATGCTTAGAGTAGACAGAAGACTATATATACTTTAGAAATGTACATATTTAGGTATAATTGGGTGTGGCCAGAGTCCAATGGGGTGTGTCCAGGATGTGACCAAAGACCTCTTGACAATCACCTCTGGAGGGCATCATCACTGGCACATACATGTTGACTATGAAGACTGGACAATCAGAAACCAAATAAATGGAGGACACAGGTCCAACAGGTCAACACATAAACAATCTTGGGAAGAGCTTGGAGAGTTAACCCTAGGAGCGAAGGAAAGCTTCGGTGATTGGAGAAACCATGAGAGATGTTTGATTTAAATTTGCTTTCATGTAATTGATCTAGAGTTGGTTTATCATTGAGTTCGGGCAGTCATGACAATAAGGTAACATGGAGCAACGATAGTACGAATGTGTCATCAGAGGACTTTTTGGGACCCACCATTCAGGATTTTTCAAGCGATATTTAAATCTTTAGAAATAGAGATACTGTAGGTTATATCCAGCTGGTGCAACAGTGGGTCCCATCTTGACTGGGAGTTGCTTTCTTCAAATATTTATTCCATTTCAAATATCAATGCAACATCAGATTGTTCTTTTTGCAACCCAAATGAATAAGCCATATAAGCCTGCTGTTTCGCAACCTTACTCTGTAATAATGTTCATGTTCTATTATGGTCAAATTGTAAAGGAATTGCTGGGACCTGAACTGGGAACCATCTGGTTATTGGCTGGTTTTCTTCCAGCGTTGAGCAAGGAGAGTCTCCAAGTTCCTGGTCATTTTGTCCTTTCATCTGCCTTTCCCAGCCAGTCTCACCAGCCTTATTGACTATATGGGACCAGCCTGTAAGACCCGGGTACCTCCTGGCATTGTTGTTTGAGTTTGGGGCATCTACTGGCTCTGGTCCTGTCTTGCTCTCATTCCTGTCCTGCGGCTCTGCCTGCTCCATTCTACTCCAGTCCAGTCCTTTCCTACATGTCCGGTCACTTCTCAGCCTGGAGGACCCACCATCCACTATTTTGTGTATTGGGGAATCTTTTACACAGAGTCAGACTGGGGGGCCCAGGGTCTATTGGGCCTGCAGCCTCAGATGCCCCCACACTATCCCCCGGGCCCCCCAGCCACAACCCCCCTCCAGCCACCCCATTCCAGCTGCAACCCAACTCCATGTACCTTCTGGTGCGTGTCGGCAGCGAGGGCCAGGGAATGAGGCCGGGGCAGCAACCGGGGTCAGGGAGGGACGTAAGAAGATTTTGCAGTGCAGGGATCGGGTATGGGCCGGCTGCACCCAAAAGAGCTGGGCCCACCAGTTTTTCCCGGTGTCCCGCTGGCACAGTCTGACCCTGCTCTACAGAATCCTCGTTTTTAATCAGACAGAAGATCAATTCAGCATGACACTATCAGAAATAAAATTACTAGAGGGACACTTTTTGGTGAAAGCATTGGCATATCATGGGTATGTTTATAGTGGACCTATTGAGGGGGGGGCATACATACATATATATATATTGAGAGCCTTCCAGTTTCTATAGACATGTCATTACTCTGTGTCCTGCCTGAGGACAGCAATCATGGTAAATACACGTCCCTGATTATATTGTGATATTATAGATGTGGCCAGAAATATATCCCACAGAGCGAGCACCTGAGCCGCCAGCAAGCGCCCCCCGATCAGCCGTAATGGTGAAGCTCTCAAGTTGATATATAGTGGCACGGATATTATTAATGGTTTGCTGATTTTTACCTTTAAAACTTCAGGGCGGGTTATTTATTATGTCAGAGCCCTGTATGCATGATATATGAACAGCAAAATAATCTTTGTCTACCAGCGGAATAAATCTATAGCATTTCTCAGGGAAGAGAGGGAGGCTTTCCCCACGATCAGGCAAGGAATTCACACAGGGTGCCCGGGAGTTGTCGGAGGCAAAGAGAACATTATTATAAGAATAAGGACATTATTATATATTGTTTAAATGAAAGTACAACAAAATCTGCCTCATACATAATATTTCCCTTTTATAGTGCAATGTAAGGTCGTGCGGCTTTGTTCTGTTTCAGGACTGATGATTGATTGTGTGACCAAGAGCCAAACGAATACATTGGTGACATCCAGTGCCAGTTACAGTGATGGCACAATGAGCATCTAACTCAGTAAGTAAAGTCACTTCCCATTATATTACATGATATTGGTATAATACTGTCTGTGTGGCACAGGATGGTATAGAATGTGCACTAGTGTTCCATAGGCCGGCTCAAAACCCGTGAGTCAGGTGGGTTCAGCCTGGTGAAATATGTTCTACATAAACATAAAGACACCTCTCCTCCAAAAATAGTTTCCCCCAACTGGAGGTGTGGGCTAATAGAGCCTTCTGGTATATTATAGTATATTAGTATTTTATCAAGAACCCTCCACTCATAAGTGCTATGAGCACTATGCCTGGACTTGATTCAAAATAGGCCCAGGCATTTCAGCTACACAGAGGCCTAAACAGCCCCCTCCCCCACAAACCCAATCAATAGTCACTGTCTATTGCATTTACAGCAGCCCCTCTGGCAACCTGTGCCATCTTGGGGCACATCCATGCTGATAATGAGCGAAGGCCCCTGTTAATGTGGCCCTACCATGGCCAATAAAAGCTCCCAACTTCACCCTTAAATACCAAATTGGCAGCTTATTGGCCCATGCATGTGCCCCACCAATATCAGTATGAAAATCAGCCAGATATCTATGGAACATGTTACAAAATCCGATTGTCTAGGACTGTATTGGTGCCTTAATGTGGTCCTCTCCCACCCATAGGTCTACCTACAGCGTAGGACTGGGCATGTGTGCAAGATGCCTACTCTTCCTTCTTTGCCACTATTGGGACCATGGCAGGGGAGAAGCTAGGTTCCAGGGGAGCGAACAGGCTGGGTTGCCAAGGCCCACGAAGGCTGGGGTCCACTGGGCTTTCTCACTTCCAGTCCAACACTGGCTACTGTACCTAGGTCCCCATTATGACCAGTCATTCAGATTTGGCCCGTCGAGCCCAAATTAGGCAAAAATGCGCTAGTTTGTCAACCTTGTCAGACACTCATATGTTATATATGTTATAGTGTATTCTTATCTTCCTATCTATCAATGCCAGTCAGCAGCGGAAAGGGCCAGCAATGTACTGTCCTGTGATAAAATCGGTTTAGAATAAAAGCTTCTAACTTCACCCTTAAAGACCAAATTGGCAGCTTATTGGCCCATGCATGGGCACATCCAGATAGCCGGCCCCCCAATATCTGTATGAAAATCAGCCAGATATCTATGGCATATGTTAGATAATCTCATTGGTCTAGGACTGCATTGGTGCCTTAATGTGGTCCTCTCCCACCCATAGGTCTGTCTACAGCATAGGACTGGGTTTTCTTCCAGGTAACCAACCTAGGAACCCCCACCAATGTGCATGTGTGCAAGATGCCTACTCCTCCTCCTTTGCCACTATTGGGTCCAGGGCAGGGGAGAAGCTAGGTTTCAGGGGAGCTAATGGGCTGGGTTGGCAAGGCCCATGAAGGTCAGGGCCCACCAGGCTTTCTCCCGGTGCTGGCCCAGTTCAAAACTGTCTATCTAGGCCACCATTATGATCAGTCATCCAGATTTGGCCCATCATGTTGGCAGTCAAATTGTTAAAAAAATTGTTAGTTTGTCAACCTTGATAGACACTCATATGTTATAGTGTATTTCTAGCTTCCTATGTATCAATGGCAGTCAGCACCAGAAAGGGCCAGCAATGTATTGACCTGTGATAAAATCGGTTTAGACTCATGAAAATAACCCCCATCCCTTTATAAAGCACTGGTGGTAAGTAGTGATTAGAGATTTCCCACCCAACCTACCTGGGCCCAAATAAATGAAAACCCCTGTCTGTTCTTTTAGAGGAATGTGACATTTCCACTGGGAACCAGAGAGAGGAGGTTATGGATTGTGATACGAGAGCAAAGGGTCACTTTCCCATCTGTTATAAGACTGTCAATTATGACTTTATTTCATTACATGATCCCCGGTGCTTGACTACAGATGGAGGGCTGTATTGTGGACATCCTAGAAGACAATGTCCCTTCTTCCCTTGGTGGAGAACATCTGCCAGTCAAGCTTAAAAACAGAAGGGCAGGTACCATTACAAACTAGGGTGTTGCGCCCATCAAGTTGACCCATAATCAATATTTGTTTTTGCAGCTGATCAAGAGGAAGGTAAAACTGAAACCTTCTCAATCAACCTCAAGGTAATTCTTTCCAGGCTCTGAAATGGCATTTGGTCTAATCACTGGATCGACACATCTAATATTCACTTAAAATTCTATTAGCAATAGCCTCGTATATTCTGATTGGCTTAGGCAGCCGACGCTTTCTTGAAGCTCACATCCCTGCCAGTACTACCCCTTTGGAGAACACGTTCCAAAACAAAGACTTTGCCTTTGAAGAGTCTAAAGTTGTATTTAAGTTGTATCTACCTGCAGGTGCATTCAATCTGCATTTACTGTGCTTGGATCTGTTTTTTGTTTTCATTCTAACTTGTCAGTTACGAAGTGCTTGGATGCAATTACAATGTTCTAATAATTTAGGGTAGAAAAGTCTTTTTTTTTGGACTTGTTTCATCTTTCCTGGATGCTGAAATCCCAGGTGCTTTTCTGGAGAGCACAGACTAATCCTGCCAAGGAGATCTCACAGCTCAGCAAAGCCCGAACCATTAAATCCATCACGGACACAAGCCTGGACCTGCCCCGTCCCATCCTCGCCCCAATCACACCCCCGTCGGTTTCATGATGTAGGTGGCCAGGTGCCTGGAGTCAGATTTAGGGCTGATTCACTGCCCCGGGGGAGGCTTCCAGCAGAATGAAACCTTTTATAAACAAGTCTAACAAACTTTCTACCCATCCCTTTTTTTTTTAAAAAAATATCTCTTTTTTTCATAAAGGCAGAAACTGGGATTAAAGGGGAAATTAACCAGTTTTTAATAATATATACATATAAACATATGGCACAGCTAGAACATTCTATCTAGTTATGAGCTTCCATACTGATTGCCTTCACAATGAATATACAGATATTTGTGTTCCAGAATAAAGAGAATAGACCCAGGACTTCTCCGTGAATAGGCCACTGCTTGTATTCAGAAACTCTGTATTCCCTAGGGGCTGGTTGGGGAGAGGCACCCACATACAAGTTAGGACAAAAACAGGGTGCAAGCTTCTATGGAATCCTTTAATTACTGCCTGGCATTAAAGGGGTTGTTTACCTTTAAAACTAAATTTAGTATGGTGTAGAGAAGGATATTCTGAGCCAATTTGTAATTGGTTTCCACTTTTTATTATTTGGGGTTTTTGAGTTATTTAGCTTTTTATTTTTTTTATTGTCCAGTTTGCAGTTTCAGACATCTGGTTGCTAGGGTTTAAATTCCCCTAGCAACCAGTCACTGATTTGAAGAGACTGGAATTTGAATAGGAGAGGCCTGAATAGAAAGATACTAATAAAAAGTAGCAATAACAATACATTTGCAGCCCTAAAAAGCATCTTTTTTTTTAGATGGGGCCAGTCACCCCCATTTGAAAGCTGGAAAGAAGCAGAAGAAAAAGGCAAATAATCCAAAAATGATAAAAATTGAAGACCAATTGAGGTTGCTTAGAATTCGCCATTAGATAACATGAAGTTAGTTTATAGGTGAACCACCACTTCAAGTATAGGGCTCCCTTTCCAATAGGGATTCACCGAATCCAGGATTCAGTTCGGGATTCAGCCAGGATTCTGCCTTACTCAGCAGGATTCGGATTCGGCCGAATCCTTCTGCCCAGCCGAATCCAAAACCTAATTTGCATATGCAAATTAGGGGTGGGGAGGGAAATCATGTGACTTTTTGTCACAAAACAAGGAAGTAAAATTTTATTCCCCTTCCCACCCCTATGCATATTAGGGTTTGGATTCGGTTCGGTATTCGGACAAATCTTTCACAAAGGATTCGGTGGTTCGGGCCGAATCCAAAATAGTGGATTCGGTGCATCCCTACTTTCCAGCCTCTAGTTTGCAACAGATTTTGAATCCACAGAAAGTTGCCCTTGCTCAGTGGATGGGTCCCAAGGGATGCAATTTTGTGCTTTTGTATATGAGCCAATAGGATTAGCAAATTAGCCCTAATAAGCTATAATAATAATTTCATTGTTATAATGATTAAATAAAAAAAGCCAAGTTGTTAAACCCACATGGAGTGATGGAGATTTACGGAGCTCACACACGGGGTGGCATTTGCCCTGGTGCCACAATGGAGTTATATCAGTCCGACAGCTCAGCAAGAAGTGGAAATAATCAGTGGAAATAATCAGTGGAAATAATCAGCGGAAATAATCAGCGGAAATAATCAGGCAGTGCAGAGTCATGTTCTGTCATATCTGCTTGTGGCTCATGATGAACTGAATGTAATCCTGGGTGTAATGTTGGGTGTAGAGCAACACAATGACGATCTGGGAGCAATGTCTGCTACTCATTGTATTATATGATTATAATACATAATTACATAATAAAAAAGAGAGATTATGGTAGGGCAGAAAGAAGCAGAAACTGAGATTAAAGAGGAGATTAACCCCTTTTTTTAGTCAACTAAGAGGCCTGTGAAGTTATACAAATGAGTTTCCATACCGATTGTCTTAACTGCAACCAAAGATCACTGCATTATAGAGGCCCTTGGGGGGGGGGTTAGAATAAAGATATAAGATACAAAGGATATTTTATATTGCCTAGCAATGGTGGAACTACAACTCCCCTGTTGTAGAAGGAGCACGTGATAGGTCCTAGTTGTTCTTGCACCACACTGGATTATATTATATAGTCAACTGGGCGCACCTCCCTCCACATTCACTTTACATGGGCAATGACAACGTTCACATTCCAGACAGCCGTTCAGAATTTTTCATTAAATTAAAATGCCTTTATTGCAGATATTTGGCACAGATTTCAGGTCTACATTGACCTTTTATTAAGTGCGGAATATGAATGCTGGTAGTTAAGACACAGTGGGGCAAATTTACTTACCATCGAAGTTGTGCCAACTTTGGCCTCGCCACACTTCGCCAGGCGAAGTTTCGCCAGTGCGCCGCTAATTCACTAAAATCCAAAATTGCACTCAGGGAGGCGAAAGGTAGCGAAGTTGTGCTACCGTTGAATCGTCAGCAAAGCGAAGTTACAATATCGAGTCCTAATTTGCATCCGGCGCCAAGTTAAAGTACAATGGACGTATATGTAGCAGCAAATACATTACACTACACAAGCCTGGGAAGCTTCATAAAATAAAATATAGTTGTTATTTTGCCCTTTACATGTGCCCATTGTATAGTTTAGGTGCCATATGTTAGGAAATGTAGGGGGGAAGCTGCCCCCAAAATAATTTACGATCTTTTTCAGCCTATCACCCTTAAAAAAGTAAAAGATCCAGCTTTTTTTGGGTTAATAGAAGTTAGACGGCTCCTCCCAATTTACAAGATCCCTTGCCTGCTCCTAGCAATTTCCATTGGCTGAGCCAACAGAGAACTCACTCTGACATCACCGGAGAATCTAGGTTGCCATTAGTTCTGTAGCCCTTTCCCTACTTTGGCCTGGGTTGAGTCTGTGTTGAGAAAGTGCAGTTTAGGGGTCGTTGCAGTTTATGAATCACTACTCAGAATCCGGGTGCATCTCTGTAGAACAAGTTTATATACCGTCTACTTCTTAAACCCAGCCTTCCATTTTCTGGGTGGAAACTTGGACCCATAACCTGCATCTCAAGTTGCTTAAATTTCTTAATTTCCTTTCCTTCAAAGAAGAAAAACTTGTCTCTCTGTACAATATAGCTACAAACATTGCCCTTGCCTTGTGGTAGACTATATTCCAACCACTGCTCAGAAATATCAAAGAAACAGTTAATCAGATGCCAACATCTCTTCCTTGTCTGATCTTCTGAATCCACCATACTCTTCTTTGGCAACATCTGAGCACAATTAGATCTGTGCAGTAGACAAAATTGCCCATTTAGGTTTTCTTTAAATAACCTACTGTGCACAGAACTGCTTCTTATAACAGGTTATACTTACCCTTACACCAAAGTTTAATTTCAAACCATTTCCTTTTTCCTTCAAGCTTGAAAACCTCTTGTTCATGAAGGGGCCCATTTATTAAACCTCAATTTATTCTGGTCAGGGTTTTTAGGGGAAAACCTGAATTTTTTGTGGAGAAAAAAAACCCTAAAGTTTTAAGAGATTTATCATACCTCAAGGCTGCTAAAATTCCAAATGTTTAAATACTACATCTCAAACCTATGGAGGTCCTGTAGAAGTGAATGGCAGATGTGCCTGAAGTTGTTTCTCGACATCGTGATCTGCGCTGGATAATCCGTAAAAAATTCAGGGTTTTTGTACAATAATCTGAAAATGTTGAATTTTCGCAGCAAAAACTCGGTACAATCAAGTTTTTGGAGAGTCAATTTTATGATGCGAAACGACACTCGACTTTGTCATGATGTTTTGTCACTTTGTTTTTTTTGAGGAATATTATTAATAAATGAATTAAAATCGTGGAAGGGAGTCTGGTTGGATTTGTTTTCATAAAATAATGAGATGATTTAAGTTTTAATAAATGTGCTCCTCAATGTTACCCTCAACTTGCCCTACGATGTCCATCATAACCTTCTGTCTCCATCTTTCCTTTCTATAACCATCTTGCCATACTGTCTCCATCTTACTCCGTTGCCTCTATCTTGCCCTAGTTTCCCATTACGGATGCTGAGGCCAAGCTCATATTTTCATCATCTGTCCACATATAAAATGATCTCTTCACAGTCATCCTCTGCCACCCATTAACCCCATAAGCTACATCTGTACTTCAGAATAAAATTTAATAACACCTTTCACATCTATAAGATAATTTTCAGTCTTCTCCAAGCCACCACTTATCTCTATACCCTTGATCTATCTTACAGTTCTTTGCTTCTTACTTCTTCTTTACTTCTTACTTCAATATCCCTTTCCATGCTCCTTCAAACTTTGCTGCATTTTATTCATCCCTTATCCTTATTCCTCTTTGTAGCCTTCAAGATTAAGATTTGAGATCTGCATTCAACAACGATGATTGCCGTGATGACTTTACTGGCTAATGGAATTTATAACAATGGACGGAGACATGAAAAATCCCTTGCGACGGACCCTCAAACTCTTCACTTGGACAACACTATTAAAGCTGGGTAGAAGATCCAATTATTCCTGACTTATTTAAGAATAAACTAGACCCAACCACATCGTTGGACTAATATTTCGCTAATAAAGCTGGTTATAGCTTTTCTGAGAGCACAAAAAGAAACGTTTTTTCCCCCCGCATTATTCGCCATGCACCCACCTGACCCCTGCCATAAGCAAACAGATTGTCTTGTGTTGTTATGCTCTTAGAGTATTCTCCTGGCGCCTAGCGGATTTTTGCAAGATTTATGAAAGCGGCGGAAAAATTGCTAACTGCTGCAATACGCTGATCGAGTTTGGAAGGCAGGCGTACATCAATGGCCGTCTCTACGGGCTCCTGACAGGGTCTTCTTCTGTAAAAATAATGTCAGAGGTGTCCGTGGTCATTTTATAATTACTTTTTCTTGACACTCGCTTTGTTTCCCAGGGTTGGGCCCCTCTGTTTAAGTGACAGGCGCCCAAAAGTGCAGCTGGGTTGTTAGTTTGTCTTAAACAAAGGTCTGTCTCTTAATGGATTCCGACGCCCACGCTCCACCCAGAGGGAGAGCAAATCACATATGCACAGTGCTTGCTAAGCGTGGGCGGACTACGGCAGCTGCAATGGCGGACGGACAGACCATTAATCCTTATTTCAATGAGAGCCATTTAAGCCTGTAATGCAGGCCTGCCTGTCTCCTTTATCGCATTAAAAAGTCACGGAAGATAATGAGAGACAGAATTTCACTAGCTCACACAGGAGACTTAAAGCAGATCCAAACCTGATTAATTTATCAATTAGCCCATTTTCATAAGTGACAGAACAAAAGAAAAGATCAGTGTGGTGGTGGTTGTTGGGATATCAGCCATTAAATTATACACCAACGCATTGGCCATAGGGCAGCCATGACAGTATGTGACTGGGTTAAAAGAGGGTTTGGAAATTCACACCGACCCCCAGTGTCTATGACTTACTACTTTTAGTAATATATTGAGGCACATTTTTTGAAGTGTTGCTTCCATCACCAGAGTAGAACAAAACTATTCCGTATTCCCTTGGGAATCTGTGCAGCACATACCATTAATTTTGCTAAAAGGGTCCATATTATCCTCTCCAATTATAGATTTTTTGAAAACAATAGGGTTGTGTACAGGGTTTCCTTCTGACATAAACAAGGGATAGTCCCCTGTCTGGGGGAGGCTACTTTATTCATATGTTATTGTTTGCTGTGAAAAAATGAAGAAAGTAGAGTTCTCTATGATAATTTTAGCTCTGATGACACGGTTTCACTAAGAACACAGTTTCTTCACAGTATACAAGTAATACATATTTTATCTGACGTGCTGATGCAGTATGAGACCATTTGAAACCCCCACATGACTGGCGATAGTTTCTTTTTAAATTAAACTAAATGAAATGTGTTCTGTAATGGGCGAATGTCATCAAATTATGTTTTTACAATAACAGTAAAAAGGTTTAGAGATCTATATCATGTTCTCCATAACATTGTGCCACATTTATTATAACTTAATTCCACCTGCAAATATAGAAATATATGTATAATACTGCTCTGTAAGTGGAAGGAGGTAAACATGCCTGTTGTTTTTAATGTCCTGCCACAAAGATGTTGACAGAAAGATACCACTGAATGGAGACAGAAGGACAAGATGGAGACTATAGGGCAAAATGGAGACTGTAGGATGAGATTGAGAGAGCAAGAAGGAGACTGTAAGACATGGAGACAGTAGGGCAAGATGGAGACATTAGGGCAAGATGGAGTCAGTAGAGTAAGATGGAGACTGTAGGACAAGATGGAAACAGAAGGGAAAGATGAAGACAGTAAAACAAGATGGAGACAATAGGGCAAGATGGAGATGATAGAGAAGGAAGGAGACAGTAGGAGAAGGTAGAGACAGAAGGGCAAGATGGTGACAGTAGGACAAGATGGAGACAATAGGACAAGATGGAGATTGTAGGACTAGATGGAGATAGAAGGGCAAGTTGGAGACAGTAAGACAGGATGGAGAAAGTAGGGCAAGATGGAGATAGAAGGCCAAGTTGGAGACAGTAAAACAGAATGGAGACAGTAGGCAAGAGAGAGATTGTAGGGCAAGATGGAGACAGTAGGGCAAGACTGAGACAGTAGGGCAAGATGGAGAGCGTAAGGCACGAGGGAGACAGTAGGGCAAGATGGAGATTGTAGGACAAGGCGGAGACATAAGAGAAAGATGAAGACAGGAAGACACGATTTAGTCAATAGGGCATGATGGAGTCAGTAGAGCAAGATGGAGACTGTAGGACAAGATGGAGACAGAAGGGAAAGATGAAGTCAGTAAGACAAGATGGAGACAATATGGCAAGATGGAGATGATAGGGCAGGAAGGAGACAGTTGGAGAAGGTAGAGACAGAAGGGCAATATGGTGAGAGTAGGACAATGTGAAGACAGTAGGACAAGAAGGAGACAATAGGGCACAATGGAAACTGTAGGACAAGATGGAGACAGTATAGCAGGAGGGAGACAGTAGGGCAAAACAGAGACAGCAAGACAAGATGGAGATATTAGGGCAAGACAGAGAGAAAACAGCAAACTGGTGACAGTGGAGGTAGTTGGTTATTTTAAGCATAATACTCGGAAACCAAAATGTAATGTAGGGCAAGGCGGTACTGGTAGCATAGGAAGGTGGAGAAAGTAGGAGAAAATGTTGAGAAAAGGACAAAATTGATTGCATGTAGTAAGAAATTATGGAGACATTAGGGAAAAAACGGGACACAATGGACAAAGTAAGAAAAGACTGTGACAGAAGGATATAGAGAGAAGGGCAGGACCTAGACAGCAGGACAAGATGGAGATAATAGCACAAGCTTGTGACAATAGGATTTTATATCAATGTTGCTGTTTTTGTGAAAATCCCACACAATTTCAAAACAAAGAAAAAGTTTAAAGTTAATTTTTTATTATTGTTTTTAGTGCAAATATAAATATGTCCCATTCAGATACAGGTGGGTACGTGATAAAGTGCTTTATAAGAAGGCTGTAGCTTACTGTATATCTGGAGGTAAATCTCTAGCATAAAATATAGAAATACTCTGGATCCAGTGTCGGACTGGGATGCCAGGGGCCCACCAGAGACCTTAGGCTGAGGGCCCACTTTCCAAACTATTATAACTCCTCTCCTCACTCAATCTCTTTAATCTCCTAGTCTCTACATAATTTACTCTATTCTTCCATTATTAAGCCTCTTTTTCTCATAAATAAATAGGGAATGACCATGAAATAGGCTAAATGTTTAGCAGCAAGAGGCCCATTGACACCTGGGCCCACCGGGAGTTTTCCTGGTATCCCGGTCCAACACTGTCTGGATCTGTCAGTTTCCCAGCATTCCAGGCTGCACAGCTGAACCAGTGGGGGAAGCAGTTTCTTGCCCATAGATTCCCAGCACCAGCGCAGCCTCAGAGGCCTAGTAATACTGCAGCATAAATCAGCATAAAATAACACTATTCAGCACCTTTTCTTACTATTTTCTACATTGTCTTTTACAGAAAATATAAGTGAAAAAAAACATTCTACAGAAAGATGTAGATGGCAGTGGAAATAAATATAAATACAGGTATGGGATCTCTTATCCAGAAAGTTCCAAATTATGAAAAGGCCGTCTCCCATAGACTCCATCTTATCCAAATAATCCAAATTTTTAAAAATTATTTCCTTTTTCTGTGTAATAATAAAACAGTAACTTGTACTTGATCCCAACTAAGATATAATTAATCCTTATTGGAAGCAGAACCAGCCTATTGGGGTTATTTAATGTTTACATGATTTTCTAGTAGACTTAAGGTGTGAAGATCCAAATTAGGGAAAGATTTGTTATCCAGGAAAACCCCAAGTCCTCAGCATTCTAGATAACAGGTCCCATACCTGTATACGTAGGGGATCTGTTATCTGCAAACTCATTATCCAGAGAGCTCTGAATTAAGGGAAGTTCATCTCCCATAGATTCCGTTTTGATCAACCAATTCTAATTTTTAAAAAAATGATTTCTCTTTTTTCTCTGTAATAAATAAAACAAGTACCTTGTATTTGATCCTAACGATGATTTAAGAATTATTATTTATATGATTTTTTACTAGACTAAGGTAAGGTATGGTGATCCAAATTACAGAAAGACCCCTTATGTGGAAATTTCCAGGTCTTGAGCATTCTGGATAACAGCTCCCATACTTGTATATTTTGTTGAATGGATATTTTATCACACAGAGGCTATTTTTTTACAGAAGGCCTATAGGATTAGAGCTATGGCTGATGTGATGGTATTGAAAAAATAAATTCCAACTTGGAACAATGGCAGCCATTCCTGGGAACCAATATCCAGGGCATGACACTTTATTTTGTCCAATGTGCAGCGTTATGTCTTGGGATAATCAACAAAAACTCAACTGTATATGCTCTGTGAGAAGTAGGATCCATATTTTTTGGCTGTTCTAATCCTGAAAATAAAATACAAAATGAAGGGCCACAGCTAGGATATTGGGTGCTGGAATTATGGTATTGGTTACAAATTGAAAATTTCTGTTTTAGTATCAGTGTAAGGTCAGAATAAGAGCTGGAGGAGTCTGGAGAATGGAAATAAGAGAGAAGCAGCTCTAGTTAACCTCTAGTTACGCTAATGGCTCTTGATGTTACCAGTTCAAGTCTATGGGGCAGATTCACTAAAGGGCGAATTGTCGCCAGCGACCACTTCGCACACATCACACGACTTCACCAGGTGCAAATTTGCTACCACTACGCTAATTTACTAATATGTAAAGTTGCTCCCAGGGCACCGAATGCTGGCGACTTTTCGCTAGCGTTACTTCGGCAGTGTGAGCATTTCATAGCGAAGATGCACAAGCGTTCGTTTATGCCTAGTGAAAATTCGCTAGTGATCTTAGGTCAATTTGCATAGGGGACGGGAAAATTAAAGTTGTATGGACGTCTTTATTATAAATGTTACTCCAAATGTCCAGGGAACCTTAATAAAGACAAAAGAGTTAATATAATGCCCTACACATGAGCCCACTGTAAAATGTTATAAAATTTCTGGAGAAAACCGGTTACCCAAAAAAAGTCTAAGTTAGGACATCCCACTTAAAAAAGGAAAAGTCACCAGCTTTTTTTGAACTTTAATGCATTTTCGGCTCACAGGATATGATGTGACAGAAGATTGAGGAAGATGTAGCTTCTTTTTAGCACTTCGCCTGGTCTGAGCTGGTGAAGTCAACTCTGGCGAAAGAGGTAACGTTCAGTAAAATCCGCACTTTAATGAATTTATGGAGTCATGATCGTTCGCCAGAGCAAAAAGTCGCCTGGCAATAGAGTGCGAATGACTGCTAGCAATGGTCCAGTTCGCTAGCGAATTGGCGCCTGCACCTGTTAGTGAATTGGCGATGTCCCTGCGGGTGGCAACGCTGGCGAAATGTCGCTAGCGTTAGCCACTTCGCCCTTTAGTGAATCTGCCCCTAAATGGAGTGATCTATTTAAAAGGAGACATAAAACTGTTCATGAACATAGTCATCAGCCTATGACTAAGGGAGTGTGTTCCCGAAATGCGTAAGGCCATGTATTTCTGCAGTATCTTGCAAAAAAAAACCTGCCTTTTACCGGAGTGCCGTCCTCCTGTTCGTTTATCATATGTTGGCAGTGGGGGCGCTGCGGACTGAGCACCCGGGAACATAGGGGAGCAGCTAAGGGGTGGTGAGTTTGGAGCGGCCCTAATTTGTTTTGGTCATCACAATATAAAGCTTCACATGTATGTTGGCCAGGATGAAAAGTAGATCCAAACTACTTATTGGTGCTGTACTAAACAGAAAATCAACCCCTGGTTCCACTAACAAGACACCTTCCTTTTAGACTGTTACATCTTTAACATCTAATAAAAGAATGACCTCAATAAAAGCAGTCATATTTCAAGTATGTCTTTGTGGTGGTGTTTAGTTGTCCTTGTATATGAAAATAGTACTAAATAAATATGTACTCCGCAGTTATTACAACTATTATATACATGTGCATGGTGAATCGTTATACCATAAATAGACACGTAATAATGAACTATATTAATAAAGAAGAATAAACCAGCACCTAAAAGTCAAATTCATCTTCACTGATAATGTCTTCCTTTGTTGTCTTTGCCAGATTATTTAGACTTTCTTCTGTTCTTCCTTGAAGGTTCACATTTCCCTTCTCAATAGTTCCATTTTTATCCCCATCAACAGGGCTTGTACCCCCTGAGGACACATTATCCTCCTCAGAAGAACTATCTGGGTACATCTGTGTTTTCTTGCTGTCTGGACTGTCTAAATCACTGTTAGGGGATGTCTCTGCTGTGCTATTAGCAACTTCATCTGGATTATCAACAGAGCCCTGGTGTGTTATGAGAGAGACCTGACCCATGTGAGACTTCTGTAAATTGAAGCCATTCTCCAAGATTCCCAGATGGCAATTTTCTTCAGCACTACTCACAGATATTTCTTCTTCATCTTTCTCATGGCCTGAACCTTCTTCTAGGCAAGTTCCTTCTGTTTCTTCTGTCTCGCTTGTATCTTCTAAATTCTCCTTTGTCTCTTCCTGTTCAGCTGCTGGTGCTGAATCAATGTCATCTTCATTTATATCTGAATTATTGTGTTCCTGTTCACTTTGCTGCTCCTCTTCACTGACTTCATTGCTCTCACTTTTTGCTGAATTTTCCCTGCTCATGGGTTTACAGATGGCATGTTCAGTCCCAGAACATGCCTCATTTTCTGTCTCATTGTCCAAACGTTCATTATTGTTAGTTTCATCATCTAGGCCTTTATCAGCATCAGGGACATCATTGCACTCTCCATTCTCCACCACAATGGATGATCCTTCATTAATGTCATCAGCCTCCTTTTCATCGTTAGAAAGACTTAAACTTAGGTTTGTATCTTGTTTTTCTAATCTACTAGAGGAGTCCTCTTTTCCTGAACCATTTTTGTTTCCCTCTTCATCAGAGCCATTTTCATTGCCACCAGAACAAGCATTTTCATTGACCGCTTCCTCTTTTGCACTATTGCATTCTTCCAGTTGTAGATTGTTATCCTTCTTCATCTTTAGAATCTGCTGAAGGTCAAAAGCTCGGGTGATGGGGGCATCAGATATCACCACTTTAGGCTGTGCTAATTTTAAAGCTCTCTTCTTTTTAATACACGTTTCACATGGACAGAATTCATCATAGTCTGTAAGTCCATTGGCATCATTGCCTAGTGATGCACTAAAAGTTAGGTTTTCTTCATCAGTTTCACATGAAGTATCATTTGTCCCAAGATCCTTATTTTTGTCCCCATTGGCAAGCTGCATGGCTGACCTTTTGTGCATTGTTTGCAAGCGTTGCCTTCTTTCCTCTGCTTGAAGAGAAGATCTCAGACTTGAATGGTCACCTGGAGGCCTTGGCATCCTCTGTCCGGCCTTACTTTTTATTTTTTTAAATTCATTTGTAATACTTTTCTGAATTCTTTGACCTACGTCATTTTTAAGCTCAGCAATCATTCCCTCAAGATTTTCATCATCTTCTAAGTTCCACCTAACCTTGAATTCATTCATTGCATCAACATAATGGGCCATGAATTCAGTCTCTATTTTTCTCAGCAGTTTTAGTGCCCAGATGGGATCTGTCTCATTTAATTGTTTTTGGGCTTCTAAGTCTTTTTTACCATTTGAATCAGAAGTGGAAATAATGGTGGATTGGACATCACTTTGTGAACTTATCCCATTACATTCCTCTGTGTTGGACTCATTGGATTCTGGGCTGTTTTCAGTTTGACTAAGAATGTTCATGGTGTCATTACTTTGTTCCATGCACTCCATATTTTCTGTTATTTCTTCATTTACATTATTTGTGTTATCGGCATCATTTGTTGACTCACTTTCAGCCATGTTACTTTTATTGTCTTCTACCATTTTCTCATTCATATTTTCATCTACAAGGTGTGTATTGGCCTCATCAAGACCAGCAGATGGTCCTCTAACCAGGGCTGGTGTATCCTTTTCAGCACATTGTCCATTTTCTAGTTCTAAATTTCCAGATGTTGTTTCAGTTATTTCTGTAAATTGACAATCGTTAGTTTTGTTGTCACTGGGAGTTACAGACAATTTACTTTCATCAGCCTTTTCAGCTATACCTGTAGAGTCTCCACCACCTGTAATACTACCATCACCAGAGCCATCATATCCGCTGTTGACATCAACTCCAGAAGATGAAACAGGAGTTACTTCATCCTCCCTGGAAAGCTGCTTTCCAGATTTTGCATTCTTTAAACATTTGTTTTCTGGTGCTTTAGTCCATAGATCCTGTAATATATTCAACAACTCATTATATTTTGGTTTATTTGAAATGTTTGATTCTTCCATGCAGTCTGTTGTGCCTTCATCCAGAAGTTGCAGACTGGCAAGACAAGAGATCAGAACTTTTGCGGAGTTACTTAGTCTTTTTCCCATAGAAGGTGATACTTCAGGTAAACTATTTGAACGGTCAAACTTGGATTCCTTTAAAGGTCTTAACAGTGCCTTCATTATTTGCACAGAATTATGTATAGTACTTGGGAATATTTTATCACAGAGAGGTACTGCTGTTATTACACTGTTGTCATCATTGCCTTTGATCCTATTTGGTAATAAAATGTCTTCTTTTTGCTCTTCATCGCATGTATTTGTATCTTGTATATTATTTATATCATTAGTGCAATTTTCTTCATCTGTTGTTTCTTTGTGAACTTGGCAGCTTTCTTGAATCTCTTTCACAACATCTTTTTCTGCATCCCCTTCTTCTGCTGATTTATCAGTTTCTGGCTGCAGATCTTCGGTTTGGGTCTCCTCACTTATTTTTGTTGAACATTCTTCCACTTCATAATCAACATCTATTGTCCGAGAGGGGATTTTCCTAAGCCACTCATGGACAACTTCTTCTGAGGTTACATTTGGCAATGCAGAAGGATGGAGCTCAGAATCTAAAGATTCCTTTTTGAACATTCTCTTTGAAGAACTAGAACTATCTTTTCTTTTTTTACAAACTGATGTTTCCTCAGCACTGTTGTTACTCTTCATTGAACTTTTTCTCTCCTTGCTAACTTTATCTGCCAAAATACCCTGTGATGCTGGGGAAGTAGACCTTGAGCAAACAGGATTTTCACCATTCATAATCTTTGCTGGGTCACTGTATTCGCTACTACAGGAATATTTCAAAGCTGACGATCTCCGTTGCCTTTGGTTTGGCTTATCTTTTGGTGGGGTAGGCCTAAAACCAGTGTTATGTTCACAGTCTGATCCTTTATTAGAAACATTTCCATTTTGGATGTATTGTTTTGTATTCTGCTGAGATACTTGACTCTCTCTATCATTGGCTGAACTATTGTCGGTGGAGTCTTTACACTTACTTTCTTTATCACAGGTTGAAGAGACCCTTGAATTGGCACTACAAGATTTTCCAGAATTGGGATATCTGACATTATGTCTAGAGCTGGCTGAGTGTGATATGCTTGATGACCGTGATTTATTAATTAGACTGGTATTTCTGTCTTCTTCTGGTCCTGACATATTGTCATCTCCTGGTTTACCTAATGAACAGTTATCATCGCAAACAGGGATCTTTGTAGTTGGTTGTCCTTCTTGACCATGACAAGACGTAGAATCAGTCCAAGAGGAAACAGACTGAAATGATGTTTGAGACTGGAGTTTGACTTCATGTGTTTCTGATCTGATAGAAGAACAAGATTCTTGCAGCTCTGAGGCCACCTCACATTGGTCAGGGATATTATTAGCATGCACATGAATACTGACATTTTCCTTTGGATTAATCGAAGAGCAAGGGGACCTGGGAGGATCTATTTTGTTACTAGTGTTTTTGCTAACTCTCTTTTTCTTATGAGTGGAGTGGCACGAAGACTTCGTTGAACACTTTTCACAGTCACTGAGACTTATTCTTGCAGAGTGCTGAACAGGTCCATTCTCCTGACCACTGTCTATTTCATCATTGCTAGTTCTGTGGCATTCAATGAGCTGAGCTGTGGAACTGCTTAAGCACATTTCCTCACAATTGTTATATACATTTGAGATGCTAAGAAGGTTTGTTGGTGTAGACATACTAGGACTCTCTTGCCTTTCTACCATCTTTAGGCTTAAATTTGATTGGCCACAAATTGTTTCAGCACTCACTCTATTCTTCACTTTCCTATGACTACTTCTACTAGACCGAACTGGAGATTGGGAAAGTACACTAATTCTTTGGCTACAGTTTTTATTATTTATCTCATGGCTGGAAGATGGTGTTGGGGATAGCTCACTCCACTCTTCAATACTGGCACTGTGGCTTGTCATATTAACAGACTCTTTAAAATCCTCCAAAACAGTTTCATTTAGCAACGAATTTTCAGTTTTTGAACTAGACCGTGACTTTCTTTGTCTCTCCCCTGTGCTTTTACGTCCAATTTCTGTGTTAATTTCCCTGTTTGAAGCAGCAGTAGATTGTCCACTGCAGTTGGTGCATTGACTTACTGCAGAGTATGTCACCCTAGTCTCTCCGTGTTCTTTAGTTTCTGAATAATGCGAAGACCTGTGCACAATGTGTTCTGTATACTCTTCTGAAGAAGTCCTATGAAGGCTGTCTATAGATGTCTTTTGATTGCATATTACTCTCTTATGTGAAGAGGAGCTGGAGACTGAAGATCGAGTCTGCCAGGCACCCCTGCTGGTATAGTCTTGAGGTTGGTTGACATGCATAGGGTTTTTCCAGATATCATATTCTTGGCATTGCAATCCGCAATGGGCACAGCAGACATCTTCAAGTTCTTCATAATTGGGTTTTGAGCTATATGACTCACCATCACAGGGGTAAAATGATTCATCTGTTTCTGAAAAAAGTTCTGGGTTCAAACCTTTCCTGGTCATTGTTTCATCCTCATCACATAAGCTAAGTTGTTCGCATTTGGCCTTACCCGCATTGCTAGATTTTTTTATCTGTGTTGACCACTGAAGCGTTTCTTCATTTAACAAGCGAAAACGTACCTTCATCTCTACTGAGAGGCTACCGTCCTTATTGACATGAACTCTTTTTTCAATATCCTCATTGACCAAGGAATGAGAACTGTCTTCTGATTTTGTATGCGGGCACGCCTTGGAGGAAGATGCATAACCGCTATTCATTGGGGACATGTTGAGATCATTTGGGTAGGACTTCTCAGATGACAAAGAAAACCTGGTCTTTCCACTGGACGCAGTCCTTGGATGGATAACACTTTTTTTAGCTTTCAGGCCAAAGTTTGCTGGATCACGTTGATGTGCAGTAAGATAAAAAAAAAAAAAAAGAGAGAGAGAGAAATAGCATTAAAATTTTGTTTTCACATGTCCTTTCCATTCATATATCATGTTTTATAAAACATTAAACAATACAATACTATATTATACTATCATTTTGTGTACATGCATGTTGTGAAACAGACAAGCGATAAATTAATATCATGAAGTACCTTGGGCTCTTCTCTAAATTTTT
Source organism: Xenopus laevis (assembly GCF_017654675.1). Lineage (NCBI taxonomy): Eukaryota > Metazoa > Chordata > Amphibia > Anura > Pipidae > Xenopus > Xenopus laevis. The sequence continues at coordinate 162,952,046 of NC_054379.1, read as the reverse complement.
GAGGGAAAATACTAGGGATGCACCAAATCCAGGATTCAGTTCGGGATTCGGCCAGGATTCAGTCTTTTTCATAAGGATTTGGATTTGAAAATCATGTGACTTTTCATCACACAAACAAGGAAGTAAAAAAATGTACATTTAGATGTATAGTCACTTAAAAGCCATCCTATGCTTAAAGGGATACTGTCATGGGAAAAAAAAATTTTCATAATGAATCAGTTAATAGTGCTGCTCCAGCAGAATTCTGCACTGAAATCCATTTCTCAAAAGAGCAAACAGATTTTTTTATATTCAATTTTGAAATCTGACATGGGGCTAGACATATTGTCAATTTCCCAGCTGCCCCAAGTCATGTGACTTGTGCTCTGATAAACTTCAATCACTCTTTACTGCTGTACTGCAAGTTGGAGTGATATCACCCCCTCCCTCCCCCCCCCCCCCAGCAGCCAAACAAAAGAACAATGGGAAGGTAACCAGATAACAGCTCCCTAACACAAGATAACAGCTGCCTGGTAGATCTAAGAACAGCACTTAATAGTAAAAACCCAGGTCCCACTGAGACACATTCAGTTACATTGAGAAGAAAAAACAGCAGCCTGCCAGAAAGCATTTCTCTCCTAAAGTGCAGGCACAAGTCACATGACCAGGGGCAGCTGGGAAATTGACAAAATGTCTAGCCCCATGTCAGATTTCAAAATTGAATATAAAAAAATCTGTTTGCTCTTTTGATAAATGGATTTCAGTGCAGAATTCTGCTGGAGCAGCACTATTAACTGATGCGTTTTGAAAAAAAAATGTTTTCCCATGACAGTATCCCTTTAAGTATAAGACAGACTTTCCAATCCTTGAGATGCATATTAATGGTACTTTCTAAGTTTATCTTGTGCAAGTTATCTTCGCTGTTGCAAGTTACTACATGACTGGCATCAGACATTGCTTTATGGACTCCCAGATTAACTCTGGATGGTAAAACTCAAAGGGAAAAGCAGTAAATGTCTTTTTCATTGATCCCAAAGTAAACAACCAGCTTTAACATCTGACAGTGCCTTTCTATGCATGAGTGAGTCGCCATTAGCTTCATTCAGTAATCTTGTACCATAGAAATGATAGCTTTGATGAGTTGGGATACTGGGACTGGCCACCCATACAGAACAGGAGCATGGAGCACTCCGCTGGCAGGTGCAAAAAAGCCCTGTACTTATATTCTACCCTTATGGCAGCTGGGAGAGACAAGACTGTCTGCCTGGGACCTGCTACCACTGATCTCTGCACATCCACAAAATCCTCCATAATGGGCAGAGAGCAGTGAGACCCCAAATGCAAGTGGTTCTTGTCTGTGGACTAAGGGGCCTGATTTGAGCCCATAAGTGTTCTGAAACTTGTGTTTTTGGGGTCATACTAAATAACCCTTATAAAAATAATAATAATAAAGTGCACAAAATCTGGTTACTAAACACAATAGGGTTTATTTACTATGGGTACCAGGGCAAGTGCTGGAGATTAAACCCTTATGAGTCTATACCCTAAACAATTGTACTGGACCCATAGTGACGTATAAGTTGTACTTAATACTTAATAATATTATTAAATTATATTAATGATTCTAAGGTTATTTAAAATGAAAATTGCCACTGAAAGTCTGTCCTTTGCTATTCTCTTCTCAGATTGTCTAACTACAGAAAGAGTGAACAGAAGTCAACTCTTCTCCGGCCAGGACTACAGTTCCCACAATGCCTTGCACACTTCTGTTTTTCTTCTACTTGCATCGCAGAACATATATATATAATTTATATATGAGAAAAAAAGAAAGCGCTTTTTGTTATGACCAAATAACTGCATTTTTGTCTCATCAGTCCAAAGCACTTTGTTCCAAAATGACTGTGTCTTGTCTAAATGAGCTTTTCCATACAACAAGCGATTGTGTTTGTGTGAGTGCAGAAAGGGCTTCTTTCTCATCCCCCTGCCATACACATGTTCTTTGTGCAAATTGTGCTGAATTGTAGAACGATGTACAGATACACCTGCATCTGCAGCAAGATGTTCTTGCAGGTCTTTGGAGATGATCTTTGGGTTGTCTGTAACCATTCTCACAATCCTCCGCATATGCCGCTCCTATATTTTACTTGGCCTGTCAGACCTGGGTTTTACAGCAACTGTGCCTGTGGCCTTCCATTTCCTGATTACATTCCTTACAGTTGAAACTGACAGTTTAAACCTCTGAGATAACTTTTTGTAGGCTTCCCCTAAACCATGATACTGAACAATCTTTGTTTTACATCTTTTGAGAGTTGCTTTGAGGATCCCATGCTGTCACTCTTCAGAGGAGAGTCAAACAGAAGCACAACTTGCAATTGGTCACCTTAAATACCTTTTCTCATGATTGGACACACCTGCCTATGAAGTTCAAGGTTTAAAGTGATACTGACACTAAAAAAAATACTTTTTAAAATATGAATGTACATTAAAAGTTAAAGTTTCTAATGCTAACGGACTCCTGCTGCACAAATATGGCAGCCCAATGTTAGACGATCACCGGGAGTCAGTTAGGTGATGTAAACACATTGGGCAAATACTTTATGGCAAAATTATAAGAAGCATGCAAAGTCAATTTTATGGTAGATGTAAAAAATGGTTCAATTTCTGGTGTCAGTATCTCTTTAACAAGCTAATCCAACTAATTTGGTGTTGCCAGTAATCAGTATTGAGCAGTTACATAAATTCAAATTAGCAAAATTACAAGGGTACCCAAAATTTTTGCACATCCAGTTTTTCACATTTGATTTAATTTCATACAACTGAATACTGCTTCACTAAAAATCTTTTTTCAGAAAACACCCCATACCATACTTTTTGTTGAAAGTGTAGTAAATTATCATGCAGGCTGAGAGGGGTTCCCAAACTTTTTCCTATGACTGTATATACAGGTATGGGACTTGTTATCCAGATGCTGGACCTAGGATTTTCTGGATAATGGATCTTTCTGTAATTTGGATATTCATAACTTAATACCTTTCTACTAGAAAATCATGTAAAATTAAATAAACCCAATAGGCCGGTTTTGCTTCCAATAAGGATTAATTATATCTTAGTTGGGATCGAGTACAAGGTACTGATTTATAATTACAGAGAAAAAGGTAATCATTTTTTTAAAATCTGGATTATTTTGATAAAATGTAGTCTATGGGAGACGGCCTTTTCATAATTCAGAGCTCTCTGGATAACGGGTTTCCAGGTTAACGTATCCCATACCTGTATATATATATTATATATATATATATATATATATATATATATATATATATATATATATATATATATATATATATATATATATATATATATATATATATAGAGATAGAAACTGGAATACTGGTTTACTGGAAATGTACTTCATATTGCAATTCTTTCTTTAGGTGCATATCCCCTTTCAAAATAAATACGCAAGTGGGAATAATGGCCTTTAAATGTCTGCTGTTATGTTTGCTGTATCCAATTTGAAGTCTCTCTTTGTGCCCTGGATTAATGAGTTTCTTTAGGTCGGTGTCTCTGAGATTAAAGCTGATAATAGCAGCAGCTCCATAATGCAGGGGGTGAGCTGGTATTGAGCTTTAGCCACACAATCCGTGTGAGACAGAATATATCTTTAGGTATAGAGTAAACAGTACAAGTAGCTTCTCATATCTAAGTATTTTGCATTTATTGATTTAGTAAAGACAAACCTTCATGACTGACACCTTCAATTCATGGGTAAGTTGGAGGGGGGCTGTAATGAGTAGTTTAAATAAGGTGTTTCTCTAAAATTGCCCTATTATAGTAATTGTCCCACAGAATTCTTGCCCTAGGAGCTCACCATTCTTCCTATTGTCCATGCTCGCGCTTGTAACCGCCGGATGAGATCGGAGGCCAGGAAGCTTTTCAGCAACACTTTTCCTGGCATTTTCCAGATGAATTGGTTTGAAGGGTTCCCGTCCCACACAGATGAGGAGGCTCGGGACCTGTGACACGGCTTGGATGCTTTCAATCTGGAATTAAAGAGCATGTGTGTTACACAACTCCTATCAAGCCTGGGGCATGGACAATGATGGTCAAGTATCCAACATCTTGAGACACTGGAGCTGATCTAAATATAAATCAGCTTCCAATCAACAAGTCAGATCTCATTTAACTATCTAGTGTTTATGTTATACCCCCTATACAGTGCCCTCCCAACAGCATTGCCCCCCTATAGCCTTAGTACAGAACTGTGCAGGGGATTTAACATTCAGCATAAGCAGTTGTCTTATATTGCCTGTATGTTGGGATAAGTCCAGAAGAAGTGGAAAAAAAGTTTGAAATAAAGGTTGTTAGGTTGAAGTCCTGAGTGCCGGTTTTTCTTTTCTAAGTGTGTCAATCAAGGGTTGCCGATCCCTTTTAACTGAGCACCGGACCAGCTGTAATTTGAGAGGCCAGGGTGTGCTGGTGGGTTTTTGGAAATTAGACTGTTAGGTTGAAGGCCCATGGTGTGGAGACTTGTAGTTATCAGATATGTTCTATGCAGCATTGTATAAGGCTACTAATCATGGAGTGTAAGTATGAGTGAAATTATCCCAGTCATCTATGTCTAGTTTAGGTGCCTCGTAAGTCCAACTGCAGATATTGGTAGAAAACGGTTCTTGGGACTTTATTTGTAGCAAGGATCTCATATTTAAAGGCCTTTACTAGAGTAGAGCTGTAGAGCTAGCATTCTTGGAATGGTGGGAACACACATCCTTGGCACTCACCACTGGATTGGGATGTTTGATAAGAACCTATAAGGGGAGGACGAGACATTCCACCAAGTGGGAGAAGAAAAATGAGATATACATTAACTGTTAGACTAAGTAGCTCTAAAAAAGCGAGAAAGCCATAAACCACTCTGGTTCTTGGGAGCAGTCAGTGATTTAAGCAAACGTGTGGCTGCTATAAAGGGACAGTCCATGGAAACCAGCACCAAAGTGTCCAAAGAAACTCCTCTTAGACTTCAATGTATTGTCCGGTGATACTGGGATGAACAAGAATAGTGACACATTTCCAGGCACATGAGCACTTGTCAGTACATTCATGTCTATGGGGTGGGTGCTGTGTATTTGGGGTGGAAATCAGCTCCACATGTCATTGCCCTATGATGTTATTCCAAAAATCACCCATCCATCCAAGCCATGGGCAAGAATCAAGATGCTTCCTTAATGGACTCCCCAATTCTTGAATCTCATCAGGTTGGCAGTAGAAGGGGAACAATCTTTACTTAGAAGAGTACATACCCCTCCTTCTTTGTCATAAAGAAAATCTAGAGCCATATGATTTTGTAAGGCAACCTTACAATTATTGGTAGTCATTTGTCTCAATGACAGTTTTAGAAGGGAAGATAATGAATAAGAATCACTCAGTTTCTGAAACATCCCATCCATCAGGAATTGCTTTTCTTTCAGTGGTGGAACATATGTCTATGACACGCTGATAACTCCTATGCTTCAAGACCTAGCTTCGTTCCGCCCAGTAGACATACCAGTGATCTTTTTACCAATACAGTGTAACAGGAATATCCTTATTATTTCAGGTGCAACTAATTCTATTGTACAAACTCCGGAAGCTCAAGGTGGCAGCCAATCAAATGCCTTTCTATTATAAATACAGCCAGTAGTACCTCCACTACTAAGATTAATGCATATGCTGGAGTATCCAGTGGTTATACAAATATATGAATATTAAGTGCTATGTCAAGGAGATTAATAAATCATTGATCTGTCTCACTTTTCCATACAATTCATAGTAACCCCTATCATAGAGGAATCTTTCCTGTTCATAGAGATATAACTACAAGCCCAATACATCTTTTGATTTGAGTCTGGCTTGGTCTCAGGGATAAACATATTTAATACTGAACAAAGACATGCTGTTAGGTGAAAAGGCAAATAGCTTAAGTCCTGTTAAATAATATACAGCTTGTTCAGCTTCCTTAACTAAACCTGTAGACTTCTCCTCTTTACTCAAAGTTCCCTGACCTTTATAACTCAGCCTGAATCTTGTGCCTTTATATGGTCACAGAACAACCCCTAAGTGACTTCTAATATCCTTATCATTTACAGTAGGGGGTACGTTATCCCTTATAATACATGAGTGATACTCAGAGTTCCCTGTATAACTCAGCCTGCAGCCTTGTGCCTTTATATGGTCACAGAACAACCCCTCAGTGACTTCTAATATCCTTATCATTTACAGTAGGGGGTACGTTATCCCTTATAATACATGAGTGATACTGAGAGTTCCCTGTATAACTCAGCCTGAATCTTGTGCCTTTATATGGTCACAGAACAACCTCACAGTGACTTCTAATATCCTTATCATTTACAGTAGGGGGTACATTATCCCTTATAATACATGAGTGATACTCAGAATTCCCTGCATAACTCAGCCTGCAGCCTTGTGCCTTTATATGGTCACAGAACAACCCCTCAGTGACTTCTAATATCCTTATCATTTACAGTAGGGGGTACATTATCCCTTATAATACATGAGTGATACTCAGAGTTCCCTGTATAACTCTGCCTGCAGCCTTGTGTCTTTATATGGTCACAGAACAACCCCTCAGTGACTTCTAATATCCTTATCATTTACAGTAGGGGGTACATTATCCCTTATAATACATGAGTGATACTCAGAGTTCCCTGTATAACTCAGCCTGCAGCCTTGTGCCTTTATATGGTCACAGAACAACCCCTCAGTGACTTCTAATATCCTTATCATTTACAGTAGGTGGTACATTATCCCTTATAATACATGAGTGATACTCAGAGTTCCCTGTATATCTCAGCCTGCAGCCTTGTGCCTTTATATGGTCACAGAACAACCCCCCAGTAACTTCTAATATCCTTATAATTTACAGTAGGGGGTACATTATCCCTTATAATACATGAGTGATACTCAGAGTTCCCTGTATATCTCAGCCTGCAGACTTGTGCCTTTATATGGTCACAGAACAACCCCTCAGTGACTTCTAATATCCTTATTCATTTACAGTAGGGGTACATTATCCCTTATAATACATGAGTGATACTCAGAGTTCCCTGTATAACTCAGCCTGCAGCCTTGTGCCTTTATATGGTCACAGAACAACCCCCCAGTAACTTCTAATATCCTTATCATTTACAGTAGGGGGTACATTATCCCTTATAATACATGAGTGATACTCAGAGTTCCTTGTATAACTCAGCCTGCAGCCTTGTGCCTTTATATGATCACAGAACAACCCCTCAGTGACTTCTAATATCCTTATCATTTACAGTAGGGGGTACATTATCCCTTATAATACATGAGTGATACTCAGAGTTCCCTGTATATCTCAGCCTGCAGCCTTGTGCCTTTATATGATCACAGAACAACCCCTCAGTGACTTCTAATATCCTTATCATTTACAGTAGGGGGTACATTATCCCTTATAATACATGAGTGATACTCAGAGTTCCCTGTATATCTCAGCCTGCAGCCTTGTGCCTTTATATGGTCACAGAACAACCCCCCAGTAACTTCTAATATCCTTATCATTTACAGTAGGGGGTACATTATCCCTTATAATACATGAGTGATACTCAGAGTTCCATGTATAACTCAGCCTGCAGCCTTGTGCCTTTATATGGTCACAGAACAACCCCTCAGTGACTTCTAATATCCTTATAAATTACAGTAGGGGGTACATTATCCCTTATAATACAGAGTTCCCTGTATAACTTGTGCCTTTATATGGTCACATAGTTGCACAGGACTAGCCTAATGCATTCGGGCAAATATGTAAGGCAATGTTCTACATTTGTTGTGCAAATATAACTCAAATTTGTACATGCAGATAAGAAAATACAGATGCAATGCACCATTAGTGTCCACCAATTCGGACTAAAGTGGGAGAGGGGCTGAGCAGGGTTATTGCAGCTGGTGCATGTGCAGAGTCTTTGAATAACCATCATCATCATCATCATCAGTTAAATCCAATATGATGTCCCAAGCTATGGATGTCTGTCTCCAGTGGGAGACTGGGAGGTTTAATGTAGCTAAATCCAGAGCAGGGAAGTCTCAGAGAAGCCCCCACACTCAGGAAAAAAACCAATGAAAAATACAAACTACATATTATTATTGTGCTGTGTAATATTTGTTGCTATTGTGATGTTCTAGTTGTTGTTGATCTTCAACTCCCAACGCTGCATTCACAGCTGAAGCCTATCAAAGATTTCTGAGAGTTGCAGGGCCATAAATGGACCTTCCTGGTTGGCCAACAAGACTAAACAGTATGAATTATCAATGTTATGTAGACGACAAAGTGTAGTAATTGGCTTTGCACAAGTAACAAGGAAATGGAATATAACTGAGCAGAAGCTTTGAGCACGTCAAATCCCAGAGAACAAAGTCTGATTAAAAGTTAAATATGCCTAATCTGGTAATGCCATGGAATTTCCAGCACTCCAGAGTCATGTGATCAGTAACCACACTTTACAATGGTGTAACTGGAAGATATTGGGCCTAAACATATAAAATTGCCACTCAGTGGATTACTGTCATTCTCCCATGGCCTTCAGCAATTTCACATCACCATTAATCTCCATGGAGTTTTAAAAATGTAACGCAAATTTATATGTGTGTGTGACTTGCCATATGTGGGGCATTTTCCTTTCAAAATTCAGATTCTGTAGGGCACATAATAATGATATGCGATGACATGACGTTACTGTGAGATCAAAATCAGTTTTCATGCAGTAGGACCATAATAAAGAATGACTAAGAGTCATCAGAGTTTGTATCATGGATGGCCATAGTAAAAAGTTTAAAAGAAGGTTGACTGATTGCAAGTGGTCTGAGGAGAATAGAACACTGGGCAAGGGTGGGGTGTGCAAACGTACAACCTTATATTCAGTATATTTGACTGAAACAGATCAGTTTTCCAATATTAAGGACAGTGGTCCTCTTGGAGGTTCAACCTTTAGTCATTGTCCCCTAAGCTAATAACAAGTTTAGAGATATATAGAATCTATAAAGTAATTTAGCAATAGTTCCAGAAATCAATCAATGATATCAAATAAGCCCCCCCCCCCAAAAAAAAAAATCACCCTATCTGACCTTCAGGTTTTGCTGGAGCAAGTAGCAGAGTAAATAATCATTCTGCCCAAATCCCATTCTATATGGCCTTCAGGTGGCTGAACCTCAACTGACACTTATCGAAGACCTCCAAGGAGACAAGCCCCACAGTTTGGTAACTGATTTAGGAGATTAAGTAAGACAAACTTTCCTACAGGGTTAAGTATCTTCTGAGGATCAAGTAAACTATACCGCATGCTGGAAGTGGAAATATCACCACCAACGATTCTAAAGATTTAAAGCAGAAGAGAAAAATGGTGCCAAATACTGTTAGTGCACATGGGTAAATGTCCATGTGCTCCAGTAATCCATTTCTTCCAATCAGACTTTGCTTTCATCTACAAGTAGCATTAAACCAGTCAAAGCTAAATTCAGATTTCCCATTATGGGTTATTGCAAATTAGGCCTATATTGCTATATAACCCTTATCATGTGTGTGTAGTTATATATTTGGCAGTGACTACATATGTCTTTAGCCAGTGAATTATAATTCAATTATAGCTGAATGGCTGCACGTGCAGCACTCAAATATGGTGTTACTATTGCCTTCTTGCCCTACTGTCTCCATCTTGCCCTACTGTCTCCATCTTGCCCTACTGTCTCCATATTGCCCTACTGTCTCTATCTTGCCCTACTGTCTCCATCTTGTTCTACTGTCTCCATCTTTCCCTACTGTCACCAACCATCTTGCCCTACTGTCTCTATCTTGCCCTACTGTCTCCATCTTGTTCTACTGTCTCCATCTTGTTGTACTGTCTCCATCTTTCCCTACTGTCTTCATCTTGCCCTACTGTCACCATCTTGCCCTACTGTCTCCATCTTGCCCTATTGTCTCCATCTTGCCCTACTGTCTCCATCTTTCCCTACTGTCTCCAACTTGCCTTACTGTCTCCATCTTGCCCTACTGTCTCCACCTTGCCTTACTGTCTCCATCTTGCCCTACTGTCTCCATCTTGCCCTACTGTCTCCAAGTTGCCCTACTGTCTCCATCTTGCTCTACTGTCTCCATCTTGCCCTACTGTCTCCATCTTTCCCTACTGTCTCCATCTTGTCCTACTGTCTCCATCTTGCCCTACTGTCAGCGAAATCTATTAACCATTGGGGTATATGCTATCTAGCAGTGAGCACTGTGATCAGGTCCAATACCATGTCTTTAAAAATTTAAAGACAACCATAGTATCTCACTTCAAACATTTATTTGTGAAAAATCACCAATAACAATATAAATAGCATTTAATCATTGAAAAATAGACATGAAATACCTTCCTCCATATCACACCACAAGGCAGTGTCTCCCCCTGTCTGCATTCCTCATATCAGCCACTCTCTCCTGGCACTTCATACTATTAGGAGCTTCATCAGAGGAGGTCCACCTCTGTAGTGATAAAAATTGTGTATTTGCATTGCATTTTATGTACAACCAACATTTCAAACCGTCGGTTGTAGAAACTGTGCAATAATACACTATTTTTGACACTACAAGACTCTTGGTGCTGGTTTGTGATTTATATTTGAGGAATATACTGTATATAGGAATGTACAGTATTTTCCTGGTAATAGGATTCACTTCACTTCCACAGGGCTTGCTGCTCATGTAATGCTGGAGACACTGCTTATAGGTTAATAAGAAAGAAGACTCAGAAATAACTTGGGGCTTAAGCACTCTTAAGTATCCTGAGATTTACCCTGATTCTGAATGTTCTCATGTGTAAAGCTGTTGTTTTCTCTATAAGGCAAAATATAACCCAAGGAAGAAAATCCCATTATATCATGTCTAGAGATCACTCAAATATTCATTACACTGAACAGTCGCACTCTCTGTGTTATAGTCATAGGTGGGGTCCTTGTTCCTTAGAGGAATTTTGCTTTCCATTAATGGCATTACTATGGTACTCAGCACAAACCACGTAAATATACTGATTTTGAATAGTGAAAGGGCTTTCCAGGAAGGGGGCAGAGTTTAGGCAGATTATGGCATAGCTAGATATAACTGGTCAGAATGAAGTGAAATAAATGTTATATATATGATGATAAAAATCAGCTTAGAGGGGCTCAAATTTAGGGTGAGTACTTGACCATTAGGAGACCTTTAATTGAAGAAGACAGTCTTCATTGTTCGTAATGAAAATTATTAGGTGGGCACATCCATGCTAATATTGGCATCTAGTTAGGACAACACTGACCAAACTGTCCTGAATTCTCCCCACAACTGCCCAACCTTTCAGTCTAACACAGGGATCCCCAACCTTCTGAGCCTGTGAGCAACATTTAGAAGTGTAAGGAGTTGGGGTCGCAACACTAGCATGATAAATGTTCCTAGGAAACCAAATAAGGGCTGTGATTGGCCATTTAGTAGCCCCCATGTGGATTGTCAACCTACATTGAGGCTCTGTTTGGCAGTACACCTGGTTTTTGTGCAACTAAAACTTGCCTCCAAGCCTGGAATTCAAAAATAAGCACCTGCTTTGAGGCAACTGGGAGCAACATCCAAGGGGTTGGAGAGCAACATGTTACTCACGAGCTACTGTTGGGGATCACTGGCCTAACACAAGATGAATATTTCGAACGAACATGGATGCCAAATCTGTTCTGCCAAAACTCTTGTTGGTCCATATATGCGGTTGTCAGTTTAAATGCCAACAATGATCAACCAGTGGTTCTGAACATTTCTATATGTCTGTATTTGGACAATTGTGCGTTCTACATGTGACAACTAACTGACTAACTAGTCTGGTTATGTTGGGCCTACAAGCCTATGGTTGAAATTGTCTACAGATCTGCATATATAATAAGGATTTAATAATGTGTACTTAGCTTTAACTCCCCTGTTTTCTTTCTTTCAACAATTTTATTATCAAGCAGTGCAGTTATTTTCCCCCAGTAATCTCGTTGCTGTGTTTCACATGGTGTATAACTGTAGGATACATCTCCTCTTGTCCTAATCTTCTAAATACCTCTACTTGCACCTCATGTGGTTGGTCTGATAGGCCTACTCACACTATGCACTTCTATAAAAGGTCTAGTTTTCCAATCAGATCACATAAAGGGAACTTCATTAGAAGGCAGCTGGTACAACTTTGCCCATGCCGGGGAGTACCCAACTTTTTTTTTTACCCGTCAGTCACATTCTAATGTAAAAGAGTTGGGGAACAACACAAGCATGAGAAAAAATCCTGGGGGTGCCAAATAAGAGCTGTGATTGGCTATTTAACATAGTAAGTTAGGTTGAAAAAGACACACATCCATTAATTTCAACCCTTGAACTATATTTTTACCTGCCTAACTGCTAGTTGATCCAGCAACCTTTGTAGTCCCTTTGTAGACTGGGACTCTGTTTGGCAATACACCTGGTTTTTATACAACCAAAACTTCAGGAATTCAAAAATAAGCACCTGCTTTGAGGCCACTGGGAGCAACATACAAGGGGTTGGAGAGCAACATGTTGCCCATGAGCCACTGGTTAGGGATGATATGCTGTATAGTTAAATCCTACAATGCAATGATGTCAGGTAAATGTCTAAAGACAGCTCATGAGTTCAGACCTTTAGGCATTTGACAAAACAAATTACCTTAAACCCACCACCACCCTGTATAAATTAGTGTTGTAATTAATATATAAATATAAACATATATATAAAAAAAATTTAAATGGTGCTTAGTGATGTCATCATGAATCACATGCTTGATGATGTCATATGTGTCACATGAAATTTGTGTATTGTAAAAGAACAGGGGATATAGTTTTCTTTGATAAACGCACTGACCCTCACTGTTCCTCTCTCTCTAAAGGCAATGTGGAATCGAGGTTGAACTGGGGAAGAACGTCAAAGATGACTGAGGATTACATATTAACAGCACAGGGGGAGACGGTTCTGGGCACACCATCCATCTGCCACCCACCCAAAAGGTCACCACCTGTATAACTGCTTTTGTAGAGTAAGCTATTCTGTTCTCTATACTAAAGGCCCCCATACACGGGCCGATAAAAGCTGCAGACAGACCATAGAGATCCGCCAAACAAGGGGATCTCTACGTCTATGGCCACCTTAAGGGGATTATTTACTAAACTCCGAATAAAAAAATCATGAAAAGTTCGTGATTTTTTATTTATTAAATTGAACGAGTTTTCGCGCAAAAAGTTTTCGGGCAAAAAGCATGAGAAATCTCAGTTTTCGGGTGAAAAATCCGAAAAAATCATGAAAATCGGATGAAAAATCTAAAAAAAATCGTGAAAATCTGATTTTTACCCGCAAAGCAAATTTTCAGGAAAATATAATAATAAATAAAAAATCCAAGCAGATTTGATCGGACTTTGTAGCAGAAAATATTGAGATAAATTCGGACTTTGATAAATAACCCCCTCAAAGGGCAAAGTTTTCAAATTTAAAAAAAAAAAATTGTCTCATACATTTACCAGGGTTGGTTTATCTCCCAGCTTGCCTCATGGCACAGACGTCACTAACTAACAAGCCTGCATTTCATGAGATTTTTTTAAATAAACACAAGAAACTACCCAGGGTTCTACCAGCATAGACCAACTTACCTTTCTTCCATCTACAGTGTAAATTCTTCGTACAGTATATTGCAAGAGATCCGATGCTTCCTCAAGGAATGTTTTTAGGTTTCGCCCGTTGGTGCGGTTTAGAATAATAGAACGCCTAACTGTTGGGTCTCCATTCTTCACAAGAGTGATTTTCTTGCGTACCCTGGGAACTTGCTGGAAGTGTGTTGCAGTATATTCATCCTCATGCTCATCTTGTCTACTCTGTTTTCGGGCACTGGCTGGGGGACCAGGCCGCTGTACAGCCATCTTGTGTCCTGGCTTGCTGGGAGCAATGGGCTGAACATATTTCTTATCAGAACATATATAGCTCCCACCATCTACCAGCTGTTCCAGTCTGTTAACACTGTGAGTCCCACGAGGAGTTGTTATGGTCCTAACACCAAATGGCAAAGGGACACGATTGGAGAGATCATCCATGAGAGCGCTGAAGCTTTTAAAACTACGATGGTTGATAGCCATTTTGACTCCACCAAACTGAGGGTCTCCGCTCTTATAAAATGTTATCTTCTTGGCTGGGGCCACTTTGGTCACCTGATGGCCTCTGGGGACAATAGGGAGGGTCTGCTCAGGACTAGGGGCGGTATCCATATAGCCATCTCCTGTGGGACTGTCCATTGTAATTGTTGGAACTGGAATTAAAGCAGAAAGATAACATTTAGACTTTTACAGAGTTTTGTAGATTTCAGTTAAGACACACATGGGAATTAAAATGGCTTGCCCCTAAAATGTAACAAAGATTGCCCAGCGACCCCTAGCAACCAATAAGATATTTCGTTTTAAACTATTAAATGATGCACTAGTTAGGGGATTAGCCGCTCTGTATTCATGAGGAGCGCATCCCCCTGCCCATCCTTCATGAATACAGAGCTGCTAAACATATACAGCACTGTATTCAGGGGGGTCTCTACAGGTGCTCTGAAACTGAACCCAGAGACAGCAGCAATTTGGCAAAGGAGAAAGGCATTGTGCAAAGTTAAAAAAAAAACTGGGCAGAATTTTTTTGCAATTTGCACACTGCCTTCCCATAATCCCTTTTCTTTATATGAATCGTAAAGCCACTAGGCACTGGTTACATTTGCTTATTAAAAGAGAAGTAAACTTTAAAAATTAATATGGCTATAAATGGCATATTTTATATACTGAGTATATTGCACCAGCCCAAAGTTTGAGCTTGTCAATAGCAGCAATGATCCAGGACTTCAAACTTGTCACAGGGGGTCACCATCTTGGAAAGTGTCTGTGACACTCACATGCTCAGTGGGCTCTGATTGGCTGTTGAGAAGCTAAGCTTAGGGCTCGTCACTAATTATCCAGCAGAAAATGAGCTTCCCTGGCTGTAATATAAGCTGATGCTACAGGTTTGCTGATTATTCAATTCTGGTTTCTGTGCTGCCATGTAGTAATTATGTGTATTAATTACTAATCAGCCTTATATTGGGACATTTCTATTCTATGTGTACTGTATATTGTGAGTGGGTCCCTAAGCTCAGTAAGTGACAGCAGCACAGAGCATGTGCAGTGAATCAGCAGAAAAGAAGATGGGGAGCTACTGGGGCATCTTTGGAGAATCATATCTTTACTGCTAAAGTGCTGGGGTTGCATTGGGCTGGTACAGAAGCACAAAACATCATGTACAACATTTCTTTAGTTAGGATTTACTTCTCCTTTGAGTAAACTCTCCATCAGATCCTACAGGGTATGCCTTTATCTCAGATACTTTATTGGGTTTCTAACTCTTTTTGCCATTTACCAGGTTAGCGCTCCTTTATATCGGAACAGCACATATTTATAACAAAAGTCAATTCCCAGTATTTATTTTAGGAATGCACCGAATCCACTATTTTGGATTCGGCAGAAACCCCGAATCCTTTGCGAAAGATTCGGCCGAATACCGAACCGAATCCAAAACCTAATTTGCATATGCTAATTAGGGCTGGTAAGTGGAAACCATTTTTTACTTCCTTGTTTTGTGACAAATAGTCATGCGATTTCACTCCCTGCCCCTAATTTGCATATGCAAATTAGGATTAGGATTCAGATTCGGTTCGACTGGGCCGAATCCGAATCCTGCTGAAAAAAGCCGAATCCTGAACCAAATCCTGGATTCGGTGCATCCCTAATTTATTTAAATATTCACAAGATATTTTCATGGTGAACAGTTAACAGTACTAATCAGAAATCCCTATGAAATCCACTCCACAAACTGATTATGTAACAGCATTTCTCTTACAATTATCAGGAAAGGCTAAAAACAATTGCACAATTCCAGCTTTTACAATGTGGATTTGCTGCACAACCTTCAGGCTGGGCCCCAGAGTCAGTGGCCCAAACCCCATAAGGGCCAGCACAACAGTTTGGGAACATGTGATTTAAAGGAGGCCCATTAACACAAGGTTATTATTGCTTCTATAGCTTTAAGGTTACGGCAAGTGGTAACCAGATACGTCTCAGGAATGAAACCAAAACCAATAAATACAGCAGTTCTGCAATGTACCGTCAATGTTACAGAATTAACAGTAACAAATCATTGTGACTGTATCTCTTTGTCTATTTGACAAGGATTAACTGGCTGAGAGATCAAAACTTGGTCAAACCCACATAATCCAAAACAAAAACAATACCTAAATATTTGCTTTTTGGGATCAGCCAGACTAATATTTGGGCCATGGTGAACTGCCAAGAGAGAGGCACGTATTCCTTTCTAAAACACGCTCAAAACATGTGACAATTTTTCAAAGTTTTGGTGACAACAGAAAGGCTGATTGATTAAAGATCAATTTGTAACTATTACTGAATTTTTAGGAATCAAAATTATATGATCAGCTGTGATTTCATTTATTTTTATTTCAATATTTATCATTTTCTCAGCCTTTAAGATTTGCTATGGCAGAATATGACGGACCAGGATGCCAAATCCCACAGAAGCCTATGGGCGGTGATATATTTTTTCGGAACCTTTTATCCTGTTAGTTTGATGTTGGTCAATTTATTTGTGGAATTCGTGGGTTTCACTAATGTGGATCAGATGCAATTGCACTAAAATGTTCTAAGCTAGGACTCAAACTGTCATTTCTTCTTAAGGCACAAATCTGTTGTACATACTGAAACAGCCTCAGCAGGAATTATCGCCATGGTTCCCCTACATCAATACCTGCACTTGCACACAATTTGGAACCCTTAAGGGCAGAGACACAAACTCCCCAAACTGCCTTCTTCTGCCTTCCCGCCGGCTAGAATATAAATCGATTGCACTCAAATCACTCTGAGTGCCGTCCCACCATTGATTTACATTCTAACCGACGGAAAGGTAGTTTGGGGAGATTAGTCGCCCCAAAGAAGAGGAGATTTGTCGATGGGCAACTAATCTCCCCGAATTTGACTGTGTGTCTCTTAAGGAATGTATTTACCCCCTACTTCGGGCGACTTTGGAAAACAAAGCTCTCAGAGTGCCATTCCGCCGGCGATTTACATTCTAGCCGGTGGGAAGGCAGGGGAAGGCAGTTTGGGGGGGATTATTTGGACCGAAGAAGAGATTTGTTGCCGGGTGACTAATCTCCCCAAATCTGACCATGTGTCTCTTGGGCAGTGATCCCCAACCTGTGGCTCATGAGCAACATGGTGCTCACCAACTCCTTGAAAATTTCTCCCAGTGGCCTCAAAGCAGGTGCTTATTTTTGAATTCATGGCTTGGAGGCAAGTTTTGGTTGCACAAAAACAAAAATGACCTCTGAAATGCTAGTACCACACGAAAGAGAATACCTTTGCAGATATGGGACACATTTATAAACACGGGACAAATTTGCACCGGGGCAGTAAACCATTTTAACCAATCAGATTTGCTTTTATTGTTCTACCTGCCGCTGGCTGAAAAAAGCTATTCACTCATTGGTTGCTATGGGATACTGCCCAGATGCAAATGTGCCCAGTGTTTATAAATAAGCCCAATTGACATATATATGAGATTTCATGTGCTATTGTTCAACAGACTGGGGAAGCCATTGTTCTTAGCACTTAGCACTAAGGGAGGCTGAGACTGCTGCCTTTATCTTCCTGAAACCAATACAAGGAAAATCAGATATAAGTAATCAGATTAGCGATACAAAATGTTCTAGGTTCTTTTAACACGTGTTCCAACAGCTTCACCTGAAATATTTATAAAATACAAGTCAATAACGTGCTTCAAATGAGATTACAGTTTTCTTTGTTAAGCAGGAGCTCTACGAAAGCAGCGGTCTATAAAAAGACGGAGAGCTGATCAGCTTGGCTAAAGTCTACTGGGATAGTCAACAAGTGCTTCTCACCTCCCTGCACAGTCCCCATGTCTTATGCAAAGATTTGTAACTACTACGGGGACAATGTCAGCTGTGGGGTATTTCAAGTCAAACAGATCTTCTATTGGGTAATTTTTGTTTTAAAGAAATCAGAAAGTATATGCAGTGGAATCCATTGGCAACCATGTAGAAGTGCAGGAGCAGGTTTGGACTCCATTACCTTAAAGGAGAACTAAACTCCCCCAATAAGAAAAGCCCCTACCTACTACCCTAGATAGTCCCCCCTCCCTGCCTCCCTGCTTCCCCCCTGCATAGTGCAGAGTCATGGGCGTCATCTTCCTGCTCTTCGGTATTCTTTCTTAAGTGAACTCCGTATTGGCGCCAAAGTGACGGAAATTGGCAAAGGGAAGGAAGAGAACTCGAAGAAGACTGAAGAGCCGGAAGATGGTGCCCATGAGCTCTGTTGCGTTTACTCTGCAGTAAGGGGCTTTTCTTATTGGGGGCTTTTAGTTCTCCTTTAATAAATTGCATTAACATCTGCTCTCCATTGTGTCCATTTTAAAGCACTGGGTGCATTTGTGAATGACCCTAATGTGTTTTTGGTGGTTGGAGTAATTTTCAATTGCAGGTTGTACTGAGCCAGAATAGAAAAACTAATAATTGAAAAACCAAACACCTGAAAAAAAATGGCAAATGTAAAATCAGGGTAATGCATTATTTATTATATACTGTTGGAACCACACAAAAAAATGAGGGAAATCTTAAAATGAGGGGATGTAATATTGAGGTTTCACTGTATGTACATGCCTCTAATTCATTGTAGCTCAAAAAGAAAGGGAATATAAGGGATTACAGCATTAGATTATGGGCTATCATCCCCAGTTGTCCCTCATTATAATCCACTAAATTTGGAGGGCCATAATCCTATGGACTACATTGCAGGGCCTACTGAATGACAAGCCTCCATTCTGCTAGAAAAACGACAAAGGCAGTGGAAGAAAACAGAGTAAAAACTCGAATATGAACAAAGATGCAAAAAGAATGCAAAAATAACAGTGACGCCAAGAGAAGAGCCGGTTGCTGTGATTAAGTGGCAGTAAGTCCTTGCAGCTAATAGTGGCCATGATTAAAGATACAAGACAAAACTAAGACTAAGACCAAGACTAAGATAATTGTGGGATAAATTGACTATCCAAAAGTTTCTTTTCAGGTATTGCAATCATCAATGACTCAATATGAGCAGCTCAACAAAGTATGTAAGAACTGGTCTGGCTTTTTTGGGGCAGGGCCTGCTTTTACCTATTGTATTGGTTGTATTTTTGTATATAATCTGTATGTTCAATGTATACGCATAAGTATTGTGCAGCACTGCAGAATATGCCGGCTAGAGGTTGGGGTTTAATGCTGCTTTTCTTGTTTATAATACATTTTTAATGTTTTCCCAGTTTAAAGGCCCCTCCAAGTGTGTTTCAAGGGACTAAACCAATCCACTTGGATTACACCTGGGGTCCTTGGTAGAGAGTCTACCTGCTCTGCTTGCTACCCTAGCCCTTTTCCTATGTATAGAGTGAAGAAAATCTGACTAGTCCAGGCTAGTAGACCATAGCTAGCCCTCGTCCATGAGGTCTCCAACTGCCTTTGAGGTAGAGGCTTCTCTTCACTAAGTCCTCTTTTGCCTCGGGCTGCCAGAACTATCTATCTCCATGAGTAGATTCTAAAGAGGTCTAACATGGAAACTCTTCTACTTTGTATATCACTAGGTTAATACCACCTGACCTTGGCCAATATGGATTTCCCACCTCCTACAGGACATGTCAATGCCAAATACTTCCACTCACTCATAGTGAATGCTGGCCAAGGATTCTCCATTTTATTTACAGAAATTATTGATTTTGTGTATCCCTACGCCTGGCCTGGCCCAAGAATACAGAACACCTGTGGGCAATCATAACTAATTGATATGGGCAAAAGGGATCACTTCTCACTGGTTTTGAGGGTGGAGGGCCATAAAAAGGATTTAGTGGAGGGAGCCAAATCACATCCTTGGTGATAAATATCCAGTGAAGATATTTTAAGTTTTTTTAATAACTGTATGTTACAGCAAAATTCAAACATGTTTTTTCAGCATTTTTGGATCAACGAAGAATCTATGATTAGGGGATGCACAGGGCCGTATATGTGTTATTTGTAACTTCATTATCTCATGGCTTCTCAACATTAAGGTTTATCCAGTTTAATTGTTTTATCTAGCAGGATCCAAATGAGCTTGTATTAGTCTAATTAATGAGGGGGCACTTAATATTTCTTTTTTGAATGTAATAATAGAACGTCAGACTAAAGTTGAGGTTTGGTGCACAATGTTTCTGCCGAATTGTGCTTAGTACAGAAGAAAATGTTATATTTGATGGTATCTCTGTATTTAGGGGGCTGTTCCTACTGAACTGTGTAAATAACTAAGCTGGCATCTACAGTATACATGCTGCCTATAAAAAGTGTCACTTGTTAGTGACACCTGCCAGTTAGACAATAATAAGGTGGGGGCGTCTATGTGCCAAACATGTTTTCCTCCAACCACGAGAGTTCTAGTAAGGCAGGCCCTAACATAAGTTAGCAGAGGTTCCTAATTAGAGCTGCTTCCCAAGGGCATTTCATTTCATTTCTGAAAACCAAATTAATTTACAACTGCAACCGCTCATTATCAACTTTCTTTTGATTTATATTCCTGTGTCTAGAGCCATTTCTGTGCATTAATTTATGATCTTGAAAATGAATGATCCATACTTTACCCACAATCCCCTCTGACCCAAAAAGGTATGTGCATAATTACAATGCGCAACGGCCCTATTAATGCATGATAAAGCATAATAAATCTGTAAATGTATATATACTGTATGCAGTACTTTTAAATCCCTGTGTGTGGCCCTACATTGACAAAAGGACCCTTAGAAAAAGGTTGTAAATATCTACACTTTTAGTTGAATCCGATAAATGGCAAAGGATCCACCAATGTTTAAAGCAGCAAATAAGCAATCCCCCGGTGCACTGGCTAGGGTGCTAACCAAGTAACCCATAGCAACACGTCATCAGTTTGATTTCTTCAGTAAAAAGCAGTTGGAATAATGAAAGCAAACATCTGTCTGGTTGCTATGGGTTGCCAAGCTAGGGCAAAGCGATACAATACAAAAATTAAGCAAAGTTCCTAATAATGTAAGCAAAGGATAAAATCATGGAACTAATTTCCCATTACTTCTGATATCAAAATGCAGAGGAGTGAGATATTATCATGTACAAATTTCAGTAAGTCATTTGAAACAAGTGACATCACTAAGCATCATTTCTAACTAATGACATCACAAAGCATCATTTCTAAGTAATGACATCACTAAGCACAAATAGGTACAGGTATAGGAACCATTAACCGGAACCCCATTATCGAGAAAGCTCCAAATTACGGAAAGGCCGTCTCCCATAGACTCCATTTTATCCAAATAATCCACATTTTTAAAAATTAATGAGCTTTTACTTGATCCCAACTAAGATATAATTAATTCTTATTGGAAGCAACACCAGACTATTGCGTTTATTTAATATTTAAATGATTTTTTTAGAAGTTAGAAGGTATGGAGATCCAAATAACTTGAGACCCCTTGACTGGAATAACCCAGGTCCCGAGCATTCTAGATAACAGGTCCCATACCTGTATTTGCAAAGAAAATCTGGGCTACACTGCAAAATGTGGAAACCCAAAATGTAAATTCCAATAAAACCCTCACTGAAATGCCTTGGAATTAGCAGAGCAACAGAAAAACTGCATTATGTATAATATCATATAGACCTTTCCCATTTGCTATTAACTGTAAACTCCCAGCGTGGATATGCTTATCCCACAGCCATGTGCTTCTGTATGGTACTTTATACAGTTTGGAAATGGAATTTAACCTTATTGAATACAGAAAATGTAAACTTTATAATATCATTTAAATCTTTCAGTAGTTTATAGGCGTAGTTCACATTTTAGTTAACTTTTAGGGGCACATTTACAAAGCTCGAGTGACGGATTCGAATTAAAAAAACTTCGAATTTCTAAGTGTTTTTTGGGCTACTTCGACCATCGAATGGGCTACTTCGACCTTCGACTACTACTTCGACTTCGAATCGAACGATTCGAACTAAAAATCGTTCGACCATTCGATAGTCGAAGTACTGTCTCTTTAAGAAAAACTAAAAAGCTAAAAGCTACCGAAGTCAATGTTAGCCTATGGGGAAGGTCCCCATAGGCTTGCCTGTGATTTTTTGATCGAAGGATATTCCTTCGATCGTTGGATTAAAATCCTTCGAATCGTTCGATTCGAAGGATTTAATCGTTAATCGAACGAATAATCCTTCGATCGTTCGATCACAGGATTTGCGCTAAATCGTTCGACTTCGATATTCGAAGTCGAACGATTTTAGTTCCTAGTCGAATATCGAGGGTTAATTAACCCTCGATATTCGACCCTTCTTACATCTGCTCCTTAGTATGTTATAGAATGGCCAATTCTAAGCAACTTTTCAACTTGCCATTATTTATTTTTTATTATTTCTTTTTTCCACCTTTCAAACTAATACTCTGTAAGGCTACAAAAGTATTGTTATTGCTACTTTTATTACTCCTCTTTCTGCTTAGACCCTCTCCTATTCATATTCCAGTCTCTTATTCAAATCAGTGCATGGTTGCTAGGGGAATTCGGACCCCAGCAACCAGATTGCTAAATTTACAATCAGGAGAGCTGCTGAATAAAAAGCTAAATAACGCAAAAACCACAAATAATAAAAAATGAAAACCAATTACAAATTGTCTCAGAATTTTAAATAAAAAAAAAAACAACGCCCATTCATGATGTTGCCTTATTTATTAATAAAATAACTTGAATTAATCGAATGGGGAAAAAACAAGATAAAATCAAGCGAAAACCCGGATTGTATGTTTTTTCTGACTTTTTGCCCAAAAGCCCCAAATTTATTTTATAATCGGGCTAAACCCAGCGCAGTTCACGATTTCTTCCAATTGAGATAGGGACATCTCCCATTGACTTATACATGACCTTGGCAAGTAATGGTCGATGATGGATTTTCGGATTCTGGCTTTTTGCAGCATCGTTAGCAGAGTTAGTTGAAAGGTGAATAACCCCTTTAAAGGAGAATGAAAGGTCTTTTAACTTGGGGGTGCCAAAAGTTAGGCAACCCCCAGTGATCGTATGTACTTAGCTGAAACCCTGGGCCAGTGCTCCTATCAGAAGAAAACTGCACTGCCCCGGGATTCTTCCAGTGAGCACCATGGAGAGTTCGTCTTGTGTCTTCTTTTTTTTCTCACAGCTGCACATGCGCAGTGTTGCGAAAAGCCAAACTTTTACAAAAAAGTTGTCTATTTTGTTCTACTGCGCATGCATTTGCCCTGAGATATTTGAGCTTAGTGGTGCGTGATGGTATAACCCTGGGCCGGTGCAGTTTTCTCTTAATAGGAGCACCGGACCAGGGGTTTCAGGTAAGTACATGTGATTGATTTTGGCACCCCAAAGTAAAAAGACCTTTCCTTCTCCTTTAAAGTAAATGTTGCTATTGAAAGTGTCATATGTCTATCCCTTTCTGCACTGCCGGTTCTGACAATGCAGCAGACGCCAGCACTCCTTCAGGCGTCACTCCATTTCCATCTAGTGCAGGAATATATTTTGGCCATTACATCACAGGAATACAAAGAAATTTCATAATATTATCATATTTATCTCTACATGGCCCCTATTAGCTCCAGTGAACCCCCTGTACCAGTAGTGGTTGCCCCGTTGTCTTTTCTATCAGCCAATCCCAGTTGAAGCTCTCAGGTAGCCCCTGATGTTACTGGGGTGGGCCAGTCACAATACAAGTTTGGATATACTATACACCTAAGCAATACCGCAGGGAGCACCACAATTTTATTCAGATACCTCCATGGCCTCAGTGCATGGAAAAAGGTATTGGTCACACAATGATTTACACGTGTTTCTCTTGGCACTAATCATGTCATGCTAATCAAGCTCAATGAGGCCTGAGATTAAGGTCAAATAGCTGTCACTCCTCTGAGAGCCTTTGCATTATAACAATCTAATCCCCGTATCCCAAAAATGAAATTGCTATGATACATATGGACAGACATAATATCAAAGGCTATTGTGATACTAAGCTCTATAGTTAGTATAGGTATGGGTATATAGAATTTAATTAAAAGTAGGGATGGGTGTATGTATGGGGCTGGGTTTTCATTTGGAGGGGTTGAACTTGATGGACTTTGGGGCAAATTCACTAAGATTCGTAGTTGCGCCAGGCGTAACTTCGCCGCACTTCGCCACACTTCGCCAGGCGTAGTTTCGCCAGCGCTTCACAAATTCACTAAAATCCGAAGTTGTGCTCAGGGGTAGCGTAAGGTTGCGAAGTTGCGCTAGCGTTGATTTGCTAAGTAAAGCGAAGTTACGCTAGCGAAGGCTAATTTGCATACTGCGCGAAACTTCAATGGAGGAATACGTATCAGCACTACAAATGCCAAGAAAACCTTCAAATCATCAAATAAAAATTTTATTTTGCCCTACACATGTGCCCACTGTCTAGGTAAGTTGCCATGAGTCAGGAAATGTAGGGGGGAAGGAGGGGAGCCCCAAAAAAAATGTCGATCTTTTTCAGCCTATCACCCATAATGTAGAAAACACGCCAGCGTTTTTTGGGACTTAGAAAAATTTTTGACTTTTTTTGAAACAATCCCTATCTACTCTATTGCACTTCGCCAGGTCTGAGGTGGCGAAGGAAGTCTAGCGTAAAAGGTAGCGTTCAGTACACTGCGCGCGTTAGAGAATTTGCGTAGTTACGTCGCTAGCGAAACTTCGCCAGGCGTAAGGGTGCGAAGTAACACTAGCGAAACTACGCCAGCGTTCGTTAGTGAATTTGCGCAGTAACGAAAATGACAAACGCTAGCGAAGTAACGCTAGCATTCGGCGCTTCGGCGCTTAGTGAATTTGCCCCAATTTCAACCCAATTTAACTATGTAACTAACTATGTAACTAACTATTACTGTATATGTTTTATTTTCCTTTAATCCCTTCCCATTCTGTACAAACTCTTTCTAGCCTAGAATTTAAACTGCCATCTGGTTGCTAGGCACTGCCACTTTTGCAATCAGTAATATATATTTTTCCATGATGTTAATTAAAGATGCAAAATAAAATATAGAGACTGGTTGCCTGGTTTTGTACTGGAAATTGCTATTTTTAGGATGGACATGCTAAGCTCTTTTATTTTTATTCTCAGGTGGTTTAGGGCCCAGGAATAAAGAAAACCAGGCAGTATGTTTTTCAAAAGTTTCATGAAACAAAGCACATGATTTACAGTATATGATTAATGCATTATAATTAAAGGTATCAGATCCGTTATCAGGTAACCCTTTATCCAGAAAGATCCAACTCAAAGGAAGACCATCTCCCATAGACTCCGTTTTAATCAAATAATTTAGTTTTTTAAAAATTGCTTTTCTTTTTCTCTGTAATAATAAAAGAGTAAAAAAAAAAAAACAATAAAAAGATATAATTCTTTTGTTTAATTCATGTTTAAATTCATTTTAAGTAGACAATGCATGTTGATTAAAATTATGGAAAGATCCTTTATCAGGAAAACCCAAGGTCTCAAGAAATCTGGGTAATCGGTCCCATACCTGTACCATTTCATTTATTTCCTTTGAACATTAAATTATCATTATTAGTTACTCTAAGCAGAACAGATGATTTTTTTTGAGTATTTATTAATTGCTAGGAGATGCCATACTACTTGCTGTGCAAAGATAAAATAAAACAAAAAACAAAAGCCACACTCTGTGGAAGAAGACCATCGTTAGTGGGGTTCTTAGCAAAACTTAAAAGTCCAATATTTAGTAGCCTTGCTACAGAATCTGTGGAACATACTTACCCTTTATACTTGCATAAGGGACTTATTTGTGCCGGGGGAGTAATCTGTTCTCTGCAGGACAGTTGGTTCTTCTTTTTTTTTTGCTCCCTGAATTAGAAATTTTGGGCCCAGTCTACATTTCTCCCATCAAACTTCATTGCATTTGCTTCCTGAGAAATAGAGGTAAGTTGGCAGAAATCTCCTGCTTGTGCCATTCATTGTAGCCCAGTTAGTCTCATTGCTCTGTCCATAGTCACATCTTCCATTCCTCGGGCAGCACGAGTCTGCTCTCCAGTACCAAGAAAGGAATCTGAGCCCTTCTGAGTGGTCACTTTGAGATGGATTAGGATGACCACAAAGCGGATTATGGCAGGGAACCATCTGTGGGAGAGAGACTTAACTAATAGGGTTAGGGACACCATTTCCTCGCTGTGCTAAAATGTAACTTGGAAGGATCTCAATGAGAAAGAAATTCTTAATTTTATTTAATTGCCTCTGCCCGGCTGTGATAGTAATGCGTGGTCTCCTTCCCACATAGACTGGGGAAAAGTCTTTTATTCTTTATCAAGTTCAACCCATAAATGACCCCCAACCCATAGATATGTACATATTTCTATGCAGACTTTTCACACATATAAAAATATCCTGTATATAAATACATACCTATAATAAACTAAAGAAGTTCAAGTGGAAACTGCTTTTCCTGATTTCCAAAAATAAACAGCATACATCATGAGATCCTAAAGTTTAGAAAATTATCCATCAGAGTTATCTTCGCTGCATCTTGTTACTGTCCCTTTAAGAGCAGACTGACAGCCACTGATTGGTTAGTCGGAAGAACACGGTTCCCCCTCCTCTTGGCATTTTTAAAGATGCTGAGCAATCACCTGTGCCCAAATGCAGCCGTGACCTGTTGCTATTTTTGGCCATGTTTGATCGCAATAATTGAATCTGCAATTTATTTGTATTGGGACACCGGCATCAGGCTACGGCTGCAGGAGAAGTAGCCTGTTTTTTTTCATTTTTGCTACATTTCCCCTTAGATTGCTGTAAGAGTGTACAGTTTGAAAACTGATAAGAGGCATTATGTCATATAATCTCAATCTATGCATCTTCTGCGCTTCTATCTCCATCCCATCCCAGATCCTGATATGTCTGAACTACCCTCTCTACTACCCTCTTTAGCCCAGCCCCTGGTTCTTCCAGTTTTTTCCATCTGATAGTAGTAGATAAACTACAGAAAATACATCTTCGGTGTACACCTTCGTTGGGATATCTTCTAAGATATTGGAAAGTCCAAGATTTGGTCAGGCAGTGTCGCAGATTTTGACCCTACTGCTCATTCATTGATCCTTTTGGACATTTTTGACAATTTCATCCACTGATGGACCACCGATCAGTGAGGATGTTGACCTGAATGAACGGATAAAAAAAAGGTGGCCATACACATGTAGGGTAGCCGTCTCTTCAGTCTAAGCACCAGGTGGCCATACAAGGCCCAATGAAAGCTGTAGACAGACCAAGTCAGCAGCTTATTGGGCAGTGTATGGGCCCCTCAGATGGACTTCCTAGACTGATTTCTGGGCAGAAATTGCCCATATGTCGATCGTGTAGGTTTAAAAATTAAGAACGCATCAGTTTGTTGATGTAGTCCTTGCATCGACCACCTGCATTCCCGCATTGTGATCCCTAGGGCCCAGAATAGGATCAGTCCTATATTTGGAACTCAAGGTCAAGGACGTCTGCCCCTGTATGGCCACCTTAACAGTTGTAGAGCATTAGCCAGGCCTAAACATGTTTGTGGCCTAATTATGCCTTGTGCAAATACAAGAACAATATACTACATGCCACTGCAGCTAACCTTGATAACACAATCTTCACCACTACTGCTACAACTGTCAATAGCTACTCTCTGGCCACTGACCCCTAAAACTAAAAGTTGAAAAAAGAGACAGAACTTCTTTGTGATCACTATGGTGGGAAAGTTGGCTTCTCCTTGCCAAAAACATGTGCTCTCCAGTGCATCATCAAAATAACCATGGTAGGGTCAATGTCAATGCCAAACCCAGTGGTGGAACTACCGCAGGGCCCGCACCCCCTCAGGGCCCCCCGGCAGCCCGTTCGCCACTGAAAATGCGGCCGTACGGAGGGGGGCGGGGCCCGGCTGTGCATCACGCACCAGGGCCCGCCCCCCTCTAGTTACGCTACTGGCCAAAGCCCAGTGGGTTACTTTGTTTTTCAATTTGTAACAACTCCAGATGGTTATTTTATGGGTCAGGCTGGGTTTCCATAAAACAATCAGTGATGTTTGAATTGACAGTTCTTTGGCCAAGCAAAAATTATCTATCAATCTAAATTAATTTAATACAGAGCCAAGACAATTCCCAAGATGCATAGCAATGCAAGATACTGTTAATTACTATTGATTTAATAAGCAGAAAATGATGTGTTTTGCAAATGAAGAAGAAGAGGCTGTACCTCCATAATTATAGGCCAGCGGAAGCCAACATTTCGATAAGCCAAGGCCAACGGTAACTCACTCCCCAATTCTCCGGCAAACTTTCAAACAGGCTGGAGCAGATCCCTTATTTATTGGAAGCAGAGGAGGTAATATAAACACCAATCAGCTGTCAGGTTAATTTATTAGATTCATTTTATGCTATTTTTGAAGAACAGGTTGGGTGAGGAGTAAGCCGGGAGGTGTCAGGGTTATGGGGAGTTTATGGTGTTAGATACCAATCAAGTGAGCAGAGAAACATCATTCCAACTCATCTGTGCGATAATACGGAGAGAGCAGGAATTAAACTCTTCAGCCTGTAATTTATATGCCATATTTATTATGGAGAAACATTTACAGAGGCTGAAATCAAATCAAATTGAAGATTTCCCAAACATTGTCCCCTCCCGCTCATGATTTACAGGGAAGGAAAGTTGTCCCAACACGACCACTGTTGATGTTCAAATGAACTAGAATTTACCCAATTTAATTGAATTATGGTACAAATACAGATCCCGTGTCCTTAATCAGACACCCAACTGTCTCCTCCAGCTTTATCTCCATGCACCCAGCCAACCTTGGCAACGAGTCCTGCATTCTTACACATACACCAACATTTCATGATTTTTGTATTCAATAGGACTTAATTATTAAACTGTGTCCAGACTTGCACTGTATAAAATAAATGCAGTCTATGTAAGAGTTTATACTAAATAAATGTGTATCCCAGTGCCCAACCGAAGTAGACGAATTAGCTGGATTAAATTACAGGTATAGGACCTGTTATCCAGAATACTTCAGGACCTCGGGGTAATCCAGGACCTAAGGGATCTTTCCGTAGTTTGGATCTCCACACTTGAACTCTACTAAAAGATCTTTTAAACATTGAAGGGGTAGTTAACCTTTAAGTTAACCTTTAGTATGTAACAAAATGGCTAATTCTAAGCAACTTTTCAATTGCCTTTCATTTTTTTCTTTTTTTATAGTTTTTGAATGATTTGCTTTCTTCTTCTTAATCTTTCTAGCTTTCAAATGGGGGTCACTGACCCCATCTAAAATCAAATGCTCTGTAAGGCTACACACTTATTGTTATTGCTACTTTTTATTACTCATCTTTCTATTCAGGCCTCTCCTATTCATATTCCAGTCTCTTATTCAAATCAATGCATGGTTGCTAGGGTAATTTGGGCCCTAGCAACCAGATTACTGGAATTGCCAACTGGAGAGCTGCTGAAAAAAAGCTAAATAACTCAAAAACCACAAATACTACTAAAAAACACAAAATTAAAACCAACTGCACATTGTCTCAGAATATCACCCCCACCACTGTGGTCTGATGATTTCTAAAGGCAAACTCTTTGGAAATATAAGATAAATGGACAAGGATCTAGTATAACACAACTCATGTCAGACAGAAATATGCAAAGGCTTTTTTTTACATAAGTGTACGTTTGGCTCTTCCCTCCACCACAAGTCAGTGGCCAACACAGTCACTTGGAGTTGAGCAGCTTCGCACAGAAGAAGCATATGTCTCAGCAGGGGGAATTTTCTGGAACCCCCTACAACTAAAAAAAACATAGGTGGCATGGCCATCCTACAAGTTAAAAAAAAAAAGCTGCCAGGCCCCTCAAGTTAAAAAAAAAAAAAAATCAGCAGCCAGGGCCACCCCAAGTTAAAAAAAAAAAACATCAATAGCCAGGTCCCCCCAAGTTAAAAAAAAACATCAATGGTTAGGGCCCCCCCAAGTTGAAAAAAAAATGAGTGCACAAAGGTTTGAAAAAGAAATTTGTGTTCAGCACGGTTCGGCTCCTACTTCGGCGCAACTCGGATCCTACTTCAGCGCAACTCGGCTCCTAATTCAGGGCAACTCGGCTCATACTTTAGTGCAACTCGGCTCCTGCTTCGGCGCAACTCAGCTCCTACTTTGCCGCAAATCGGCTCCTACTTCTCTGCAACTTGGCTCCTACTTCTCTGCAACTCGGCTCCTAATTCTGTGCAACTCGGCTCCTAATTCAGAGCAACTCAGCTCCTAATTCAGTGCAACTCGGCTCCTAATTCAGTGCAACTTGGCTCCTAATTCAGCGCAACTCGGCTCCTAATTCAGTGCAACTCGGCTACTACTTCAGCGCAACTCGGCTCCTAATTCAGTGCAACTCGGCTCCTAATTCAGCGCAACTCGGCTCCTAATTCAGTGCAACTCGGCTACTACTTCAGCGCAACTCGACTCCTAGTTCAATGCAACTCGGCTCCTACTTCTCCGCAACTCGGCTCCTACTTTGGTGCAACTCAGCTCCTAATTCGATGCAACTCGGCTCCTAATTCGATGTAACTCGGCTCCTACTTCCGCAGTTCAAGGGGGGCACGGCTATTCCAGGAAACGCAGCACAGCCCTCCCTTAACATATAGAAGCCATCGACCCAGGACAATTGTCCCCCAGTGCCCCCCTGATGGCAGCCTTGCTTCTCAGTAAAAGGAACAGGCCTCTTTGAAAAGGGGTTGGATTTTCTGGGTGCCCAATGACTGCCCCAGAGCAAGAACCTGACTTCAGACCTAGGGCCATTCACAAAAACTACAAGCCATCATTTATACATTTTTGAGCAGAAGCTTTGTGTTAGTTTCAGTAGCACTGCTAACATGGAGTTAATGGCGAGGCTACACATTTTTAGTAAATAGCTCCCAGTGTGACCCGACTCAGATCCATTAATCAGTCTAACGGCATGAGACAGAATAAGTTGCCTGTGTAACCAAGGCCTTTGTTATGTCACACAATTCTGTGCATGTTGGATATGTGTGGATAAAATAAACCAAATCCAGATAATATAACAATGTCTAACCGAGCTCTGCATTGGTATTGTGTCCTGTGTCACCTTTCTGTAGGGCAACTAGTCCCCTGCTGTGCTGCATGGTTTCCTTTCAATTCCAACAAACCCTCGCTCTCTGACAAACCTGCTTTCTCTACATACTGAGCCCAATGCTAAACACCCTGTCACCAGGCGAGTCATTATTCTGTGCCGGAGCAATGACACATTCCGTGGCCTGACATATTATTTGTCATTTTGTGTCATACTGAATATGTATTGTTCTGTTTGATGCCATACAAAGTCATTATTTATTGGGCTGCTGGGGGGGGGATGGGTGTTCTTTGGGTGGTTGTGTACTTGAAAGGCAAGGGCTTATTTTGAATCCCAGTCAAGACCTGCAGGGTTGGACTGAGCATTGGGGCCCATTGGGGCTGCAACACCAAGGGCCCTCCTGGCAGTTACTGGGGGCCCCCGTCCCGACTTCCGATCTCACCCCCCCTTCCCCCCCACAGATGCGCTCAAATAGTTGCGCTGTGTCACAAATTATTTTCTTTTTAGGGGGTGAGTAATCGGGGGAGCAGGTCCGACCCTGCAGACCTGGACCCAAATATGCGGCACATATTGACACATCAGTAACGCTCAGAGTTCCCTGCTGGCAATAATGACACTTGTGCGATTCTTTAAATAGACCAAGCGGGTGCAACTGCACTTGGTGCAAACAGGCATAACTGCAAGGAAAGTGGCCAGGCACAAGCGCATGCAATTTTTGCACGACTGCAGCTACGTCTGTGTTAGTAAATATAAGTCCATTCTGTTTTGAATGTGCAACTCATGTCCTGGTCTTGCCAGTGGGCACAACTAGCAGTTAGGAAGGTAAAAAGGTTGAACTTGATGGACGTGTGTCGTATTTCAACCTAACTTACAAAGGAAAATTATTATTTTTTTACTTTTATGTTTTTTTAACTTGGGAGGGAAGCCTGGGCAACATAGTCACACATTTATATGTGGGTTGCTTTTGATTTTTCCCAGGGCTGCTTTTTACTCTCAGTCCGGTCCTGTGCCTGACCAGCGGCTCCACACAACACTACCACAATACAAAAATATCTACAGTCATATGAAAAAGTTTGGGAACCCCTCTCACCCTGCATAATAATTTACTCCACTTTCAACAAAAAAATATAACAGTGGTATGTCTTTCATTTCCCAGGAACATCTAGTACTGGGGTGTTTTCCGAACAAAGATTTTTAGAGAAGCAGTATTTAGTTGTATGAAATTAAATCAAATGTGAAAAACTGGCTGTACAAAAATGTGGGTACCCTTGTAATTTTGCTAATTTGAATGCATGTTACTGCTCAATACTGATTACTGGCAGCACCAAATTGGTTGGATTAGCTAGTTAAACCTTGAACTTCATAGGCAGGTGTGTCCAATCATGAGAAAAGGTATTTAAGGTGACCAATTGCAAGTTGTGCTTCTGTTTGACTCTCCTCTGAAGAGTGACAGCATGGGATCCTCAAAGCAACTCTCAAAAGATC
Organism: Xenopus laevis; assembly: GCF_017654675.1. Classification (NCBI taxonomy): domain Eukaryota; kingdom Metazoa; phylum Chordata; class Amphibia; order Anura; family Pipidae; genus Xenopus; species Xenopus laevis. Next base: position 162,919,298 of record NC_054379.1, on the reverse strand, counting down.
TGAAAACAAAGATTGTTCAGTATCATGGTTTAGGGGAAGGCTACAAAAAGCTCTCTCAGAGGTTTAAACTGTCAGTTTCAGCTGTAAGGAATGTAATGAGGAAATGGAAGGCCACAGGCACAGTTGCTGTAAAACCCAGGTCTGGCAGGTCAAGAAAAATACAGGAGCGGCATATGTGGAGGATTGTGAGAATGTTACAGACAACCCAAAGATCATCTCCAAAGACCTGCAAGAACATCTTGCTGCAGATGCAGGTGTATCTGTACATCGTTCTACAATTCAGCACAATTTGCACAAAGAACATGTGTATGGCAGGGGGATGAGAAAGAAGCCCTTTCTGCACTCACACAAACACAGTCGCTTGTTGTATGGAAAAGCTCATTTAGACAAGACACAGTCATTTTGGAACAAAGTGCTTTGGACTGATGAGACAAAAGTTGAGTTATTTGGTCATAACAAAAAGCGCTTTGCATGGCGGAAGAAGAACACGGCATTCCAAGAAAAACACCTGCTACCGACTGTCACATTTGGCGGAGGTCCCATCATGCTGTGGGGCTGTGTGACTAGTTCAGGGACTACTGGGGCCCTTGTTAAAGTCCAGGGTCGGATGAATTCAACCCAATATCAACAAATTCTTCAGGATAATGTTCAAGCATCAGTCACAAAGTTGAAGTTCCGCTGCAGGGGTTGGATATTCCAACAAGACAATGACCCTAAACTCACTTGGAAATCTACAAAGACATTTATGCAGAGGGACAAGTACAATATTCTGGAGTCCCCCGACTTGAATATCATGGAAAATCTATGGGATGATTTGAAGCAGACTGTCCATGCTCGGCAGCCATCACATTTAACTGAACTGGAGAGATTTTGTATGGACCAATGGTCAGAAATAGCCACATCCAGAATCCAGACACTCATCAAAGACTATAGGAGGCGTCTAGAGGCTGTTATATTTGCAAAAGGAGCTCAACTAAGTATTGATGTAATACCTCTGTTGGGGTGTCCATATTTATGCACCTGTCTCATTTTGTTATGATGCATATTGTATATTTTCTGTTAATCCAATAAACTCATACCTCCCAACATTTTGGAAGTAAAAAGAGGGACAGAAAATATTTTTCCGCACATTTTTTTTGACCACACCCCTTTCTGTGTCCAAACCCCCTAATTACCATGTACGTTTTACAAAATTTGGCAGGCTATGAAAGTTTGAAAATATTTCTCCTTATTTAAACTGTGTTTTTGTGTCTCAAAATTGTTACAAAGTATCTTATTTGCACCTGTTAGCTGTTCTGGGCTCTCTGCTAAAAGCCAATTAAGTGAGAAACTGTTCAGTGCAGAGAAAAGAGGGACTTTCCAGTACAAATGAGGGACTGCGGGTTGAGCTGTCAAAAGAGGGTCTGTCCCTCGTAAAAAGGGACAGTTGGGAGGTATGTAAACTTTATGTCACTGCTGAAATACTACTGTTCCCATGAGGCAAGTTATATATTAAAAGGAAGTTGCTACTTTGAAAGCTCAGCCAATGATAAACAAAACTGCAAAGAATTAAGAGGGGTTCCCAAACTTTTTCATATGACTGTAATTACAGGAAGGTCATCTCCCATAGATTCCTTTTTAATCAAATCATTCAAAATGAAAAAAAATATTTCCTTTTTCTCTGTAGTAATAAAACAGTAGTTTGTACCTGATCCTAACAAAGATATATTTAACTCATATTAGAGGCAAAACAATCCTGTTCGGTATATTTAATGTTTGGGTGATTTTTTTTAATAGATTTAAGGCATGGATATCCAAATTATGGAAAATCCCACCCCCCACAAGTATTCTGGATAACAGGTCCCATAACTTATTGATTTAAAAAAAGTCATTGTCAGAAGTGGGATTCGAACCCACGCCTCCAGAGGAGACTGCGACCTGAACGCAGCGCCTTAGACCGCTCGGCCATCCTGACAAGTTACACACGAAGCTCTTTCTGTAGGCTTTCCGCCTGCATCTAGACGTCAGAATGTCGGCGCTACATAATTCGAGCGGAACTCTAGCGGCCACCTCTAGAAAATAAAACCCGCGCTGTCACGGTGCTATATGCCCCAAACGTCACGTAGGTGCGTGCAATCCTTTGCCAACCCAACCGAGAACTGTTGGATCACGTGACTAACACGTGTTGTAGCGTCACAAGCTTACGGAGGAAGGAACGTCTGCGTTGCTTGGCAACACGACGCCGCGCCACCCCTTAGGCCTATAGTTACGAACTATGGCGTTAAATCCCAGAAGACAATCGTGCTGGCGAGGGCACAGCCCGGGACCATGTTAAGATATAACCAGTAGTTATCAGCCCCGCGCCATCGCCTCCTAAACACCACATCGTCTCCCCAAACTGTCAGCGAGTTGTGGGGGATGTGGGAGTTGTATTTCCACAACAACTTGCTGGGAATTTATCAAAGTGCAGTGTTCCCTTTAACTGAGCCTGGTTTTACACATTATGAGATGTTTGTCTTTACATAAGTGAATGTTCTTGCTTCTGGCGCATAAGGAATGTTTACAATCACATTATACCACGTGTTATATTGTCATGTGACTGATTTGAGTCTGATTTATAAGAGAAATGATTTGGGTCTGAATTATAAGAGAAATGATCTGGGTCTGATTTATAAGAGAAATTATTTAGGTCTGATTTATAAGAGAAATGATCTGAGTCTGATTTATATGAGAAATGAATTTGGTCTGATTTATATGAGAAATGATTTGGGTCTGATTTATAAGAGAAATGATCTGGGTCTGATTTATAAGAGACATTATTTAGGTCTGATTTATAAGAGAAATGATCTGAGTCTGATTTATATGAGAAATGAATTTTGTCTGATTTATAAGAGAAATGATTTGGGTCTGATTTATAAGAGAAATGCTTTAGGTCTTATTTATAAGAGAAATGATCTGAGTCTGATTTATATGAGAAATGATTTGGGTCTGATTTATAGAAGAAATGATTTGAGTCTGATTTATAAGAGAAATGATTTGAGTCTGATTTATAAGAGAAATGATCTGGGTCTGATTTATAAGAGAAATGATTTGGGTCTGATTTATAAGAGAAATGATTTGGGTCTGATTTATAAGAGAAATGATTTGAGTCTGATTTATAAGAGAAATGATTTGGGTCTGATTTATAAGAGAAATGATTTGGGTCTGATTTATAAGAGAAATTATTTAAGTCTGATTTATAAGAGAAATGATTTGAGTCTGATTTATAAGCGAAATGATTTGGGTCTGATTTATAAGAGAAATGATTTGGGTCTGATTTCTAAAAGACATGATTTGGGTCTGATTTATAAGAGAAATGATTTGGGTCTGATTTATAAGAGAAATGAATTGGGCCTGATTTATAAGAGAAATGATTTGGGTCTGATTTATAAGAGAAATGATTTGGGTCTGATTTATAAGAGAAATGATTTGGGTCTGATTTATAAGAAAATTATTTGAGTCTGATTTATAAGAGAAATGATTTGGGTCTGATTTATAAGAGAAATGATTTGGGTCTGATTTATAAGAGAAATTATTTGGGTCTGATTTATAAGAGAAATGATGTGGGTCTGATTTATAAGAGAAATTATTTGAGTCTGATTTATAAGAGAAATGATTTGGGTCTGATTTATAAGAAAAAATGATTTGAGTCTGATTTATAAGAGAAAACACCTCCAAACCTCCACTTATGGAAAATGTAGAAAGATGCCATTGACGTTGGGCTCAGTGAGGAGGTGGGTTATCAGAACCACTGAACAGTAACATCATGAATTTTAGCTTGTTTTCTTTGGTTTTAAAGGAATTGTTCAGGGTAAAAATAACAACTGGGTAAATAGATAGGCTGTGCAAAATAAAAAAATGTTTCTAATATAGTTAGTTAGGCAAAAATGTAATGTATAAAGGCTGGAGTGACTGGATGTGTAACATAATAGCCAGAACACTACTTCCTGCTTTTCAGCTCTCTTGGTTGCCACTGATTGGTTACCAGGCAGTAACCAATCAGAGACTTGAGGGGGGTTATATGGGTCATAACTGTTGCTTTTGAATCTGAGCTGAATGCTGAGGATCAATTGCAAACTCACTGAACAGTTATGTCCCATGTGGCCCCCCTTATAGTCACTGACTAACTCAGAGTTAGAGAGCTGAAAAGCAGGAAGTAGTGTTCTGGCTATTATGTTACACACTCCAGCCTTTATACATTACATTTTCAGATAACTAACTATTTAGATACATTTTTTATTTTGCACATACAATCAATTTACCCAGTTTTTATTTGTACACTGAACTATTCCTTTAAAGGAGTGGTTCGCCTTCAGGTTAACTTTTAGTATGTTATAGAATGGCAAATGCTTACTTTTCACTTGGTTTTCATTTATTTATTTTTTTATAGTTTTTTTTAACTATTTGCCTTTTCCTATTGACACTGTCCAGCTTTTTAATTATTTCCTTTCTTCTTTTCAGCATTCAAATGGGGGTCACTGACCTCATCTAAAAAACAAATGCTCTGTAAGGCTACACATGTATTGTTATTGCTACTTTTTATTACTCCTCTTTCTATTCAGGCCTCTCCTATTCATATCCCAGTCTCTTGTTCAAATCAGAGCATGGTTGCTAGGGGAATTAGGATCCTAGCTACCAGATCTATTCTATTCAGGCCTCTCCTATTCATATCCCAGTCTCTTTTTCAAATCAATGCATGGTTACTAGGGGAATTTGGAACATAGCAACCAGTTGGGACTGAAATTACAAACTGGAGAGCTGCTGAATAAAAAGCTAAATAACTCAAAAACCACAAATAATAAAAAATGAAAACCAATTGCAAATTGTCTCAGAATATCCGTCTCTACTTCATACTAACAGTTAACTCGAAGGTGAACAATCCCTTTAACTGACAGTGGGACAACACTTACCTAGTAGCCTGACGGATCGACATCCAGGCGCATTGGTCAGATTAGCATACCTCCCAACTGTCCCTTTTTCGGAGGGACAGTCCCTCTTTTGACAGCTCAACCCGCAGTCCCTCATTTGTACTGGAAAGTCCCTCTTTTCTCTGCACTGAACAGCCAGAAAAAGAAACAAAGTTTCTCACTTAATTGGCTTTTAGCAGCGAGCCCAGAACTACCAACAGGTGCAAATAAGATACTTTGTAACAATTTTGAGACACAAAAACACAGTTTAGATAAGAAGAAATATTTTCAAACTTTCATAACCTGCCAAATTTTGTAAAACAAACATGGTAATTAGGGGGTGTGGCCACATAAACGGGTGTGGTCAAAAAATTTGCTGCGCTACGTGCGTAAAAAAATTTTTTGTCCCTCTTTTTACTTCCAAAATGTTGGGGAGGTATGAGATCAGTACAAGGGGCTCATCCACATTTGTGGCCAAATTGCACAGTATTGAGCCTAGTGTCCTGCATAGAAATCCCTCGTGTGTGTGTGTGGCCGTCTTAACACACCAAATACAAGTGAAAATGTCTTTTTAAACAAAACAAAAATCAAACATGTGAATGAAGTGCTGCAGGGCGGTAGTTTTAATGAGTAAAACCCTTCAACGAGATCACAGGAATCACGTAATCTCTTCGCCTGACAGGAAATTCTGGTCGTACAAGTCTGGGCAATAGAGGAACGCGCCAGACAGTCCTCACAGTATCAAATAATTCATACCATGGGCAAAATCACTACCCCAACCCCCCATAAGTAATAAAGAGATGGGATTCACGAGTAAAAAAAAACGATTACACTTATTTAATGACTGGACTTTACTTTCAGGAGTTCTTTACTCTCTGGGTGGTACCTAAATCCCCATTTTAAGAGATGTTATATTTTTTACACTGTTGAACTTCAGGGCTTTCTCTGGTCCCACCATAGCCATTTATCATTAACACTTATAAGTTATTTGTTGGTGAAATGCTTTATAATGAAGCCATTATCTAGCTCTAAAATACGCGCGACCGTCTCCTAGCAACGCATATCCATTACTCCCATCAGCGCCGCAGAGGGGACAGGTCACGTGTTCCATTCAACAATGACTCGGCGGGTTTGTGAGCGGAACTTGGCGCGAGGGTTTTCCCGCCGTGTTAAGATGGTGGGGGCGGGACAATACAGCCTGAGGGCTTGAGCGCTATTTGCCGCCTGCAGGTAGCGCTGGTTTTCAACGCTCTTCGAGTTTGATTGACATCTGTGAGTTCCAATGAGCCGTAGGGAAAATAAGGGTGTAAATTATGCGGCAAGGGAGCTCAGCTTAGTTTACTTCATTATAACATTATTACTTGATGGGGTCACAGTGGAAACAGTAGAAACCAATAAAAAAAAGTGCAAAATGTCCTAGATGTCAGATCTTGTCACATAAAACAGGGCTAAGGGCTGCACTGGCAATTCCCTGAGAAAACAATAGCTTCTTATATTGTTATCATTCTATATTAATAATACTGGCATTTAAGTACACCTTTAAGTTAACTTGTAGTATGTTATAAAATGGCCAATTCTAAGCAACATTTCAACTAGTCTCCATTATTTTTTTTATAGTTTTTTTTTAGTGATTTTTTAAATCATTTAATTTTTTAATCAGTGCATGGTTACTAGGGTCATTTGTACCCTAGCAACCCTAGTTATTTGCCTTTTCCTATTGACTCTTTCCAGCTTTCAAATGGGGGTCACTGACCCCATTTAAAAACAAATCTTCTGTAAGGCTACAAATGTATTGTTATTGCTACATTTTATTACTCATCATTCTATTCAGGCCTCTCCTATTCATATTCCAGTCTCTTTTTCAAATCAATGCATGGTTGCTAGGGGAATTTGGACCCTAGCAACCAGATGGTTGAAATTGCAAACTGGAGAGCTGCTGAAGAAAAAGCTAAATAACTCAAAAGCCACAAAGCATTTGTTACAGAGCATTTGTTTTTTAGATAGGGTCTTTGACCCCCATTTGAATGCTAAAGAAGAGTCAGCAGATTAATTATTTTAAAAAACTCTAAAAAATAAATAATGAAGACCAATTGCAAAGTCATTTAGAAAAGGCCTTTCTAAACATACTAAAAGTTAACTTAAAGGCAAACCACCCCTTTAAAAAACTTTTCAATTGACTTTTTATTTATTTTGTATGACACCTAACCAAAAAAACTGATCAACTGTGAGGGTTCAGTTTTATAGTTACAGGTAGTTTGCTCAGGACCTTGGGTTTTCCAGATAAGGGACCTTTCTATAATTTGGATATCCATACTTTAAACCTACTAAGGATATTAATTAACACCACTAAGATAGTTCTGTAGCCAATAGGTATTAAGCATATTTTAGTTGGGATCAAGTACAAGCTTCTGTTTTATTATTACAGACAAAAAGGAAATCATTTTTAAAAGATTGAATTATTTGGTTAAAATGGGGTCTATGGGAGATAGTCTACCCGTAATTCAGAGCTTTCCGCATGATTCCAGATAACGAATCACATAGCAGATTTATAATTTTTTTATTGCTTATCTTTCGTCTGCAGCCCCTCTCTCTTCTTCTTATTTTCCATTGTCACCTCCAAATTGCTATGAAGTTGCTGCAGTGCTGGAACCCTAAGGGCAGTGGCACACGGAATACTGATGTCCACATATAAAAGTTGATTTTTAGGTACTGTATCTCTTTAAAAGGATTCTGTCATGATTTTTATGATGCAGTTAATTTCTAAATGACACTGTTTACACTGCAAATAATTCACTCTACAATATAAAATGTCATTCCTGAACCAGCAAGTGTATTTAGTTGTAATATTGGTGTGTAGGTGCATCTCAGGTCATTTTGCCTCGTCATGTGATTTCAGAAAGAGCCAGCACTTTAGGATGGAACTGCTTTCTGGCAGGCTGTTGTTTCTCCTACTCAATGTAACTGAATGTGTCTCAGTGGGACCTGGATTTTACTATTTAAGGTGGCCATAGACGCAAAGATCCTATTGTACGAATCGAGGATTCGTACGATTTTCGGACCGTGTGTGTAGAGTCCTGACATTATTCGTCCAGTGGAGATCGGTCGATTGGACAGGTTTGATTTTGTCCCGTCCGAGCCCATTGCGCTCTCATCGTAATCTGATCGTTCGGCCATAGGGCCGAACGTTCAGATTACGCTCGATACAGCCATGCCCGTTAGTGGCATATCGGGGAAAGACCGGCTCGTTTGGTGATGTCGCCAAACAAGCAGATCTTTGCATCTATGGCCACCTTTAGTGCTGTTCTTAGATCTACCAGGCAGCTGTTATCTTGTGTTAGGAAGCTGCTATCTGGTTACCTTCCATTGTTCTGTTGTGAGGCTGCTGGGGGGGGGGTAAGGGAGGGGGTGATATAACTTTAACAGTGTAGTGCAGCAGTAAAGAGTGACTGGACTTTATCAGAGCACAAGTCACATGACTGGGGCAGCTGGGAAACGGACAATATGTCTAGCCCCATGTCAGATTTCAAAATTAAATATAAAAAAATCAGTTTGCTCTTTTGACAAACGCATTTCAGTGCAGAATTCTGCTGGAGCAGCACTATTAACTGATGTGTTTTGAAAAAATCATGTTTTCCCATGACAGTATCCCTTTAAGGTATTATTTTATGAGAGTCTTCCCATCTCTTCTTCACTACCATCCTGACTAAAAAAGTAGGGTCAATGGATCATGACCTTAGCTATGTCAGACATTATCATTGCCTCTACCAACTGCAATAACTTTCACTGACACAAAACAAATTCTTCATTTATTATGACTATGGTTCTGTGAGACCTGCTTGCCTGTTCAACTAAATGCTGTTATTGACTAGTGATAACATTTGTGTTACCCAACAAGCTAACAAAACATGTTTTCCCAGTTTACGTTTTATTGGTAAGATAAATTATTTTAGATTTTAAACCTGGCCTCACCTAGTCCTAGGGCATGTCAGTAAAATTCTTCTCAGGTTACTTATGACCACATTTTTGCTAATACCTATTGACTCGTGTATTAAAAAGTCCGTTTACGCCATGCAGGGTGTGCCAAAAGTCATGAACATGATTTGCTTTTATGTTCATCCACTGTATCAAAGGCATAAACACAACAGACATGTTGATTTATAGTTAGTATTTTGGCTCCTGGTGTGCTAGCATATGGCACATTAAAAGGAAACGTTTGGTCCTGTGAACAATTGCTTTTACATGTCACAACATTTGCTGAAACCTATCTAACTGTCCATACGCACGTTCTTGTAGAGATTCAGAGCATAAGAAACAGCATAAGTGGTCTAGTGCGTGGCCATATCTATCTATCTATCTATCTATCTATCTATCTATCTATATATCCATCTATCATCTATCTATCTATCTTTAATATATCTATCTATCCATCTATAATCTATCTATCTATCTATCATATACATATCTGTTATCTATCTATCTATCTATCTATCCATCTATATCTATCTATCTATCTATCTATCTATCTATCTATCATCTACATATCTGTTATCTATCTATCTATCTATCTATCTATCTATCTATCTATCTATCTATCTATCACCATCTAACTATATTATTACGTATAAGCATGTTCTTGCAGAGATTCAGAGCATAAGAAACAGCATAAGTGGTCTAGTGTGTGGCCATATCTATCTATCTATAATCTACCTATCTGTTATCTATCTATCTATCTATCATCTAACTTTATTATCTATCTATCTGTTTATCATCATCGTCACCATTATCTATCTATCTATCTATAATCTACCTATCTGTTATCTATCTATCATCTATATATCATCTAACTTTATCTATCTATTTATCATCATTATCATCTAACTATATAATCTATCTATCTATCATCTATCTATCTATCTATCTATCTATCTATCTATCTATCTATCTATCTATGTATCTATCATCTATCTATCTATCTATCTATCTATCTATCTATCATCTAACTTTAATATCTATCTATCTATCTATCTATCTATCTATCTATCATCTATCATCATCTATTATCTATCTTTCATCTATCATCATCATCTAACTATATAATCTATCTATCAATCATCTATCTATCTATCTATCTATCTATCTATTATCTAACTATATTATCTATCTATCTATCTACCCATCTATTATCTAACTATCTATCCATCTTTAATATATCTATCTATCCATCTATAATCTATCTATCTATCTATCTATCTATCTATCTATTTATCATCTACATATCTGTTATCTATCTATCTATCTATCTATCTATCTATCTATCTATCTATCAATCACCATCTAACTATATTATTATCTATAAGCATGTTCTTGCAGAGATTCAGAGCATAAGAAACAGCATAAGTGGTCTAGTGCGTGGCCATATCTATCTATCTATCTATCTATCTATCTATCTATCTATCTATCTATCTATCATCTATCTATCCATCTATCATCTATCTATCTATCTATCCATCTATCTATCCATCTATCTATCCATCTATCTATCTATCATCTACATATCTGTTATCTATCTATCATCTATATATCATCTAACTTTATCTATCTATTTATCATCATTATCATCTAACTATATAATCTATCTATCATCTATCTATCTATCTATCTATCTATCTATCTATCTATCTATCTATCTATCTATGTATCTATCATCTATCTATCTATCTATCTATCTATCTATCTATCTATCTATCATCTAACTTTAATATCTATCTATCTATCTATCATCTATCATCTCTATTATCTATCTTTCATCTATCATCATCATCTAACTATATAATCTATCTATCAATCATCTATCTATCTATCTATCTATTATCTAACTATATTATCTATCTATCTATCTATCTATCTATCTATCTATCTACCCATCTATTATCTAACTATCTATCCATCTTTAATATATCTATCTATCCATCTATAATCTATCTATCTATCTATCTATTTATCATCTACATATCTGTTATCTATCTATCTATCTATCTATCAATCACCATCTAACTATATTATTATCTATAAGCATGTTCTTGCAGAGATTCAGAGCATAAGAAACAGCATAAGTGGTCTAGTGCGTGGCCATATCTATCTATCTATCTATCTATCTATCTATCTATCATCTATCTATCCATCTATCATCTATCTATCTATGTATCCATCTATCTATCCATCTATCTATCCATCTATCTATCTATCATCTACATATCTGTTATCTATCTATCTATCACCATCTAACTATATTATTACCTATAAGCACGTTCTTGCAGAGATTCAGAGCATAAGAAACAGCATAAGTGGTCTAGTGTGTGGCCATATCTATCTATCTATAATCTACCTATCTGTTATCTATCTATCTATCTATCTATCTATCATCTAACTTTATTATCTATCTATCTGTTTATCATCATCGTCATCATTATCTATCTATCTATCTATCTATCTATCTATCTATCTATCTATCTATAATCTACCTATCTGTTATCTATCTATCATCTATATATCATCTAACTTTATCTATTTATTTATCATCATTATTATCTAACTATATAATCTATCTATCTATCTATCTATCTATCTATTATCTATCTTTCATCTATCATCATCATCTAACTATATAATCTATCTATCATCTATCTATCTATCTATCTATCTATCATCTATCTATCTATCTATCTATCTATCTATCTATCTATCATCTATCTATCTATCTATCATCTAACTTTAATATCTATCTATCTATCTATCTATCTATCTATCATCTATCTATCATCATCTATTATCTATCTTTCATCTATCATCATCATCTAACTATATAATCTATCTATCATCTATCTATCTATCTATCTATCATCTATCTATCTATCTATCTATCTATCTATCTATTATCTAACTATATTATCTATCTATCTATCTATCTACCCATCTATTATCTAACTATCAATCCATCTTTAATATATCTATCTATCCATCTATAATCTATCTATCTATCTATCTATCTATCTATCTATCTATCTATCTATCTATCTATCATCTACATATCTGTTATCTATCTATCTATCACCATCTAACTATATTATTATCTATAAGCATGTTCTTGCAGAGATTCAGAGCATAAGAAACAGCATAAGTGGTCTAGTGCGTGGCCATATCTATCTATCTATCTATCTATCTATCTATCTATCTATCCATCTATCATCTATCTATCTATCTATCTATCTATCTATCTATCTATCTATCTATCTATGGAAATGGCAATTTCATAGAATGCATTATAAACCATATTTTTAATGATTTACATTTTCTTTGTAAAACAGTACTGTTTATTCTGTCTTAAATAAACTAGCATAACTTGGTGGCAAGGCAGTTCTCTGGGTTTTTTAAGTTTAAATGTTTTATGTTTTTTTGTAGGCTGGAGATATGGTGATCCATATTACAGAAAGACCTGTATACATACAGTATTGTACAGGTATGGGATCTATTATGCGCAAACCTGCTATCCAGAAAACTCAGAATTACAGGAAGACATCTCCCATAGACTCCATTTTAATCAAATACTTCAAAATGTAAAAATTTTGGGATCTGTTATTCGGAAACTGTTATTCAGAAAGCTCCAAATTACGGGAAGGCCATCTCCGATAGACTCCATTTTTATCAAATAATTAACATTTTTAAAAATCATTTCCTTTTTCTCTTTAATAATATTAAATAATAAAAAAACAGTAGCTTGTACCTGCTCCCAACTTACATATAAGTTATAACATTAGATACTTTCAACTTTTAACATTTTAGATACTTCGACCATCGAATAGGATACTATGACTTCGACTTTGAATTAGATTCGAAGTAAAATAGTTAGAATATTCGAACATTTGATAATCGAAGTCTTGTCTCTTTTAAAAAAACTTCGATTTCAATACTTCGCCAAATTAAACCTGCCGAAGTGCTATGTTAGCCTATGGGGACCTTCTAGAGCATTTTTCTAATTTATCACTTTGAAATTCGACCCTTGCCCCTTAATGTTTCAATAATTTCTTTAGTAGAGTCTTCAAGTTTGGGATTCCAAATTAGGGAAAGACCTTTTATCCGGAAAAACCCAGGTTCCGAGCATTCTGATAACAGGTCCCATACCTGTATTATGTCTTTACGAATTTGTTTCTTTCTTTACATTTTACATAGCAATAAAGGTCTCTTTCATTGTGAAGGAATTCAATTTACCAATTTTTAGTATTTGGTGGGTTGTATATTTACCTAACACACAGTACTTGAGCTGGAACAGATATGGAAGACCGTCCCTCAGCTTGTTAGGAAAATTAATTTTTTTTTTGTAATTTATATTTTTATTACAAGTTGTGCAAACAAGTGTAAACAAGACAGGCAAAGTATGTGACATCAAGGGGCAGATTTATTAAGGTTCAAGTTTTGTTTTCCATGAAAAATGTGAGTTTTCGAGGTTACTTTTGAGTCAAAAATCTATTTTTTGTTTTTTGGGGTACAAACAGGAACTCAAATTTTATGAGTTTCATTATACCCCGACCCTGGAAATAATCCAGAAATACACCAAACCTGTCGAGGTAATGTAGAGGTCAGTGGCAGAGGTCCCTTGAACGATTTGAAGATGAAAATGAAGCCTTCAGGATGTTTGAGTTTTTTTCCGAGGGTCTGGCAAAAACTCGATCAATTCAAGTTTTTGTATTATTGACCAGGAAATTAGAAACCATTCAAGTTGTAAATTTATTCAAGTTCATTCAAGGTCTAAAAAAGCCCGTTCATTAGGAAAGCACAGAAGTAGGAAGCTGAATTCCCCTTCATAACCACACAATTCATCAGTTTTCACCATCTTAAAAGGGTGTGCCATTAATAAACCCATCATAGGGCATTGTGGCAATGACATTTCAAGTAACTGATGCAAGTCGCCACATGCATGAGGTATTTATTGACTTTTAACCAGTATAAAATAAACTGGCATAATGGAAATAAAAGTACTGCGGAGTGGTCCGTGTATGACCTCATATGTCCATGATAGAACAGCACAAATAATCACATTCATTTTGTAGCTTCATTTCTGGGGTCAACGCTAGTAAAAAAATACAAGTGCTGTTTTGTGTAAAAACAAATACACTTTTTAACAGGATCAGGCGCAAACAAAAGCAGTTGACTGCAGAAAACGCACGTGAGTTTAGGAAGTCTCTCATCTTTTCTGCGATCATTTTGTCCGTCAGCAATCCTCAAGGCAAGATAATCAGCCCCTTGTGCTTAGATGTGGAAGTAATGTTGGTTGTTAATACTTTGCAGATTATGCACTGTTGCATTTTAACTGCTGCATTATGGCTGTTGCATGGAACATGGGAAAGACACGCTAATTGATGTAACTCCAAAGGTATCAATTAATATACTGTACAAAGGACTAAATAGTACATTTTTTACCCGCAATGGAGAATTTTTAACAAAGTAGATATTTTGGTCATTATTCCAGTGTAATCATGGATGTGCAAAAAAATTTTGAACGGTTTGGGAGAAAAATCGGAAAAAGACGTACGATTCGGGTTTTTGCTACATTTTATCAAGATTTTTCTGATTAATTTGAGTTATTTTATTAACAAATAAGGCAAAATCAGGGATAGGAGTTTGGTCAAGCTTTTTTTTAAATTTAAAATATGAGATTTTAGTAAATAACCCCCTGACAGTACTTTAAAATTGATTACGTTAAGTCTGTAGCAGTGTAAACAAATCCTTTGGAGTGATAAATGGCATTTCACCTATTGGCAGCCTGACATAAAAGGTAAAGGTAAATTTGCCAATGGTAAAGGAAGGAATAATGGTCAGGGCCTTTTGTCCATTATTTGGGCTAGAGCCCCTGGTTTCATAGAAAGCAAACCTTGAGGCTACAGCATACAATGATGCTCTTGTCAACTCCATGCTTCCTACTCTTAGGAAAACAGTTTGGGGAAGGCTGTTTTCCTTTTCCGCATAATAATGCCCCGTGTATAAATCATGGTCCTTTCAAAACAGGTTTGCTGAGATGGGAGTGGAAGAGTTTGACTGGCCTGCATAGAGTTCTGACAGCATTCTAGCCAAACACCCATGAGATGAACTAGAACAACAGACTGGAGTCAGGCCTGATCCTCAAAATCAGTACCCACCCTCACTAATATATTTTTGGCTAAAATAAGCAAACAATGTTTCAACATTGGGAAGCCTTCCAATACAAGAGGACTCTTTGGAAATGCTGACCAGGAAGGTGTCTGGATACTTTTGGACATATAAGGATTCCTTTACAAATCCCCTGAGCTGAAGTACAAGAGAACTCCCTTGGTGCTTATTCACCTATCCCTCCTGAACAGAGGCCTGCTGAATGCAGGCATCACTGTATTGAAATGACACCTATAGTAGAGTCCTGCAGCGGGTCAGGTACCCCTTGGTTACCCGCAAAAACCTGCAGGTTGCGGGTAGAAGTTTCTGGGTGTGGGTATAGACGCAGGTCGGCGGTTCTGTGGGTCGCGGGGTGGGCCACGGGTCTTCTCAATAACGATTTTTAATACTCCTTTTTTCTGATCACTCCTACTTCCGATGATGTCATTTCCGGTTTACAATGACAGCACTTCCTGATTCTTGATGGTCGCGGGTACCGGTCGGTATGGGTTCCAAAAAATTGACCCGTGCAGGACTCTAACCTATAGTGTAAATATCTGCTTCTGATTCCCACATGGACTTTGTGTCCTCTAATCAAAGTTTGCCACCCTTTCCCCCCTTGCTCTTGTTTTTATAGCTCACTCACTGACGTAGTGGCAACGATGAATGCACCCTATGCTAATGCAAAGACAACATAGTGAGTTTATTGGCAGTTCTGTACATACATAAGCTTTATTGAATAGATTGAAAATTAATAATAGTCAACACAGAAAACTGGATTTTTAAGAAGCAGGAAGTGTTTTTTGCAGTGTAAGGAGGGTTTAAAATATTTAAGCACAGATAAGATTTTATTGGACAAATGCTTAATTCTGCACATTTAGTTTAGGGTTTTTTTTATAAAAGGTTGAATGTTAGCGTTTTTTATATCTTGAATGAACGCGAATGAACTCATGACTTGAATGGTTTCTTATTTAAGAAAAAACTTGAATAGAAAAAACTTGATTTGAGTTGCAAAACCCCAAAACTCTAATTGATCAAGTTCTAAGCGAAAAAAGAAAAAAACTTCAATCACTTGAATTGATCGAGTTTTCCGGAAAAAACCCTCTGAAAAAAACATAAGCATCATACAGGCTATTAACATCTTCAAATGGTTCAAGGGACCTCTGCCTTTGACTCCTACATGACCTTGATAGGTTTTAGATTTTCGGATTCAAGCTATTTCCAGGGTCAGGGTATCTCAAAAAATTAGATTTTGTTTAAACCCAAAATCTCGAGTTTTGACCAAAAATAACATTGAAAAGTTGAATTTTTGTGCAAAACACAACACGAACCTTAATAAATAAGTGAGAGTTTGTCTGACTTCACTAATAATTGTAGCACTTTTAAAATGATGTTGTTAAATCAAGGATTCAAGTAGGCAAACCTACAGACGTTTCCAAAATCACTTTGGTATAAGACAGTAAAAAAAGACTGTCAAGGTGGAGTGTAAATTACAAAAAAGTGGAGACAAACCTACCTCACAAAATATTTTGTAATCCTTGGTCTGGTGACTGATTATTTTTATCCTTATAAATGTATGGATGCCCTAAGCTCTCCAGATCAATACATGTGATGTCCCTGTTCAGACAATTTAGTTGACTTTTTAAGAACTCATTATACTACCACTCTGTTAGAATGCAGCTAACTTTGACATAGATTATATGTAATAATCCTAAAAATTACACCAGAACACAGCATATTTTATAAATATTTGAAGATAAGTGTAGGTCTAAGAGCAATAATAATTCTCTCCTTCCAATTATTTATGATTTTAACACCACTGTTATTAATATTTACAGTCTGGAATTATTTCTGTCAAGTCATGCTTATCTTTTGCCTGTGTCAATTATAAAAATACCTTAGAGCCAATTCTCATACAGATTGAGTAGATAAACACGCAAAGTTATACAGAAAGTATTTGGGTGGGGATTTAAATAAGGAAGTGCCAAGAAAAAAAAAAGCATTATTTTTAGAGGGCTGGGCTGCAGAGATCCTCTTTGTGTCTTGCAGAAAATGCACAGTCAAAAACATAGACAACCTAGTGATGACGGCCGGTGGCACATGGGCTGTTTTGACTGGCACCATGATCTGGCAGAAGATAGGGGTGGCCAATACATCCTATCTCCTACTGTAGATATAATATAGAGATAGTATAACTGCTACTGAGAGCAGTATCTGTCTTATTCTCTGCACTGTTGGTTCTGACATATACACAACAAACAAATGTTGGAGATGTAATAAACAACCAGGCACTATGTTACATATCTTTTGGGAATGACACAACATTCAGAACTTTTGAACACAGATCCACGGGGTGTGCACAAACCAACTACAACTTGATATAATTATCGACCAAGCCACAATTCTTCACCATCATCATATGGTCTCAACTTCATCTTACAAGAAATCCCTAAAACAATTTGCATTGAATGCAGCTAAAATATTGATCCTCCATAAGTGGAAGAGCGACATATAACCTACACACGCTGAATGGATAAGGGAAATTGAGCAGATACGAAAGGCATGCAGCATCCCATAATGATATGCTCTGGGCATTTTACAAACATACTGTAACACATTTTGAATTTATTATGCTGTTGCTTACATATTTGTAGTGGAAACTCGTCTTCTGGATTGATAAATGACATTTCACCATATATCGGTCAGATAGAAAAGTCTGGGATACCAGAAGAACACTACCTGCCTGAATGCATAATGCAGTAACTTTTTTTTTTTCACCAAAAAGTTGGTCAGCCCCTTACGCTTTTGAACGCACACCTTAAGACTACAGTGTACCTTGATGTTGACAGTTCTTGGCAACAGTTTGGGAGAGACTCTTTTCTGCTTTACCACAATAATGCCCCCATGCACAAAGCCAGGTCTGTACAGAATGAGTTTGAGATGGAAGAACTGACCTCAATCCAACTGACCATCTGTGAGATGACTTGGAACTCCAACTGTGAGCATGCCTGATGGGGCCAAATTAAGCCAACAATGGTTCAACATCTATTGGGAAGCCTTCAAAGAAGTGTAGAAATAGAGTCTGTTGGATAGGAGGAGTCTTGGGAATGGGATGCTGGACAAGCAGGTCATATAAGGAGTCATTTACAATTCCCCTGAGCAGAAGTGCAAGAGAGCACCCTTGGTGGTGATGTCAATCCAACTGACCATCTGGGATTACTTGGAACCCCAACTGTGACATGTTATATTTGACAGCGCTATATAAATAAATGAATATGATGATGATGCCTGATCCCCAACATCAGCACCCAACCTCCCTGATGCTCTTATGGCAAATTGTAAGTAAATAGTACCGGTAATATTCCAACCTCTACGGGTAACGGCACACCTGGCGATTCGGGGAGATTTTGTTGCCTGGCGACTAACCGCCTCTTCTTTGGGGCGACTAATCTCCCCGAATGGCTTCCCCCTGTCTTGCGCCGGCTACAATGAAAAGTCGCCTGTGGCATGGCACACGCAGCGCTTCATTTTCCGAAGTCGCCTCAAGAGGAAGCCATTCGGGGAGATTAGTCGCCCCAAAGAATAGGCAATTAGTCGCTAGGCGACTAAATCTCCCTGAATCGCAAGGTGTGCCCTTACGTTAATGGAATCCCTTCCCAGAAGAGTAGAGGCTATCACAGCCAAAGAAGCACCAACTTCATATTAATCCTCTTGGGCAGAGAGCGAGATGTTGGACAGATGCGTCCAGTTAACTTTGGCCATTAGGAGCATATTGTAGCAAGGGTTATCCATCCTTTGCTTCTAATATAAAATAGTGATTTAAACAATACAACAAAGGATGTTATAAATGCTGTAGTTTATGGGATTAGTTTACCGGTTTTTATGTACAACAACCTAATCACATTGATGAATTACGCCTTCACCACATCCCCGGTATGTTTTTCTGTTCTTCTTTTCTTTTGCTGAACACATGATCTCATGCTCTCGGCTGAGCTTATTGAGTGAATGTCACACTAAAGCAGAAAGTGATTCAATAACTGTCAGACTTAATATTTAATCCAGATAATTAAAAGGGTCAAAACTAACTCTATTACTAATCATCAGATTAGTTTAGAATCAAATACTTCTGCTGCACTGCAGGGCTCCCTATTGCTAAATGCGCAAGTTTCTGTGCAGCAATGTAATCTACACAAACTACTTAGCCCTTCAGCATTTGTATTTTTCTTTTTAAAGTGGTTGGGGTTCTAAATCATAGTTTTAAAACTCCATAGGACTCATTTACCAATGACCTGGAGTCAAGTGCTAGAGCACTAAGGGACGCATACATAGTCACTCTTATTTCTAAGCACATTCATATGGATCTGTGCTTCACTTTGCACCTCATAGTGGATTAAAAATGACAACGCTAGCAGTTACTCTCTAACTTGTGCGTTAGGTGATGGGTAAGGGGTAGAAGTACGGCAGGACCAGAAATGGGGGAAGAAAGAAGAAGCACATGCATAGGGCACAACAATGGGGGGCACTAGGCACATACCTCTTCTTTTACCTACCCCTGGTCCAGGCTCTTTTGCCTTTGTGTCCGCTGCAACCCCCGCATCATCACAATGTGAGCTTACACTCATGGGGGAGGGGGCAAGGTGGCTGGCCAGGTTGCCTATAGCTCCTGGCTGGCTAGTCCTGGTTCTGGAGTAGGGATGCCTCCACCTCTGCCCTTCATGAATAAAGCATGGATGTAAAAGTGTAGGTCATTGTTTTCCAGACCTGTGCCCATAGGGTGAAATGTGCGGAAAGCATCCCAGTTTGGGATTATTTCTTGCACTTTGCACCCTGCCACGTCATCAGTATATGAGTTCTTCTATCCATAAATCTCGCATGTAACACCCTACTACATAAGTCCATTGCAGTTGGCTGATGGTTTCTGGAGAAAAGATTGTCACTATGATGGCTACTGCAATCTAATGTGCCACACACACACACACACTACTGATGGGCGAACCTGCTCTGATTCGATTCGCAGAGAAATTCAGGAAACTCCGGAAAAACTTGCAAAACTCCGGCAAAATTCACATAGAGCATTGAAGTCAATGGGCATCAAAATTATTTTGACGCTTACAATTTTGACATTAGCAACAATTTTTATACGCGCGACTCTTTTGTCCAAGTACAATGGGCACCTGAATAATTTTGACGCCAAACTATTTTTATGTGCATTAAAGTCAATGGGCGTTCAAATAATTTTGACGTGCAACAATTTTGACGAGTGCCAATTTTTTTGTTGCAGCAAATTTTCCCACGGCTAATTTTCGCATGCAGTTTTGCCGTAATCCGGAAATTCGAGCCTATCCATTCTTGGCAAATAAATTCGCCAATCACTTACACATATCTGTTAAAGGACAAGGAAAGGCAAAAAAATAAAATCCCATTTCTACTTTCTTTAATGAAAAAGAAACCTATCTCCAATATACTTTGATTAAAAAATGTGTACAGTTTTTATAAGAAACCTATAAGAAACTGAATGCAGTGAAATTCTCCCTTCATTTACTGCTGTGGATAGGAATTGTCAGACGGCCCCTAACTGCTGAGCAGGGAAACAATCATACTTATGAACAGCAGGGGGAGCCCCCGCCTTACTTACCAGCCATGCAGAATTCAAGCAGCTTTGTTTATGACGATCCCTAAGCAGCCCAGACCACACTGAGCATGTGCACAGTCTTAGTCTTGCAAAGATGTATAACAAAGTTACAAGATGGTGACCCCCTGTAGCCAACTTTGAAAGCATAAATCATTTGTTTGATTAGGCTTGTGGTGCAGTAAGTTCATGCTTATGTTTAGTATACAAAATACAGCATTTCTAGCCTTATTCTATTTTAGACTTTCCTAGTCCTTTAAAGGGAAAAAAAAGGGGAAAAAAATTAGTGGACACGTAGCTCAATGTATACGACCTAATGCAAACTCTTATAAAAATCTTGCAAAAATGGTGTTCTATATGTTAAGCAAGACAGAACACTATATTATTATGTTTATGAGTTGCCTGTTAAATTGCTATGTTGACATATTTTATCCATTAGGCTGTTGCAGGACTGGGTTAGGGAAAATAGAAGCTGCATACGGTAGGTAACCGACATTTCCCCACTGCCCGTGCTTCCTGTTTGGCAATACCAAGCATTAAAGGAACACGCCCATTGCCAGTAACTACAGTCTACAGATGATTCCTCCGTCGCACAATTCAATCACTCCAATAAATACCAACATAAAACACACTTCCTAATGACTAATAAAAATCCAGTTATATTATTAAATCTCTCCTGTGACTATGACTGTCCAATTGCACATGAAGTTTGATGTGTTCATGAGAGGAACACACTGATTTACTCATTGCACAATCAGTTCTGAGTAACTTTCCTTCATACTGAGAAATGTTTCTCCAGGCTGGGACAAAATAACCTTCTGGACCACTAACTTCAAAGTTCTAGCTTTTCCCTCTTGGGGATTTCTTTCCTGAGTCCGTGGAGACAGGCCCCTCTGGAGAGAGCTGTTTGGGTTTTGGAAGATGTTAACTTGAAGAGTGAGTTTTCTTTCAATAAACAATCAGATTTTACAGCTCACTTCAATGTAACAGCTGAAGCTGACCCCGTGATATCCTGCTGGTGTTATCTGTCAGGAAACACTGTGCTGGGGACACATCCTTTCCCCAATTCTAGCAGCAATATGGAACTCTACTTGGCAGGTCCTTGCAGGAAAATACTCAGCAGCTTGTCTCATTCCTCTTGTCTGATCAGAAGACTGAGCTCAATCATAGCAGCAGAGAACTAGGAAGAAGAGTCATAATAATAATAGCAACGTATAGAAGCAAATCATACACTCGCTGTGTTCAGTCATGAACATGACATTGCAGAAAGTGTATGTAAAGATCTTTATCTAATAATTTCATTGTTGGG
This sequence comes from Xenopus laevis, assembly GCF_017654675.1. Taxonomy (NCBI): domain Eukaryota; kingdom Metazoa; phylum Chordata; class Amphibia; order Anura; family Pipidae; genus Xenopus; species Xenopus laevis. The sequence continues at coordinate 162,897,256 of NC_054379.1, read as the reverse complement.
AATAGCAGGATTATTGTATATTAAAGGAAAGCTGTTCAGATGCCTTTTATTTACTCTATGAAGTGCAAGGTATAGGGTTGGCTGGAGCACAGAGAGGACCAGCATCAGAGAGAGTTCCTTTTTAGGGATAACAGTTGCAGATATGGCTTTAAGGCATCTGTTATCGGAAACCCTTTATCCAAAAAGCTCAGAATTACAGGAAGGCAATCTTCCATAGATGCCATTTTTTCCAAATAATCCAAATTTTTAAAAATCATTTCCTTTATCTCTGTAATACTAAAACAGTAGCTTGTACTTGATCCCAACTAAGATATAATTAATCCTTACTGTAGGCAAACCAAGCCTTTTGGGGTTTTTTTTAGGGGGCAGATTTATTAAGGTTTCACGAATATTCGAGTTTTCAAGTTGTATTTTTTGGTCAAAACTCACATTTTTGGGTTAAAAAAAACTTGAATATTTGAGATTTATTATTCCCAAACCCTGGAAATAGCTTTAATCCTCGAAACCTGTCGAGTATGTTAACAGCCTGTTTGATGTTCTAGTTTTTTTCAGAGGGTTTTGCCCGAAAACGCAAACGATTAGAGCAATTCAAGTTCTTTTTCACCTAAAACTCGATTAATTGAGTTTTCAGGTTGCAGGACTCGAACTCGCAGAATCAGGTTTTTGCCATTCGAGTTTTTTTCTTAAATAAGATACCATTCGGGTTTGTTCAATCAACCTTTGAGAAATAACCCCCTTAATGGTCACATGATTTTTTAGTAGACTTAGGGCTCTTACAGACGAGCGTTTTTACCTGCGCTCCCCTGCGTTCCGTTTTTCTGCGTTCAGCCGCAGGGGAGCGCAGGAATAGACGCATTACATTTTCCCAATGGGGCTGTACTCACACAGGCGCGTGTAGGCGCCGAACACAGGTTGAGACGCAACATGCTGCATTTTTTCTGCGTTCGGTGCCTACACGCGCCTGTGTGAGTACAGCCCCATTGGAATGCGTCTATTCCTGCGGCTGAACGCAGAAAAACGGAACGCAGGGGAGCGCAGGTAAAAACACTCATCTGTAAGAGCCCTTAAGGTAAGAAAATCCAAATTACAGAAAGATCATTCTGCATAACAGGTCTCATACCTGGCCAATGGACAAATATCAGTAAGCATGCAAAAAGGAACTAGTCTACCAAGGAAAAGCATTTATAGTGAAAGCATGCAATGTTACTTACACAATAAGGCCTATTTGCAAACAGAGGGGCAAAGTTGCACACAGATCTCCATATTCTTTAACAACATTGCAGTGTTTTCTCCCAGAAATCCAGGCTTGTGCCCACCTAATAGCATGCACGGCAACTTGCATGCTATTTACCAATGTGTGTGCAAATTAGCAAATACTTATGTAAGCTACACTTAAGTTATCACTTCCAGTGCAATAATGTGCATGAAATCAATAATGACGTTAGTGAGTCAGTTGTGTTCTTAGGTTTAGAAGGATACATGTACCATAGACCAGGGGCATGACTACAGAGGAAGCAGAATCTGCAGCTGCAGGGGGCCCCTGCAACTCCTGGGGCCGTAATTCATATACAATTTGAATATATATTGGTAAAACAGGTCTAGATTTTTTGGGGGCCTGAAAAGTAATTTGCTGTAGGCCCAATTAATATCTCATTACGCCATATCACACTTAAAGGGATACTGTCATGGGAAAAAAAACATTTTTCAAAATGAATCAGTTAATAGTGCTGCTCCAGCAGAATTCTGAACTGAAATCCAATTCTCAAAAGAGCAAACAGATTTTTTTATATTCAATTTTGAAATCTGACACGGGGCTAGACATTTTGTCAATCTCCCAGCTGCCCCTGGTCATGTGACTTGTGCCTGCACTTTAGGAGAGAAATGCTTTCTGGCAGGCTGCTGTTTTTCCTTCTCAATGTAACTGAATGTGTCTCAGTGGGACATGGCTTTTTACTATTGAGTGTTGTTCTTAGATCTACCAGGCAGCTGTTATCTTGTGTTAGGGAGCTGTTATCTGGTTACCTTCCCATTGTTCTGTTGTTTGGCTGCTGGGGGGGAAAAGGGAGGGGGTGATATCACTCCAACTTGCAGTACAGCAGTAAAGAGTGATCGAAGTTTATCAGAGCACAAGTCACATGACTTGGGGCAGCTGGGAAATAGACAATATGTCTAGCCCCATGTCAGATTTCAAAATTGAATATAAAAAAATCTGTTTGCTCTTTTGAGAAATGGATTTCAGTGCAGAATTCTGCTGGAGTAGCACTATTAACTGATTCATTTTGAAAAAAAAAGTTTTTCCCATGACAGTATCCCTTTAAGGAAAGTATTAGTTCCAGTGATTTTTTAAAAGCATGGACCCTGCAATTTGCATGTTGAGCACAACTGTACACAGTTCATCAGTGCAGGCCAAATCTTTGCACAGGCACCGAGCACAAGGTATAAGGTATGCATATGGGTGCAAGTTCCATTAAATGTGGGCAATTTGCTCACGCACCTACATTAGCCTTAAAGGACAAGTAAAGGGTAATAAAGTGGGGATGCCAATATGTTGGGAATCCTATAGTGTATTAAATTGATAACTTGGCTGGTCCTCCTGTTGGGGAAAAATTGCTCTTGGGGAATTTTCTTACTTCGCACCATCTTTAAGTGTTTCCCAAGAGTCTGTTGTCGCTATCTAGGATTGTGCATACGCAGTATAGATAAAGATTTTACTATGATGAGCATGTGCAAGTCTTGGAGTCTGAAGGAGTTGCTACGGAGCCTTGACAACTATAGATAAGATAGGGGTACAGCAGCTATTAAGAAAGTAAGCTGGACTGGAAAAAAGTTAGCAGTTTGTTTTGTTGGGTGTGTGTAACATCTTGGCAATACCTAGGGGTTATCTATCATGGTTTGAGTTGTGTTTTCCACGAAAATTCGAGTTTTCAAGGAAATTTTTTTTTTTTTTTTTTTGTTTGTTTTTTTAAACTCTTTTTTTATCGAGATTTATTATACCCTGACCCTGAAAATAGCTCTAATCCGAAAATACACCATCTAAAACTTGTTGAGGTCACGTAGGAGTCACTGGCAGAGGTCCCTTGAACCATTTGAAGATGTTAAAAGCCTTTATGATGTTCGAGTTTTTTTCAGAGGGTTTTCACAAAAACTTGATCCAACTCGAGTTATTTTACCGCCTAAAGCTTTTTTCCCCATTCAAGGTTTTTCTTAAATAGGAAACCATTTGAGTTCATTTGAGGTATAAAAAAAAACTCTAACAATCGACCTTTGATAAATAACCCCCCTAGTGCATTATCCTTATCTGTTAATTAGGACATTTACCCATTTAGGCGGGGGGGGGGGAGTAAGATTATTTTTTTTAAATGCTTTACAATTGGACCCGTTTCTCAAGGCAATGCTTATGTTAGATACAATCCATTTGTTGACACTAAAAACTAAAATATGTGTAACTGGGTTTGTTATTGAAGGGTTAGTAATAGGTAGATGCTTTACTTTAATGTAGCTGAATTACTGGACAGTTCCAACCTATAAGTAGGGGCACATTTACTAAGGGTTGAATATCGAGGGTTAATAAACCCTCAAATTCGACCCTTGAAGTTAAATCCTACGAATTTGAATATTGAATTAGAAGGATTTACCGCAAATCCTACGATCGAACGAAGGATTTTAATCGATCAAAGGATTTTCCTTCGATCAAAAAAACCTTAGAAAACTGATGGGGAAGGTCCCCATAGGCTAACATTGTACCTCGGTAGGTTTAAACTGCTGAAGTATGTAGTCGAAGTTTTTTTTAAAGAGACAGTACTTTGACTATCGAATGGTCGAATAGTCGAACGGTTTTTAGTTCGAGTCATAGTCGAAGGTCGTAGTAGCCTATTTGATGGTCGAAGTACCCAAAAAAATACTTTGAAATTCGAAGTTTTTTTTACTTCGAATCCTTCACTTGAGCTTAGTAAATGTGCCCCAAGTGTCAGTAAACAGTCTGATATATCATCTCCCCTTGTGTAATTAAACATGTATTCCCATTTTAAACACTTCTTAAAATAAGGGATATCACACACAGATATAACGGAAAGGGATAGCATTACAATTTGTGCAGCTGATAACTAGTGGTAATATGGAAAGAAATTTCAATGATTACACATTATTCAAGATATTTTTTTTTTTGAGCAAGAGAATATCCCACTAAAGCCTTCCGAAGCCCAACTGCATTCTGTATTGCTTCTTCTTCTTATCAGCAGGATTTAACATGGATACTAAGGTAAAGAGGTCATCAAACATGCAGATCATTCTCTTACTGGCCACCCATGTAGTGTACCAAATTGGGCTGATCCAGTGGTTCTTCCCCCATAGACAGTTCCCTATGCAGCTCACTCAGGTGAAGAGCTGCTATAGAAGTAGAGCAGGGATCACATCTGTACTTGTATATGGCTGCTGTTGCTTGGAGGTTGCTGGCAGCCATGTTTGCTGTAAGAAATATATTAGGGAAATGTGTTGCCATCTTCCTTTTATACTAACATATGTCACTATACAACATGCATACCTTATACCTTATGCATACCTTATAAAAAATGTAATTTAATTATATTTGTATGGATATATAATCAATAACATCTCCCCCACATTATGATACCTCATTTTCGAGTCTCCAAACTTTGCCTTTCTGTGTTGCCCAAAGGTCGTCCTTCCTTGGGCTTTTGCAGTCCGTTCATCTTGATTTTACCCGTTCAACGACTTAGGGAGAGGGTTGATAATTAAAAAACGCCCGGAAAGGGAATATTTTTTTATATAGTTAGTAAACAAATGTGAGTACAGGTAATTCCTGGAAGATACCTAGAATTATGAATACACATTATTGAATACATATTGTTTATGAATAACCTATAAATCGTTACGCGATTAATCATTTCAGTAATGCAATTCCACCCTGTCGGATTCCAGCAACTTATTTAGTTTGTGTTTGACATTGAGCATTAAAAATATAATAAAAACACATAATATATATATATATAAAGTCATATGTCATATGAAAAAGTTTGGGAACCCCTCTCAATTCTTTGGAGTTTTGTTTATCATTGGCTGAGCTTTCAAAGTAGCAACTTCCTTTTAATATATTTATATATATATATTATATATATATATATATATATATATATATATATATATATATATATATATATATTGACAAAGTTTATTGGACTTACAGAAAATATACAATATGCATTATAACAAAATTAGACAGGTGCATAAATATGGGCACCCCAACAAAGATATCACATCAATACTGAGTTGAGTCTTTTGCAAATTTAACAGCCTCTAGACGCCTCCTATAGCCTTTGATGAGTGTCTGGATTCTGGATGTGGCTGTTTTTGACCATTGGTCCATACAAAATCTCTCCAGTTCAGTTAAATTTGATGGCTGCCGAGCATGGACAGTCTGCTTCAAATCATCCCATAGATTTTCCATGATATTCAAGTCGGGGGACTCCAGAATATTGTACTTGTCCCTCTGCATAAATGTCTTTGTAGATTTCCAAGTGAGTTAAGGGTCATTGATATTCTTGCAGGTCTTTGGAGATGATCTTTGGGTTGTCTGTAACATTCTCACAATTCTCTGCATATGCCGCTCCTGTATTTTTCTTGGCCTGTCAGACCTGGGTTTTACATCAACTGTGCCTGTGGCCTTCCATTTCCTCATTACATTCCTTACAGCTGAAACTGACAGTTTAAACCTCTGAGATAGCTTTTTGTAGCCTTCCCCTAAACCCTGATACTGAACAATCTTTGTTTTCAGATCTTTTGAGAGTTGCTTTGAGGATCCCATGTTGTCACTCTTCAGAGGAGAGTCAAACAGAAGCACAACTTGCAATTGGTCACCTTAAATACCTTTTCTCATGATTGGACACACCTGCCTATGAAGTTCAAGCTTAACGAGCTAATCCAACCAATTTGGTGTTGCCAGTAATCAGTATTGAGCAGTAACATGAATTCAAATTAACATAATTACAAGGGTACTCACATTTTTGCACAGCCAGTTTTTCACATTTGATTTAATTTCATACAACTGAATACTGCTTCACTAAACATCTTTGTTCAGAAAACACCCCAGTACTAGATGTTCCTGGGAAATGAAAGACATACCACTGTTATCTTTTTTGTTGAAAGTGGAGTAAATTATTATGCAGGCTGAGAGGGGTTCCCAAACTTTTTCATATGACTGTATATGCATGACTTTTTAATTCCTAAGCTATGAAGTTTGTGGATGGTGGTTGTTTCTGGTACCCCTTTATACAAAGCTGCAATGTCTGCTTAGCTACTGCTTTTGTCGTTTGCCCCTGCCCTGTTCTGTCTGTTGTGTGAAAGTTTTAAAATAAAAGATAAGGTACAGGAAGGAAGTGGACACAAGTTGAAATAAAATTCCTTTTCTGTAAAGAAGAGAATTTTTTTCCCTTTAAAGGTATTTTATAGCACTGCTTAGGGATCATTTCATACGGATTTCCCTTTATATAACTATTGTTTTTCTCCTTTTAACAAATAGTAAATCTTAACCCTGTCTCATCTACTGCTGTAAATTTGCCAATCCCACCACTTGGAGCTTGAATTTTGAAAATACAATAAACTTTCCAGCATTTTAAATAAACAAAAAATTGTCCATAATAAATGTTTTTTTTTTTAATCATGAATCACAGTAGAAGTTGAATTTGAATGTTGATAAATCTGTCCTTGTTTTCAGGATTTGGATTATTATGAACATATTCTATTTTTCCCCTCAAATTGCTAAAATATAAAATTAAATGAGAATTCAGTTGTAATGTAATCAAACCTTTTGGGTAGGATTTTATATTTGGCCAAATGCACAAATTATAGCTTTGTTGATACACAACATTAAGGGGGTAATTTACTAAACTCCGAATGCAAAAATCACGAAAATTCGTGATTTTTTTTTTTTTTTAAATGTGACTTTTCGGAATTTATTAAACCCAGAGGATGGGAAAGTCCAAATCTGAAAATCCAGCATCTCAGACCTGTAGAGGTTGCATATAAGTCAATGGGAGAAGTCCCAATGATTTTCTAGGTTTTGTGAAAATCCGTGAAAATCTGATTTTTTTTCCCCTGCAAAGCATATTTTCGGGAAAATTTAATAAAAAATAAGAGTAAAAAACTGGAGCGGATATGATCGGAGTTTGTAGCAGAAAATATTGAGATAAATTCGGACTTTGATAAATAATCCCCATATTATATACTTGAATGTGCAGGGTAGGAGCACACAGCGTATGTCCTTATGCAAGACTTCAGGCTGACAGTGGTATATTTACTCCCCAAGATGAGTTGCCTTTTAAAGGAGAACTAAACCCTAAACATGAATGTGGCTAAAAATGTCATATTTTATATAGTGAACTTATTGCACGAGGCTAAAGTTTGAGCTTGTCAATAGCAGCAATGATCCAGGACTTCAAACTTGTCACAGGGGGTCACCATCTTGGAAAGTGTCTGTGACACTCACATGCTCAGTGTGCTCTGATTGGCTGTTGAGAAGCTAAGCTTAGGGCTCGTCACTAATTATCCAGCAGAAAATGAGCTTCCCTGGCTGTAATATAAGCTGATGCTACAGGTTTGCTGATTATTCAATTCTGATGCTAATTGCACTGGTTTCTGTGCTGCCATGTAGTAATTATGTGTATTAATTACTAATCAGCCTTATATTGTGACATTTCTATTCTATGTGTACTGTATATTGTGAGTGGGTCCCTAAGCTCAGTAAGTGACAGCAGCACAGAGCATGTGCAGTGAATCAGCAGAAAAGAAGATGGGGAGCTACTGGGGCATCTTTGGAGACACAGATCTTTACTGCTAAAGGGCTGTGGTTGCCTTGGGCTGGTACAGAAGCACAAAACATCATGTACAACATTTCTACCTACTGCTTAACTAGGCTTTAGTTCTCCTTTAATAAACTGGGGTGTACATGGTTTCTGCATACAGGCTAGTGTCTCAGTATTGTTTAAAATTAACTTTCTCATATTTCAAACAAAAGTAAAAGATGCAGTGATCTATTGTATTAATTACACTTTATGAGACGGACTGGTTTTCCAGGTGGTGTAGAACTGCAGCTCTTAATATTAGCAAGGACTGAATAGTAATTTAATAGCATTTTATTTAATGAAAAGGAACATACATCAAACAGCCTGACTGATTGATTAGTGGGGCGCATTATTGGCTGCATATGTATAGAGAATAGCTTCTTGATAGGTCTGATGTCCCTGGGAATCTTTACAACCCTGTGTATAACTACAAATGATTAGTTGCGGTTTGAAAGTTATATAGAAATATAAAGAAATATATATTAATTAAAAAATTCAGTGGTTTGTTATTTATAAATGTAAATGCTATTGAAAGCAGTAGTCATTTTCCTGTGGCAAAATTAGAGCGATAAAATCAAACATTTATTTGCTCAAGTGCTCTAGCACTTTTTCACCGAAGCGAACTTAGAACTAACGCTCCAGTGGGAAAACTGCCACCAAAATGAGATGACGGAGGGAGAAGATGGATGGAGTCTCTCTGAGTGCTGTAAAATTTATCAGGGTTTTCCATGAACAGCACTAGGGAGGAGGTCGATATTTTGGAAGTCTTTCAATCTTATAATGTGGATTTTTACTTTTGATTCTTGGGACAATATTGCATATCTTCTACATGTGAAATATTGTCAGATTCTTCGGAAAGCTCCAGCTGTAGCAGAGAAGTGAATACCATGTGGACACAGGCAGGGGGTGCTGCCCACTCTTTAGCAGGGAAGCCGACACACGTTTAAAAAAAAAAAAAATTGTTAAATATAACCCGTAATAGGAAACCATGGCATTTTAACGAAAAAATAAAAAACATGGAAAAATATCAGTTGTGCTTATTTGGCTCCTCCCTTTGAAAATCTCCTGTGGACACCCAATGAAAAAGTGTCAGCAGGGTTACGGTGTCTGCTGTTCTTTCCTTTCAACAGTTTCTTAAGCAATTTGTTCTCACCAGCTTGCACACTTTGTTCACGTATTATGCCCATAGAAGGCGCTATATGAATTAAAATACACATACAAAAACAGTGATTGATAAATAGCTGGTTGCCTAACTAGCCTCGTTTCCTCCTATAACGTTAAAGGAAGCTTTTGCAGAAATGTAATATTTAATAAAATATCATATGGATCCTGTCCTCCCAAACCAAAACGAAGTTTAAAAATAGGTGTTTTTAAACGTTTAAATGGCAAAAAAGCAAGAAGTAGAATATTGTAAAAAAAAAATATATATATATATATATATATATATATATATATATATAAAGTTTCAACCAAGCCAGCAGTTGTCTTATAGGGCATATGCTTCACGGGGAGTAAAGAGTGAACATCTAATACTGAAATTGTTGTTAAAATTCTTCTACCTATTTCAATTCAGTGGATTTTATTTAGTTCTTGTAAATATTTTTTCCTATAATTCTTAGTTTGCACCATTTTCTCCCCCTTTAACAACTATGCCTTTTTAAAGTAATATTCACTTTTAAGATTTTATTTTCACAATTTGCTAAAAGCATGTCCTATGTGTGTGAGTGTGTACCTAATGTACAAAAATAAATTACCCAGAATTGTAATTATTAGTGTTTAGTATTAAGGGGCACATTTACAAAGCTCGAGTGAAGGATTCGAATTAAAAAAACTTCGAATTTCGAAGTGTTTTTTGGGCTACTTCAACCATCGAATGGGCTACTTCGACCTTCGACTACTACTTCGACTCGAAGGATTCGTAGTAAAAATCGTTCGACTATTCGACCATTCGATAGTCGAAGTACTGTCTCTTTAAGAAAAACTTCGACCCCCTACTTCGGCAGCTAAAAGCTACCGAAGTCAATGTTAGCCTATGGGGAAGGTCCCCATAGGCTTGCCTGTGATTTTTTGATCGAAGGATATTCCTTCGATCGTTGTATTAAAATCCTTCGAATCGTTCGATTCGAAGGATTTAATCATTCGATCGAACGAATAATCCTTCGATCGTTCGATCGCAGGATTTGCGCTAAATCGTTCGACTTCGATATTCGAAGTCGAACGATTTTAGTTCCTAGTCGAATATCGAGGGTTATTTAACCCTCGATATTCGACCCTTAGTAAATCTGCCCCTAAAACTTTTTTTTTTCAAACACTAAAATTTTTGATTACCGAAAGACACTAGGGGGCAGATTTATCACTGGTCGAATTTCGAAGTACAAAAAACATCGAAATCCGACCATCGAATTAAAAAACTTCGACGTTTTTTCAACAAATTTGGCAATCCTGCGGTCGAATAAAAATCATTCGATCGAACGATTAAATAGTTCGAAACGAACGATTTTATCGATCGATCGAAGGATTTTTATTCGGCAGGTTTAATTTGGCAACGTTTTGAAGAGACAGTACTTCGATTATCGAATGGTCGAATATTCAAACAATTTTTACTTCGAGTCGAAGTAAATTAGAAGTCGTAGTATCCTATTCGATGGTCGAAGGATCCAAAAAATTACTTTGAATTTTTTTACTTTGAAAATTCCCTCAAATTCACTTCGACCCTCCGTAAATCTGCCCCTAGATGTTAAAATTTAGGGTAAAAAAAAAAAATCTATGTTAATATACTGTATCATGTAGCCGCATTATTCTTCGAGCATCTGAATGCAAAAATCTAATTTTCTGTAATGAATATTGTATTTTAAAAAAAATAAAGGGAGCTCCATAATTCATGATTTATAATTTCCAGGTGTATAGGAAGTATGACATTTGCTTCTGCTGTGGCAAAAAAAAATAAATAAAGGAAATATTGCCCTGCATTAAAATATGTAATAAAATATATATTTTCGACTTGAAGAAAAGAAATAGCTTATATTTATTACATTTTAGTTCTAAAAATAAAAAAATAGCACTGAGTGTAGAGTAAATTATATTCCTCTGAAATAATGTAATACAATCTTTTTTTTATTACTACGAGAAATTCTGTAAATGTTTATGGCAACCTCTGTTGGAATTTAAAAGAAATCATGCAATATTATTTATTAAAAATAACAACCAAGTTAAAAAATACTCTTCCCTGCAAATACATTTTTAGCAAGGAATAATTGTACAAAGCGTATCACGGCGGCTTTACACAAAGTGAAAAATATATCCTTTCGAGAATTTTAGCTTCCATTAATCTTGCTTTGTATTTGTCGATTGTGTGTATGCCTCTTTTGTTTTAAACAAGGCTAGGAAAATGATGCTTAAATAATTTTCTTACGAATAATTACAACAAAATTCAGATCCCATTTCAAATTGTCATAACATTTCTACCAAATTCTAATTTACTAGAAGATTTTTTTTTTCTAATTCTATACACGTTTCTGTGTACATGTTCTGGATAAACTACACCACATGCTAACAATATCACAGTAGTTGAATTTGTGCAGCAATTAGATTTTTTGTCTGAACACATTTGAACCAATGTTTGCTTTTATTATTTCTACTAGTGGAATTGTATAAAATGTCTGCATATTTTTAAATAAACAGATTTAATACGATTTATGGGGACACATTTTTCTTATAGCTCATTATTTAAATAAATATAGTATTAAATTGGTTGATTAAGGGTGTTTTTTTTTCTGAATAATGTAAATTGAAATAATAAAGGAATCAAAATAAATCTAAAAAGTAAAGTGATTTGAAGTTATCAATAATAAGCAACATTTTTTATCATTATTTAAAATAATTGTATGCTATTTTTACAAGCAGTTAATATTACATCCATTCAACGCACACAAGCATTTACGTATCTAAAGATGAAGTCACCCACAAGGTATTTATAAAAACAATCCAGTATTTTTTATTTAAATTAAATACTTAGGCAAATTTATATGTACATCAATGTCAAATGCAAGTAAAATGTAGATATACTGGTCGTTTTACAGAATAATGACTAATAATATTACTAATACATTCCCAGGACTGCAAACCATCTCCACTAAGTTTTAATACAACATGATCATGATCAAAATGGCAGACGTCAACAATATTGTTAATTACCCCACAAATTCTAACAAAACCAGTCCATTCCTTTAAAAAAAAAAAAAATTGACAAAAGTTTTTACAGGTTTCAATACATTTTAAACCAGTGTTCTGGAGTAAAACAAAAGGTGAACGCAAATTAGTGTGTAAACAAACCGTGAAAAATGTGTTTTACAAGTGTCGTGCCCTTCTAGAAGCTACGTGTAGGAATAATTTCAAATTCAAGTGTCCACCATTTATAGTCCTTACCAAAAAAATAATATGAATAAAAATCCATAAAGAAGAAAAGCGGAGATGAACAGTACGGTTGCTGTACAAAATGGAAATCAAAACAACCCTTAGTACAAACTATTTTATGATTTAATGGTAATGTTTTTTTTCCCCAGATATAAGCACACAATTACCTTTATATACAGGATATTTCTTTACTATATGTAACAACGGACTTGAACCAGATCAGTTTAGTGTTGTTTGAAGATTCCACCCCCACCCCTGCCCAAAGAGGAGTCTGAATTAGCCAGTCTGATTTGGTAACCCTGAGGAAATGCAGTCCTTAGCTTAATACGGGATTAATTCCATAATAATACTGCTTGCTCAGTCCCAGACCCAATCTTCTCAGGGTCCTAAGAAACACTATAACTGTTGTAGTACGTGGCTGTTGCATCTGCTAGGACAGAGATGAGACTGGTTTCTGAGGGCTGTATATCTGAAGCTTGTGACACCTGGACATGTCCATGGATTGTCATTTCAGTGGGATCTTGTAGTGAGGTATTTAAATATTGGTCAAATTCATTTCTGTCCATCTCACCAAGAAGTTCTGCTTGACTAATCTGGTCAATGGTGTCATAATGGGGGTGCTCAGGAGGAGGGGAGAGCTGGCCAAGGTGGGCATGATAGTTATGTATAGAATGATAACTCGAGCTGTAGTAGGCTGGGGGGCAGGTGGGTACTGGTGGAATCATTGATGACCCAGGTTGGGGAATGGGCACCTGGCTAAGGTGACTGCAGAGGATGGGGCTTCGGCTGTATTCAGGTGGGTAGACGGCTCCATTGATATGGGAGTGGCAATCTTCAGAGCATGAGGTCGAATAAAAACTCTGATCTTGGTCAATTGCTTCCAGCGGGGACATCTCTGGTGGGGTTGGCAGCCCATAGGGGTAAGTTTGGTCATATTTGTTTCCATTGCTCGGAGTCTCTCTGTAATGTCTTATGTCTGACAGGGCAGCTCCAGGGTACCCACCATTCTCCTCTTTCTCCATGGCCGTCCTGCACCCCCTTGTGTCTGGCACCGAATTCTGATCCTTCGATAAGCTGCCGAGCAGAAAACCAGTGTCTACCCGTTTACAGATCCTCTTTATTTGCTTCTTTCTCCTTGGCCTGTACTTGTAGTTGGGATAATCTTGCATATGCTGGACCCTCAGTCTCTCTGCCTCTTCTACATAGGGCCTCTTTTGGGCTGGAGAGAGGGCTTTCCAGGATTTCCCTGCAAATCAAACAGGACACAGAATGGAGAAGCATTAGCAACCAGGATATGTTGCAGAGGATATGCCCATCAACAGGCCAGATGTATTATTAATTATAGTAGCCAGTTAAATAAATGGGCCAGAGTTCCTGAAACCCTTCAAAGGAAAGGTCAGAAAAAAACGCCAGTATATTACCAACACTAGTGTGTTTTTGTTGTGCTTTTATTTTTTTAACCAGATTTAAATATAGTTATTGTAGATAATGGGTTGAGGGTTGAAGTAATATTTAACAATGCATTAAAAACTGACCTGGCATTCAACAGGTTGCTAGGACCAGTATTACCAGCAGCACACAATAATCAAAAATGCTATATTTGTGATATACAGGTATGGGACCGGTTATCCAGAATGCTCGGGACATGGGGTTTTCAGGATAACAGATGTTTCCATAATTTGGATCTTCACACCGTAGGTCTACTAGAAAATCATGTTAACATTAAATAAACCCAATAGGCTGGCTTTGCTTCCATTAATGATATCTTAGCTGGGATCAAGGACAGGTATGGGACCTGTTATCCAGAATGCTCAGGACATGGGGTTTTCCAGATAACAGATCTTTCCATAGTCTGGAATTTCATGCCTTAAGTCTACTAGAAAATCATGTAAGCATTAAATAAACCCAATAGGTTGGTTTAGCTTCCAATAAGGATTAATTATATCTTAGTTGGGATCAAGTACAAGTTACTGTTTTATTATTACAGTGAAAAAGGAAATCATTTTAAAAAATTTGGATTATTTGGATAAAATATGGTAGACGGACATTCCGTAATCCGGAGCTTTCTGGATAAAGGGTTTCCAGATAATGGAACCCATATCTGTACAACAAAACAATAAAGCAATGCACAAGTTATCCTTTAATGTAGCATTCCTGCTGAATTCTTTTTGACATTCAAATGGTAAATACCAATCCACCGTTATCAAGGATTTCATTTTTTGCCAGTGAATTTAAAAAAAAAAAAAAAAAAAAAAAAACATTTAAGAGAGATTGTTAATATCCCCCTCCGGGACTCCTAACCTCCTACGTGCCTTGGTTATTTATGGAGGGTAAGCACCCCCTAATGTCTGTCAGCATGCAGCGCTATCAGTGTGCTCCATGCAGAGCTGGGATGTGAAACATTTCCTGTGAGTACATCACAGCAGTGTAGGCAGATAAGAATTAAGAGGGCCCTGGTGATTTCCCGGCAATCAATGCAATCAGGCAACTTCCTCTAAATTCCTCTAAATTTACTGAAATATGAAAAAACAGATCCCAGGGCTAAAAATCTGTTCTCTATCTCAATTCTAGCATGCTGCATGCAAGGGAGAAACAGCATGATTGAGAATTATATTCCATATTTTCATCCACATTTTTTTCTTAGTATGTGAAGTATAGTATATACATTATTATTATTATTACAGGTATATGACCCATTATCCAGAAAGCTCCGAATTAGGGGAAGGAAATCTCCCATTTTTAAAAAATGATTTCCTTTTTCTGTGTAATAATAAAACAGTAGCTTGTACTTGATCCCAACTAAGATATAATTAATCCTTATTGGACTCATTGGGTTTATTTAATGTTTACATGACTTTTTAGAAGACTTCACCTATGGAGATCCTTTATGGAAAAATCCCTTATCTGGAAAACCCCAGGTCCCCATACTTTATTATAAATATTTGAGTCTGAGGGCTCTTACAGACGAGCGTTTTTACCTGCGCTCCCCTGCGTTCCATTTTTCTGCGTTCAGCCGCAGGGGAGCGCAGGGATAGACGCATTACATTTTTTCCAATGGGGCTGTACTCACACAGGCGCGTGTAGGCGCCGAACGCAGGAAAAATGCAGCATGTTGCGTCTCAACCTGCGTTCGGCGCCTGCACACGCCTGTGTGAGTACAGCCCCATTGGAAAAAATGTAACGCGTCTATCCCTGTGCTCCCCTGCGGCTGAACGCAGAAAAACGGAACGCAGGGGAGCGCAGGTAAAAACGCTCGTCTGTAAGAGCCCTTAACAAACACATATAGATAATAGATACATTAGATACAGATTGGTATATAACCACCAAATTCAGCCCTATTCGATCGAAAACAGACCTATTCGGCAGAAAAAAACTTCAACTTAATTTCGGTTGGTCTTTTTGAATTTCGCAGTTTTTCAAATTCGAAATGTCGACCCTTGATAATTATGCCCCCAAAAGAAGCCGCTCTCCTAGTTGCGTTCTTTATATAATGTTGGAAAGCAGCTTTAAAAATAAGTACAGGTATGGGACCTGTTATCCAGAATGCTCGGGACCTCAGATAACTGATCTTTCCATAATTTGGATCTTTATACCTTAAGTCTACTAGGAAATCATGTAAACATTAAATAAACCCAATAGGCTGGTTTTGCTTCCAATAAGGATTAATTTTATTTTAGTTTGGATCAAGTACAAGCGATTTTTTTGTTATGACTACACAGGAAAAGGAAATCATTTTTAAAACCTGAATTATTTGATTATAATGGAGTCTAAGGGAGACAGCCTTTTTGCAATTAGGAACTTTCTGGATAACAGGTTTCCACATAATGGATCCCATACTTGTATTCAATTGTCTATATTTATTAACACATATACACACTATTCTCTAACTCTAACTCTAACTCTAACTCTATTTACATTATTTCTGAACGTTCTTATAGTCTTATACTATTAAAAAGAAACTAAAAAATGGTTTAAAAAAAAAAATGTTGTGTCCCCAGTCAGACTGAAACGGATTAAAATGATTTTCATTGTTTCCTATGGAACAAGACACATGGATATCAAAATGTTGTGCAGTCCTCAGAAAACAGCGAGCCGACCTTAGCTTAAACAGTTCCAATTAAACGAAAGAATTGCACCTATTCCCCTCCACTTAAATACACTGAAGCACAAAGTTATATTTAAACGCTCACTAAAAGGATGAGAGCTACGGGGCAGCCCTGGAATTAACTGAAGGATTTCTTCCGACAGAGTGTAGGATTAAACCTGTCGCTTTTTATGATCCTTTCAATAAGCCCTTAAATAAATTCCTATTAATCCATATCTAATTGTGTCTAGGGCTGAATTTCTCCCAATTAAATTCACCGGCGGGATCTTTATATTGTCCTTCCTTTCCAATGACTTTTTGATTATTTTTTTTCTCCCAATCAGCTGAAGTTAAATGGCTGCTAATTGTCAGCTACTATTCTACCTGTGTGTTTAGTCCCAACAAGTTCAATACGTGTTTCATGCCGGTCTGATTACCTGTGTGCAGAGTATTCATGATTTACATAGACATTTAGGGCACATTTGTACAAAGCTCCTATAAGAATTTCTTTAATTCTTTGATGTGCCGTACGGAGAGTCTAATCCGTCCCACATTCTATAAATCTGAGAGTGAGTAAGAAGTATTAAGCAAACAGGTACTGAAACTCACCGAGCATCTTGCTGAGCTCCGCATTGTGCAGGTCTGGATTCTGCACGGCTAGTCTTTTCCGCTCGTCCTTAGCCCACACCATAAAGGCGTTCATGGGTCTTCGGATACGGGTCTCAGACCCCTTCTCTCGGGGAGACCTGTGCGGGGACAGCCCATCTGAGAGGTCTCCATCCATGGGGGAACAGTCCAGGCTCTCTGTCCAGCTGTAGGATCCCATCAGGGTAGTCATTATTCCAACTGACTTGCTGATGAGTGTGAGCTTCGTTAGGCTGCTTATTCGTTGCACTTCAGGTTCTCCAGTCAAGAGGCACTCCTTACAGAGTGTGCTGGGACTTCCTGGCAGCCGGTATATTTATCAGTTCCTAAGAAGTGACTCGTCCAATGGCACGACACGGCCCCTCCCAAGCATCCTTAGAGAGTGGAGTCACCTTACTCACTGCCCCAGGCTCTAACAGCTCACACACCAAAGGAACTGCCGTGTCCGACTCCCAGCACCACACACTGCTGCTCCTCCTTCCAACAACCCAACTGCTCACACAAACTACACAGCTTGCCCCCCTCATCACACACACAGGCACTGATAGGAAACTTTTCTAAGGGGCCAGTACATTACAACAACATTTTTTATATACCGTAAAACCCACCTTTTACGTTTTTCAGGGGACCAGAAAAAAAATGGTGTAAAATCCAGGAAAATTTAAAATCAGGGAAATGTATTATGCATACTATATAGGGGGGACCACAAAACAACAATGCAAAATGAGGGGAAACTTAAAATCAGGGGATGTAAAATTGAGGTTCCACTGTATTTCATTGGCTGTTTATTATAGATATTTTATTAAAAGGAATGTTTCACCAAATTATTTATTTTATTGCTTTTTTTTTAATGTACACATTTCAGCACTCTTGTCTCCTGCCCTGACAGAATACTGGCAGCAGGATTTCCCTGCCTCCGGGAAGGGATAAGGGCAAGACATGCCGTTTTTACGTTGTGTTTTTAAAAAAGCTCCGTCTGGCCTAAATACGCCACTGAAACCACATGCGACCGTCAACATGCGTTTTTCAGCACGTAGGTTTCTTTTCCCGACAAGCACTTCTCATTCTTCTCGTTCCCCATTATTCCGCTGGCTGGAAATAGAAAAAAGAAAGAAAAGCAATTTAGAAATAGAAAAACTATTTACATGCAAAATGGAGAAGCAATGATCATCAATACACAACGTAATTACGTCACCGGCCCTAAACGTATATGCGGCATTTATCTCGCGAGAATTTGAATGCCATATTGCGTAAATACGCTGCGTATTTACGTAAAGTGTGGTTTCAAAGTTGCAGATCCGATAGAGTTTATTGATTTGGTAGTTTCTTGACGTATTGGCGTTTCTGCTAAAAAAACGTGGCGGAATTTCAGCTTGCGAGCGCCCTGTGAGAATTGCCATAATGCGTTTTCCATTAGTTTCAGTGGAAGTGCAGTTTATGTGTATTCGCGCCCGACAGAGCTTTTTTAAAAACGCAACGTAAAAACGCCACGTCTGGCCTTGCCCTTAGGGTTAACGCTCTGGTAGGAAAAGGGCGACTGCCCTTCAGATCTGCAACATGAAGCCTTATTGGGGGAGGATTTAAAATAACAATAAGTGGCAGATTTATCAAGGTTCAAATTGAAAATCCTAATTCAAATGTTCACATTTTTTTTTATGGTCAAAACTGTCAAATTTGACTAGAGAATTATCCAAATTCGATTCGAGTTTTTTAAAAGATTCGAAACAATATTTCAATATTTATCATACGCTGGCCCTTTAAGAATTCGGATTCGACTATTCGCCACCTAAAAGCTGCCGAATTGCTGTTTTAGCCAATGGGAGAGGTCCAGGGATCAATTTGCAGCCTTCCTGACATTCGAGTTTTTGATCAAATTAGATTAGAATTCGATTCGAATTTTCAGGTCGTTTTAATTGTCCAAGTTTGAAAAATTTGATTTCAATAATAAATTTCGATTGGTCGAATTTCAAATTAATGGGAGTTTTAAAAAAAACTCCCATGAACTCGAAATTCAACCTTTGATAAATGTGCCTCCACAGGTACAGAAAAGGTCAGCTCATCTGAAACATTGGGGAACAGTGGGGGGATATACAGTATTGCCAGAGCCGCATGTGAATGATGAAACCCGGTATCCAGATAGCTCCAAACTACGGAAAGGCCATCTCCCATAGACTCCATTGTAATAAAATAATTCCAATTTTTTAAGACAATTTCCTCTCTCTGTAATAATAAAACAGTCGCTTGTACTTGATCCCAACTAAGATATAATTAATCCTTATTGGAAGCAAAACCAGCCTATTGGGTTTATTTCATGTTTACATGATTTTTTTATTTACAGAGAAAAATTACAAAAAGATCCCTTATCCCCAGGTCCCGAGCATTCTGTATAACAGGTCCCATGCATTCACCTAAAATGATAAATAAGCAAAACAAATGGTGCCCTACCTGTGCAGATTGATATATACGCATGTAATAAATAGCTCTCACAGTATTGTGACACTTTCTATTGTCCGCAATCAAAGCCCTTGGGGTACAAAAGCCCTTGCTGCTCTCTCTGACACTCCCACAAACCACAGAGAAATTTGGACGAAATGTTTGTAAGAATCATTGTGGTTTTTGTGTGCATAGAGAGTTATTGCCACAACCTATGTTTTAGAGTGATAATATTTATATGCCATAACCACAGGATTTGTTTTCTAATACAGTCATCAGAATGTTGTTTTGTATTCACCCCCCTAGAATTTGAATTTATTTGCCACTAGCAGTGCAGCTGCAGTAGATAGTGTTGCATTTGTACTTTTGGGGGCAGATTTATTAAGGGGCAGATTTACTAAGGTTCGAGTGAATTTTCGAAGTACAAAGAAGTAATTTTTTGAATACTTCGACCATCAAATAGGATACTACGGGGCCCATTTACTTAGTTCGAGTAAAGGAATAGAATAAAAAAAAACTTTGAATTTCAAATGTTTTTTTGGCTGCTTCGACCCTCGACTACGAATCGAACGATTCAAACTAAAAATCGTTCGACTATTCGACCATTTGATAATGGAAGTACTGTCTCTGTAAAAAAAACTTCGACCCCCTAGTTCGCCACCTAAAACCTACCGAAGTCAATGTTAGCCTATGGGGAAGGTCCCCATAGGCTTTGCAATCTTTTTTTGGTCGAACAAATATCGTTCGATCAATGGATTAAAATCCTTCGAATCGAACGATTCGAAGGATTTAATCGTTCGATTGAACGAATTGTGGTAAATCCTTCGACTTCGATATTCGAAGTCAAAGGATTTCCATTTGCCAGTCGAATATCGAGGGTTAATTAACCCTCGATATTCGACCATAAGTAAATTTGCCCCTACGACTTCGAATTTACTTCGATTCGAAGTAAAAATCGTTTGACTACTCGACCATTCGATAATCGAAGTACTGTTTCTTTAAAAAGAGCAATTTTCTAAGTTTTTGGCATTTGAAGGAAAATCGTATGATCGTACGATAAAATCATCGAATTGAATCCTACGAAATTCGAATTCGTAGGATTTTTAGCATCGTACGATCGTATTCCGATCGTAGTAAGATCGTACGATCGTACAGTCGTATTACGATCGTACGATGCTAAAAATCCTACGAATTCGAATTTCGTAGGATTGAATTCGATGGTGGAATTTCGAAAGTATTTTACACTTCGAAATTCGACCCCTGACAAATCTGCCCCTAAGGGTCAAATTGAATTTTACATTTGAATTTTCAAAAAAAATTTTATGGTCAAAACTCTCAAATTCTAATTGTTAAGATGTATCATACTCTGGTCCTCTAAGAACTCAAATTTGACTATTTTCCACCTAAAACCTGCCGAGTTCATAAATAAGTCAGTAGGAGAGGTCCAGCGATCAATTTGGACACGTGAGTAGCCTTCCTGACATTCAAGTTCTTTTCGGAGAAAAAACTCAATTCGAGTTTCCGAGTCTTTAAAATTAGTCAGAGTTTTAGATATTCGATTTTTTTTATAAATAATTATATTTATTATGAATAATAAATTTAATAGAGCTTTAAAAAACTCACATGAATTTCGAAATTCGTCCTTTAAAAGATACTGTATTAAATCAAGTACCAGAGTGGTGTGAGCCATCGCATTTCCTAATGGACAGAATTGTAGGCACAAAACTGGAGCAATAACCGTCCTTGTGCCGTTTAAAGTGTCCAGTAAGTGGCTGTTTTGTCTTTGTCTCTTTCCTTACTGTTTGTGGGTGTTTGTGTACGTGTGACGAGCCCATTGTGTCTGTGTGTGTCAATTTGCATAAACGCAATGTTTGTGTTTAGCATATGTTCTCCATTTGCGTGTGGGTGTGAATGTCTTGTCTGTGGCTGGAACAAGAGCCGTATAAGACGATTGCACAGTGGTCATGTGACTACAAGGTAATAATGTGCAGGTAAAACACAGTGGGGCTCATTTATCAACACTGGGCAAATTTGCCAATGGGCAGTAACCCATGGCAACCAATGAGATTGCTGCATTCATTGTTCTACTTGCAGCTGGTTTCAAAAAGCTAATCACTGATTGGTTGCTATAGGTAACTGCCCATGGGCAAATTTGCCCAGGGTTGATAAATGAGCCCCAGTGTTAGTTTAAACTAGGGATGCACGAACCCACTTTTTTTGAACCCCCTAATCCTTCGTTTTGTGACGAATATTCACATGATTTTAACGATTTGGATTCGGTTCAGCCAGGCACAAGGATTCCGCCGAATCCTGCTGTAAATGGCCGAATACTAAATCGAATCCTGGATTCACTGCATCCCTAGTTTAAAAAGGCTTAACTGAAAGGACAAGGAAAGTGTAATACACTGGGGTGCCAATGGGCTAGGCTGCCTCCTCCTATGTATTAATTCACTAACATTTTCCCAGCTCCTGTCTGGAAAAAAAATGCATGGCTCCCGGATCTTTCTAACCAAGGACCACGCTTCCTGCTTAGATCGTAAGCTCTACAGGGCAGGGATCTCCTTCCTACGGTATCTTTTAGCACATGGCTGTATTTTTATATTTATGTATTAAAGGTATAGGAACTGTTATCTGGAAAACAGTTATCCAGAAAGCTCAGAATTGTATTTATGTATACATACATACTTTATTTGTTAAACAATGTTAAGGAGCCGCAGCGCTGTGCAGTGCATACAAGTACAATATATATATATATATATATATATACATATATAATACACAAAAGCCATGAATATCCTGTGAATTATATCCTTATAAACGGTGAGTTCTGATGTCATCAGTTATAAACGGTGAGTTCTGATGTCATTTCTGTCACATGACTCACTAAAACTTGTGTATTATAATAAATAAAGTACCCCCTCTTGTAAAATATGAGGATATTAGAAGTTACCTCGGAGTTCCATGACCTGTATAAAAACACTCGGCCTTCAGCCTCGTACTTTTATATGGTCATGAAACTCCTCGGTAACTTATAATATCCTTATATTTTACAAGAGGGGGTACTTTATTCACTATATATATAAAAGTATACAAGGGGAAGAATTACAGGAAGGTTGTCTCTCATAGAATCCATTTTAATCAAATAATTTAAAATTTGAAAACATATTTCCTTTTTCTGTGTAATAATAAAACAGTAACTTGTACTTGATCCCAGCTAAGATATAATTAATCCTTATTGGATGCAAAAAAAAAAAATCCTATTGGGTTTATTTTAATGGTAGAATGATTTTTAGTAGACTTATGGTATGGAGATCCAAATAACAGAAATAGCCCTTATCTGGAAACCTCCCCCCCAGGTCCCAAGCATTTTCGATAATAGGTCTTATATAGGTATGGGACCTGTTATCCAGAATGCTCTGGACCTGGGGTTTGCTGAATAACGGATCTTTCCATAGAACGGATCTTTCTCTAGAACGTACTAGTATTTCCAAAGGATCCATTGTGGCTTCTTTCCTCATGTGCACAATAGTAAAATCAAAATATTTTACAGTTGTGCACATGTTATATTCTTTAGAAGTTTAAATGATTTGTTAGTAGACTTGAGGTATGGATATCCAAATTATGGAAGGATCCCTTTTCTGGAAAAGCACAGGTCCCAGGAATTCAGGATAATAGATCCCATAGCTGTACCATGTACCAAAGAACATTTAAATGGTTGTTGACCGTTAAATTAATGTTTAGTATGATGTAAAGGGTGATATTCTCAGGCAATTTGTAATTAGTTTCATGATCTATTATTTGTGTTTTTTGAGTTATTTAGCTTTTTATTCAGCCGCTCTCCAGTTTGCAATATCAGCAATCTAGTTGCTAGGGTCCAAATTCCCCTAGCAACCATGCACTGATTTGAATAAGAGACTGGAATTTGAATAGGAGAGGCCTGAATAGAAAGAGGAGTAATAAAAAAAGTAGCAATAACAATACATTTGTAGCCTTACAGAGCGTTTGTTTTAGATCGGGACAGTGATCCCCATTTGAAATTTGGAAAGAGTCAGATGGCAAATAATTAAAAAACTATAAAAAATAAATAATGAAGACTAATGGAAAAGTTGCTTATAATTTGGCCAAATGAAATGTTGACTAGAATTAGCCATTCTATAAATATCTAAAGGTTAACTTAAAGGTGAACCACCCCTTTAACCAGTGCAATTTTAAGGGGAAGAAAGTTAGTGATTTAATACACTGGTGGTGAACTTTGAACATTTTGGAACCCTCTGGTCTATTACCCCTTCAATGTGCTTTAAATAGTAACAGAGTAAGTTAGGTTGAAAAAAGACACATGTCCATCAGGTTCAACCTTTTTTTTCACTTGCCTAACTGTCAGTTGATCCAGAGGAAGGCAAAAAACCCATCTGAAGCCTCTCCAATTTGCAAAAAAAAAGGGGGGGAAAATCCTTCCTGACTCCAAAATGGCAATGGGACCAGTCCCTGGATCAACTTGTACTATGAGCTATCTCCCATATCCCTGTATTCCCTGTACTATCAGTTCAGCCTACAATAATCTTTTACACTGGAAAATGTTTAAAAAATTATGTATAAATATTGAATTTTATAGAAAGCAGGTGAAAAACGTAAAGTTTATTTACTATTCCAATTTTTCAGCCTTGAGACCTTTGTCAAGGCGACAACAGGGTGAAAAAAATCAAACCCCCCCCACTTGGAAATGGCACCAAAATGTGTGAAAATGTTTGCTAGGAAACCATGTGTTAGTAAATAATCAGTTTATTAGTGTAAACAACTAGAAAAAGTGTGGACATAGCATTGTGAAAATATTGATATTTGTTGTAGATTTGTTACATTAATTGTGATACTTTGTTGTGGATTTGTTCCAATAATTTATGATACTTTGTTGTATATTTGTTACATAAATTGTGATACTTTGTTGTATATTTGTTACATAAATTGTGATACTTTGTTGTATATTTGTTACATAAATTGTGAAAATATTGATATTTGTTGTAGATTTGTTACAGTAATTGTGATACTTTGTTGTAGATTTGTTCGATAAATTGTGATACTTTGTTGTATATTTGTTACATAAATTGTGATACTTTGTTGTATATTTGTTACATAAATTGTGATACTTTGTTGTAGATTTGTTACATAAATTGTGATACTTTGTTGTATATTTCTTACATAAATTGTGATACTTTGTTGTATATTTCTTACATAAATTGTGATACTTTGTTGTATATTTGTTACATAAATTGTAATACTTTGTTGTATATTTGTTACATTAATTGTAATACTTTGTTGTATATTTGTTACATTAATTGTGATACTTTGTTGTATATTTGTTACATAAATTCTGATACTTTGTTGTAGATTTGTTACATTAATTGTGATACTTTGTTGTATATTTATTACATATATTGTGATACTCTGAAGTTCAAGACACAACTTGAATCCAAAAATCCATATTCAATAACAGTCAGGACAGACTGTATAAAAAAACACCAAAGAGAAAATTAGGAGAATAAGATCCTCAGCGTCTATTGACAGCAAGGAAAATCCAAGATAACGAAACAAGATGTAATAAAGTCTCCGATCATCCGGCAAAATAATGTTTGGGCTTGTTTTTCTAGCAGACGATATATCTATAGATATAGATATCATTTTTAAAAATATACAATGTGGAAAATCACACTATTCTGTTTTATATTTCACCCACTAAAGAGGCAGAAGAAATGAATGTAATAAAATAGCTCCGAATCTTGACCTCAATATAAAATTGTATTTAGTAAAAGCACAAATATTTCATTTGAAACCCGTTTACAACACACATATAATTTATTCTAAATTGTATTTAGTAAAATATTTCATTTGAAACACATTTGCTTCTTTAAATAGATGAACCAGACAAGTATTTAGATCACAAGCTTCACGTACCATATACCATAATTACGGGAATATTTCCCAGTTTCAGCAGCTATAAAAATGATGATGAGGACAAAGGCTTCCTAATAAAGTGCAATTGCAGCCACCAAGCCTTAATATTTTACATAGAACAAAACTATAGGCCAGAGAGAGCCAAGTCAATTTGTATAAATGCAGCACCTGGCATCCTACACCAACAGAAAGAGGCTTGAAATTTCATCATTTGGCCAAGAGCACCAGTTGTGCTTGAAGGGAATCCAGTCTATGGGTTGACAGGTTATAATCACAGAGCTGGTTGTTCAACTACCTAAACAGGCAGTTAGTTGTACTGGTTTTGCCAGGGTCTCTGTAGTCATGTTCCATGCGCTTATATGTCAGTTCACATCTCATTCCATTGCCTAAGCTGAGATTTGAATCTTGCAACAACAAAAAGTGCCTGGCTAACTTCCTAATGGTCATGCTCTCATTACTGGACACTTGCTGGCCAAGTTGAACTTAAAGGGGTCGTTCACCTTTAGATTAACTGTTAGTATGATGTACAGAGGGATATTGTGAGACAATTTGCAATTGGTTTTCATTTTTTATTATATGTGTTTTTTGAGTTTTTTCGCTTTTTATTCAGCAGCTCTCCAGTTTGCAATTCAAGCCATCTGGTTGCTAGGGTCCAAATTCCCCTAGCAACCATGCTCTGATTTGAATAAGAGACTGGAATATGAATAGGAGAGGCCTGAATAGAAAGAGGAGTAATAAAAAGTAGCAATGACAATACATTTGTAGCCTTACAGAGCGTTTGTATTCAAATGGGGTCAGTGACCCCCCTTTGAAAGCTGGAAAGAAGTCTGAAGAAGAAGGAAATAATTTCAAAACTATAAAAAAAAAAGAAAAAACGAAGGCCAAATGAAAAGTTGCTTAGAATATGCCATTCTATAGCAAATAGTCGAATTTCGAAGTAATGGGAGTTTTTTTGAACTCACATAACTTCGAAATCCTAATTTGTTTTGGCTGAATAGGTCCGTTTTCGATCGAAAATGGACCTATTCGATCGAAAATGGACTTATTCAGCCAAAAAGAAAAAACAATAGGTCCGTTTTGATTGAATAGGTCAGTTTTTGATCTAATTGTTCAAATCGAAGTAACAGCGCATTCAATCTAATTCGATTCGAAGTTTTTCCAAAAACACCCTTCGATTTTTCAAAGTCCACCAATTGACTCCAAATAGGTTCTAGGAGGTCCCCCATAGGTTTAAACAGCAATTCTGCAGGTTTTAGATGGTGAATAGTCGAAGTCAAAGAGACAGTAAAAATTTCAAATTTTTTACACCTTCGAATTGAATTTGGACTATTCCCTAGTTGAAGTACACAAAAATTAGCTCGAAATTCGAATTTTTTAATTCAAGTTTTCACTTCAACCTTTGATAAATCTGCCCCCATGCATTAATGTGAAGATGAACCACCCCTTCAAGGTAAAGATGCAAGGCAGGAGGCAATCGTTTCAGGTGAATAAAGTTTTTCGGCACAAATAAGAGCGGTGTCCCTTTAAGTAGCAGCAGTGCAGGGGATGGAATGAAGTAAATAATACCCATGAAAGCCTTTCAGGTTCAACGCTGGCCCCAGGAACACACGTCAATCTACAGAGAAAAGCTTGTTAAGGTTTTATAACCCTATTTAGTTTTTAAAGAGAAACCACAATTATAATCCAATTTAGCCGGTAATATAGTCTTGACTCAGGAGTTTGGTGTCGTAAATGTTCCCATTGGCCAGTGGCAGTCTGTATGAAATGATATTTTGATAACTATCAGTGTGTACCTATATTAGCATAGGGTTTCAGCTTGTTACAGTACAGTGTAATCAAATACCTGGGCTTTCCAGGAAGATATCCATTGTTAGTGAAGCTCAGCGGGAGTCCATTAGTAACACAGAGCAAACACCATACTATAGTATAGTATATAATGATCTCTTCCCAGAGATATGTGTGTGTTTTATTTTGCACTACAAACCACTGGGAAAAAGTGGCATTTATGTACCCTAGACCAGGGCTCCCCAACTGTTTTTACCTGTGAGCAACATTCAAATGTAAAAAAAAGTTGGAGAGCAACACAAGCATGAAAAAAGTCTCTGGGGGAAAAATAAGGGCTGTGATTGGCTATTGGTAGCCCCTATGTGGACTGGCAGCCTACAGGAGACTGTTTGGCAGTACACCAGGTTTTTATACAACCAAAACTTGTCTCCAAGTCTGGAATTCAAAAATAAGCACCTGCTTTGAGGCCACGTGGAGCAACATCCAAGGGGTCAGAGAGCAACATGTTGATCACTAGCCACTGGTTGGGGACCACTGGTCTATGCGCTCCATAAACTTATTTGTATGACACCAAAACTGTAACATAATCCAGTCCCTGAACATTGAATCAAGTTGTGCAGTAACTGATACAACTCATTCACCTTGGATAAGTAAATGGGATGCATTGCATTTAAGTAAAATTTTCATATAAAATGTACCCTGCAAAATTATGTGCTTTTAGTTTCATCATCATCATCATCATCATCATCATTTTTTATATAGCGCCAACAAGATACACAGTGCTTTACCTTATAACAAACAGGGAATAAATGGTGAATAACAAACAAGGGGTTACAGAGTACAATAGGATTAGAGGGGCCTACATGTGAGAGTTTACAAACTAAAGGTTAGGGTACAATTGAGACATTAGGATTTTAGAGACAGTTTTGGGATTTATGAAACAGCAATGACTGATTAATTAAGGTACATTGAATAAGCCTCTTTAAACAGATGGGTCTTTAAGGAGCGTTTGAAAGTTTGGAAGGAAGGAGAAAGTCTGACAGCTTGTGGCAGAGAGTTCCAGAGAAAAGCAGAGGCCCGAGAGAAGTCTTGTAGATGAGAATGAATGAATCAGAAGCAGAGTGAAAGTTGTGTGAAGGAGAGAATTTAGGGATCAGAGATGAAATATAGGGAGGGGCTTCACTGTTAAGGGCCTTAAATGTGAGTGTAAGTAATTTGAATTTGATTCTAGAGGATAATTGATAAAGCAGAGGTAGGTGCGCTTTTGCTGGACTAACTGGTAATTGCGGGGACCCCCGCAATTACCAGTTAGTCCAGCAAAAGCGCACCTACCTCTGCTTTATCAATTATTCGCTTGTGGATACGTGGATCCACTTTTTTCTGGTGCAGCTCAACCCCCCTTGATACCCAGCAAGCGCGGATCTTCAGCCCCCTTATTGCATCTTGATTCTAGAGGAGATTGGGAGCCAGAGAAGGGACATACATATGGGAGCAGCTGATGTGCCTGTGTGGTGGAATGAAAGATGGTGTTGTTTACGGTGAGTGATATCTGAGGGACAGGGGAAGATCTTGGAGGAAATATAATGAGTTCAGTTTTAGAAAGGTTCAGTTTCAGGTGGCGCTGTGACATCCAGGAGGAGACAGCAGAGAGACAGTCTGTGACTTGGGAAAGGACAGAATTAGAAAGATCAGGAGTAGACAAGTAGAGTTGGGTGTCATCAGCATAAAGGTGATACTGAAGTCCAAATGACTGAATGAGTTTTCCTAGTGAAGTTGTATAGAGCGAGAACAGCAGAGAGCTAGAACTGAGCCTTGAGGAACTCCAACAGAGAGTGGGAAAGTAGTAGAAGTAGAGTTAGAGAAGGCAACTATAAAGGAACGGTCAGACAGATAAGATGTAAACCATGAAAGAGCAGTGTCCCGAATGCCAGATGAGTGTAGAATGTCAAGGAGGAGTGTGTGGTCAACTGTGTCAAAGGCTGCAGAGAGATCTAGAAGGATTAGAATGGAATAATGAACTTTAGACTTTGCCAATAGAAGATCATTGGTTAGTTTGGTGAGGGCAGTTTCATTCGAGTGTGATGGGCGGAATCCAGATTGCAATGGGTCGAGAAGGGAGTTGTGAGTGAGATGCTGGATCAGGCGTTTATAAACAAGCCTTTCTAGTAATTTGGATGCGAATGGAAGAAGGGAAACTGGTCGATAGTTAGCGGGAGAGCTGGGATCAAGGGAAGGTTTTTTGAGGATAGGAGTGATTAGTGCTTGTTTGTATAATGATGGAAAGGTACCAGTAGAGAGTGAAAGATTAAATAGGTGGGTAAGTGCAAGAGAGAGTGTATCAGAGATTGGGTGGAGAAGGCAAGAGGGTATGGGGTCGAGGGAACAGGTTGTGGGTTTTGAGCAGGCTAGAAGTTTGCTAACTTCATCTAGTGTTGCAGGGGTGAAGGAGTGCAAAGTAGATGTGAGTGGACTGTATGTTAGTCTGTTGTCAGATGATATGCTCAGCCTAATGAGATCGATTTTTTTCATTAAAGAAATGAGCAAGATATTGGGCAGTTACATTAATGGGTGGAGGGGGGCATAGGAGTGAGTTAAATGTGGCAAACAGTCACTGTGGTTTAGAGGACAGAGTGGAGATTAAAGAAGAGAAGTATTAGCTAATGATAGAGCTCGATTGTAGCAGGAGAGCATGAATTTGAAGTGGATGAAGTCAGGATCAATATTTTCATATAAAATTTACTCTGCAAAGTGATGTGCTTTTAGTTTGTTGTTATCAAAAAAACGAAAGCAGAACATTACACGTATGGGACCTGTTATCTAGACTGCTCAGGGCCTGGGGCTTTCAGGATAAAGGATATTTCTATAATTTGGTTCTTCATACCTTAAGTCTACTAGACTAATCTTTTAAACATACATAGGATTATTTATTAAAGGTCAAGTTGTATTTTACTTGAAAAAAATATATATTTTTGAAGATATTTTTCAGTCAAAACTTGAATTTTTGAGTTAAAAAAAAGGTCAATGTTTTTAAAAAACTTTTTGAGATTTATTATACCCCGAAGCTGAAAATAGCTCAAATCCAAAAATACACCAGCTAAAACCTATCTGGGCCATGTACAAGTCAATGGCAGAGGTCCCTTGGACCATTTGAAGATGTTAATAGCCTTCACGATGTTCTGTTTTTTTCAGTGGATTCTGCTCGAAAACATGGTTAATTCGAGTATTGCGTTTTTTTCACCCAGAATTCACCGATTCAAGTTTTTCCCATTCGAGTTTTTTCATAAATCAGAAAACATTCAAGTTGTGAGATCATTCGAGGTATAAAAAGCCTCAAAAAGTTCCCAAACTCAAACTTTGATAAATAACTCCCGAAATAAACCAACAGGCTGGTTTTCCCATAAGGATTAATTACATCTTAGTTTGGAGCAAGAACACGGTACTATTTTATCACAGTGAAATAGGAGATATCTTCTTAAAAAGTGGATTATTTGATTAGAATGGAGTCTATGGGAGACTGTTATCCCGTGATTAAGAGCTTTCTGGATAATGGGTTTCCTGATAACAGATCCTATACCTGTGCACACTTGATAGCACCAAGACATCTTAGGGTCAATGATTTGGATTCTGACCCAGGCATCTCTAGTACATAGACTGTGTCTTTATCTACTGGGTACTCTGGTATCCTACAACAATCTGAGAACATTGAGGCAGGTTAATTGGCTTCTAATTAAAATGACCATGGCATACCTCCCAACACTTTGGAAGTAAAAAGAGGGACAAAAAAAATTTTTCCTCGCGTAGCGCAGCAATTTTTTGACCACACCCCTTTCTGTGGCCACACCCCCTAATTACCGTGTTTGTTTTACAAAATTTGGCAAGTTATGAAAGTTTGAAAATATTTCTCCTTATCTAAACTGTGTTTTTGTGTCTCAAAATTGTTACAAAGTATCTTATTTGCACCTGTTAGCTGTTCTGGGCTCTCTGCTAAAAGCCAATTAAGTGAGAAACTTTGTTTCCTTTTCTGGCTGTTCAGTGCAGAGAAAAGAGGGACTTTCCAGTACAAATGAGGGACTGCGGGTTGAGCTGTCAAAAGAGGGACTGTCCCTCCGAAAAAGGGACAGTTGGGAGGTATGCCATGGTATGTATGAAGGCAGGGTCTGTAGACTCCTCTAGACACAAGGGCACTAATGTTAAAGGACCAGTAACATCAATTTTTCTTTTTTTTTTTTTTTTAAAAATCGTTAGTTACATAGTTACATAGTTACATAGTTAAATTGGGTTGAAAAAAGACAAAGTCCATCAAGTTCAACCCCTCCAAATGAAAACCCAGCATCCATACACACACCCCTCACTACTTTTAATTAAAATTCTATATACCCATACCTATATTAACTATAGAGTTTAGTATCACAATAGCCTTTAATATTATGTCTGTCCAAAAAATCATCCAAGCCATTCTTAAAGGCATTAACTGAATCAGCATCACAACATCACCCGGCAGTGCATTCCCCAACCTCACTGTCCTGACTGTGAAGAACCCCCTACTCTGTTCCTTTAAATGAAAGTTCTTTTCCTCTAGTCTGAAGGGGAGGCCTCTGGTACGTGATTCTCTTTATGGGTAAAAAGGTCCCCTGCTATTTGTCTATAATGTCCTCTAATGTACTTGTAAAGTCTAATCATGTCCCCTCACAAGCGCCTTTTTTCCAGAGAAAACAACCCCAACCTTGTCAGTCTCCCCTCATAATTTAACTCTTCCCTCCCTCTAACCAGTTTAGTTGCACTTAGTCTCTGCACTCTCTCCAGCTCATTTATATCCCTCTTAAGGACTGGAGTCCAAAACTGCCCCCATACTCCAGATGAGGCCTCACCAGGAGACATAATTATGTTTTCATCCCTTGAGTTAATGCCCTTTTTTATACAAGACAGAACTTTATTTGCTTTAGTAGCCACAGAATGACACTGCCCAGAATTAGACAACGTGTTATCTACAAAGACCCCAAGATCCTTCTCATTTAAGGAAACTCCCAACACACTGCCATTTAGTGTATAACTTGCATTTATATTATTTTTGCCAAAGTGCATAACCTGCATTTATCAACATTGAACCTCATTTTCCAGTTTGCTGCCCAGTTTTCCAATTTAGACAAATCACTGTGCAAAGTGGCAGCATCCTGCATGGAACCTATAGTTCTGCACAATTTAGTCTCATCTGCACAAATAGAAACAGTACTTTCAATGGCCACCTCCAGGTCATTAATAAACAAGTTGAAAAGCAAGGGACCTAGTACAGAGCCCTGCGGTACTCCACTAACAACACTGGTCCAATTAGAAAATGTTCCATTTACCACCACTCTTTGTAGTCTATCTTTTAGCCAGTTCTCTATCCAGGTACAAATACTATGTTCCAGGCCAACATCCCTTAATTTAACCAGTAACCTGTTGTGTGGCACTGTATCAAATGCTTTAGCAAAATCTAAGTAAATCACATCCACTGCCATCCCAGAATCGAGGTCTCTACTTACATTCTCGTAAAAAGAAATTAAGTTAGTCTGGCAAGATCTATTACGCATAAAACCATGCTGGCACAAACTCATAGTATTATGATTTGCTATGAAGTCCAGTATCTTATCCTTTATTAACCCTTCGAAAAGCTTTCCTAATACTGACGTCAGACTAACTGGCCTATAGTTAGTATACAACGAAAAAAAAAAACACAAAGACAAATTAAACTTTGAAATCATTAAGTCATTATTAAGAAATAACTTACCGAAACTCTGTTTGCGCTCCTCTTTAGAAAAGGTGACGATCCATTGTGCGGCGCTTGATTTCTCCTCCCTGGCTATCTCCTATAAGGAAGGCAGGGAGGAGAAATCAAGCGACGCACGATGGATCATGATCGGCATTTCCGAAGAGGAGAGCAAGCGGAGTTTCGGTAAGTTTTTTCTTAATAAAGACTTAGCGATTTCAAAGTTTCATTTGTCTTTGTGTTTTTTTTCAATGTATACTAACGAATTTAAAAAAAAATGATACTGGTCCTGTTATTATCTCTGTAAACTTCTGGAGACAATGTTGCTAAATAATCTAAATAAAAGGACAGGACTATAAAATATATAGGAAATAACAATGTTACTGACACATTGGAGAATTGGGAAGAAAACAGGTACAGGCTTACATGATGATTTGTAGTAAAATTTCCCCTAAATAAATTTAGATTCCAGGATATAACTCTTTGACGTTCAGCATGAACCACTTACTGGTCTAGAGGTGAGTTATACTGTAAGTGAAGAAGCAGTTTGGCATGTAAGTGCCAAGGATATTACTAGGAAACAATCATCCAAAAGTGCTTGAATCATACAGATATGAAGCCTTATTTCTTACAGCAGAGAAGATACAGTGACATCTTCTATTTCCCATTTCAGAAGTTGCATTAGTAACTGCATTATGCAAGTGACACCAAACAGGTGAGAACTCACCATAAACTACTGGATTATTAAACAAGCTGTTGACACATAATGTAATTCTCAAATGAATCTGCTGTAAATTTACCGACATCAGAGCCAGAGTTTGAACTCGGTAAACTCACAAGCAATGTCATAGGTTCATGCTTCTCCCAGTTACATGTATTACTATTTGTTACAGTTATTGTAAAGCTTGATAAAGGGCCTGGGTGGCCTGAAACGTTGCCTTTTTTTGTTTGTTTATGGTTTAATTAAATCTTAAATCTTAAACTTAAATAAATTCACCAGCGACGGCTTCGGTCACAGCGCAACACTTCGCCAGGCGTAGATTCGACAGGACAACGCTAATTCACTAAAATCCGAAGTTGTGTCCAGGGCGCTGAACACTGGCGAAGTTGTGCTAGCGTTACTGCGCCAAAGTTGCGCTAGCGTTGGCTAATTTGCATATGGCGGGAAGTTAAAGTACAATGGACGTATATGTTGCAGCAAATACATTACACTACACAAGCCTGGGAAAGCTTCATAAAATAAAATAAAGTTCTGATATTGCCCTACACATGAGCCCACTGTATAGTTTATGTCCCATATGATCGGAAATGTAGGGGGGAAGCCGGTTACCCCAAAAAAATGTAACACAATTTTTCAGCCCATCACCCTGAAAAACGAAAAGTCGCCAGCGTTTTTTGGGACTTAGAAAAATTTTCAACTATTTTTTGAGGAACTCCTATCTACTCTATTGCACTTCGCCTGGTCTGAGGTGGCGAAGGCAAGTCTGGCGCAAGAGGTAACAATCAGTAAAATCCGAATCTTAGTGAATTTGCGTAGTTACATCCATTCGCCAGATCGCAAATCCGCCAGGAGTTAGGGAGCGAAGTACCGCTAGAGGCCTGCAACCGTAAATCGGTAAAGTATCGAAATGATGTCACCCTGGCGAATTTTCGCCCGCGTTAGTCACTTCGCCCTTTAGTAAATTTGCCCCTATAACTTGACCTTTGATAAATACTCCCCTAAATATTAGAATTTTGCACTAAACACGATGACGTCAGAAGCGAGGCAGCAAACGAAATCCTAGGGGCGTCCCCGTTGCCTCACGAGACCACCAGGTCCATTACAAGGAGGCTGAGTACAATGCAGCCCTGTACTTAACATGTAAATGTGATTTATATCACTTGTATCTTTCACAATCTACAGCCTGTCATGGCCTATAACACACCAGTTATCCGTGTCGATCAAACACCCCATTGCTTGAGTCAGAACATGTCAAATCTGTCGGTCATATATATTTGGTTTTACAATTCATAAACATATTTCCAAAGGCAACTTTGAAAACCTTTTAGTTCAGCCATTTCACCTCACTTCACCCTTCGTACAAAGACTTTTGACAGACCTTTTGACAAATGATTTTCTACCCGGCTCAGCTAATGAAAAACGTCATTGTTTGTGGGAGGCTAAAGAGTTTGTGTCTGGGCAAATCAGTGTAAAACAATTTATCTAAATCCCATAAAAGAATTCAGAAACATTTAAATATTTCAGAGTATTCTGATTGGCTTTTTAAATTTCACAAATAGACAATTCTATTTCCCATAAAATGATATAAAGGAAAGTTAGTATCTAATGAGATGCATGCATAGTAAGTCATTTCTATGGTTTTTTTAATAAGAAGGTTGTTCCTGCTCTTCCCAGAAGCAGTGAGTAAATCTATTAGCCATCCACTCCTGTTATCCTTCATTTGTACCTCTCTCATCCTCTGTGATGCTATAAGGACGGGTTAGACCAGTTCAATGAGAAATTCCTCAGTACAGATGATTCAGAGCAATCTAGATATTAACTGATGCTTATCATTGGTATCATTAGACACGGTGTGGGGTATAATTAGCAGGGGATTGTTCATATTGGCTTAGTCTAATGGGCATATGGCTGAGGTGGCAACCAATTGTGCATAGGTTGTTTTATAAAAGTGAGAAAAGTTTATGCAGCGTTAGATTAGCTCTTTATTTAAAATAAGTGTTCTGAATAATGAAGGATTACCAGGAAGGGTTAGGAATACATTGGAACAAGAATGGATTAATCTGTGGGAATGATGCAGTTTAATATGTTGTGCCTTTTCTTAATACAGGTATGGGACCTGTTATCCATAATTTGGATCTCCATACCTTACATTTCCTAAAAAATGATTTAAACATTAAATAGGATTACGGATTAACTATTGTACAATACACAAAAGCCATGAATATCCTGTAAATTATATCCTTCTAAACAGCTCTTAGTGATGTCAGCAGTTATCAATGGAGCTTAGTGATGTCATTTTTGTCACATGACTCACTAAAACTTGTGTATTATAATAAATAAAGTACCCCTTGATATAGAAAGGGGTTCAGAAGTAACCTCGGAGTTCCATGACCTGTATAAAAGCTTTTATATGGTCATGGAACTCCTCGGAAACTTATAATATCCTTATATTTTATAATAACGGGCAATTTATTTCAGTGGCATAACAAGTAGTGATGGGCGCCAGGCGCGAATTTGTGGCGAATTTGCGCGATTCGCCGTTAGTGAATAAATTCGCAAAACGCCCGCTAAAATTCGCGGCAAAAATTCGCCGGCACCAAAAAATTATTTTTTCTCAAAAAAAATGGACACAGGCATCAAAAACGGGTGCCAGCGTAAAAAACGAGACGCCTGCGCCCATCACTAATAACAAGCGCTTGCCGGAAATCTTTGAAGGGCCCAGCACGCATAGTAACAGTCGCCCTCTCCTCCCTCCATCACTTGAGCGTGCCTGCACAATTTTCTTTTAGGGGCAGATTTATCAAGGTTCGAATTTCGAAGTAAAAAATACTTCGAAACTCAACCATCGAATTAAAGTACTTCGAATTCGAATATCGAATTCAAACTTTTTCCATCGAATTTGTGTATTCTGTGGTCAAAGTAAAATCGTTCGATCGTTCGATCGAACAAATAAATACTTCGAATCGAACGATTTTAACGTACGATCGAATGATTTTACTTCGACTTCAAAAAACTTAGAAAAATGCTGTACAAGGTCCCCGTAGGCACTTAGGCAAAGTACTGAAGTCGAAGTTTTTTTAAAGAGACAGTACTTCGATTATCGAATGGTCGAATATTCGGAGATTTCTGGATAACGGGTTTCCAAATAATGGATCCTTAACCCGTATATTGAATAATGTTATACAGTTTGCAATATGTGGGTGCAAATTCTGGTGTTCAAATCGCAAAGCCCGGTGACAATGTTGAGGTTATGGAGTTCATGAGTGGGAATAACGTTGGCCACTTTGGTTACTTACCAAATAAAGCCGGACATACATACATTGAGTTCTGCTCAAGAAGTTTGGCTGACTTTGATCATGTTTGATCAGTCTGGGTATTAGTAAGGGTTTATCATACGGAACTTCGTTTTGTTCGATATTCTGTGCGTGTATGGCAGGAGACTAGACGACTGATATTGGTAAAAAACTGGAATATTGGTCAGCTTGTCAATCGGATATGTCCGAAAATTTTGATCTGGTGCCTTTGAAGGTGCTCGAACATTGGCCAGTGTTTACTGCTGAATAGTCAGATATGTGTAGAATTCTATTGTTTCTACCTGTATATCTGAAGATTCAACTCTAATGGTGGCCATACACGTGTCGGCAGCTTATTGGCCCGTGTATGGGGCCCCACGACGGGCTTCACCGATCGAGATCTGCCCGAAAGTCGGCCAGATCTCGATCAGATAGGACAAAAAATCCCGTCGGATCGCGGCCACATCTATTCGTTGATGCGGTCCCGCGATCCGACCACCAGTTTGGGCATCGTTAGGATCCGATCGTTGGGCCCTAGGGCCCACGGTTGGATCAGCCGATATTGCCCACCTCAAGGTGGGCATATCGGGGAGAGATCCGCTCATTTGGCGACATCGCCAAACGAGCGGATCTTTCCATGTATGGGGGGTATTTACTAATTCTTGCATTTATCTCATTTTTTATTAAAACAAAGTCGACCTAACTCCCATCCACGGATTTAACTCATTTGTCAAAAAATCAGCTCGACAAAGTCAGCGTGAAAAAACGTTTGCGGCAAACTCTTGCGACTTTTTCAAATCCACCGTGAAAACGAATTATTGGATGAAAAGCAGCACGGATCACGATGTCAAGAAACATCTTCAGGGACATCTGCCATTGACTTCTACATGACCTCGACAGGTTTGAAGTGGAGTATTTTCAGAATTGGATTTTTAGCAGCTTTGGGGTATAATAAATCTCTAAAGATTTCGAGGTTTTTTTCCCCTTCTAAAAACTCGACCAGTAAAATTGGAAGTTTAATAAATGAGCCCCTTAATGTCTGTATTGAAAACAACCATTGGTCGCAGGAAAAATTGTTATAGTAATGTGCATGGCCACCTTTAGTTTGGCCGGATCATCTTTTGATCCAAACTGAAAATTCATCAGACATTAGGGCAGGTGCATCGGCAGATGAAGAAGTAAAAATCAACTACAATTGCTCCTCATTTCTTGCAGCGCCAGATGTTGGTCCAACAAATGGAACAACTGAATGTGACCAGCTGTTTTGGGCTGTTTGTGTTGTTAGCCTAAAGATGAGCCCAAATAAACTATTTTGAATGTATACACTTTTTTTTAAAAGAAATACAATAATTGTGAAATTAATACATTTTTTATAGCTGTGCCATCGTTCCTTGACTTCATTAGGATCTGTGGAACTTCTTGGCTACGAAGTGGAAAAGGATCAGACTATTTGCACAACTGCCTCCTTATTTTGTTTTACTTCCAAAGCAAATGTATTTAACAATCAAGGAATAAAGGGTTGATAAACATTTATAGGAAACTTACAAGAGGTGCTGGCACGGTCACCTAGCGGTATCCCTTAATGTTCAACAGC
Organism: Xenopus laevis; assembly: GCF_017654675.1. Taxonomy (NCBI): domain Eukaryota; kingdom Metazoa; phylum Chordata; class Amphibia; order Anura; family Pipidae; genus Xenopus; species Xenopus laevis. Next base: position 162,858,740 of record NC_054379.1, on the reverse strand, counting down.
AGCTCTGAGGGTTGAGCTTGGATATCCCTTCTTCATTCCTATACAGGTATCAGATCCGTTATCCAGATTGCTCTGAATTACGGGAAAGCCTTCTCCCATAGGGGTACATTTATCAAAGAGTGAAGTTAATAGTGTAGTTCCGCCACTAGAGTGAAATTCCGCCACTCTCCTTTCATTTCTATGGGATTTTTATAGGTGTATTTATCAAAGGGTGAACTTTCACTTTCACCCATTGATAAATACGCCTTTCAAAATCCCATAGAAATGAATTGAGAGCTGCGGAATTTCACTCTAGTGGCGGAACTTCACTCTTTGATAAATTTACCCCATAGACTCCATTTTATCAAAGTAATCCAAACTTTTAAAAACTTTTTCCTTTTTCTGTGTAATAATAAAACATTAGCTTGTACTTGATCCCAACTAAGATATAATTAATCCTCATTGGAATCAAAACCAGCCTGTTGGGTTTATTTCATGTTTAAATTATTTTCTAGTAGACTTAAGGTATGAAGATCTAAAATACAGAAAGATCTGTTATCTGGAAAATCACAGGTCCCGAGCATTCTGGAGAACATATTTTAGGATTTGGCCGAATCCCAATTCCTTTGTGAAAGATTCAGCTGAATATTGAACTGAATCCAATTTGCATATGTAAATAAGGGGGAAAGGGCGAAAAAATAACCAGCGCTCGGTTAAAAAAATTTTTTTACTTTCTTGTTTGAGTGACAAAAATTTCTTGGATTAGGATTCGGTTCAGCCAGGCACTTGAATTCGGCCGAATCCTGCTGAAAAATGCAGAAATCGTGGATTTGGTGCATCCCTAACCTGTAGTACCTACATGCTGATAAAATAATAACAATATCCTTAGTTCTATATGAGACTGATAATAAAGGAAACTTCTCATCTGATATTGAGTTCACTGAGTTCAGATTTTGGCTTTATACAAGGTGGTGTCAATTCTGGAGCATTAAGTATGTGGCAACACCTCCTGTATTATGTCGGTTGTTTAACCACAACTGTATGTTCTCACCAGCTCATGTAATTATTAGTGATGTGTTGGCTGACCCGACACCCCCTGGACCCGTGGCAGATTCGGCCGACTTCCATACATCATTGTCAGGTCGCGCGGGGGGTATTCATGTGGAGCAGCAGTGGATTTGGGTTGGGTAGAGTTTTTCTCAACCCCCACATCACTAGCAGCTATGTAGTAAAATAAGCAAGTCTGCAGCGCAGTAAACAACCAATCTGTAGCAGATTTCGGCACCGAAATGCACAGTTGTGTTTTAGTGCCAATGTCTACTCCCAAACAACTTCAACAGATCGGGTACAGGCACAGAAGAAGTGTAGGGGCTGATGCTCAGCTTGTGTTCCCCAGTGGCGTAACTAGAGTGCTCCCCATGCAAAAAAATCTTCAGAGGGCCCAGCGCACTCTGATCCCCAACCTTCCGCCCACTTCCCACCTGGACTCCGCCCACTCCCGCCCAGACTCCGTCCACCCAGACTCCACCTACTATCCGCCCCATGCAGACGCCCTCTGCTTCCTTGCTCTGCTACTGGTGAAGAGGGGTTCTTGTTGGCTATAGAGGAAGCAGACCCTCTTTTCCATGGGCACCTGGCTTTGCTGCACTTTTTGAAAAAGCCAGGCCCCCCTTGACAGCGCCGAAGCCATGCCGCCCTTCTGAAGTCCCGAACCGCCGAAAAGTTGAACAGTCCTGAAGTGGCGGAAAGTCACGAAAACAGCCGAAATTGAAGTCCCCATCTCCCTCTCAGTAATAGAACCCTTTTTATTACAGAAGGCACTATGTGTTCTGCAATTACAGCAAGCAGTCCTATGAAAAATGTTCTATTATGGTGAGCGACGTGGGAATAGAGCTGGACTTGCACACGGCAAAAATGAGCTTGGGAGAACAATAGGCCAATTTAATCAATTCAATAAATATCAATCAACATTGATTGTTGCCATTGTCTGAGCCCATAGGATGACAAACATAGAAGGGCACTTTATGCACCGTAGTGCTCAGACCTTACAGTCATTAGTATAATATTGGTGGATAACAGTGGTGTTTCATTGAGGTGGTAAAAATATATTAAGTAATATTTATTATATATATATATATATATCAATAACTACATAGTAACATAGTAAGTTAGGTTGAAAAAAGACACATCCATCAAGTTTAACCTTTTAACTCTATTTTAACCTGCCAGAGCAAGGCAAAAACCCCCATTTGAAGATCTAGCATTTGCCTCAGAGGGGAAAAATTCCTTCCTGACTCCAAAATTGGCAATGGGACCAGTCCCTGGATCAACTTGTACTATGAGCTATCTCCCATATCCCTGTATTCCCTCACTTGCTAAACACCATCCAACCCCTTCTTATACCTATCTAATGTATCAGCCTGTACCCCTGATTCAGGGAGACAATTCCACATCTTCACAGCTCTCACTGTAACAAACCCCTTCCCAATATTTAGGCGGAACCTCTTTTCTTCTAATCGGAATGGGTGACCTTGTGTCAGCTGGAAAGACCTACTGGTAAATAAATCATTAGAGAGATTATTATATGATCCCCTTATATATTTATACATAGTTATCATATCACTCCTTAAGAGCCTCTTCTCCAGAGTGAACATCCCCAATTTGGCCAGTCTTTCCTCATAGCTAAGATTTTCCCTTTACCAGCTTAGTTGCCCTTCTCTGTCCCCTCTCTAATACAATAATGTCCTGTTTGAGTGATGGAGACCAAAACTGTACGGCATATTCTAGATGGGGCCTTACCAGTGCTCTATACAGTGGGACCCCTCCTCCCGTGACTCTCTGCCCCATTTAATACAACTCAAGACCTTATTTGCCCTTCATGCTGCTGACTGGCATTACTTGCTACAGACAAGTATATATTCCTGTAGATTACATATTTGTAATGAGGCAAAATAAAGAAATTGCCAGTATGGTGTGTATGGCATGAAGGTGGGACACTAATGTGGATGTTTGAGGTTTGTTATAAAGTGAACTTGCCCTTTCCCTTGTGGTTTCCTTCTTCCTCCTCCTGACAGGAAAGTGCAGAGCTTGGAAATTCTGTGTTTTGTCTCTGCTCTGTATTTATTTGTGCAATCTTATAACACCCTGTTTTTAACACTATGTGGACCAGCTAAACCAGAAGGGGTATAGAAAGGCAAGGTATTGCTCTGCAAGTAAGATAAGCTTCTGTTGGCTGAGAATTTGTTGTACTTACGTGGCTAAAACATTTCTTTGTGCAGTTCTTGGTCGATGTTACACCCAAAACAGGCAAAAGTTGGATCAGTTTTTCTACCAGACAATGTACCTTATGTTCTCAACCTTCTTTGTTTTCTTTTGCTTAAAATAACAAACAGAGAATAAGGGCAGAGACACGGTCAGATTCGGGGAGATTAGTGAGGCAACTTCGGGCGACTTCGGAAAATGAAACACTCCAAGTACCCGTCTTCCCCTGCCTTCCCGCCGGCTAGAATGTAAATCGCCAGCGGGAAGGCAGTTTGGGGAGATAAATCACCCAAAGAAGAGGAGATTTGTCACCGGGCGACTAATCTCCCCGAATCTGACCGTGTGTCTCTGCCCTTAACAACAGGAGTCGTGAGCAGATCAGCAACTGCTGGACAGAGGGGACAGAGATGTTATAAATTGTTTGCAGTATAGTTTTGGGGGCCGCTGATGGCTGAACCCAATGTTATTAATAGGGGAAAAAAATAAATATATAGAAAGGCTGGTATTTTTTTCCAGAAAAGGTGGCAACCCTATTTCTTTTACATGGCCAGTTGCATCCCAGAGCTTTGAGACTTCCATTCTATACTCCGTCTCTGCCTCTGGACAGATGAGATTGTCTGATCACAGTAAGAAATTTCATTTTTGATCACAAGCTCTGCTGTCCAGTGTTAGAAAAGTCACATAGAATTAAGGTCGCCACTTTTTTTTTTTTTTGGTGAAAACGGATAGGGGGCAGGTCGGTGACATTGGGGGGCTGGGCAAGTGACTTGAGAGGCGGGATGGGTGGAATCAGGGGCGGGATGATGATGTGGCGATCAGCGATTGGCTATTTTCACCTGCGCAGCCCTTCCAAAAACGGGGAAATCCGGACACGTGGCAACTCTACATAGAAGAGCAGAGGCAGCCGGAGACCAGAAGTTGAAGTCTGCACAGTCTCACAAAATCCTGGGGTCACTGTACCACAGCACATATCAGAGATGCTGGGATTCACAGTGCTGTAATATAGTAAGTTAGGTTGAAAAAAGACACACGTCCATCAAGTTCAACCTTTTAGTTGTTTTTTTTAACCTGCCTGCCAGTTGATCCAGAGGAAGGCAAAAAAAACCCATCTGAAGCCTCTCCAATTTGTCTCAGAGGGGAAAAATTCCTTCCTGACTCCAAAATGGCAATGGGACCAGTCCCTGGATCAACTTGTACTATGAGCTATCTCCCATATCCCTGTATTCCCTCACTTGCTAAACACCATCCAACCTCTTCTTATACCTATCTAATGTATCAGCCTGTACCACTGATTCAGGGAGACAATTCCACATCTTCACAGCTCTCACTGTAACAAACCCCTTCCCAATATTTAGCTGGAACCTCTTTTCTTCTAATCGGAATGGGTGACCTCGTGTCAGCTGGAAAGTCCTACTGGTAAATAAATCATTAGAGAGATTATTATATGATCCCCTTTACATTTATCAACATTGAATCTCATTTGCCACTTAGCTGCCCAGATTGCCAGTTAGTCAAGATCCTGTTGCAAGTGCCACATCCTGGATGGAATTAATTGGGCTGATAGTTTTGTGTCATCTGCAAACACTGATACATTACTTACAATACCCTCCCCTAAGTCATTAATGAACAAGTTAAATAAAAGTGGACCCAATACCGAGCCCTGAGGGACCCCACTAAGTCACTAAGCCCTTTAATGCTGGGAAAGGGGTCTCTGTATAATTTCTTGCTGTAAGTATAAAATTACTCATAGATTGAAAAGCAGCATGGGGCACATATAGTGTTGGACTGGCCCACTGGGATATCAGGAAAACTCCTGGGGGGCCCAGGTGTCAGTGGGCCTCTTGCTTCTGACCATTTAGCCTATTTCATGGTCATTCCTTATTTATTTATGGGGACAAATGCTTAATAATGGAAGAATATAGGAAGTAGATATAAAAGACTAGAAGAATAAAGGAATAAGGAAAGGAGGAATAATAGTTTGGAAAGTGGGCCCATAGTCTTGTTTTCTGGTGGGCCCCTGGTATCCCAGTCCGACACTGGGCAGATTTACTAAAGGGCGAAGTGACTAATGCTGGCAACGATTCACCGGCGTTACCGTTATTTAGAACTTCGCCGATTCACTAAAAGGCGCAGGTGAAACTTCACTAGCGAAAGAGACAGACGCTAGAGCTTATTCACACACTATCGTCAGGCAAATTTTCGCTCTGCCAAATGGAAGTTACTCCACAAACTCACTAAGATGCGGATTTTACTGAACGTTCCCTCTTTCTCCAGACTTGCCTTCTCCAGCTCAGACCAGTAGAAGTACAATGGAGTGTATAGATCGTCCTCAATCTTCTATTACTTACATCATATTTTTTAGTGGAAAAAGTCCGAAAAACACTGGTGTCTTTTCCTTATTTCAGAGTGATAGCCTGCAAAAGTCCTTACATTTTTTTTTGGGTACCCGGCTTCCCCCCTACATTCCCTAACATAAGGAACACAAACGATACACTGGGCTCATGTGTAGGGCAATATAACAACTCTATTTTATTTATTAAGGTTCCCTGGACTTGTGTAATGTAATGTATTTGCCGCAACATATACGTCCATTCAACTTTATAATTTTCCGCCGTATGCAAATCAGCCTGAGCGAAGACCTGTAACGAAATTGCGTTAGAATTTACTCGCATTGCTAAAGTAGCGCTAGAGAAAATTCGCCAGCGTTCAGTGCCCTGGACGCAACTTCGCATTTTAGTAAATTAGCGCTGTCTGAACGACTTTTCGCCGCTAAGTAAATTTACCCCCTGGTCTGTGCCTGAATGGAAAAGCCCATTTAAAAGTGGGTGTGAATATCCCTCCACTTCAACCACTGACTCGCTGTTTTTGTTTCAGAGAAAACTCAAATTCATTTGAAGCCATGGGAAGTACCAGGCTGAACGTTCTGCTTATGAAACGTCTCCCAAACTTGTCTTGTTTGTTTGTTCCACGCCCTGATGTTCAGTGGGGGATTAATCCAGACGTTCTAGGAAATGAACCTTGAGTATCTTCCCCTTGCACTGCTCTTATTTCACAGTTTCGACCTCACAATGTGTGAAATTAACATTCAGTTTCATCATCTTCAACCTGTAATTCCTGCTCATATCTCTGCCTGCCAAGACATTGCTACTCACTTACTCACCTGGGGACAAGAAGTCACGTTCACATGATGATTAAAGGGCACAGGAGCCTTCCAGAAGTCTCACCCGTTGCACCCTCGGCCCATAACTTATTATGGTTACAAAAAGTGTCAGCCCTCCTCATGGAAATATTACAATATCCAATTCAATTCCCAATATCCAGAAAGTTTCAAATTACAGGAAGGTCGTCTCCCATAGACTCCATTATAATCCAATATTTCAACATTTTTAAAACATATTTCCCTTTTCTGTGTAATAATAAAACAGTAGCTTGTACTTGATCCCAACTAAGATAGAATTAAAACTAGGGATGCACCAAATCCAGGATTCAGCCTTTTTCATATGCAAATTAAGGATGGGGAGGAAAATCACGTGACTTTTTGTCACAAAACAAGGAAGTAAAAAAGTTTTCCCCTTCCCATCCTTTATTTGCATATGCAAATTAGGATTCGCTTCAGTATTCGCTGAATCTTTTGCGAAGGATTCAGGGGTTCGGCCGAATCCAAAATAGTGGATTTGGTGAAGGGGCCGATTCACTAAGGGTCGAATATTGAGGGTTAATTAACCCTCGAAATTCGACTAGGAATTAAAATCCTTCGACTTCGAATATCGAAGGATTTAGCGCAGATAGTTCGGGATTATTAAGGGGCCGATTCACTAAGGGTCGAATATCGAGGGTTAATTAACCCTCGATATTCAACTAGGAATTAAAATCCTTCGACTTCGAATATCGAAGAATTTAGCGCAGATAGTTCGATCGAACGATCGAAGGATAATTCCTTCGATCGAACGATAAAATCCTTCGAATCGAACAATTCGAAGGATTTAAATCCAACAATCAAAGGAATATCCTTCGATCAAAAAAACTTAGGAAAGCCTATGGGGACCTTCCCCATAGGCTTACATTGACTTCGGTAGCTTTTAGATGGCGAACTAGGGGGTCGAAGTTTTTTCTTAAAGAGACAGTACTTCGACTATCGAATGGTCGAATAGTCGAACGATTTTTACTTCGAATCCTTCGATTCAAAGTCGTAGTCGAAGGTTGAAGTAGCCCATTCGATGGTCGAAGTAGCCCAAAAAAAACTTTGAAACTCGAAGTTTTTTACCTTCGAATCCTTCACTCGAAGTTAGTGAATCGGCCCCTAAATGTTTAAATGATTTTTTAGCAGATTTGGGGGCAGATTTATTATACCCCAAAGCTGGAAATAGCTTGAATCCAAAAATACACCAACTAAAACCTGTCGAGGTCACACAGAAGTCAATGGTCCCTTGAACCATTTGAAGATGTTAACTTGTAGACTTCATGATTTTTGGGGTTTTTTTTCAGTCGGATTCAAATTTGTTTCCATGTAAAACTCCATTAATTCGAGTATTCGGACGTTTCACCCTGAATTCACTGATTTGAGTTTTTTACGTTCAAGTTTTTTTTCATAAATTAGAAAATATTTGAGTTCATTTGAGGTCTAAAAAAGCTCACAAACTTACCCTTTGATAAATACTGTAACTCCCTTAAAGTGTAGAGATCCAAATTATGGAAAGACCCCTTATACAGAAAACACCAGGTCCCAAGCATTCTGGATAATGTCTCATACCTGTATATGAATTGCGCCAGCAAAGTCCCAATATTATTTTGTTTGCAGGATGTGGATACATCCGAGTGCCAGGCCAAACATCGAACCCTAATCGTCACGTGAATTTGATGTGGCAGTTTTCTTACGGAATTTCTTTTCTGTGATTTTGCTCATTTACATATGTAAATTAGGGTTCATATGCAGTTTAGTCTTTTGTGGTGGATTCGGCATTCAGATGGACTTGGTGCAGGCCTAATTTGAATTATTTAATGTATTTCTAAACAGAAAAATTATTTGGAATGTAAACACGATTGGACTGGGCCAATGGGCCAATGGTAAAATATCCAATGGGGAGGCGACATTTGGAGGAACGGACTGGCGTTTGTTGCATTTTGCAGAACTGCTCACCCCCATATTTTCCCGCCCCTTCCCATCACTGATCCTCCCCCTCATTGTCCGGCCCACGCCTCAAACATCGGGCCAGTATTTTACTACAAGTATAGGATCCGTTATCCAGAAAAAGTTGCATTATGGAAAGGCTGTCTTCCATAGACTGTAGAGAAGTTATTGAGAGTTATGGAGAGACACCATATTTGTTGCAGGTGGGGAACTTACCCCTTTTATTGTGACCACCTGTGCATCAACGTTTCTGGGGGGATTAACCCTCCCTTCGTCAGGAGACCGTCTAGAGAGATCTGCACCACCGGGCCAGGAATATCATAGGAAAGGTCGGTTTATCTATATACAGAATCAGTCTTCCATAGACTCCATTTTATCCAAATAATTCAATTTTTTTAAAAATGCCCTTTTTCTTTGTAAAGTTATGGGACCTGTTATCCAGAATGCGCGGGACCTGGGGTTTTCCGGATAACAGATCTTTCTGTAATTTGGGTCTTCATGCCTTAAGTCTACTATAAATTAATTTAAACATTAAATAAAGCCAATAGGATTGTTTTGCCTCCAATAAGGATTAATTATATCTTAGGTGGGATCAAGTACAAGCGACACAGAAAAAGGAAATTCTTTTTAAAAATTTAGATTATTTGGATAAAATGGAATCTATGAGAGCCAGCCATTCTGTAATTCGGAGTTTTCTGGATATCGGGTTTCCGGATAAGGGATCCTATACCTGTAATAATAAAACAGTAGCTTGTACTTGATCCCAACTAAGATATAATTAATCCTTATTGGAAGCAAAACCTATTGAGTTTATTTCATGTTTACATGATTTTCTAGTAGACTTAAGGTACGAAGATCCAAATTACGGAAAGATCCGTTACTGGAAAACCCAGAGCACTCTGGATAACAGGTCCTATACCTGTATAAGAAAAATGGCAACGGTGTGAGATAATGATAAATATTTGTAAAGCACAAGTGGCCGATTCACTAAGGGTCGAATATCGAGGGTTAATTAACCCTCGATATTCGACTAGGAATTAAAATCCTTCGACTTCGAATATCGAAGTCAAAGGATTTAGCGCAGATAGTTCGATCGAACGATAAAATCCTTCTAATCGAACGATTCGAAGGATTTTAATCCAACGATCGAAGGAATATCCTTCGATCAAAAAAAGTTAGCCAAGCCTATGGGGACCTTCCCCATAGACTAACATTGACTTCGGTAGCTTTTAGATGGCGAACTAGGGGGTCGAAGTTTTTTTAAAGAGACAGTACTTGGACTATCGAATGGTCGAACGATTTTTTCTTCAAATCCTTCGATTCGAAATCGTAGTCGAAGGTCGAAGTAGCCCATTCGATGGTCGAAGTAGCCCAAAAAAAACTTCGAAATCCGAAGTTTTTTTACCTTCGAATCCTTCACTCGAAGTTAGTGAATCGGCCCCTAAATGTGTGTGGCGGCAGACAGGGACGGCGCTAGACAGTAACAGAAGCAGCAAACTCATTCCAGCAGCAGATTACAAGGCCTGTGAATAGGCGATTTGACTTTTGTTTCTCGATTATTTGCCTGAAAAATTTGCTACACTTGTATAAACACTTCTCAAATGACTGAATTTAACAATGAAAGACTCGCTGTGTCCTGAATGTCATCATTATTATTTACGTCAATAAAATGAAGGTATCAGAAGTGTGTCTAATGTGAAGTTTCATTTGTCCTGTTAAACATACCCGGCTCCCACGGAGAACTCATTCTCTGGTTACCACGCAGGAGCCACCTTGTTAGAATAGACAATTCCTGGCTGCCAGTAGATACACATATACAATGGCCGCTGGCAGCCGCTGGGGGCACATAGTGGTGGCTTATTACAATCCCATGATGCTTTGTGCTTGGATCTGCTTGACAAACACGCCACTTGGATGAAAGTCAACAGGAACCTCTTTCTGACAAACTGGCACAGACCGAGCTAATCCTTTAATTACACTTTATTTTTGAACAAAAGGAAAAAAAACTTTTTTAGGTTCATCGTTTCAGTAATCAAATAAGAGCCATGAAGTTGATGTAATCCCATCCCAACAGTGGAACGTAGTTGATTCTTGCAACACAATTTCTTGAGATGAGTCTTGGTAGAAAATTGTTAGAATTATTACTGTGACAAGTCAAAGGCAGAAGGTCCAAAACGGCTACAGTCCAAGAAGCCAATATATTCTGGGGGTTGAATTTCATCAAAGACCAGAGAGTTGCCAGATCTTATTGTGCTCTGACCACCGTGAAAAGGTTTTAGTGTGGAGACCTCACATAACATTCCCTCCAGTACAAGTATTAAGTCACAGCATCACATAACTATATACTAGGGATGTACCAAATCCAGGATTCCGTTCGGGATTTGGCCAGGATTCAGCATGATTCGGCCGAATCCTTCTACCTGGCCAAACCGAGTCCTACGTAGGTAAATTGCATGACTTTTTGTCACAAAACAAGGAAGTAAAACATTTTTTTCCCCTTCCCACCCCTAATTTGCATATGCCAGGACCAGTGTCGGACTGGGGCACCTGGGGCCCACCAGAGAACCTGATCTGAAGGGCCCCTCCATATACTTACGAAAACCCTCAAGTGAAAAAAAAGGAAATGCATACTAAAGTGAACATTTTTATTTATATACTATTAAACAACATCAAGTTGCCATAAATATTAAATAACCTTATTACCGAAAAAGAACAAAGTTGTTTTATAAGAAATATAATTAAAGCACTGCACATGCAGTATAAATGTGTAGAAATCTTAGTCACCTAGAACACACATAATCACACAGAACAGAGCAACCAATCTCAAATTAGTAATTTCTGCAAGAGGGAAGATGATTTTGCAAAGTTATCAATTATATCATCATAAATTAAATTATTTGCAATGTCCCTCTCAATGTTAAGCAGCAGAAACGATTCTAGCAACTCCTGTCCAATCATAGATCTTAAACGGGTTTTTACTATTTTCAGCTTAGAGAACACTCTTTCACATGACACCTGAGTGCAAGCCAAAGTTAGTAGTGTTTTATACACAGCAAAGAGGTTGGTGTATGCAGAAGAGTGTAAGTTGTGGTCGTAGAGAAGCCTGTAGCAACAGGTCAGACAGTTTTCACACACACTCTTTTTTAAGTCACTGGCTATTTCCTCCTCCTCATCACTTTCCCCTATAGTGACAGTGGCTGTTTGAGGAAGGCTGGGTTTTTTTAGCAGTGGGTAGTTGTCTTTAAAGTTCAAAAGCTCAGATTTTAACTGAACAGTATCCACACCAGCCAAATCAGCAACTGTATGTAAGGATTCTCCTGGAATGTCCTCTTCCCTGATGTTGCTAAACTGCCTAGGGTCTAGAAATGCAAGATCTTGTATGAGCTTTTCATTTTTGGAGAATTTTTGGTCAATGCTGTTTACAGCCTGATCTATGACTGCATAATATGTCTGGACCTCAAATCCTTTCAGAGGATCTACAAGAGGCTCATCTGCAGCCAACTCCCCAGGCATCCTTTTTTTCCTTGCTATTCTTTTATGTGGGAGACTCTTCTCTAGCTCAGCACTGACAGACATCTCATCAAGGGAATGGTCTATCTTTTCAATAAAAGCATTTGCCAGACTCACAAGCTTCGGAAATGATGGTCTCAGTTTCTGAAATTGGCTTTTAGCCATTTCAACCATTCTCCAAGCTTGCAAAATGTCCAGCCCACTAGTCTGAAGGTAATCTGATACAGGTGTGGCTATTTCGAAAATTTGCATGAAGAGAAAAGAAACAAGCAATGTTTCATATCTTGTCCAACCATGAATTAGATATTTTGCCTCACTGATCACTTTGCTGTCAAACTGGGTGGACAAAGAAATGTGCTCAAGACAGCAAATCAGTGTACTGTACAACTCTTTTGACTGATCAGTGCAGGACCCAAAAATAGTACTGAGTGCTCTCGGCTTACTCCACCATCGGGTGGCACCAATTTTTTTTAGTCTGGAAAGTTTTTCCTGCCCTTGACGCAGGGTAGAAACTTGTTCTGTCCACACAGACATCCTCTTGTACGACTCAGAGAAAAAACATGCAGTCTTCTCTAAAAGGCCAAACAGTGATTTTACAGGGATTACACACTGGGTAAAATCCACAATTACCAGATTCAGTATATGAGCATAACACCATGTATAAACAGAACTGCAGCTCACATTTCTTATATGGGCCTGAACGCCATTGTAACACCCACTCATGTTTGCAGCACCATCAAAAGAGCAACCAATGATGTTACTGACACTCAAAGATACCTTTTCCAGCTGATCTTTGAGAGATAGGTAAAGTGCTTCTCCTGTTGTGCTCTTAACATTTATGAGAGCAATACGTCTTTCATGTACATCTCTCTCTCTCACATATCTCAGAATGATGCTGCATTGTTCCATCACACCAACATCCTGGGTGCTGTCCATTTCCACACTAAATTTCACTGCATCTTTAACTTCCTGGCTAATTATTTGCTTCACCATCATTCCCATTACAATTATCAAATTATTTATTGTAGTTTTACTTAGGAAAGTAACTAGGCCTCCTCTCCCTTTGCTCTCAGGATGGCGCTTTTTCCTTTCCTCGCTCATTGCCACTACCTCTTTGACATGATTTTGTAGAACACGGTCATATTTACTAAGAAGTAAAACCAACTCGAGGAAGTTACCATGGTTCAAGTCACTATTTAGTAAGGCATGTGCAGCTTCATCCTATCCTCTGTAAGCCAGGCCAAGTTTTGCAATATGCTGAATAATGTCAATTAACCTCATTATGACTAAACGATTATGCCTTATTTTTACCTTTTGTTTGTTAACTAAATTTACATTGATTAGTGTTTCAATGTCGCTTTTCCTTTCTGCTGTCAAATAAGATGTTACTGATGCCTGATGTAGGACAGATTCCTCATGTTCCTTGACTCTTTCATTGACATGCAGTCTATTAACTGGCCAGCCACTAATAAATATACTTCTCCTGTTAGTACAGAAAGCCATGCAGGTTGAGCAGTAAAGTTTTTGGTCATCAACACAAAAGGAAAGCCATTTTCTCTGAATTGCACTTCCACCAGGCACTGATCGGAAATATACTTTGTGTGCTTGGAAAGGAAGTGTGTGAGTAGCATCTGAAAGTGGCTGAACTGGGTGTGCTTCCATAAAATGTAATTTAACAGAAAGATTGCAGGTTTGGTCTGGTGCCTTAAATGGATTACACTGACCATATGTGGAAGTAACAGGGGAGAGCACATTAGGCTCAGCTGAACTTTCGGAATCTGAGTCTTTATCAGATTCTACAGGAATGGTAGAGGAGTCTTTCTGTTCACCTTCCTGTTCTCTTATAAGCCAAGAGGGCCCTTCACATTCTTCCTCAACCCTAGATGATGATGATGATGCAGCCATTGCTATTGGTAGAGGGGCATCTTCATGGGTTAAGACCTGAAGCTCTGCAGAGCTCTGACATGGCTGGCCTTTTGGTTGCCATAACTTTTGTTGCCCTGGTGCTGTCCCTGCATCCACTAGCCCTTTTCTGGAAGCCTGTAACCTTTTTTCTGAACCTGTTTTATACTTCTTTTTAGGGATGGCTTCCTTGCTTTGATCTTTTGAATCAGTAGCTCTTTTAGAAGACATTGCAGATCTCCTATCAATAAAGAGTGCATTCTGTGTATTAGTATCCCTAACCCTAAATAAACCTAAACTTGTAAACTTGTGCACCATGCCCACGCTGAAAAACTGTGATACAAGCAAGAGAACATTGAGCTTCAAACGGACACACCATGCACAAAAAAACATGCCATCATGCTGCGGCATCATGCTTAAAAACATGCCAAACATGCATTTTGCTACATAACAACAAATAAGCCGATTTCTTTCTTTCCCTGATAACGTCAGGGTCCAATCTGTCTGCCTATGATTGAATAACTTTTTTCACACCAACCAGTCTTACTTACACCAAGCAACTCAATGATTTCAGAATTCTGCAACAAGAATATGTTATATTTAAAAACACAAAACTGTAATTGTATCATCAAGCAAAATCAGTAGCAAGCATGCAATTGCCCAAATAAATGTATATTTAATATATACAAGTTTCGGCATTAACAGATAAATACATAAACATACAACTAGGGATGCACCGAATCCACTATTTTGGATTCGGCCGAACCCCCGAATCCTTCATGAAAGATTCGGCTGAATACCCAACCGAATCCGAATATGCAAATTAGGGGTGAGAAAGGAAAAACAGCTTAGATGTCCTTGTTTTTTTCAAAAAGTCACCAACTCCACCCCTTATTTTTCGGTTCGGCCGGGAAGAAGGATTTGGCCGAATCAGAATCCTGCTGAAAAAGGCAGAATCCTGGATTCGGTGCATTCCTACATACAACTATAGATTACAGTAGCCTTGGATATTATTATTGTCCAAGAAAACATCCAAGCCCCTCTTAAAAGCATTAACACAATCAGCACAAAATCACAACATCTTCTGACATTCCCCAACCTCACTGCGAAGAACCATATGCACTGCTGCAGGTTAAAATTCCGATGGTCACTTCAGTATTTAGTAATGACTAACTTGCTTGACTGATGGGAATGTGATAGGGCCTACGGATAGTATGCTCCACTGGGGCAGTTACTTGTGGGAATTTAAGAGGGACCTTAGATTGTAAGCTCTAATGGGACAGGGAGTGATGGGAATGTGATAGGGCCTTCTGATGGTAAGCTCCACTGGGGCAGGGACTTGTGGGAATGTGATAGGGACCTTAGATAGTAAGCTCCATGGGGCAGGGAGTGATGGAAATGTGATAGGGCTTTCTGATAGTAAGCTCCACTGGGGCAGGGACTGGTAGGAATGGGATAGGGACCTTACACTGTAAGCTCACTGAGGCAGGAACTGATGTGAATAAGATAGTGACTTTAGATTGTAAGCTCCATGGGCAGGGACTGATCAAAATGTGATAATACCTGCAAAACACAACTGAAGCTTGAAAGGCAGCCCATGTGCAAATAAAGTAGGAAAACTATAATGTACACACATTTTATAAACACCAGTACTCCATCAGCTTTATGAATTGCATTCCATTTAATCAAATGGTAATTCATTAATTGATTAAAAATTCATGTTATACTGCATTAATCAAGTAAAAAAATCATTGAGCATTTAATTTATTTTATTGTTTTTATTTCATTTATTTTATCGTTTTTATTTCATTTATTTTACCATTTTTATTTCATTTATTTTATCATTTTTATTTTAACCATTCCCATCTCAGTCAAATAATAATTCATATCTCAGATTCAGCAAACAGATAAAGCAACTACTGGCAAAGACTGGAGATGGTCAGATTAAAAAAAAAAAGTCAATGTGGGTTATTATGAGTCTTATTAAGGCCAACATAGTTCATAGTCCAAAGTCAATACACCTTCCCCCAACCCCCCAGGGTGGTTAAGGGCAGGCCAGGCCGGCATAGTCCATTTCCCCCACCCCTCCCCCTTAAATTATTTGCTCACCAGCACTGCCACTGACTGTAGTATATTCTTCAAATATATGGCTAGAAGGAGGAGACAGGGAGAACAGAGAACTGCAATCGTCATCACCAGCCCAACTTGCCCAGCGAAAGTGAATGATGCAGCAGCCAGCAATCCAGGATCAACCAAAGCAGCAGCAGTAAGTACCGCTTGCTCGCTCCCTCCCTCTCTGTCACACTACTGGACAAGGCACGGCGTCTCTCTCTCCTCCCCCACGTGAAGGACGTTCAGTGACGTCATCATCAGGCGCGGTCGCACAGCCACAGTCAGATCAGTAAACACATGGATCGATGTGATACCGTACGGGCACAAGCAGCAGGATCCGAGTCAGTGCCTCAGTCAGTGAGCAGGTTTGACAGGCAGCTCAGTAGGAGTAGCGGCAGGGCTGCAGGGCCCATTCCTCAGAAAAAAAAAAACGGAGTGCTGAAAAAATAATAATAAAAAAAAAAAACATGCTCGTGGGGGCCCACAAGGACTGGGGCCCACCGGGATATCTCCCGGTGTCCCGGTGGGCCAGTCCGACACTGGCCAGGACTCATCTGAACAAATTGTGTTGAGCAGATACAAATTAGGATTCAGTTCGGTATTCAACCAAATCTTTAGCGAAGGATTCGGGGGTTCAGCCAAATCCAAAATAGTGGATTCGATGCATCTCTACTGAATACTTACATCACACAACACCCAGGGATCTTCCATTTTTCTTATTTTTAGAAGGGGGAACATTAAATAAGGAAGAGCAAGTTCTAGCTAAGTACAAGTGGAAAATGATGTTCGTATAAAGCAGGGGTAGGCAACCTGCGGCTCCGGAGCCTCATGCGGCTCTTCATCCTGCTTGCTGCGGCTCGGTCTTTTGGCTTTGCCTGTCATGCCATCTATACAGCCGTTGCATCTGCTGGCGGCTTCTTGAGTGTGAGACCACGGTTAGCTTACCGCAGTTGCACGCTCAGGAAGCCGCCATCAGGTGCAACGGCTGTATAGAAGTCCCAGGAGTGACAGGCAAGACCGGGCCGTAGCAAGATAATTCATCATGGTCCTTACTGCGGTCACACACTCAAGAAAGGAGAGGGAAGATCAGCATGGAGCTTCAGAAACAGAAGTCACATTAAACAGATGAGAACACCAAGGGGCAGATTTATCAAAGGTCGATGTGAATTTTCGAATGAAAGAAAAATCTGAGCTATTTTTTGTGTACTTCGACTAGGGAATAGTTCAAATTCGATTTCAATTTGAAAAAAATTTGAAAATGCGAATATTGAAATATATTATGTACTGCCTCTTTAAAAATTTGACTTTGATCATTCGCCATCTAAAACCTGCTGAATTGCTGTTTTAGCCTATGGGCGACCTCCTAGAACCTATTTGGAGTCAATTGGTGGACTTTTTTGGGGGGGAAAAACTTTGAATTGAATTCGTTCGAATGCGCTATTCCTTCGATTCGTAAGATTTAAATTTTGCCGAATACGAACCTATTCAATCGAAAATGGACCTATTCGACCAAAAAAAAACTTGTTGGTCTTTTGAATTAGAATTTCAAACTTTTTTCAATTCGAAATGCGCCCTTGATAAATATGCCCCTAACGTAATAGGGCTATTCAGTGTTTAATTTATTTCAAAGTAGGCCTAGACATACAGTACACTGCACTTCTGTATTCTGCTGTTTTAACAGTTAAAATTAAAAAAAAGGTTAATACTTTTAAAAGTTTATAAGCTGTGTTATGTTTTGTGGCTCCAGACTATTTTTCTTTAGTGGACGACGGGAGCAAAATGGCTCTTTTGATAGTAAAGGTTGCTGACCCCTGGTATAAAGAGTCAGGTCTTTGTTAGTCTATGGGCACCAGGCTTTGCTTGGAACTTACACTCATGGAATTGCCTTTTAAATCCGATCTGAAATGAGGTGTAACCATCTCTACCTGCTTTCATCTCTGTTGGCTTTACCAGGCTTGAGCTAAAACAGTCGCTTGTACTTGATCCCAATTAAGATATAATTAATCCTTATTGGAAGCAAAACCAGCCTATTGGCTTTATTTAATGTTTATATGATTTTCTAGAAGGTACGAAGATCCAAATTACGGAAAGACACCTTATCCAGAAAATCCCAGGTCCCAAGCATTCTGGATAACAGGTCCTGTAACTGTATGGGTGCTGGGAAATTGAGATGTATTCTTATGGGACATGCCCAATCTGTAGCCCAGGGACCATTGGCTGATGCTAGGAGGTTTAGCTTTACAACCGGTGGAGGGAAGCATGCTCTTCTTCACAACAATTACTTTTAGTAATCAATGGTGGAATGTTTTCTGGGTTTCTGTTTTGCATCTCTATCCAGTAATGTAAAATCTCATTCACAGCCAGAACTAGGGGTTGGCAGGAGAGGCACATGTCATGGGCACAACGTTGGGGGAGTGGGGGGCAGGCACATACTTCTGCTTATCCCTAGTTTAGGGTCCTGAAGGATCTCTGGATATGCTTCTAGCCACTTCTTTAAAGGGATACTGTCATGGGAAAAAAACATTTTTTTCAAAATGAATCAGTTAATAGTGCTGCTCCAGCAGAATTCTGTGCTGAAATCCATTTATCAAAAGAGCAAACAGATTTTTTTATATTCAATTTTGAGATCTGACATGGGGCTAGACATATTGTCAGTTTCCCAGCTGCCCCCAGTCATGTGACTTGTGCTCTGATTAACTTCAATCACTCTTTACTGCTGTACTGCAAGTTGGAGTGATATCACCCCCCTTCCCCCCCAGCAGCCAAACAAAAGAACAATGGGAAGGTAACCAGATAACAGCTCCCTAACACAAGATAACAGCTGCCTGGTAGATCTAAGAACAACACTCAATAGTAAAATCCAGGTCCCACTGAGACACATTCAGTTACATTGAGAAGGAAAAACAGCAGCCTGCCAGAAAGCATTTCTCTCCTAAAGTGCAGGCACAAGTCACATGACCAGGGGCAGCTGGGAAATTGAAAAAATGTCTAGCCCCATGTCAGATTTCAAAATTGAATATAAAAAAATCTGTTTGCTCTTTTGAGAAATGGATTTCAGTGCAGAATTCTGCTGGAGCAGCACTATTAACTGATGTGTTTTGAAAAAAACATGTTTTCCAATGACAGGACCCCTTTAAATACACCCCCCTCTTGCCATGCCTCTTTTGTATGTGCATGGGGGTAGTTGGGAGGATGTGATCTGCAGATTGCCTTGGGCGCACCTTTTACTTGGCCCGGCACTCATCTCATTTCTGGGGTTGGACATTGCCCTACAACCAAAAACCAGACCGATTGTGAGTCTATTGGTATTCTGCTTAATTTCTTCTTTTTTTCATCTTCTAGTCTGTCATTCAAAACACTGGCTAGTTGCTAGGGCATAGGACACAGACAACCCGTTAGTCTATACAATATTGTAGATGGGTGCCACACATATATTTATGGTTGTGATACAGCTGAACCTACCAGATGTGCGATGGATAAAAATTATTTGCAAATGTGCCTCTAAGATGTTGTGGAACCTTAACACCAAATTAGAATTTATTCTCAGCGCTGTGGAGCGTCAAGTGCCACAAAGAATTAAATAAAATATAGCAAAGTAAAAAAACTCCACTTTCTACATGATACTAAAAGTTTATTTAGTTGGGTGTCAATTTATCTTTAGAAAACAGCGAATATCACAAATGTACAGTCATTTGCATTTAAACTTATAACAATGAGACATGGCAGCTTCCATAGGAACAACAGGCATTTCCCAATAGTTGGTGTTTTTGGACTTAACTAAACCAAGTTATTCGGACTTCTTTTTCTTCTTCTTCTTCAATTGCTGCATTTGACAGTTCTCTTCCTCCTCCCATTGGTTAGATGTTTCGTTCTTCCTCTTCTTATTTTTCTTTTTTCGTTTTTTTGGTTTCTCCTCTTCTTCTGTGCGACAGTCATTCTGGTGAGAAGCTCCATCTTCTTCCTCCTCGTCTTTTCTTCCAACCCTCTCAGATTCAGGCTCTCGATACTTTTTGGTTTTTGATTTTTTTTTGGATTGTGGAACTTCTGTAACACATGGTAAGTCCCCATTGTCCAGGTCAGGATCATTGGTGTCATGAATGGTGTCACCCTTATTGCGTTTCCTCTTTTTGGACTTCTGGCTTATCTTTGTAGAACTCTCATCAGCTCCTTCTTCACGGCACTCCTCTTCTTTCTGTGGAACTTTTCCCATGTGTTTTGATTGAGACTTCTTTAGTTCTGCCATGCGTTTAGCAAAATATTCATTTACAGATAGTGAGCTGGTCACAGTGTTTCCTGGGTCGCATTCTCCTGAGGGGCTTTGCTTTCCCTGGTCTTCGTTTTCTTCTGATTCAGCCGAAGCTTCTTCCTGAAATCAAGTAATACAGCACAAGTTGAGAAATATTCCGGCATATTATACTGGAAAGAATAAACAGAATCTGAGAAATTTTAGATAATGGACCTTTCTAGATTAAGGAGCCCATACCATAGGGTTACTAAACACATTTAAATATTAAAAACACCAAAATAATTGTTATTTTATTCATACTAACTTAGAGAACATCAAGTACATTGTATCTGTAGTATAATTATTATTATTAAGTAGATAAATACAATAAATGGGAATATATATATTAAACATCCAGATTTACAAGAGCAAACACTACCTCTTTCAAAAGCTTTTCTTAAAACTATACAGTAAGGATAGAAAAGTAATTAAGACATAAACACTTTAAATGATGACACATTGCAAAATCTTCTACTTTTTATTGAGTGTTTAAGAAGCTTAGCCCGGGCCTGCCTTTAACCTTTCAATGAAGATATATATAAATCAACGTCAAACACTCCTTAGCTTTGTCCCAGGAGAGCTTCCATTAGGAGGAGAAGATATATGGTTTGTCAATATCCCATTGAGCAGTTGTCCATTTAAGTTTAGTAACTACAGAAGTGAAACCTAATGCAACTTGAGGACTACACCTTGAAAAAAGTCAAGACAAGAAATTGTTGAACTCTAAAAAAAACTTTTTAAAATGTTTTTGTTATAAACACTTTCATGTAAATGGAGAATCTGATGGCATAGGTCACCAAGTCTCATGAAGAACCAATAAACCTCCACTACAGGCATGCCACCAGGAGTTTTAAGGGTATCTCTGTCTCCTTTGTCTAAGGCAGTGATCCCCAACCAGTAGCTCGTGAGTAACATGTTGCTCTCCAACCCTTTGGATGTTGGTCTGGTCTCAGGGTCCTCAAAGCAGATGCCTTTTTTTGAATTCCAAGCTTGAAAGCAAGTTTTAATGGCATAAAAACGAAGTGCCAAGTAGAGCCTCTTGTAGGCCACCAGTCCACACCATGCTTGTGTTGCTCCCCAACTCTTTTTACATTTGAATGTGGCTCACTGGTTAAAAAGGTTGGGGACCCCTGCTCTAAGGGCAGAGACACATGTGGAGATTCGGGGAGACAAATCGCCTCCTCCTCGGGCGACTAATTTCCTTGAACTGACTTCCGCTGGCTAAAATCATCGGCAGGATGGCACTCGGAGCGCTTCATTTTCCTAAGTCACCGAAGTTTCCTCGCAATGTTGTGCAACTTTGGAAAACGATGCGCTCCGAGTGCCATCCCACTGGCGATTTCTAGATTCTAGCCGGCGGGAAGGCAGTTCGGGGGATTAGACACGCGAAGAAGAGTCGATTTGTCGCTGGGCGACTAATCTCCCCGAATCTCCACGTGTGTCTCTGCCCTAACCCAAATTATTTTACTGAATTCATACAAAGTGGGTTGTCTACCTGAATGTAGTGAACCAGTGAGGCTGCAATGAAATAATCAGTGGGAAGAACATTGGGTAGAGCAATTTATGAAGAGTCTAGTTCATAAACCTGCAGCACATCTACCAATGACGATGCACTGCACTCCATGCACATTCAGCTTTGCGGTGAGTATCTTGGTTTTTCACCATTGCAACAATGCATAACAAGAGAATCCTGTGCAAACCAAAAGATTGATATTAGTGATGTACCAAATCCACTGTTTTAGGATTCGGCTGAATCCCTTGTGAAATATTTGGCCGAATACTGAATCTGAAACCTAATATGAATGTAAATTAGAGAAACGAGTGGGGAAAGAGAACCATGTGCTGGTTAAAATCATTTTGACTTCCTCGCTTGTGTGATGAAAAGTCATGGGATTTTTGGGATTCAGCAGAATCCAAATCCTGCTGAAAAAGTCTGAATTGCAAACCGAATCCGTCCATCCCTAACTGATATAATCTTTTTTCCTATCCTATTAATTCCTATAGTTCAGGGGTGCCCAAAAGGTAGACCTTTAGCTGGTGATCAGTAGATCTCAAGACACTCAAGCTTGTCTACATTGCCCTCCTGTTTCATTCAGGATATGCAAATTAGGGGTGGTAAGGGGAAAACATTTTTTACTTCCTTGTTTTCTGACAAAAAGTCATGCAATTTCCCTCCCGCCCCTAATATGCGTATGCAAATTAGGATTCGGCCGAATCCGAATCCTGGCCGAATCCCGAACCGAATCCTGGATTCGGTGCATCCCTAGTAAATATATGTAGAAATATATGTTTAAATATAACAAATATACATTTTCTCATAAAACAATATTTAAGTAACAGAATGCTAACGATGCTTTTATGGATGTAGATCATAATGGGAGAACATCACTAAAAGTGGATCTCGCATTAGTAAAGTGTGGGCTCTCCTGTTCTAGTTCCAGGGTAAACCCTTACTTTGTGCAAAACCTGCCATTTTGCAGGAATCCTTGGCAACACCCGTTACAATTTATTCTTTCTTCACCCCTGAATTCCCCTTTTGACAGATTAACGACTGTAACTGACAGGTGATATGAAGTAATGCTTCTGCAGGAATTCTTACTGGTATAAACACTTTCACCCCTCCTAACCTCTTGGCTGAAATACATGCGCTGAAGAAGGCATTTTGCTCCCGGAATAAAAGTTCCCCTTGGTCACCAACTCCCGTATTGATAAGAAATCTAATAATCACGGGCCGCGGCACACAGAGCTAGCAGGGCATGGAGACAGGCTGAATGGTGCCAGAGTTAGGAAACTATTCAACTCGCTGAGAGCAGAAGGGGAGACATAAATCATTCAGAGATCCTGCTCGGTGCCAGCGATGTGCCCAGTTACCCCTACTGTCTACAATGCATGTTCCCTGCTCACACAGCCGCGGCAACTTCATGGGCTACTGGCTTTCTTGGCTCTGCTGTTGAAGTTGATTTAATCATTAATCCACATGGGTCACTGGTGAATTCCAAGGAATAAAGAAAGCAGAATCATCTCGGCCCATGGATGTGTTATTTGCAATGTTCCCAATATTCAAGTATTCACTATAAAAGCAGGATATTTGGATAACAAGTTTGGGAACCAAAGATCATTTAATTATTCCTAATTTATCATTCTGTCTAGACTCCTGTTTCAGTCTCAGATAATTAATTCTATTTTACTGGATGTGGAATGAATGTGGTGTAAGTCGGGTGTGTATATATATATATATATATATATATATATATATATATATATATATATATATATATATATATATATATATATATATATATATATTGTACCGCTGATTTTAATTCCAAATTCCCATCAACATGCTAACTCTATATACTGTATTACAAGCTGTAAGGGCTGAAAAATGGCGAAAGTGGCTTTGGGCTGAAAAGCTTTAGTAGTGGGGTTCAGCTGTTTTCCATCCAAATCAAGGAGGGACCACAGTTGGGCAAAAACATTTTTTTAAAAAGTGAACCGTACTAGTGATGTGCGAGATGGGGTTTTTCCCCGACCCGTTACCGCCCGTTATCCGACCTCCAACCACACGCGCTCGCACGAGCTCCTTTTATAGACCCACGCTGCCGATGTCACAAAAGGGGTGGGACAAGTAGGCGTGCCGCTAGAAAAATGGAGGCCGGAAGTCGAAAGCCGGCAGTGTAAGGTGGCGGGCGGGGAGAGCAGGAAGAAGAGCTCAACCCGCAAATGGTGGTGCGCGGCTGGCCCGAAACTGACTGACCCGCGGGTATCAGGCCGGCCCGCACATCACTAACACGTACCACCAGCCTAAAAGGAAAAAGATACAACTTTTCAGTACTTTATAGACTAGTATTCCCATAAACAACATGAAATAATTTCCCTCTGCACATCAGCTAAGGCCTCATAATTAACAGTCAACAGTGAAACCTCAATTTTACATCCCCTGGTTTTAAGTTTTCCTTTATTTGTTGTTTTGTGGTCCCACCTATATATTATGCAAAATACATTTCCCTGATTTTACACCATTTGTTTTTCACCCCCTGAAAAACTTAAAAGGGGGGTTCTACTGTATAAATGTGCTTTCCCCTTCTCCCCAACCACCTCTTCTTCTTTATCCTTCTCAACCACACACTGGTTTGATCAACCACATTAAATAATTCGGCAATGCGTCATCCAGAAACCCATAATCCTGAAATCTCAATCCCAACTAAGAAATAATTAATCCTTATTGGAGGCAAAACCAGTCTATTGGGTTTATTTAATATTTACAAGAATTTCTTTAGTAGACGAGATCCAAGTTACGAAAAACACCCGTTATTTGGAAAACCCCAGGTCCTGACATTGTGGATAACAACTCCCATTCCCATAGTCAGTGTCATGGGCAGATCATTTATATAAGGAAGGACCTACAGTATGTGCTTTGGAAGCGTCAGTGCTCGACGATACATTTTGGACTAGTAATAAGGCTGTGCAACATATTCATTTCACTTTAAGTCCCTATTGGCTTGACACAACCTCAGGACTGTGGTAGAAACTTTCCTGAATGAATTGATGCCTGACAGGTCCTGTTGAGAATGACATGGAGCTTCTTTATCATAGAGATGCTTTAATACAATTTATAAGATTGGTGTGACAACATTAATGATATTTTTATATCATAGTACCTCAAGACATAGTTAAATTAAATGCGTTGTTCACCTTTGAGTTAACTGTTAGTATGATGTAGAGAGTGATATTCTGACAATTTGCAATTATTTGTGGTTTTTGAGTTATTTAGCTTTTTATTCAGCAACTCTCCAGTTTGCAATTTAAGCCATCTGGTTGCTAGGGTCCAAATTCCCTGACCCGCACCCGCACTGCTTATACCTGCGCCCGCCTGCAACTACTTCCGGGGGTGCTTTTATAGACCCGCGCCGACACGTCAATGACGTCACAATGCATCACAAAAGGGGCGGGGCGAGCAGACGCGACACTATAAAACCGGAACCCGGATGCCCGCCACCTGCTAGATTGACCCGAACCCACGGGTCCCACGGGTTGGCCCGCACATCACTAATCCCCAACCTTTTTTATAGGGAAGCATCGTATCCACTATTTTGGATTCAACCAAAATCCCAAATCATTCGCGAAAGATTTAGCTGAATACCGAACCAAATCCTAATTTGCATATGGAAATTAGGGATGGGAAAAACATTTTTTACTTCCTTGTTTTGTGACAGTCATGCGATTTCCCTCCTGCCCCTAATTTGCATATGCAAATTAGAATTCGGATTTGTTTCGGCCAGGCAGAAGGATTCGGCCGAATCCTGCTGAAAAAGACTGGATGTAAAAAAAAAGTTGGGGAGCAACACAAGCATGAAAAAAGTTCCTGGGGTGCCTATTATGGACTTTGATTGGTTATTGGTAGCCCCTATTTGGACTCTGTTTGGCAGTACAGACAAGAAATATCCCAGTTAAAGGAAAACTATACCCCCCAAACAATGTAGGTTTTTATTAAAAGATACTGAGTAAAACAGCTCATGTTTAAAACCCTGCTTCATGTAAATGAACCGTTATCATAATAATAAACTTTTTTATTAGTATGTGCCATTGGGTAATAATCATAAATAGAAAATTGCCATTTTAAAAAATAAGGGCCGCCCCCTGAGTTGCTTAAGTATTCATTTTGGGGGGTATAGTTTTCCTTTAAGGCACATTAGCAGCTTCCATAAACCCAGCAACATATAACGTCTCTATGTTACATTTATCTTTTCCAGTTGCTGCAAATCAAACGGCAGAAAAGTCAGAGATGGCACCGCATTCCAACGCTCTCTCTTTGCTTGCGGACCAAAATATTCGATTGCAACACTAAGGGGCCGATTCACTAACTTCGAGTGAAGGATTCGAAGTAAAAAAAACTTTGAATTTCGAGGTTTTTTTGGGCTACTTCAACCGTCGAATGGGCTACTTCGACCTTCGACTACGAATGGAAGGATTCAAACTAAAAATCGTTCGACTATTCGATAGTCGAAGTACTGTCTCTTTAAAAAAAACTTCGACCCCTAGTTCGCCATCTAAAAGCTACTGAACTCAATGTTAGCCTATGGGGAAGGTCCACATAGGCTTGGCTAACTTTTTTTGATCGAAGGATATTCCTTCGATCGTTGGATTTAAATCCTTCGAATCGTTCGATTCGAAGGATTTAATCGTTCGATCGAAGGAATAATCGTTCGATCATACTATCTGCGCTAAATCCTTCGACTTCGATGTCGAAGGATTTTAGTTCCTAGTCGAATATCGAGGGTTAATTAACCCTCGATATTTGACCCATAGTGAATCAGCCCCTAACTGGACTACGCTCGAGTTCTATGGAAGTCGTCTATTGCCCTAATTTGACAGGGTTATAAAATATCTTGTTTTAGCCGACATGGTTTAAACATGAACTAATTCCTAACGTTCATCATAAAGAGCCTAAATTATAGGTATTTAAAAGAAGAGCTGCAATATAATCATTGTAGGTTGTAATTATGCTCTAAATGAAGTGCAGAAATCTTATGCCTCCAATGTTTGCACAAGGCTGAATTAACGAGATTCCTCTTACATCTGGATATTCACATGTCGACGCTCGAAGTGATGAGCTCGAGAATAAATGATTGGCTTTATTGGCTTCTTAGAAATCCCAATAAAGGCAAGAGATATTAAGATCAAAGGCACGACGCACCCAATATTACAATTTAGAATGATCTTGATGTGTCTATAAAATGAAGCAAACAGAAACTATTTAACCACATATTTCCAGCCAGATATGGCCGACGAGATAGGGGTCGTTCGGCTTTAAATTAACGTTTAGGGGCACATTTACTACTGGTCGAATATCGAGGGTTAATTAACCCCCGATATTCGACCCTCGAAGTTAAATCCTTCGACTTTGAATATTGAAGTCGAAGGATTTAGCGCTATTCATTCAATCGAAGGAAAAGTCGTCGATCAGAAATTGCTAGGAAAGCCTATGGGGACCTTCCCTATAGGTTAACATTGGTGCTCGGTAGGTTTTAGGTGGCCAAGTAGGTGGTCGAAGGTTTTTTTTAAAGAGACAGTACTTCGTCTATCGAATGGTCGAATAGTCGAACGATTTTTAGTTCGAATTGTTCAAAGTCGTAGTCGAAGTAGCCAAAAAAATACTTCGAAATTCGAATGAATTTTTTTATTCTAATCCTTCACTCGAGTTAAGTAAATGTGCCCCTTAGTATGATGTCGAGAGTGATATTCTGAGACGATTCGCAATTGGTTTTCATTTTTTATTTGTGGTTTTTGAGTTTGAGTTTCAGCTGGAAAGAAAAAGCCTTTTTTTTGATTATTTCTTAGTTATGCCCCTGAGGAAGCCCACTAGGTCGAAACGCGTTGGGCTCACCTATTGTTTTACAATTTTTTTTTCTTATTTAATAAACACAGTATTTTTTATTTTTTTTTGCTAACTGAGCGTGCGATCCTTTTTTGATTATTGATATGTTCGTTTTGGAGACCCTCATGGGGAGCCTCCTATGGATTAGCACCACGTATTATAATTTTAAGGGTGTGCGTCTTCTTCTGTGTTACTTTTTGGAAAGAAGAAGGCTGCAGAAAGAAATGGCCAATTGAAATGTTGCTTAGAATTGGCCATTCTGCAACCAACTAAAAGTGAACTTAAAGGACAAGGAAAGTTAAACTAAAGAAGTAGGTAGAAATGTTGTACATGATGTTTTGTGCTTCTGTACCAGCCCAAGGCAACCACAGCCCTTTAGCAGTAAAGATCTGTGTCTCCAAAGATGCCCCAGTAGCTCCCCATCTTCTTTTCTGCTGATTCACTGCACATGCTCTGTGCTGCTGTCACTTACTGAGCTTAGGGAGCCACTCACAATATACAGTACACATAGAATAGAAATGTCACAATATAAGGCTGATTAGTAATTAATACACATAATTACTACATGGCAGCACAGAAACCAGTGCAATTAGCATCAGAATTGAATAATCAGCAAACCTGTAGCATCAGCTTATATTACAGCCAGGGAAGCTCATTTTCTGCTGGATAATTAGTGACGAGCCCTAAGCTTAGCTTCTCAACAGCCAATCAGAGCCCACTGAGCATGTGAGTGTCACAGACACTTTCCAAGATGGTGACCCCCTGTGACAAGTTTGAAGTCCTGGATCATTGCTGCTATTGACAAGCTCAAACTTTAGCCTCGTGCAATAAGTTCAGTTTATAAAACATGGCAGTTTTAGCCCTATTCATTTTTAGGGTTTAGTTCTCCTTTAAAGGTGAACCACTCCTTTAAGATAGAGCGAATAATGACCCAAGAAAGGTTAAATGGGAAATCGACATTTACTGCCACAGAACCAAGAACCTTATGTACAGTGGGTAATTATTTATAGATAAAGGGGTTTACAATAAACAACTCTTTGTTCTTATGGCTCGTAGCCAATCACAACGGCACTCGCTGATCAGGAAGAGGCAGAGCGAAACATGCATTTCTATTTACTGCGCAGCAAACAAGTCGAAACGTGATGTTTTTCACCTGTAGGAGACGGCAGACCGATGCAGGTGGCAACCCTATGGCAAAGCAATGACTGGATTACAAAATCCAAGCCAATAAAATCTGCCTTTAAAAAACACAAAACACATTCAATATTCATGTATGTGTTGATCCATTAAAAACGGAACATCATGATAGGAACAATTAGAGAACCATAGGCTTAACGCGTTTCGTGGCTATCCAGCCACTTTCTCAAAAGCCCATAAATCCATAAACTCTTTGTGGCCAATAAAGACCAATTTGGTTAACAAAAAAAAAAAAAAAATTATATACAGATGCATAAAAAATTGTTAAACCATGCAGCATAAATAGTGGTTTTAGGCAAAGTTAAAAAAGGTTTTTTTTAACTAAACACTAGCCAAAATTCACATCTTGGGGGTTATTTACTAAAACTTGAATTAATCTCAGTTTTTTATTAAAACAAAGTCAACCAAAACGCCCTTCCACGAATTGAACTCATTTATCTCCAAAAAGTCAGAGAGACAAAATCAAGCCTCAATTGTATTGTATTGTAATTGTATTGCATTGTACGATTGACGCTCCAAAAACTTGAATTTATTGAATTTTCGCTGCAAAATCTTTTTTTGGATTATCGGACGAAAACCCTGACTTTATTGGATTATCCAGCGCAGATCACTATTTCAAGGGACATCTGCCATTGGCTACTACATGACCACAACAGCTTTGGAGATGGAGTATTTTCAGATTTGGATTTTTTAATAAATCTCTAAATAATTCGAGTTTTCCCATTTAAAAACCTCGACCAGATAAATTTGAGGTTTAATAAATGTGTTATGTTGTGTTTTTGCGATACATTTCTATTGGCATCTTAGTGTGTGTGCCCAAATACACACAGACACATATTTATTAAAGAAATCCGAAATACAACATTTCTATTATATTTTTACAAGGAATATTATTTATGTAAAAAAAAAAGATAATTTTTACATTTATAAATGACAATACACTAAGAGAAGAGTTTAATTTCGATCCCACAAAAACTCTTTTCTCCTCTAGATCAGGATTTTATTTATTTTTTTGCAGCTTCTCGTCATGTCATGTTCTGGAAGAATTTGGGAGCTAAAACCTACAAATATCTATTCAAAACAACGGGCACATCGGCATGTGTTTGAAAGGAAATCTACTTCACTTCTTCAATGGGTTCTTGGGAATTCTTGAGTTGTTTTACAAATGAAAAACTTCACAAAAAAAATAAAAATATATATATCTCCATCTCCAGGTATTTTTATGCTCGAAATTTAATTTGGCAAGTGATAAACACCAGGCAGAAAAAGAAAACCACCCTTTCATAAACTCATCAAATTAGGCCAAACCACAACTCTTAATTACATTATTTTATAAGTTCCAAGACATTTCATGGATGTGCTAAGAGAAATTATTACAAATGTAAAGGTTTTTTTGCTAAACTTGCCCTTAAATCCTGATTTTTATTTTCTGCCTTAAGAACCGCATACAAGTGCATGTGAAAATATAAATACTCTGATAACAGACAGAAAGTTGTTAATGTGGATTAAGGTGGCTAAACATGAACAAACAAGGTTGCCATTCACCAGATATTGGGCCAACTTAAGCCAAATGATGAAATGCACAGGCCCAGTGAGCATGACCCATATCCAAAGCCTGACATTGTATTTGATTCATCCCAATTAGTATCTGAATGAGAACTGATCAGAGATTGACCAGGAAGAGGTTCATATCAGACCATAGTTGGCCAATATAATGCGGACTTGGTGAGAAGACCCAGTACAGGTATAGGATCTGTTATCCAGAATGCTCAGGACCTGGGGGTTTCCAGATAATGGATCTTTCCTTAATTTGGATCTTCATACCTTAAAGGAGAATTCAACCCTAAACTTAAAAAAACCCTAAAGCCTAAGTGTTACCCCGGGCAAATGCCCCAAACATTTTACCTACCCCTCGGTGCAGGTATCGGAGTTCATGGCTCCATCTTCACCCACTTTGGTAGTCTTTGTAATGAGACCGGTGCTTCTGCAATTTCCGTGAATTTCGTCGCATGCGCTGGTCTAATGCAGAAAATTCCGCCAACTGCACATGCGCCAACATGCCGGTCTCATTCCGCAGAGGCTGAAGATGGCGTCTGAGAACTCCGATGCCTGAATCTGCACCGAGGGTAAGTAAAATATTAGGGGCATTTGCCCAGGGGAACACTTAGGCTGAGGGGAGGAGGGTCTATGTAGGGGAGGAGGGTCTATGTAGGGTAGGATTTTTTTTAGTGTAGGGTTGAATTCTCCTTTAAGTCTACTTGAAAACCATGTAAACATGAAATAAACCCAATAGGCTGGTTTTGCTTCCTATAAGGATTAATTATATCTCAGTTGGGATCAAGTACAAGCGACTGCTTTATTATTACACAGAAAAAGGAAATTATTTTAAAAAAAATTGGATTATTTGAATTACATGGAGTCTATGGAAGACCGCCTTCCTGTAATTCGGAGCTTTCTGTCAGTAGTTATTAATTTTTTTTTATAGCAACGATACAAATACAGAAGCTGGGAATGTTTGGTAACAACGGTAAAACATTTTTTGCACCAAGAAAACTAAAAGTCTCATTCCAAATTCTAATTCGTCATCCCTTAAAATAGTTTTCTCCGCTCCAGACTGGTAAGGACACAAGCAGACCTAGAATCTGAATTTCATACTAGAGCAGCGCACTAAAGAAAAATTCTTCCTCCAACAGAGCAACGTCTAATTGATTATTCTATTGTCATGTCAAGTTGTAGGTCACAAAGTCTTGTAATTCCAAATATATTTGTGCAAATAGTTTTCCAAGGTGTAACAACATCGCCGTGTAATTCTCTCTCTCCTATATTGTGTTGATCAAGCAGGAGAAAAACATATCCATAATCCACATATATATATATATATATATATATATATATATATATATATATATATATATATATATATTCATAGGGGCCGATTTACTAAAGCTTTTTTTTTTTTTATGGAAACAAAAGTTGGGCAAACGCCCTTCTTCGAATTTTTCTCAATAAAAAAATCGGAGCAACAAAATCGAGCACCAAATAGTAGCGTACGGGACAAATGATGCCCTGAAAACTCTGTTTTATCGAATTTTTGCTGCAAAAACTCGACTTTTTCAGATTATCCAGCGCAGATCACGAGAAACAACTTCAGGGACATCTGCCATTGACTTCTACATGAGCTCCACAGGTTTGAGATGGAGTATTTCCAGATTCTGATTCTCTAAAAATTAAAAAAAAAAATTCCATACAAAAAAAAAAAAAATCAGGTTCTCCCCCCTAAAAACCTTGACCAGGATAAAAATGGAGATTTAATAAATGGGCCCCATAATATCACTTGGATATTTGTACTGTAAGCTATGCCCAGACCTAAACAAGGGAGGATGTAAGGGTCTGACAACAGAGACAACTCTCATTACATGGTAGAGGTTCTTGTACACTTTTAAGTAAACTTTTAGTATGTTATTATGTTATAGAATGGCTTCTAATCAATTTTTCAATTGGTCTTCATTATTTATTTTTTATATTTTTGTTTTTAATTATTTGCCTTCTTCTTCTGACTCTTTCCAGCTTTCAAATGGGGGTCACTGACCCATCTAAAAAACAAATGCTCTGTAAGGCTACAAATGTATTGTTATTGCTACTTTTTATTACTCATCTTTCTATTCAGACCTCTCCTATTCATATTCCAGTCTCTTATTTAGATCAATGCATGGTTGCTAGGGGAATTTGGACCCTAGCAACCAGACTGCTGAAATAACAAACTGAAGCTAAATAACTCAAAAATAAAAAGCTAAATAACTCAAAAAACCACAATTTATAAAAAATGAAAACCAATTGCAAATTGTCTCAGAATATCGCTCTGTACATCATACTTAGGAGTTATTTACTCCAAATGCAAAAAAATCACAAAAAATGTGTATATAAATTCAGACTTTTAAAAGAATGACAAATTTTTCTGAATTTATTAAACCCCGAGGATGGAAAAGTCTGAATCAGAAAATTCGGCATCTCAGACCTGTCGAGGTTGCATATAAGTCAATGGGAGAAGTCCTAATGATTTTTTGATGTGTGCTGGGTTTTTGGAAATTCTGAGTTTTCGGGTGAAAAATCTGATTTTTTCCCGCAAACAAAATTTTCAGGAAAGTGTATTAATAAATAAGCAAAAAAAAAATGTGCTGATTTGGTCGGAGTTTTTTTCAGAAAATATTGAGAATTCGGACTTTGATAAATAACCCCCTAAAAGTGAACTCAAAGGTGAACAACCCCTTTAACAGTCTCCGTGAAGACTGGTGTATTGATTGCAGCTGAAATTACCCCAATACAGCTGCACTTGGTGGAATCTATGACCAGCTGCTATTTCTTTTCCAGTGCTCCGACTAACCTACATTCTTGTGTTTACCGGCTGCTAAACACTTACAGACCCAAAGCTTTAAGTCATTATATTTCCCAACAGAAAGACAAGAGCTGATGACAAACAAGGGATGGCAATAATTCAGATAAGTAACTGCAGTACGTGTTCTTGCCCCATTCACATGGTATAGGCCACAACTAGTTACAGTTAAACTAATAAAATCTAAACATGATTTACAGTGAATGGAATGCTTCACCCAGTAACCCTTGGCTATAAATGTATGAGAAATCATGAACAACAATGCTAGGCTCAATTATACATCAGCACCATAAATTTGCAGGGGCCATGTATTAAATAAATATCCAACGCCTCATAATTGCGCAGCCGGCCCTTCTGGCACCGAAGGGGGTTAACACGCTCACGTTGCATGTACATGTGAGTCTCAAAGGCACGAACACGGAAGAGCTCACGAGGAAAGGCCACGCGTTCCATGCCGCATCAGGCTCATTCGTTTTCTGCAGGAGGTGCCATTATTTTGCATACATTTGTAAAGTGGGTCCTCTAAGGTAATTATTAAGTTATTAGGTTAAGCATTTCTAAATTCATTGGTGACATAATTACATAAATTAGTCAATTAGTTTACATTTCAAGGCAGTGAGTGGGTCCTCTAAAGTTATCATTAGGGGGTGGATTTCCAGGGAGTGACCTTACTGAAGAGAAATGTTTTTGTTCTATGGAAACGTAAATACATAGAAGAGATGTAGACATTTTCCCCAAAACAAACAGTAAACAAGAACAGGTAATGAACCCATTACCCAGAATGCTCCAGACCTGGGGTTTTCTGGATAAGGAATCTTTGTGTTATTTGGATCTTCATACCTTAAGTCTACTAGAAAATCATTTAAACATTAAGGGGTCATTTATCACAGGTAGAATTTTTGAGTTATGTGGGCTTTTT
The DNA here is from genome assembly GCF_017654675.1 of Xenopus laevis. Taxonomy (NCBI): domain Eukaryota; kingdom Metazoa; phylum Chordata; class Amphibia; order Anura; family Pipidae; genus Xenopus; species Xenopus laevis. Next base: position 162,824,679 of record NC_054379.1, on the reverse strand, counting down.
TTTAGACCTTGAATCAACTGAAATGGTTTTCTAATTTAAGAAACCCAAAAACTCAAATCGATCGAGATTTCGGAGGCAAAAAACTTGAATTGATTGAGTTTTCGAGCGAAACCCACCGAAAAAAACTGGAAGGCTATTAACATCTTCAAATGGTTCAATGGACCTCTGCCATTGACTCCTACATGACATCGACATATTTAAGAAGGCGTATTTTAAGATTCCAGCTATTTCCAGGGAAGGGTTTATTTCGTTTTTTTAAACCTTGTAAAATTCAAGTTTTTCTTAACCAGAAAATTGATTTTTGACTTAAAAATAGCCTCGAAAACTTAAATTTTTCATTGAAAACACAAATTGATCGTTGGTAAGTAAGCCCGTAAATAAACCCAATAGGCTGGTTTTGCCTCCAATAAGGATTAATTATATCTTAGTTGGGATCAAGTACAAGCTACTGTTTTATTATTACACAGAAAAAGGAAATAAAAAAGGAGAACATGGAATCTATGGGAGATGGGCTTCCCGTAATTCTGAGCTTTTCTTCCCATACCTGTAGAATAAAAATATGCTCACAAAACCTTGTGACGTCACTAATTAATTATCTGCACTTGGTCCACTCTACTTACAAACAAAATTGATCCCGTTTCTAACGACCCACATAGATCCAACCAAAAAAACGCTGTGAGCCTCATCACAAGTCAATACGTATTACATGTCCCAAAGAAATACGTCATCCATGTCCCAAAGAAATACGTCATCCATGTCCCAAAGAAATACGTCATCCATGTCCCAAAGAAATACGTCATCCATGTCCCAAAGAAATACGTCATCCATGTCCCAAAGAAATACGTCATCCATGTCCCAAAGAAATACGTCATCCATGTCCCAAAGAAATACGTCATCCATGTCCCAAAGAAATACGTCATCCATGTCCCAAAGAAATACGTCATCCATGTCCCAAAGAAATACGTCATCCATGTCCCAAAGAAATACGTCATCCATGTCCCAAAGAAATACGTCATCCATGTCCCAAAGAAATACGTCATCCATGTCCCAAAGAAATACGTCATCCATGTCCCAAAGAAATAAGTCCTACATGTCCCAAAGGAATACGTCATACATGTCCCAAAGGAATACGTCATACATGTCCCAAAGAAATACGTCCTACATGTCCCAAAGAAATACATCATACATGTCCCAAAGAAATACATCATACATGTCCCAAAGAAATACGTCCTACATGTCCCAAAGAAATACATCATACATGTCCCAAAGAAAATGAGATGTACTTTTATCCATTTACGTGTAACCATTTAAATGGCAACGGCAATGGAATATTTATATTGAACAAAAAAAATTTCAAATTGAAGAATAGAAAGAATAAAGATCAGTGATGTCCCAGAAATATCCAGATGCTTTAAGAGAGCGAGAAGCTTACGGGTTATTAGCCAATGAGACACAATCAAGTTTGCAAAGCAACACAATAAATCAAACAAATTAATAAAATTATTAAAGGAGGAACAACAGATGAAACGCAACATGAAAGACTATTTTATAACACAAATACGTTTTATATGTGGGTGTGCTCTCGTAAACTAGTAGTACATATGGCAGCGAAACACATTTTATCTCCGCGCACACAGTGTCTATAATTCACAGGTCGGTTATTAATACTAAACAAGCTTGGTTGATATTCTGGGCTGAACGTTCAACAACTTGGCTGAAGTGAACGTTTACATTTTATGACATTTGGCAGAAAATACAATGGGGACACCTGTTGCGTGGCTAAGTCCATCCATAATTTATTCTTCGAGAAAATACACGAAATTTATTGCCCTCGTGAATACGGACTAATTACACGTTTTCTACACAGGTGTATTTGCCGGGTTCCCTCGCATTTAGGCATTGTTGAAGAATTTGCTTTCAACGCAAATAAACATTCAGGCAACGACAGACAAAGGCCAAAGTGAAAGTTAAAATATTTGTTTCATTTCTTCGAAGCCTCTTCCTGACTTTTGCAAAAAGTGAATAAAAAGACAAGGAAAGCAGACGCAGTTCGAATTTAACGAGGAAATACAAAAGTTGAAGGGCAGTAGATGTTAATTTGGAATTAATTTAGACGTATGAAATCTTTTACAGTTAAATTCATCCTACTACATTCAGATAAAGAAATATAAAATTGATAAAGATCTGTATGTGCGGAGGGGGGGCAGGTTCTATGACATTTTGGAAGTGACGCAATTCTGACTTAAAAGAATTTTTACCCTAATTGTGTCCAGTTCGTTTTGAAGTACAATTGTGTGTTTTGATGCATTGCCTGCGTCTCCCTGAAGGAAAGCGAGTAAAAACATGGCCTCAGAATTTTCAATTTTATCACTGCTCCCTATTGTTGGGGCTCAATGTTTTGGTGGTGTGTAAGAGTTCATTGCCGTCACTCTAACACTCTAACAAACCAGTCAAATACATTAAGGGGGTTATCAAAGGTCGAGTCGATTTCTACCCGAAAAATTCGAATTTTCTAGGGTATTTTTCAGTCAAAACTCAATTTTTTTAGGTTAAAAACAAAACTTGAATGTTTCACTTTTTTTAAACCTCGAATTTTCCAAGATTGATTATACCCCAAAACTGGGAATAGCTTGAAACTGAAAATACTCCAGCTGAAACCAGTCGAGCTCATGTAGAAGTCAATGGCAGACGTCCCTTCAACCATTTGAAGATGTTTGTAGCCTTCATGATGTTCGGGGTTTTTTTTTCGGTGGGTTTTGCACAGAAAACTCGATCAGTTTAGGAGTATTTCTCATTTAAGTTTTTTTCCATAAATCAGAAACCATTTGAGTAGCGAGTTTATTCAAGGTAACACAAACCTTTAAAGCTCAACTCTCGAAGATGATTTGGCACATTCACCAAAGCATTAAATGGTTTAAATTTTGCTAATTTCTTACACAATTTCCTGACTGTAAAATTCTCCTCATGGTCAGAAAAAAGTAATCAACTCAGGAAGAACAGCTGGAAATTTCCTCAGTTCACCATTTACTAAATCTTACCAAAGTCTTCTGCCTAAATTCTGTGTATCAAAGGACAGACTGGGAGTAGGATAATAATAACAAAGCACATTATCATCACAATATAATTTTTTTTAGCCATTTTTTGTGCTAAACGGGGGAATGCATTTCTAGTTGTGACTGTTTCTCGTACCTTTCTCTGAATAAAGTCCCGTCACACTTTTTTGTCTCCATATTAAAGAACGTTCTGTGACAGTGGTCATGACCTGAAATTCATTGTTTACCTGAATTTGTCAATTTTATAGGCTAAAAACCTGGATTCAAATTTATCGTATTTTCGAGCAAAACAAAAATCACGAAGGCAAAAAACATCAAATGGTTAAACCTCTGCCATTGACTTTTACATGAATTTGACATGAGTATTTTCAGATTCGGCTTTTAACAATTTCGGGGCATAGTAATTTGAGATTTAATAAATAGGTCCTTAAAGGGCTACAGGACATATTTCATTGTTCTTACTGTAAGAATATTCTCTATTGTGAAAACTGAATTATGCAAAAATTTGTGTGGATTATAAAGGCTAAACACAGCTACACACTCAAGATTACATTGAGCTCTTCTAATTTATTTTGTGGGAACTGCCTACAGTTTTTATGTTTTAAGTGTTTAAAATATTAGATTTACTAGAACCCCTGTTCTAGGAAATATTTAAATTTAAAGAATAAAAAAAATCATTTTATCCTTTTCAGTATAAATCAATGAATGCCAATTTAGGAGTGAACACATTTCATGACAAATTGTGAAATTGTTTTTTATTTTATATAAAGTTACTACTTATAAAAAGATAAAACTTTATTAAAATGTTTTTTTTTATTTTTCAATATAGTTTTTGAACTTCTAGAAATATAGCCCAAGATTTTTCTGTATACGCTGCCAATAATCAAAAGACCTTTCTATTATTCATTATTACTCAGAACAAAAGATCAGATTTTATTTAATGGTCTATTAATATATATATAACATTTTAAATTGTAACAATTTGCATCTTTTTTTAAATATATATTTATTTATATTTTAAAAAAAAGATGAAATTGTTACAATTTAAAATGTTAAATTAATGAATTGGCCACGGTAATGACATTTTCCGATTCATGGACTAGAAACTCCTTTGTTATTGTATTTGTTGACAAAATCCCTGTACAGGGGATTCAGTATCTGGTAAGATTCAAATTACGGCTATCTCCCATAGATTCCATTTTAATCTAAAAAAATAAATAAAAATGATTTCCTTTTTCTGTGTAATAATAAAACAGTCGCTTGTACTTGATCCCAACTAAGATATAATTAATCCTTATTGGAAGCAAAACCAGCCTATTGGCTTTATTTAATGTTTACATGATTTTCTAGTAGACTAAGGGGCAGATTTATCAAGGGTTGAATTTCAAAGTAAAAAATACTTCAAAATTCGACCATCAAATTAAAATACTTTCAATATCGAATTTTCATCGAAGTAAAATCGTTCGAACGAACGATTCGAACGATTTTTGTGTAGGATCAAACGATTTTACTTCCATGTGAAAAGACTTAGAAAATGGTCTAGATTTGGCGAACTATTGAAGTCAAAGTTTTTTTAAAGAGACAGTACTTCGATTATTGAATATTCGTACGATTTTTACTTTGAATTGAATTCGAAGTCGTAGTATCCTATTCAACGGTTGAAGTATCCAAAAAATTACTTCGAATTTTTTTACTTAGAAAATTCCCTCGAATTCACTTCATACCTTAAGGGGCAGATTTATCAAGGGTCGAAGATCTAAATTATACAAGGAACCCTAATCTGGGGAATCCCAGGCCCAAAGAATTCTGGATAACAGATCCCATACTTGTACCATTTCCTTACATTTTGAACAAGAGAAATATTTCTGAAAGCACAAACCCTTGAAATAAAACTTCAATACACAATACTTGTTTCGTGGAGTCTCACCTTGTCTATGTGAATACGTAGCTCGCCGTTCCTCCAGTAAAGTGGCCGTAACCAATATAACATTTTCTAATGTTTCCAGTGTCACATTCTGGTCATTTCTGGTGCCAGTGAATGATGTTTTATAGAAAGCAGCAGAGATAATGATAGTGTTTGTTATATAAACCCCAATATGTACCGCTGATTTAAACACCAAAAACATGACTTACTGTTTAAACATGTTGCAAATTCGAAGGCCGAGGATAGCGTAAATATTAAGTATCAACATCTCCCGATTTATGACTACAGTAGATTTATTTATCTTTATTTTGGGAAAAAGTCCAACATTTTCTCAGGTGTTTCATTAAAAACATAACACACCATTTTAACCTCCATTTATCTGCAATTTTCAACAAAAAGCAGGTTTTTTTTATATGGACACAGCAGATTTTACATTATTCTCTGTTATTTATAATCCTTGACCTCATATTTTTTTTTTTACAAGCTAAACGGTCTAATTTATAGAGGCAGATGTTCCAGAAACAGTAACTTTTTATCACATTACCTTAAATAACTGTTCACTGTAGGGGACACAAATTTTAAAAAAAAGGGCTATTTTTAAAACACTGTTTTTCTGGAAGACGTCCAACTGGTGATGTGCTTTTAACTGACTTCGGGGAGCGATTAACCTCTGTGACTCTCAGAAATCAAATACTGTACATCCTCAAGGAGGGATGGCACAAAGCTTTCCTGTTTTTCCAGCCTTAGTTACGGTAAAAATGGTAGTGACCAGGGGCAGCTGAAAAAACACACTAGGACAGCCAAAATTAAAGGACCAGTAAATATTTTTTAAAAATCATCAGTATACATTGGAAAAAAAAAAACACCAAGACAAATGAAACTTTAAAATCACAAAGCCTTTATTCAGAAATAACTTACCAAAACTCCATTTGAGCTCCTCTTCAGGAAAGGCATTCATGATCCGTCGTGCGGCGCTCCATTTCTCCTGCCTGGCTATCTCCTATAAGGAAGGCAGGGAGGCGAAATCAAGAGACGCACGATGGATCACAATCGCCTTTTCTGAAGAGGAGCTCAAGCGGAGTTTCGGTAAGTTATTTCTTAATAAAGATTGTAAAGTTTAATTTGTCTTGGTGTTTTTTTTTTTTATATATATACGAACGATTTTTAAAAAATATTTTTTTGATGTTACTGGTCCTTTAAGGCCTCCAGCAGGTCTAACCCATGGAGTAAATACGCTGAAAACAGGGAATTAAGTGGATTCTCGAAACTATGAGACCCCTCGGGTTTCCGCAAGGTAGAGTGCTGCAGCGGGTCGGGTACCTGCAGGTAACTGCGGTATCCTGCGGGTTGCAGGTAGAAGTTTCAGGAGCTCTGGGTTTGCAGGTCTTCTCAATAGAGAGGTTTACGCCTTTTTTTCTCACTACGCCTACTTCTAATGATGTCACTTCCAGTTCACAATGACACCACTTCCTGTTTCTTGATGATGGTCAGCTGGTCAGAGATCGGGTCTTGTCAATAGCAAGGTTTACTCCTTTTTTTCTGATCACGCCTACTTCTAATGATGTCACTTCCGGTTTACAATGACAGCACTTCCTATTATAGTCTTTTTCTGACTACGCCTACTTCTAATGATGTCACTTCAGGTTTACAATGACAGCACTTCCTGTTTCTTGATGCTCAGCGGGTCGCGTATAAGTTACTTGTGGGTCGGGTAGAGGGTCCAAGCGGGTAAGTATTATGGTCGGGTTTGGGTTTAACAAATTGGTTCCGCGCAGGATTCTACCGCAAGGTTCTAATTAATATCATTATCGCGAATGAACATCTCTTAATGTGGATACTCAAGACATATTTGCAAATATAAGTCACCTTTCTAGTTAAACATCACTGACTTCCCTAGAAGATGCTACAATTAATTTTTTTTGGTCCTGAATTGTACTTTATACTTTAAGGGGTGGTTCACCTTTTAGTTAACTTTTAGTATGTTATAAAAGGGCTAATTCTAAGCAACTTTTCAATTGGTCTTCATTATTATTATTTTTTTATATAGTTTTTGAATTATTTGCCTTCTTCTTCTGACTCTTTCCAGCTTTCAAATGGGGGTCACTGACCCCATCTAAAAACAAATGCTCTGTAAGGCTACAAATGTATTGTTATTGCTATTTATCTTTCTTTTCATGCCCTCTCCTATTCATATTCCAATCAAGGAATGGTTGCTAAGGTGATTAGGACCCTAGCAACAAGATGGCTGAAATTGCAAACTGGAGAGCTGCTGGATAAAAAGCTAAATAACTAAAAAACCACAAATAATAAAAAACCAATTGTAAAATGTATCAGAATATCATACTAAAAGGTAACTCAAAGGTGAGCAACTCCTTTAAACATACGGAATTAAAATACCTTTCTTTATTTCCAAGTAATTGAATCTAGATTCAAACCAGGTGCTTCCAAGTGTATTAGCCATCAAGCCACTCCTTACCACATTACACATGCCAATGAAATAACAATGTGATCACACCTCAAAATAAATCTTGCTTTTGCACATCGATGATTTAAATGTCATGGATGTATAAAAATGTAGATATATAAAAAAATTTATTTTTAGAAATGTCAGGTAAGGAGAGGATTGGATGGTTGTGATTCTTAGCACATCAGCCATCTTTTTAAAGTGATGGTTCAACCTCGAGTTAACTTTTATAGGATGGCTAATTCTAAGCAACTTTTCAATTGGTCTTTCCTCTATTGTTTTTTTTTTTTAATAATTTGCCTTCTTCTTCTGGTTCTTTCCAGCTTTCAAATGGGGGTCACTGACACTACTGAAAAACAAATGCTCTGTAAGGTTACAAATTTAGCGGCAGATTTATGTGGGGGGAAAAAACGTGTGGGAGGAAAAGAAAATGCCAACAAAACCTGGGTGACTTTTTTTCTCAAATAGTAGCGTATTTAAAGGAACAGTTCAATATGAAAATAAAAACTGGGTAAATAGACAGGCTGTGCAAAATAAAACTTGTTTCTAATATAATTAGTTAGGCAAAAATGTAATGTATAAAGGCTGGAGTGAGTGGATGTGTAACATAATAACCAGAACACTACTTCCTGCTTTTCAGCTCTCTAACTCTGAGTTAGTCAGTGACTATAAGGGGGGCCACATGGGACATAACTGTTCAGTGAGTTTGCAATTGATCCTCACCATTCAGCTCAGATTCAAAAGCAACAGTTATGACCCATGTGCCCCCCCTCAAGTCACTGATTGGTTACTGCCAGGAAGTAGTGTTCTGGCTATTATGTTACACATCCAGTCACTCCAGCCTTTATATATTACATTTTTGCCTAACTAACTATATTAGATACATTTTTTATTTTGCACAGCCTGTCTATTTACCCAGTTTTTATTTTTATACTGAACAATTCCTTTAAGAAAAAAATGTGACAAAATATTGTTTTTGGATGGTCGGATGTTTTTTCGCAGGAAAAAAATAAAAAGTCTCATGATAGCGAGAATCTCATTGTCGCATTCATTTCCGATGAGACTGAAAATCTCGAATGTTTTAATAACCTGGGAAATACAGTTTGTTTGGGGAGGGGGCAATGTAACAGGAAAAATAAGCATAAAAAATAGGAATTGCATAAAATGAAAAATATAGTTGGCAGGCCATGCTTTCTCAGGTCAGCACATCAATTACAGTAGAACCCCCATTATGTTAAATCCGGGAAAATGCAAAATCAGGGAAATGTCAAATTAATGTTTTACTTTGAGATACAATATTTACTGTGTAAAGTGGACCTGTCACCCAGACACAAAAATCTGTATAATAAAAGTCCTTTTCAAATTAAACATGAAATCCAATTTCTATTTTTTATTAAACATTCATAGCTGTTGTAAACTCATTTAAACATCTCAGCTGTCAATCAAATATTGTCTGCCCCTCCTCTATGCCTCAAGCAGTTACTTTGACTTTCCATTCAGCACTTCCTACATGTCACTGCTCTCCCCACATTCCCCCGTTCTCTTCACCATTTAATTGTGTAACCAGGACATGGGGATGGACATCAGGTCCCCCATTCTGGTGCACAAACAAGATTCTGAGATGATACAAGGCTTGTCTTAATAACAGTGTCCACAAAATGGCTGCTGCCTGCTTATTATAATTATGAATTCCCAGACTGAAGGAAACAAGATTCAAATAATTTATATAGTGTAATTTAAGTTCATTTTGCTTGACTAATGTGATAAAATAGTGTTTTAAATAATTTTATGGGGTGACGGGACCCCTTTAATAACAAGGGTTAAACATTGCAGTGTTAATGTTTGGGGATGCACCGAATTCAGGATTCGGTTCGGGATTCAGCCTTTTTCAGCAGGATTTGGCCGAATCTGAATCCTAATTTGCATATGTAAATTAGGGGAGGGAAGGTAAATCATGTGATTCTAAGGTTTTTTGGTGGGCCGCTGGTCTAAGGTTTTTTGGTGGGCCCCTGGTCACTTTGGAATTTGGCCAGATCTTTCATGAAGGATTCGGCCAAATCCAAAATAGTGGATTCGGTGCACCCCTATTAATGTTACACTATGGGGGGCAAGTGCAAGACTCTCTGTCAGTCACATACACAAAGTAAAGCAATAAGTGATTGGTGCAGGACTGTATAAGGGACAGACTCATTGCAATTGACCATTTAAAGGCAGAACCATGGCACAATATACATCTGCTTAGTATTTTAAACCTCTTTATTTCACAAATAACATTTATCGAGGAAAAAAAAGCAGTTTTTGGGAACATCAGGACAGAATTCTAATGCAAAATCTGGGAAAATATTACCCATTGAAATGGGACCACAATCAAAAATGCGAGAAAAATTAAATCCAGAGGACTTTAAAATCGAGGTTTCACAGTACTAAGGACTTCAGCCGAATGTTGTTTAATACAAACTGCTCAGCTCTATCCACAGCAAATCACATCTTAATTATTCTTTACATTTTTCTCTCTCTCCTTCCCTGCAGCCCACAAGTATCATTTCACTCATAAACCTACCAACGGAGGCCCATTTATTAAAAGTCACATGTTAGTGTTATTTGCTTTTTGAAACCACAATTAAACTCTCTCTCTAAAACCACTATTAAAAGATCCGAAAATAAAAAAGTATTATTGGGAAAAAGTGCTGAATGATCTGAAAAAAATACACGGAATACTGACTAGTAGGGATGGGCGAATTTGACCCGTTTCTTCAAAAATTTGCAGCTGGCGAAATGTCGCAGACGCCCATTGAAGACTACGGGCGTCAAAAAATTTTTGGCGTGCAGCGAAAATTTTTTGACGTGCGTCTTTTTTTTTTTTGGACGCACGACGCCATACAAGTCTATGGGTGTCATTTTTTCGGCAAAACAAGGCAAAAAATTCACCCATCCCTACTAGTTTTTCGGACAATTACAAGCATAAAAAAAAAATAAAAAAATTCCAAATTGGTTAAAGGTCCAATTGGATCAGTAGTTTTTCATGGTTTGTAAATCTCGAGTTTTAGAGAGATCTTTAAAAAATCTAAGACAGGTGATTTTGACACATGGGGGCAGATTTATCAAAGGTTGAAGTGAAAAATCTAATTTAAAAAATTTGAATTTCGATCTAATTTTTATATTCTTCGACTAGGGAATAGTCCAAATTCGGTTTGAATTTGAAAAAAATTGGAAAATTCTAAATTTATCATGTACTGTCTCTTTAAAAATTCAACTTCGACCATTCGCCATCTAAAACCTGCCGAATTGTTGTTTTAGCCTATGGGGGACCTCCTACAACCTATAAGTAGTCAATTGGTGGACTTGAATTGGACCGAATACGCAATTACTTCAATTCGTATGATTCGAATTCAATCCAAAACTGATCTATTCCGCCAAAAAAAAACTTTGATTTAATTTCGGTTGATCTTTTTGAATTCAAATGTCAATCTTTTTCAAATTCGAAATTTGACCCTTGATAAATCTGCCCCATGATGTATGTATTTTTATTTTGTTTGCTGTACTGATAGGCCGCTGATAAACTCTACAAATAAATGATGAAGGGCTATAGTTTGGAGACAGTACTGAACAGCATAAAATATAAGAATAGTATAATTCAAAGAAATAGAACAAAACCTACAAGGGACTCCTTGAAAGACGTTCGCTCGTGCCCCTTCCTATATTTTCCATTTAAAATGAACGCTCTGGGCCCTACAGTGTTTAGGGCCCTAACTAGGGGTAAGATGTTGTAGCACTTCTGTTGCTCTTTATATGACCAGGGATCCATTAAATGTCATTTAGGATGTAATGGGGACTGAGGACTGAGACGACACTGTAGAGACACAACAAATATCACAACAAACGTATCAGGTGAATTCTTCAGTAACAGAGGTAACACACGCCAGAGCAACAGCTTCACAGGTAACTACAAATTATCAGCAACAGACAACGTCAACCGTGTGACAAGAATGACATGTTTAGGACTTTAGGAGACTATTTTATGTAATCATCAAAGCTGTCTGAGAAACAGAAAGTAACTTTAAAGGAGAACTAAAGCTTAACTAAAGAATCAGGGTAAAAATTGTATGTTATGTTTTGTGCTTCTGTACCAGCCCAAGGCAACCACAGCCCTTTAGCAGTAAAGATCTGTGTCTCCAAAGATGCCCCAGTAGCTCCCCATCTTCTTTTCTGCTGATTCACTGCACATGCTCTGTGCTGCTGTCACTTACTGAGCTTAGGGACCCACTCACAATATACAGTACACATAGAATAGAAATGTCACAATATAAGGCTGATTAGTAATTAATACACATAATTACTATATGGCAGCACAGAAACCAGTGCAATTAGCATCAGAATTGAATAATCAGCAAACCTGTAGCATCAGCTTATATTACAGCCAGGGAAGCTCATTTTCTGCTGGATAATTAGTGACGAGCCCTAAGCTTAGCTTCTCAACAGCCAATCAGAGCCCACTGAGCATGTGAGTGTCACAGACACTTTCCAAGATGGTGACCCCCTGTGACAAGTTTGAAGTCCTGGATCATTGCTGCTATTGACAAGCTCAAACTTTAGCCTCGTGCAATAAGTTCACTGTATAAAATATGCCCGTTTCACCGAAAAATTTGCAAATTTCCTGCAAAATTCGCGAAACGGCGAAAAATTCTAGAAAAATTGTGAAATTGGAAAGGTCACAAAAAAATTTGAAATTCTTTCGTTTTCACTGAAAAATCGTGAAATTCTAATGTTTTCACAAAAAAAATGGAGCATTTCGAACGTTATCACGGAAAAATGGAGCAAATCAAACGTTTTCACAAAAAAAGTCGTGAAAATCTGGAACTGACGCCTGTGAATTTTCACGGGAGATTTGTGAATTTATTCACCACGTGAAAAGCCGAAATTCGCTATGAATTTGTGCCAGGCGAATCCATCATCCATCACTACTCAACTCGACTCGAAAAACTCAAATGGTAAAAATTTGATTCTAAATGGTCGGGGGGGGGGGACGTCTTGAAAATTCGTATCATAATCAACTACCTACAGAATTTGAACCAAGTTTTACTCCAAAAAAACTTGAATGTCATAAAGGCTATTAAGATCTTCAAATGGTTCAACGGACCTGCCATTGACTTCTACTTGACCTTGATCGGTTTTAGGTGGCAAATAGTCAAATTTGAGTTACTTCCATGGTTGGTGGTTGATAAATCTTGGATTCAAACTCGAAATTGTGAGTTTTGCCCAAAAAACAACTGAAAATTTTGAATTCGAATTTACCATTCAAACCTAAGTAAATCTGCCCCTTGATGTAAAATTTTAAGGATAAGCTGCAATAACGAGTTAAAAACACGGATTTGTTTAAGATAATTCTTTATGTAACTACAGATTATCGATGATCTCAGTGAAAGATTTAAGCTTTAGGAGGACTTTCTGGTTTGAGCCTGTGCAGAAGAGCGACGGCAGTTTGACACAAATTAAAACCTTAAATATGTGTTAATGCTCCGAGTGTCTACTGGTCAGACAAGTTCCGTTCAACGAGCAGTGATCTGATTGGCTACATGTTGCTCTCACTGGTCAAAGAACAGCTAAATCCTGTTCACTAAGGGGGTTATTTATCAAAGGTCGAATTATCAAAGCATTTTTTTGGACCTTGAATGAACTCGATTGAACTCACTTCACAAATGGTTTATAATTTAAGAAAAATTTAACCAGAGTAATTGGTTTTTGATTTAAAAATAACATCGAAAACTTAAATTTTTCATGGGAAAACACAACTCAAATCGTCATACAAATTGTATATAGCGGTTTGTTTGGTAGGGATGCACCGAATCCACTATTTGGGAGAATACTCTAATCCTGGGGTCCCCAACCACCGGGCAGTGGGCCAGAACCGGGCCGCGGACACTCCTGCGCTGGGCCGCCGAGCCCAGCGCACAAAAACGAGGCGAGCCAAATTAGACGCAGTGCGTCCAAACTTACTGCCAAGTTTAACAAGGATCGAATTTCAAATAAAAAAAACTTAAAAAATCGAATAAAAAAAGACTAATCGAAGTTTTTTCGAGTGAATTGGCTTTTTTTGTTCGAATTCGAATCGTACAAATCAAAGTAACAGCGCATTCAATCGTTAATTTGAATTTTCACTTCGACCCTTGATAAATCTGCCCCTAATTCTTCAAAAAATTCATTTATACATTAATTAAACCCAACAGGATTGTTTTACCTTTAAACAGAGTCTATGGGGAAAAAATCTAAGTTTTTTTTTTCGGACGAATAGGTTCGTTTTCAATCCAATTCGTACTAATCGAAGTAACAGCGCATTCGATCGAATTCTATTCGAAATTTTTCCAAAAAAACCCATCGATTTTTCAAAGTCCACCAATTGACTCCAAATAGGTTCTAGGAGGTCCCCATAGGCTAAAGCAGCAATTCACAGGTTTTAGATGGAAAATGGTTGAATTTTTAAAGAGACAGTATATGATAAATTTCGATATTCAAATTTTTTACAAATTAATTTGAACTATGACCTAGTCAAAGTACACAAACATAAGCTCGAAATTTGAATTTTTTTTAATTTGAATTTTCACTTCGACCTTTGATGAATCTGCCGCTAAATGTATAGGGAATTGTGTGAACCCCGATATTTTCTATCATTTCATCTCCATTTGGTTGAGTGACAATTTCTATGTCAAAGATGATGTTCATAAGGTGAAGAGGGACAGAGAATGGTTCTAAATGCTGATTTTGCCTTGGGAGTAGGGATGAGAAAAATATTTCACCAGGAGAAAACATCCAAAAACTTTGGAGTAAAACTTTGGTTGAGTAAAAAAACACCTATTGACTTCAATGCGTTTGGCAGATTTTCTTGCAGTTTTGCAAATGTTGGCGAAGCAAAACACATCAGATTCTCCCATCACTACCTGGAAGAACTAAACATATTTGACAAGTGTCCTCAGAGGTTTTTAAAATTATTTTTCTAATTTTCTATCTTACACCTCTATCAGCAAGAAAGCAGTATCATCATCATCATCGTTAAAGGGGTGGGTCAACTTTGAGTTAAGTTTTAGTATGTTATAAAATGGCTCATTCTAATTAGTCTTCATTTTTTCTTTTTTAGGTTTTTTTTTTAAATTATTTGCCTTTTGACTTTTTCCAGCTTTCAAACTGGGGTCACTGACCCCATCTAAAAAAACAAATGCCCTGTAAGTGATTTGCCTCCAATAAGGATTCATTATATCTTAGTTTGGATCAATTACAAGAGACTGTTTTATTACTATTTTTTTTTTTTAAATGTAAAAATGTGAATTATTTGATTAAAATTGAGTCTACTGGAGATTTCCTTCGGAGCTTTCTGTATAAGGGGTTTCCAGATAAGAGATCCCATACCTGTGCTTGTAAATGGTCCTCATACTGTAAAGGGCCGGTTAACCCTTAAAATAACTTTAAGGGCAGAGACACGCTGCTATTTCGGGAGATTAGTTGTCCAGCAACAAATTGCTTCTTCTTTGGGTGACTAATCTCCCCGAACTGCCTCCCGCCGGATAGAATGTAAATCGCCGGCGGGATGGCACTCGGAACGCTATGTTTTCCGAATTTGTCTGAAGTGAAACTTTGGGTGACTTCAGAAAGCCGAAGCGATCCGACTGCCTTCCCGTCGGCTAGAATGTAAACCGCCAGCAGGATGGCACTCGGATCGCTTCGGGTTCCGAAAGTCATCCGAAATTTCACTTCGGGCAACTTTGGAAAACAAAGCGTCCGAGTGCCATCCTGCTGGCAGTTTGCATTCTAGCCGACGGGAAGGCAGTTTGGGAGATTAGTCGCCCGAAGAATAAGGGATTTGTCGCTGGGCGACTAATTTCCCGAAATTGCAGCCTGTGTCTCTGCCCTTACTATTTTATAGAATGGCTGAATCTAAGTCAATTTATATATATTTTTTTTTTTTTATATAGTTTATAAAATCTTTCCAGCTTTCAGATGGGGGTCACTGACCCCATCTAAAAAATAAATGTTCTTTAAGGCTACAAATGTATTGTTATTGCTACTTTTTATTCCTCATCTTTCTATTCAGGCCTCTCCTATTCATATTCCAGTCTCTTATTCAAATCAATGCATGGTTGCTAGGGGAATTTGGACCCTGGCAACCAGATGGCAGAAATTGCAAACTGGAGAGCTGCTGAATAAAAAGCGAAAACACAAAAACCACAAATAATAAAAAAAGGAAAACCAATTGCAAATTGCCTCAGAATATCGATTAGGGATGCATTGAATCCACTATTTTGGATTTGCCCGAACCATTTGTGAAAGATTCAGCCGAATACCGAACTGAATACTTCCTTGTTTTGTGACAAAATGTTGCGCAATTCCCCTCCCTGCTTCTAATTTGCAAATTAGGATTTGGATAAAGATTCGGCTGTATCTGAATCCTGCTGAAAAAGGCCGAACCCTGAACCAAAGCCTGGATTCGGCACATCCCTAATATCGATATCTACATCATACAAACAGTTAATTTAAAGGTAAACGACCTCTTTAAGGATCTGCAGAGTAGCCAATGCTTGTATTGATGTTTCCATATTGTGGCAATACAGGTATATAGCAGCGAATGAGTAAAGAGAGACCTTGCTTTGACCCCCAGATGTTTTTTCAGCAGTGATGGTGAGAGAGGGGCACCCCTTTCTAAAGCCCCCCCCCTAGTAACAGTCCCACGAGCACAAGGCTGCCGAGAGTTAAAGGATCTTTTGAAGTCTCAGTTGGTTTATGTCTTGTGTCCGTTTGTGAGGAAAGGGATGTACTTTGAGCCCCATGTGCGCCTGGCTGATAAGCTGGACGATTCCTGAGCGCTGGGGTCTTATCTGCTCTTCCAGGGTCCTACATGTGGGAAACCTGACATTGCTTTTGGCGGGGCCCGAGGCCGGACCCTCATGAGAGACCCCAGTCACTGAGAGCTCATGGAAATCTTTGTATAAAAACAAGCAGAAGCCTGTCACATGCAAGTCACAAAGTGCTTACATTACAGCAGAGCAATGCGTTAGAAAGAAAAAGCCCATTAACTACAATTCCGGTCACTGCACGAAAATATGTGTGTGTGTTTTTACTCTACGTGAGCGGCTTATTTATTGCCCCAACCACTAACACCGCTCACTGACACACAAGTTATCTTGCTGTATAAATACGGATAATACCAACAATAAACCTAATGTGCAAGTACCACAAACACATAGTACAGGTATGGGACCCATTATCTGGAAACCCATTATCCAGAAAACTCCTGATTTTGGAAAGGTGGTCTCCATAGACTCCATTGTACCCAAATAATCCAAACAATTTTTTTTCTGTGTAATAATAAAACTTCTACTTGATCCCAACTAAGATATAATTTATCCTTATTGGCCTATTGGCTTTATTTCATGTTTATATGATTTTCTAGTAGACTAATGGCATAGACACACGGTCAGATTCGGGGAGATAAGTTGCCCGGCGACAAATCTCCTGTTGTTCGGGGCAACAAATCTCCCTACTCTAAGTTGCCTCACGAGGAAACTGCAGGCCACTTCAGAAAACAAAGCACTCAGAGTGCCATCCCACTGGCGACTTTCATTCTAGACTAAGGGAAGGCAGTTTGGGGAGATTCGTCACCCCGAAAAAGAGGAGATTTGTCGCCAGGCGACTAATCTCCCTGAATCTGACCTTAAAGGACATGTAAAGGCAAAAAAATAAAATCCCATTTTTACTTTCTTTAATGAAAAAGAAACCTATCTCCAATATTCTTTGATTAAAAAATGTGTACTGTTTTTGTAAGAAACCTGACTGTATGCAGTGAAATTCTCTCTTCATTTACTGCTGTGGATAGGAATTGTCAGACGGTCCCTAACTGCTCTGCAGGGAAACAATCATACTTATGAACAGCAGGGGGAGCCCCCGCCTTACTTCCCAGCCATGCAGAACTCAAGCAGCTTTGTTTGTTTCCCTGTAGAGCAGTCGGCGACTGTGTAGAGATTTGTATTGGATTTTATTTTTGCCTTTGCATCCCCTTTACTTTTTCCAACTCCAGCTGCAGGGACAAAGATCACGGAGCCAGATTTAAACAGATAAACTGGGATTCTATTTGGAGGATTATTTTGCTGCAGCCACTGGTTCTGCAGAGTTGGAGAAAGTTTATATTAAACAATACAAAACTATAAAATCCACATTAGATCACATGACAACACAGGAGCCAGTGCAGTCTGTATATTCTGATTATTAATCAGTCTTGTGTATCAGCTTCTGGCAGATATTATTTGACTTGTGCTGTTTTGATCATTTATGACGATCCCTAAGCAGCCCAGACCACACTGAGCATGTGCACAGTCTTGATCTTGCAACGATGTATAACAAAGTTACAAAGTTCATGTTTATGTTTAGTATACAAAATACAGCATTTCTAGCCTTATTCTATTTTAGACTTTACTTCCCCTTTAAGGTATGGATCTGAATTACGGAAAGATCCGTTATCTGGAAAGCCCGAAGGTCCCAAGCATTCTGGATAACAGGTCCTATACCTGTACAAATGTATCAAGAAGAGACAGATTGGGTATCCTTGATATTTGCAAGTCAGAAAAATCTACATAAAGGGTCTTTATCAGAGAAACCTGACCTGAAGCTGCATCTGCTTTAAAGTGATTCATAGATTCACACAGGAGCGAAAAAATTAGACAAATAAAATATGAATTCTAAAAAATGACACAGGGAGAATTTGTTCTTATTTTAATTTTTAAGAAAGTGACCCTTTACTTGGATGTAGACAGTTAAGCCCTGAGACAATCTGCAGTTGGTCGGAATGTTTATGCCACACATTTCTATTCAGTCCCTGTCCTATTCATCTTCAAACCACTGCCTGGCTACTAGAATAAATGGGGCCCTACCAACCAGGCAGATAGGGGATCTGTTATGCAGAAACCCATTAGCCATAAAGCTTTAAATTATCGAAAACCCTTTTCCCACAGACTCCACCTTAATCAAATAATTCAAAATTTTAAACATAATTTCCTTTTTTTCTGTAATAATAAGACAGTATGTACCATGTACAGGTATGGGATCCATTATCTGGAAACAATTATCCAGAAAGCTCCAAATTATGATAAGGCTGTCTCCCATAGACTCCATTTTATCCAAATAATCCAAATTTTTAAAGATATTTATGTATATAATAAAATTGTACTTGATTCCAACTAAGAAATAATTAATCCTTATTGGAAGCAAAACCAGCCTATTGGGTTTATATAATGTTTACATGATTTTCTAGCAGAGTTGTAGGCATGAAGATCCAAATGATACATTCTGGATAACAGATCCCATACCTGTACATATCAATTCAGAACTGGACAGAAGGAGAATAATGAATTAACAGAAAACCACAGCAGGACCTAATTAAAAAGTCTCCTAAACAAAGTGCCCCGTTTCCCTCACTGTCATGACAAAGTGCCAGGCTTTAGACGGATGGAGCAATGCCCCAGTGCTGTACTGACTGCACAAAAGTTCTGTTTAAAGGGATACTGTCATGGGGAAAAACATTTTTTTCAAAATTAATCAGTTAATAGTGCTGCTCCAGCAGAATTCTGCGCTGAAATCCATTTCTCAAAAGAGCAAACAGATTTTTTTATATTCAATTTTGAAATCCGACATGGGGCTAGACATATCAATTTCCCAGCTGCCCCAAGTCATGTGACTTGTGCTCTGATAAACTTCAATCACTCTTTACTGCTGTACTGCAAGTTAGAGTGATATCAACCCCCTCCCTTTCCCCCCCAGCAGCCAAACAAAAGAACAATGGGAGGGTAACCAGATAACAGCTCCCTAACACAAGATAACAGCTGCCTGGTAGATCTAAGAACAGCACTCAATAGTAAAAACCCATGTCCCACTGAGACACATTCAGTTACATTGAGAAGGAAAAACAGCAGCCTGCCAGAAAGCATTTCTCTCCTAAAGTGCAGGCACAAGTCACATGACTGGGGGCAGCTGGGAAATTGACAATATGTCTAGCCCCATGTCAGATTTCAAAATTGAATATAAAAAAATCTGTTTGCTCTTTTGAGAAACGGATTTCAGTGCAGAATTCTGCTGGAGAAGCACTATTAACTGATGTCTTTTGAAAAAAACATGTTTTCCGATAACAGTATCCCTTTAATGTCACCTACTGTTGGTTTCAGTGTCATGGACCACCATGTAGCTCAACACGTGTCACTCAGGGTATAGGGATACTACTCGTTGCCTTAGAGCCGGCCATTTATAGTTTAGCGCTCCCATCAAATACTTTATTGTGGAAGATGGAATGAGGTCAAAGTCTATAGATCTGCCATGTTAGAACCAAGGAGGAATCCCCCCACTTCCCTCGTTGTCTGATTCACATTTCGGTTGTTCCTAGCCAAATACAAGAGGTCCTCTGCACTCAACCCATTATCAATATATTTAAGACCGTTTCGGTTGTTCTTGCCAGGAGCTACATAAGGATTTTCTGGGTTGAAAAAGATTTGTGCCATTGGAGAACTTCACTAAACTGAACATTGGCCCAAAGGCTAATTTAGTGGTTGTTGGACTTTTGCAGGTCAAGAGGCCTTCAGGTTGAGACCCAGCCTTCAACTGCTTGTGAATCACTGGCCTAAATGATCATAAATGGGTGTAAATGGGTGCCGTGATCCGCTACTTCTTCTCCTCCACTGACCTCTATATGTGCACTCACGTCGATCAAAATCAGCCAAAAAGGGGCGACTACCTTGCTTTCATGTGTGAGCTTTTATATATACTCTGCTCTAGGAATCAAATGACTTAAAGGAGAACTAAACGCTAAAAATGAATAAGGCCAAAAATGGCATATTTTATCTAGTGAACTTATTGCACGAAGCTAAAGTTTGAGCTTGTCAATAGCAGTAATGATCCAGGACTTCAAACTTGTCACAGGGGGTCACCATCTTGGAAAGTGTCTGTGACACTCACATGCTCAGTGGGCTCTGATTGGCTGTTGAGAAGCTAAGCTTAGGGCTCGTCACTAATTATCCAGCAGAAAATGAGCTTCCCTGGCTGTAATATAAGCTGATGCTACAGGTTTGCTGATTATTCAATTCTGATGCTAATTGCACTGGTTTCTGTGCTGCCATGTAGTAATTATGTGTATTAATTACTAATCAGCCTTATATTGTGACATTTCTATTCTATGCGTACTGTATATTGTGAGTGGGTCCCTAAGCTCAGTAAGTGACAGCAGCACAGAGCATGTGCAGCGAATCAGCAGAAAAGAAGATGGGGAGCTACTGGGGCATCTTTGGAGACACAGATCTTTACTGCTAAAGGGCTGTGGTTGCCTTGGGCTGGTACAGAAGCACAAAACATCATGTACAACATTTCTACCTACTTCTTTAGTTAGGCTTTAAAATGCCAAACCCCGGCTGGAATGCCACTACTTGCAGTTATTTTCGTGGAAGGAAAGAGGAAAGAAATGACTATTGCAACATAACAAGGGTTCTATGCAGTAAATCTAGAGAAAAGAAAAGTGGAATCTCTAATGCCACATAAAACAAAAAAACTTGGCACTTCATCATTGTGGTCACACCAGAGAAACTGGACAGCCGTCGATATGAAATAGCGAAACTAACGTGAGCTTCACACAAAATCTCAGCCAGGCATTCGGCTTCCTCGGTTCTTTTCCTCTCATAGGGTCAGCAAGTTCTTCTTTCATCTGCTCTTACCCACAGGAAATAACCTCTAGCAAATCACAAGCCTCAAGGAAAAATAAGGAAGAAAGATACAGAGTAAATATATACTGAGACACCATCCTCCCTAATGGAACCCGAAACCAGGGGCCGCATTTTGCCCCAATGTTCCAGCCTTGTTATTAGAGAGAGGAAGGACATGTCCTGGGATTGTAGGAAGTCATCAGTATATTCTAAGAAATTTACTTTTCTATTAGTCGCCCCCTTATCGCAATCCTTTTACACACAGTAAAAATGCAATGAAGTCTCTTTAAGGAAATAAACCTAAAATGACGACTTGCATATCTATCCCCCATATGTAATAAAAGGCACTAAGTTTGCTCAGTAGCAGTAACCCATAGCAACCAATAAGATGTTTGCTTTTAAACAGGTGACCAGTAAATGCTACCTGCTGATTGGTTGCTATGGGTTACTGCTCCTGGGCAAACTTAGGGCCTTTTATTACATAACCCCCTTTGTCTTTACAGAGTGTTAACAACATCCGACCTGCGCCTCTCCAGTTATTGGGGGGTATGTGGTTTGTATGACCATCCAAGGAAAACACTTTGGAAATCAAGACAACCTTTAGCTAAGGAGTTGCTTATGGGTATGGGACCTGTTATCCAGAATGTTCGGGACCTGGGGTTTTCTGGATAACAGATTTTCCGTAATTTGGATCTTCATACCTTAAAGGGATACTGTCATGGGTAGAAATTTTTTTTTCAAAACACATCAGTTAATAGTGCTGCGCCAGCAGAATTCTGCACTGAAATCCATTTCTCAAAAGAGCAAACAGGTTTTTTTATATTCAATTTTGAAATCTGACATGGGGCTAGACATATTGTCAAATTCCCAGCTGCCCCTGGTCATGTGACTTGTGCCTGCACTTTAGGAGAGAAATGCTTTCTGGCAGGCTGCTGTTTTTCCTTCTCAATGTAACTGAATGTGTCTCAGTGGGACATGGATTTTATTATTGAGTGCTGTTCTTAGATCTGCCAGGCAGCTGTTATCTCGTGTTAGGGAGCTGCTATCTGGTTACCTTCCCGTTGTTCTTTGGTTTGGCTGCTGGGGGGGGGGGGGGAGGGAGGGGGTGATATCACTCCAACTTGCAGTACAGCAGTAAAGAGTGATTGAAGTTTATCAGAGCACAAGTCACATGACTTGGGGCAGCTGGGAAATTGACAATATGTCTAGCCCCATGTCAGATTTCAAAATTGAATATAAAAAAATCTGTTTGCTCTTTTGAGAAATGGATTTCAGTGCAGAATTCTGCTGGAGCAGCACTATTAACTGATTCATTTTTTTCCCATGACAGTATCCCTTTAAGTCTACTAGAAAATCATGGAAAATGTAAATTCTAAAAAATGACAGGGAGAATTTGTTTTTATTTATTTTAATTTTTAAGAAAGTTTTTTCTTTCCTTTAGGGCAGAGACACATGTGGAAATTCGGGGAGATTAGTCGTCCAGCGACAAACCGCTTCTTCTTCGGGAGACTAATCTCCTCACAATGCTTTACTGCTGGCTAGAATCTAAATCGCTGGCGGGATGGCACTCGGAGGGCTTTGTTTTCCGAAATAGCCCGAAGTTTGGGGGGATAAGTCGATCGAAAAAGAGGCAATTTGTCGCCGGGCGACTGAATATCCCCGAATCTGCACACGTCTCTGCCCTTAAAGTGACCCTTTAAATGGATGTAGACAGTTAAGCCCTAAGACAATCTGCAGTTGGTCGGAATGTTTGTGTGGTTTTTAAGTGATTTGACTTTAAATGTTTACATTCCCCGGACAGAATTTTAAAATTGTCCGGATAAGGGATCTTTCCGTATTTTGGATCTTCATACCTTAAGTCTATTTGAATCATATGCATATTAAATAAACCAAATAAACTGGTTTGGCTTCCAATAAGGATTAATTATATCTTAGTTGGGATCAAGTACAAGCGACTTTTTTATTATTACACAGAAAAAGGAAAAAAATGTTAAAATGTTTTTGGATAATTTGGATGAAATGGGAGATGGCCTTTCCGTAATTCAGAGCTTTCTGGAACACGAACACAGAAGTACTAATTAAATATACATGAAGGAGCAAATCCAATTGCTTAAGTATTTGTATACAAGTCACAGCGGAGAGTCCAGTTTATAAGTTGTCGGCGTCTTCATGATTTTGTGCCTAAGGGAAACCCAATGTATAAAGAAGCTCTAATTTACCTTTAACACCCCCAAAAGTGCAGAATAAAATACTAAAGCGCCATCTTGTTTTCCCAGCTGGACAAGAGCAGCGGATTAGATTGAGAGGTGACACCCCACGTCGTGAAGCAGTCGCCGTTGCGCCCCCGAGGGAGGGATGTCGGAGCAGCAGTTGGAATGTTGAATCACGGGCATCGGCGTGTCTCATTTCCCCCAGTGAGGTAATGGGACGGCCCGTGAAATACACAGATATTGGCTCAATCCCTTTCCTGGAGAAGTCACAGTCACTATCAGCACAAACAGGAAAGAGTCCGAGCTTCACTGAACATGTGCTGTTTATTTAACTCTGTCACCTGCTCGACATTTAACCATTTCCACTATAAAATATATATATATAGAGAAACCCCCCCCCCCGCTTAAGTACTTCCCTGAAAGCAGCTCAGGGTACGAGAGCCTGGGACAAGGACAAGGAAGAAGCAGATGTTCATGACATAGAACTTTATTTTCTTCCTCTTCCTCCTGCCTAATGACTTTACCTGCAGTTCTGTACTCATCAGTTTAAATACAACCCCCCCAAACAGACACAATAAGTAACATAGTAAGTAAGGTTGAAAAAAGACACATGTCCATTAAGTTAAACCTTAAGTCAATATATAACCTGCCTAACTGCCAGTTGATCCAGAGGAAGGCGAAAAACCCCATTTGAAGCCTCTCCAATTTGCCTCAGAGGGGGAAAAATTTCCTTCCTGACTCCCAAGATGCAATGGGACCAGTCCCTGGATGAACTTGTACTATGAGCTATCTCCCATATCCCTGTATTCCCTCACTTGCTAAACACCATCCAACCCCTTCTTATACCTATCTAATGTATCAGCCTGTACCACTGATTCAGGGAGACAATTCCACATCTTCACAGCTCTCTCTGTAACAAACCTCTTCTTATACCTGTCTAATGTATCAGCCACATTAGTCTCTAATCACATATACCTGTGCCCAGGAATACCTTTAAAGGGGTTCTTCACCTTAGAATTAACTGTTAGTATGATGTAGAGAGGGATATTCTGAGACAATTTGCAGTTGGTTTTCATTTTTTATTATTTGTGGTTTTTGAGTTATTTAGCTTTTTATTCAGCAGCTCTCCAGTTTGTAACTTCAGCAATCTGGTTGCTAGGATCCAAATCCCCCTAGCAACCATGCATTGAGTTGAATAAGAGGCTGGAATATGAATAGGAGAGGCCTGAATAGAAAGAGGAGTAATAAAAAGTAGCAAGAACAATATATTAGTAGCCTTACAGAGTATTTGTTTTTTAGATAGGGTCAGTGACCCCTGTTTGAAAGCTGGAAAGAGTCAGAAGAAGACAGCAAATAATTAAAAAAAGCTATATTTAGTTTTTAACAATGAAGACAAATTGAAAAATTGCTGAGAATGAGCCATTCTGTACCATACTTAAAGATAACTTAAACGGGTGGTTCACCTTTAAAGTAACTTTTAGTATGGTATGGTATGACCAATTCTAAGAAACTTTTCAATTGGTCTTCATTATTTATTTTTTTTATAGTTTTATAGTTACTTGCCTATTTATTCTGACTCTTTCCAGCTTTCAAATGGGGCGTCGCTGACCCCATCTAAAAACAAATGCTCTGTAAGGCTACACATTTATTGTTATTGGTACTTTTTATTACTCATCTTTCTATTCAGGCCTCTCCTATTCATATTCCAGTCTCTTATTCAGATCAATGCATGGTTACTAGGGGAATTGGACCTTGGCAACCAGATGGCTGAAATTGCAAACTGCTGAAAAATAAAAATGTTTTCTATTTACTCAGTTTTATTTTTACACTGAACTGTTCCTTTAAGCATTTAGAACATGAGAGTGTATAGGGTTAATGGTTAATATTTACACACGAGGGTGAGTGTTACTGGTGGAGGGGACTACTGAGCTGGAGTCGGCCTAAAATTGGCCTGTAAATCTTTGAAGTCCTGTGCCAGAAACAGACTTAATGGGATTTGTCCTGTATCCTGACCCGAGTCAATGGCTTCCAACCGAGTCTGTGATCCCACATCCCTCTTATACGCCGGGAATATTCCATTTCTGGCACCAGACCTCTCACCTCCGTAGGCAAAACCACTGCAGTTTCTATTTTGGGGGGAGCTGTCAGTGGCTGGATATTGATGAGTCCATGAGTCAGACTGTAACTGTGCAAGTAACTGCCGCTGTTTTTGTTCACCTTTAAATTAACTTTTATTATGATGATAAGTGATATTCTGAGACATTCATGCACATTCACACATTGATTTGAATAAGAGACTGGAATATGAATAGGAGAGGCCTGAATAGAAAGATGAGTAATAAAAAGTAACAATACATTTGTAGCCTTACAGAGCATTTGTTTTTTAAAAGGGGTCAGTGACCTTTAACCTGTTACCAGTCAGTAACCAATCAGTGACTTGAAGGGGGCCACATGGGACATAAGTGTTCAGTTAGTTTGATCCCTGTGTGATTTCTGAATAAATAGTAATGTGCTGGTTTATATATGTATTTAAACGGATTCTGTCATGATTTTTATGATGTCGTTTTTATTTCTAAATTACACCATTTACACTGCAAATAATTCATTCTACAATTTTATTCCTGAACCAGAAAGTGTATATTTTTTAGTTATAATATTGGTGTGTAGGTGCATCTCAGGTCATTTTGCCTGGTCATGTGATTTCAGAAAGAGCCTGCACTTTAGGATGGAACTGCTTTCTGGCAGGCTGTTGTTTCTCCTACTCAATGTAACTGAATGTGTCTCAGTGGGACATGGGTTTTTACTATTGAGTGTTGTTCTTAGATCTACCAGGCAGCTGTTATCTTGTGTTAGGGAGCTGCTATCTGGTTACCTTCCCATTGTTCTGTTGTTTGGCTGCTGGGGGGAAAAGGGGGGGGGTGATATCACTCCAACTTGCAGTACAGCAGTAAAGAGTGACTGAAGTTTATCAGAGCACAAGTCACATGACTTGGGGCAGCTGGGAAAATGACAATATGTCTAGCCCCATGTCAGATTTCAAAATTAAATATAAAAAAAAAATCTGTTTGCTCTTTTGAGAAATGGATTTCAGTGCAGAATTCTGCTGGAGTAGCACTATTAACTGATGTGTTTTGAAGAAACAGTATCCCTTTAAATATCCAGCCTGACTGTAGTTCAAAAGAAACTAAAATTGCCCGTACATTGAAAGTTCCACTCATGTGGGGAAGTGGTGAAACCAGCGGATCGATCCCCGATATTCCTACCTGGGTGATATTGGACTGAATTGGGGATACAGGTTGGGGTGAGGACAATATCAATTAGCTGATGTGGGTCATTGCTCTGAAAGGTTTCAGGTTTTGATCCAGGGACTGGTCCCATTGCCATTTTGGATTCAGGAAGGAATTTTTCCCTCTGAGGCAAATTGGAGAGACTTCAAATGGGGGTTTTCTCCTTCCTCTGGATCAACTGACATTTAGGCAGATTATATACAGAATTAAAAGGTTGAACTTGAAGGACCTGTGTCTTTTTTCAATCTAACTTACTATGTTTTAAACCTGGTCTGATCAATATCTTCCCGATTTTCTGCCAGAACAGAGTGTCTCACACTTAATAAGCTGGTGTCTCAGACCAGGGTCGGACTGGGAGGCATGGGGCCCACCGGGGCTACTGCCCCAGGGCCCCCTCCAGCCGCCACTGCCGCTCCGGAGTGCTGCAGGGGGGCTAGTGCGCATGCGCACAAACGCGGTGCCGCGTTTGTGCGCATGCGCGCGGCGCCACGTTTGTGCGCATGCGCGCGGCGCCGCGTTTGTGCGCATGCGCAGCCATTGTATTCTACCGCGACCCCAAACAAAGTGGGGTCGCGCCGCCCCACTAAGTAGCGGATCTGGGCCGGCGGGGCCCACAAGAGCCCGGGGCCCACCGGGGTTTTTCCCGGTGTCCCGCCGGCCCAGTCCGACACTGTCTCAGACTGAAGGGGTTGAGCCAATCTCTGCCTGTGTATGGCCTCCTTTATTTTACATGATAAAAGTACCCAGGGTTACACTATATGTGCCCAAAAATGATGGCAGGGCAGAAAGGAGCTAGAGAGGAATAACACAGGAATGACTCAGGACTTGGTTGTGTTGCAGATCATTGTTTTCTCTGGCAGGACATACTGACAACTTGCCGTGTGCTGAAAACAATGCGGCTACAGCTTGCCAACCAGCCCGGCATGTGCTTCTCTTTGTGTTTCAGCCCATAAGAAGTTTACTAAGTCACATAAAAGGGAACAGCATTTTGCAAACAAATTAACAGTTTTATTGGCTTCCGGAAGCAAATCCCTAATGTGCTGCTGTGCGGCCCCTTTGTATAGGTATTATTGTACAGGTATTATACAGGTATTATTGGACTGGTATTATTGTACAGATATTATTGTACAGGTATTATACAGGTATTATTGGGCAGGTATTATTGTACAGATATTATTGGACAGGTATTATACAGGTATTATTGGGCAGGTATTATTGGACAGGTATTATTGGACAGGTATTATTGGGCAGGTATTATTGGACAGGTATTATTGGACAGGTATTATTGGGCAGGTATTATTGGACAGGTATTATTGTACAGATATTATGCCTATTATTGGATTGCTTAGTATAAGGGTATTTATGCTGAAATCCCTCCATCTCTTTGCTGGTCGCCTATCCCTTTACTTACCCACATTCTGATCTCTCTCTTATCCAATGCTTGAAGGGGAAGTCATCTTTTGAGGAAAGGGTTGCACCTAAGGGTTGTGGCACACACGGCTACTTGGGGAGATTGCCACTTCTTCAGGCAACTAATCTCCCCACAATGGCTTCCGCCGGCTAGAATGCAAATCGGCACTTGAATCGAATCGGCTTTCCAAAGTCGCCGTAAGTCTCCTCATGAGGAAATGTCGGGCGACTCCGGAAAATGAAGTGTTCCGAGTGCCATCCCGCCGGCGATTTACATTCTAGCTGGCGGGAAGGCATTGCTGGGAGATTAGTCGCCCAAAGAGGCGATTTAACGATGGGCGACTAATCTCCCTGGGTAGCCATGTGTGCCACCACCCTAAAACACTAGGGATGCACCGAATCCAGGATTCGGGATTTGGCCTTTTTCAGCAGGATTCCGATCCGGCGAATCCTTCTGGCTGGCCGAACCAAATAGAAACCCTAATTTGCATATGCAAATTAGGGGCCGGAGGGAAATTGCGTAACTTTTTGTCACAAAACAAGGAAGTAAATTTTTTCCCCCTTCCCACTCCTAATTTGCATATGCAAATTAGGATTTGGTTCGGTATTCGGCCGAATCTTTCGCAAAGGGTTCGGCTGAATCCAAAGAAGTGGATTCGGTGCATCCCTATAAAACACAGGCACTGTGTGACTAATCAATTCTAGAGACAAACTATAGGACTGCACTCCCCCCCTTCATGTAGGAGCTCAGCTTGACTTTCAGTTTATATGAGGATTTTGAGCTTAATTTGTATTAAAGGGGTTGTTCACATTTACATTAACTGTTAGTATGATGTAGAGAGGGATATTCTGAGACAACTTGCAATTGGTTTTCATTTTTTATTATTTGTGGTTTTTAAGTTATTTAGCTTTTTATTCAGCAGCTCTCCAGTTTGCAATTTCAGCCATCTGTTTGCTGGGGATACAATTACCGTAGAAGAAGGCAAATAATTCAAAAACTATATTAAAGAAAAAAAATGAAAACCAATTGAAAAGCTGAATAGCATTTCTATAACATATTAAACATGATCTTAAAGGTGAACCACCCCTTTAAAGGAGAACTAACACTAGTAGGCTAGAAATGTTGTACATTGGGGCTCATTTATAAACAGTGAGCAAATTTGCTTCTGGGCTATAACCCATGGCAACTAGACGATTGCTTTCTGTGCTTAACCTGCAGCTGTCTGGAAAAGGCTAATCACTGATTGGTTGCTATTGGTTACTGCCCAGGTGCAAATTTGCCCAGTGTTTTTAAATGAGCCCAATTATGTTTTGTGCTTCTGTACCAGCCCAAGGCAACCACAGCCCTTTAGCAGTAAAGATCTGTGTCTCCAAAGATGCCCCAGTAGCTCCCCATCTTCTTTTCTGCTGATTCACTACACATGCTCTGTGCTGCTGTCACTTACTGAGCTTAGGGACCCACTCACAATATACAGTACACATAGAATAGAAATGTCACAATATAAGGCTGATTAGTAATTAATACACATAATTACTACATGGCAGCACAGAAACCAGTGCAATTAGCATCAGAATTGAATAATCAGCAAACCTGTAGCATCAGCTTATATTACAGCCAGGGAAGCTCATTTTCTGCTGGATAATTAGTGACGAGCCCTAAGCTTAGCTTCTCAACAGCCAATCAGAGCCCACTGAGCATGTGAGTGTCACAGACACTTTCCAAGATGGTGACCCCCTGTGACAAGTTTGAAGTCCTGGATCATTGCTGCTATTGACAAGCTCAAACTTTAGCCTCGTGCAATAAGTTCACTATATAAAACAAGGCCGTTTTAGCCATATTCATTTTTAGGGTTTAGTTCTCCTTTAACTGTTGGACAGATTTGGGGTACAATGTATTTGCTGAAACACAGAATGACAAAATAAAATGTGTGTTCCCTTAAAGAGATGATAATTTCATTACTTTTCAGTGTGGATGGTACAACAAACGAGCGCGTGAGCTGATACTTCAGCCCCTAGAGCAAGAACTGCAGGGGAGTCGGAGATCTTGCCAAATGTTTTCCCAGCAGTAGAAAAGCCCATCCATCTAATATGATTGAGGGCAGCCTCCCCCTGTGCATTCTACTCACTGACTGACAGTGATAAAGAAGCCAACGGCCCCTCACACAAACCAGAGTCAGAGCCCTGGAAGGTATTTAGGCCAAGTGGGTGCAAGAGCTTTATGAGAAGCTTTATATGAAGGGCTAAAACTCACACACGTAATCACTCGTCCATGGAGTGTCTGACACCAGCAGCCCAAGGATACTCTGCTTTAAAGGAAAATACACTCATTTATAAACAAATTAAACTACCATCTGTCCCTTAAAGAGGTTGTTAGCCTTTAAATGAATTGTTAGTATTACATAGAGAGTGATATTTTTGCAATTGGATTTAATTTTATTATTTGTGGTTTTTGACTTATTTAGCTTTTTATTCAGCAGCTCTCCAGTTTGTAATTTCTGCCATCTGGTTGCTGGGCTCCAAATTCCCCTAGCAACCATGCACTGATTTGAATAAGAGACTGGAATATGAATAGGAGAGGCCTGAATAGAAAGAGGAGTGATAAAAAGTAGCAATAACAATACATTTGTAGTCTTACAGAGAATTAGTTTTTTTAGATGGGGTCAGTGACCCCTGTTTGAAAGCTGGAAAGAGTCAGAAGAAGACGGCAAATAATTAAAAAAAACTATATTTAGTTTTAAATAATGAAGACAAATTGAAAAATTGCTGAGAATGAGCCGTTCTGTAACATTAAAAGTTAACCTAAAGGGGTGGTTCCCCTTTAAAGTAACTTTAAAGGAAAACTATACCCCCCAAACAATTTAGGTCTCTATTAAAAGATACTGAGTACAACAGCTCATGTGTAAAACCGTGCTTCATGTAAATGACCCATTATCATAATAATATACTTTTTTAGTAGTATGTGCCATTGGGTAATCATAAATAGAAAATTGCCATTTTAAAAAATAAGGGCCGCCCCCTGAGATCGTAAGATTCACTGTGCTCACATACAAACCACATGTAAGGTCACATGAGCCAATTAACAGACAGAGTTCTGCCTTTTGCTTCCTCATTTCTTCCTGTTACAGTTAGTGTTGTAGTATTTCTGGTCAGGTGATCTCTGAGGCAGCACAGATAGAGTCACGAAATGGTGGTTCAAGGCAAGAGAGGTAAAAGGGCAATATTTATGTAAATATGTATTCCAGTTTGGTAAGATTCTTTAATATGTCATTCAATTTGATATAAACTATCTGTTGCTTAAGTGTTCATTTTGGGGGTATAGTTTTCCTTTAAAGGGGTTGTTAGCCTTTAAATTAATTGTTAGTATGATGTAGAGAGTGATATTTTTGAGACCATTTGCAATTGGTTTTCATTTTTTATTATTTGTGGTTTTCGAGTTATTTAGCTTTTTTATTCAGCAGCTCTCCAGTTTGCCAATTTCACCAATCCAGTTGCTAAGGTCCATATACCCTTAGCAACCATGCACTGATATGAATAAGAGACTGGAATATGAATAGGAGAGGCCTGAATAGAAAGATGAGTAATAAAAAGTAACAATACATTTGTAGCCTTACAGAGCATTTGTTTTTAGATGGGGTCAGCGACCTCATTGGAAAGCTGGAAAGAGTCAGAAGAAGAAAGCAAATAAAAAATAAAAAAAAACTATATAAAAAAAAATAATGAAGACCAATTGAAAAGTTGCTTATTATGGCCGCGCTATAATTAACTAAAAGCTTAAAGGTGAACTAGCCCTTTAGTGTAAGGGCACACAACTATAATTATAAATCGCCTCTTCTTCATGACGACGAATCTCCACGAGCTGCCTCCCCCGCTGGCTAGAATCTAAATTGCCGGCAGAATGTCACTCGGAACGCTTCGTTTTCCAAAGTCGCCAGAAGTGTCTTCGTGAGGCAACTTTGGGTGACTTCGGAAAACGGAGCTCGCCGATTGCCATCCCGCCAGCGATTTACATTCTAGCCAGCGGGAGGCAGTTCGGGGAGATTAGTCACCACGAAGAAGAGATTTGTCGCTGGGCGACTAATCTTTCCGAATATGAGCGAGTGTCTCTGCCTTTAAGAAGCACAGTCACTGCAGCACATTGGACGTTAGACCTCCTGCAGCCATAAAGCAGGTTGCACTTGCTGCTCTACTGTGTGCAATGCTATAGGTTCCTGAGCCTGGGGCAAACAATGCACCTGTGCCTACTATGTGCTGACAGTTTAAGTGCAAGTGCCAGCGAGTAGCCCTTTGTGCATGACAATTGTGCCTCCTGATTTTACCATTTAGATGCGTCTCTTCCTGGTTTATATTACAATAAATAAATAAATCTGCACCTTCAAAGCCTTCCACTTGGGAACACGGTTGAAGTGAGTGCAATGAACTGAATACAATAAAAGATGTTACACACAGTGGGGGGTCAGGGTCTCTCTGCATTTGGGGTAATGTTCCTGCTATTTGTCCCTGTCTGACAGACGCCAGTGAAATCTATTGTAGTCACTGCCCTACACACCAGTATTACGGGGTCACGTGATGAATGATTCCTCTTAATTTGTATCAGCTGCAGATATTTTCTTACAAGGGTAACTTACCCCTCAGTAGCTCAGGGTCGGCCTGATTGAGGGGAGGGGCCAAATGAGAACCTTCAGTAAATGCGTGGCCCCCCAGCTGTGCACAGATTGACCCCACATACATCTCTTTGTTACCTGCCTACACAAAATATACATTATTTATGTATCTCAGGTAACAACATGGAAATAAGTCTGATTTCTAATACAAGCCCTTATCAGGAAACCCAATATCCAGAAAGCTACAAATTACGGGAAGGCCGTCTCCCATAGACTCAAATTTATCCACATTTTTAAAATGAATTTCCTTTTCTGTGTAATAATAAAACAGTCGCTTGTACTTAATCCCAACTAAGATAGAATTAATCCTTATTGGAGGCAAAACCAGCCTATTGGGTTTATTTAATGTTTACATGATTTTCTAGTAGACTTAAAGGGATACTGTCATGGGAAAACATGTTTTTATCAAAACACATCAGATAATAGTGCTGCTCCAGCAGAATTCTGCACTGAAATTCTCAAAAGAGCAATTTACAATTTGGAAATCTGACATGGGGCTAAACATATTGTCACTTTCCCAGCTGCCCCCAGTCATGTGACTTGTGCCAGCACTTTAGGATGGAACTGCTTTCTGGCAGGCTGTTGTTTCTCCTACTCAATGTAACTGAATGTGTCTCAGTGGGACCTGGATTTTACTATTGAGTGTTGTTCTTAGATCTACCAGGCAGCTGTTATCTTGTGTTAGGGAGTTGCTATCTGGTTACCTTCCCATTGTTCTGTTGTAAGGCTGATGGGGGGGGGGGGTGATATCACTCCAATTTGCAGTACAGCAGTAAAGAGTGAGTAAAGTTTATCAGAGCACAAGTCACATGACTGGGGGCAGCTGGGAAACTGACAATATGTCTAGCCCCATGCCAGATTTCAAACTTAAATATAAAAAAAATCTGTTTGTTCTTTTAAAAAATGGATTTCAGTGCAGAATTCTGCTGGAGCAGCACTATTTTTTTTAAAAAAAAAAAACATGTTTTCCCATGACAGTATCCCTTTAAGTTATGAAAATCCAAATTACGGAAAGATTTGTTATCTGGAAAACCCCAGGTCTGCATAACAGGTTCCATACCCTCATTTTTTTCAAATAATGCAAATTCTTAAAATTGATTTCCTTTTTCTGTGTAATAATAAAACAGTAGCTTGTATATATGCTATAATTAATCCTTATTGGAAGCAAAATCATCCTTTTAGGTTTATTTAGAACTCAAGTAAACCGAGTATGTTATAGAAAGGCAAATTCTAAGCAACTTTTCAATTCATCTTCATTATTTATATTTTTTTAATGAGTTTCCTGACTCTTTCCTGCTGTCAAATGGGGGTCACTGACCCCCATCTAAAAAACTAATACTCTGTAAGGCTACACATGTATTGTTATTGTTACTTTTTATTACTCCTCTTTCTATCCAGGCCTCTCCTATTCATATTCCAGTCTCTTATTCAAATTAAAACATGATTGCTAGTGCAGTCTGAACTTGCAAACTGGAGAGCTGCTGAATAAAAAAATAAATAACTCAACAACCACAAATTGAAAAACAATTGCAAATTATCTCAGAATATCCCTCTCTATATCGTACCAAGTTCATTTAACGGTGAACAATCAGTTTAATGTCTAAATGATTTTATAGTAGACAAAGTATGCTAACTATGGAAAGATCTGTTATTTGGAAACCCCCAAGTTCTGAGCATTCTGGACAACAGGTCCCATACCTGTAAATGTTCCATTCAAGTATTTTACCTTGTACATAAAATGTTACTGATTCTGCCCTGCTTTATGGCAGCTGAGATTCTAGCTATCTGTATAACAGAACATTCTGTCCCAGCGGCTGCACAGATCCTATCTGATCCCCATTGTAAGCAGCAGTCCTGTCCTGCTTTATGGCAGCTGAGATTCTAGCTATCTGTATAACAGAACATTCTGTCCCAGTGGCTGCACAGATCCTATCTGATCCCCATTGTAAGCAGCAGTCCTGTCCTGCTTTATGGCAGCTGAGATTCTAGCTATCTGTATAACAGAACATTCTGTCCCAGTGGCTGCACAGATCCTATCTGATCCCCATTGTAAGCAACAGTCCTGTCCTGCTTTATGGCAGCTGAGATTCTAGCTATCTGTATAACAAAACATTCTGTCCCAGTGACTGCACAGACAATCCTGATAAGACCCTCATGTTGAGGAGATGAGCCAACGAGTTAGGCAGGCTCTTGTGTCTATTTAAAGTGATACTGACACTAAAAAAATGAATTTTAGCATTAATGTACATTAAATGTTACCTATAGGTCAAGTTGATCATTTTTTGCTGAGAGGTTTGTTTTTGTATATAATTGTTAGTTGAAGTTCCTAAGCCTGACTCTCTGACACTCTGACTTTCCTTTGTCCCATCTCAGCCTGTTAGTTACAGTTTCTAATGCTAACGGACTCCTGCTGCACAAATATGGCAGCCCCCTCATACAGGAACATGGGGCATCAGACAGGTAATGTAAAAGCATCATGCAAATACTTTATGGCAAAGTTAGAAGTAGCTTGCAAAGCCAATATTATAATAGATGTAAAAAAAAGTTTAATTTCAGGTGTCAGTATCTCTTTAAGTGAGAAGTGTTGTGTTCCACCTGGAAGCATTTTGGTCAATACAACATCTTCTTCTGGTAAGCGGGGTGTGGGCCTTATTGTTCCGATACTGAAATAAATTTACCTGCAGATTGAAATAGCTAAAATGACTTACTCAGCTCCCTAATGGGCCCAATTATCTGGACTTTCTGAAGTGGTTAACCAAAAAAAAAAAAAGACTAATCATTTTGAGTTCCTGTAGTATTTGCAGAACCTCTAGAGACCTTAATTAGAAGACTTTCAGGCAAGAACAAATCGCTGGTAGCAGAGCACTAGATGCCAACGGGTGCCCATTCTGTAGTTGTACTTGTGCCCCTGCGCAACTCAGCGATGGGTGGCACGGAACTGGTTATTAGTCAAGATCAGCCAACTATATAACTTTAATCCCACTCCAACTGATATTTCTACCCACTTCCTTCTGGAGAACAATGCACAATGGTTCAGTCCATGCCTAAGAAGTATATACGCATTTCTAATTACCAAGTATTTTATATACAAACCTTTTATTCTTACATGACTTAGCACAGACCTCAAGATCTGGCCTACTCAGTGTAAGTTTTAAAAGAGACGGAAAAGATTAAAACGAAGTAAGCTTTATCAGAAAGGTCTATATAAATACACCAGTAAACCCTCATAGTAATGCTGCTCCGAGTCCTCTGTCTGGGTAAAATAGTGTTGGATCGAAGACCGCATCTGTTCGTTGATTCAGTCCTGAACTGACGCATATACACCATGCATTATGATCCGAAAAGCCCTAAAGCCCATGATCGGAACAGCCTGATATCGCCCACCTCAAGGTGGGCATATTGAGAGAGCCGCTTCTTTGGCGATTTTGCCAAACGAGCAGATCTCTATGTGTGTGGCCACCTTAAGAGCTTGGCAAGGGGTTGTCATTGTCATATCATTAACAGGAGTGTATAGTTGAACTAGCGCATGGAAATTCTTCTGTGAGTGGCTTTTTACTGCCCCTGTAACTAGTGCTCACTTAGCTTCATGCCAGAAAAATGTAACAAAGAGCCCTATATGAAGCAATACACACGCAAGTCTAAGCAGAGACACTTTCATGAAGGACAAAACCACTGTACAACGCTCACACTCCAACTAATAGATCTAAGTGTCTCCAAAACTGTAGGTTTGTGATCATATGGTATACATGGAACCACAAAGTGTGCCCAAAATCAGTGATCCCCAACCAGTGACTCACGGCCAACATGTTGCTCACCAACCCCTTGGATGTTGCTCCCAGTGGCCTCACAGCTGGTGCTTATTTATGGATTGCAGGCTTGGAGGCAAGTTTTGGCTGCATAAAAGCAGTTGTACTGCTAAACAGAGTCTCATGTAGGCTGCCAGTCCACCAAATAGCCAATCACAGCCCTTATTTGGTTCATGGGTAAAAACAAAGTTTGGGGGCCCCTGCCCTAGATGCACCCCCTGTAGCACGCCAACTGGTTGCCCTCAAAGTAACGGCACAATCTTTCTCTGACACCTACTAAATAAATCACAGGCGGCTCTGGATACATCACAAACAAGTCTCTCTGCCCAATGCACAACGGTCACAAGCAAAAGTACCACTAGACATTACAGCTGAGCACGTTTGATGAAGTGTTCCAGGGTATGAAGCATAGTCGGTTATCATAAAGCGTTTACATACGTACACATATAGTTGTTGAGTAAGTTGGGAGAGTTAAATGATACGGAAAATCTCCCATAATGGAGAAGGAGTTGATAAAGATTAAGTCCACAAAGGAGTCAATGTAGCGCTCCATGTTTTACATGCTCCACTAAAGGTCCCCATAGACGCAAGATTTCTCTTGCCGAACGACTGATTTCAGCGAAGTCCGACCAATCCTTCGGAATTATCGTGCGGTTAGTGGGATGTGATCGAACATCTTATGATTTTGGCATATGTCAGGAAATTGATCGGCCAGGTTAAAAAAATCTTTGTCGGTCCCAGTGCAATCTATCTATGTTTGCAGGGCCAAGTTACCCTTTGTTTTCCTGGCAAATTGGTCTTTTTAGTTGATGAACAATTCGTAGGATCGTTCAGAGATAATCGTGGTCTCACGATGATGATCGGATCTTTTAAACATCTTTTTAACATCTATGGCTAGTTTAAGAGTAATAAGGTGTCATCAGGCTAAATGCTTTCAGGGGATTTTCTGAGCTCTCGTCCGGTTGCTATGTGGCCCATTACTCCAACACACCAAAGTGAGCAAAGCAAACTAAAAGATACAAAGGTTTATTTAAAACCCCCTTCCAAGTGAATGAGAGGCCAAAGAACTGCTCTCAATCCTGAGTCCAACAGGTCCCCAGCACAGACAGGTAACAGACAGGTAACAGACAGGTAACAGACAGGTAACAGACAGGTAACAGACAGGTAACAGACAGGTAACAACCCCATGACACCATATAACGGCTCATTAGATCGCTTTCTAGTGCATTTTCTTCATCACCATTTGCATTTCTGCACACAGACAGTTAGACACACCTTGAAGGACATTCAGTAAAAGCAACACTTATTATTATT
The DNA here is from genome assembly GCF_017654675.1 of Xenopus laevis. NCBI lineage: Eukaryota > Metazoa > Chordata > Amphibia > Anura > Pipidae > Xenopus > Xenopus laevis. Next base: position 162,786,832 of record NC_054379.1, on the reverse strand, counting down.
ATAATTACAATCCCTTATTTGGCAGCAAATGTGCAATTACTGCTCAAAGAAATAGATTCCCTGACACAAACCTTTCTGTTTCCTACAGCGTGGAAAGAATCTCACTAGAGCAGGCACCCTATAATGATTTAAGCTTCTTTTGACAGAGGAGCAATGAAACTTTAAGAGCTGCCAGTGTCTTATCTGCTAGAGCAATGATCCCCAACATGTTGCTCCACGTGGCCTCAAAGCAGGTGCTTATTTTTGAATTCCAGGCTTGGAGGCAAGTTTTGGTTGTATAAAAACCAGGTGTTCTGTCAAATAGAGTCTCCTGTAGCTGCCAGTCCACATAGGGGCTACCAATAGCCAATCAAACCACTTATTTTGGCACCTCTGGAATCTTTTTCATGCGTGTTGCTCCCCAACTCTCTTTGCATTTGAATATTGCTCATGGTTAAAAAAGGTTGGGGACCCCATGCTAGAGTCAAATACAATGACTCCACCAAGATGGCGCTTGCAAAAAATGTGCATTTGCCAAGAATATTCCTTCCCCTGGACACGCACACTTGTAAAGAGCTTGTGCGCTGATACAAATCACTACATTAACATCGCACAAGCCTCGGGAGCTGCTGTGAATTTCACAATGATCATCTCCAGGCAGGACTCAGTAGTAGGGATGGGCTAATTTGACGCGTTTCGTTAAAAAAAAGATTTACTGATCAGCTAAAAAAAAAAAGCAAATTATTTTTGTCTGGACATAGCATCGTCCCATGAGTGACATGTCGGGTGCCCTACTGTAAAAGAGAACTCAGTAGCCAAGTTGAATTTGGCACCTCGGTGGAAGGGCATGATCTCTAATAGGAGCAAGATGGTCAGTGTAAAAAGAAAAAGTCAAAAATTAAAGAGTATTGGCTCTAAGTGAATATCCAAACAAATCTAAGTAGTCGTTGATAAATGAAGGTGATTATTTGGACAGTGGAGTTTAAGGGGCAAATTTACTAACCTCCGAAAATTCGCCAGTGACGGCTTCACTTCACCCTTCATTCCATAATAGGGAAGTAACTGATCCAGCTATAAAATAACCAGCCTACAAAAAATTAACCTCCTCCCCAATAAGGTAAAGTAAAATTTTGAATGTAACAATGAACAAGCGAATCTTTTCAGCATTGATCTGTACAGTTACAGTTCATTAATCAAAGGCCCTAATTGGAGCCGTCAGGTAAGTGTCTGTTTGGGATTGATGGATGGGAGTCAAGCAGATCCGCTCAGCTACTGATTTTGGGAGAGTGGAGACAGGGTGGCTTCTAGTGGTATTGTACTAAACAAACAGCGGCTGGTTGGCCGGGATACGGCACAGAAATATATAGATACGGAATAAAAACAAACAGGTGTAGGTGAGAGCTCAAGGTTACACAGCACCTTAGGGGAAGGCTTAGAGGTGATCAATCACGGCCTATTTAAGCACAAAAGCAACAAGGGCACCCGGAGCAGACATTTCCATAGTATGTCTCTTAATAGTATGATGTAGAGAGCGATATTCTGAGACAATTTGCAGTTGGTTTTCATTTTTCATTATTTGTGCTTTTTGAGTTATTTAGCTTTTTATTCAACATCTCTCCAGTTTGCAGTTTCAGCAGTCTGGTTGCTAGGGTCCAAATAACCCTAGAAACCATGCACTGATTGGAATAAGAGACTGGAATATGAATAGGAGAGGCCTGACTAGAAAGAGGAGTAAGAAAAAGTAGCAATAACAATACATTTGTAGCCTTACAGAGTATTTGTTTTTTAGATGGGGTCAGTGACCCCCCATTTGAAAGCTGGAAAGAGACAGAAGAAGAAGGCAAATAATTCAATAACTATGAAAGATAAATAATGAAGACCAACTGAAAAGTTGCTTAGATTTGGTCATTATAAAACATACTAAAAATTGACTCAAAGGTGAACCGCTATTTAAGGAACAAGGAAAGTTAAACTAAAGAAGTCGCTAGAAATGTTGTACATGATGTTTTGTGCTTCTGTACCAGCCCAAGGCAACCACAGCCCTTTAGCAGTAAAGATCTGTGTCTCCAAAGATGCCCCAGTAGCTCCCCATCTTCTTTTCTGCTGATTCACTGCACATGCTCTGTGCTGCTGTCACTTACTGAGCTTAGGGACCCACTCACAATATACAGTACACATAGAATAGAAATGTCACAATATAAGGCTGATTAGTAATTAATACAGATAATTACTACATGGCAGCACAGAAACCAGTGCAATTAGCATCAGAATTGAATAATCAGCAAACCTGTAGCATCAGCTTATATTACAGCCAGGGAAGCTCATTTTCTGCTGGATAATTAGTGACGAGCCCTAAGCTTAGCTTCTCAACAGCCAATCAGAGCCCACTGAGCATGTGAGTGTCACAGACACTTTCCAAGATGGTGACCCCCTGTGACAAGTTTGAAGTCCTGGATCATTGCTGCTATTGACAAGCTCAAACTTTAGCCTCGTGCAATAAGTTCACTATATAAAATATGAAATTTTTAGCCACATTCATTTTTAGGGTTTAGTTCTCCTTTAAGGAACACAGTAGTAGGCACGGTAGGAAGATGTGCGTGTGGCAGTTGTACGGATATCCAATTGAATCTGCACAATAAAACAGTTATACCCAATTAAACTATTTTGGTACGTCATCCCCTTCCTTTCCATTAGTCACCCCCGTGTTACTTGATGCTTTTTTTACTACTGGTAATATATAAAGGAGAGCCGATTACTGTTAAAATTCTACGATGCAGTTGGTCAGTTTTAAAAACCAGACAAAGTACTGAAATAGTAATTTTGGGTCTTTTTGTCCAAAATCAAATGATTTCTCTTTATTCTGCAGATGGGCATCGTCGGAGCACACGGATCAACTGAAGCCCCAGATGAATATTGCGCAGCTGGGCCAATCGTTCTGTTTAGTCTGACGGCTCACGTGATTGGATCTTGAGGTAAGTAAGTAGCCCAGGCTTCCTATCATCCACAAGGGCCAGTTAAAGGGGTGCGTTGCCTTAAGGGTGGTGGCACACGATGCTTCTCGGAGAGATTAGTCGCTCAGCGACTTCTTCGTGCGACTAATCTCCTGAAATGCCTTCCCCCCAGGTAGAATGTAAATCTCCGGCGGGATGGCACTCGGAACACTTCATTTTCTGAAGTCGCCCAAAGCTGCCTCACTAGGAAACTTCGGGCGACTTTGGAAAGCCAAAGCGATCCGAGTGCCATCGCAGCAGCGATTTAGATTGTAGCTGGTGGGAAGAATATACTAACAGTACATAACCCCCTATACAGGCAATGCATCCAGCATTATACGGTTTCTCCTGCCTGTGAGACTAGAAGCCCACGGGGAAAGGCTCGTGATTTATTTTCTCTTGTCGCTTGTGTGAGCTAAAAGCGCAGACTTGGCTGTAATGTGTCTCCATCGCAGCGTTGGCATTAGCCTCCCCTAAACCGCGCTGCCTCGCCGTGAAAAATGGCTCCTGATTTGCTAATTAATCAGTCAAAAGAGGAATGACACGGCTCTCGGCATGAGGGACCCCGCTGCGCAGGTAACCCGGCCCTTTGATGAATGGTTTTCTAACAAATTCATATATCAACAAAACTTGCCCATTTCTAAGTCAAAGCCGTGCGGCGCCTTCTTAGTGCCCTACAATTGTGCTGCCTGTGCGATTTCCCGTGCTCTCTGCAATATGTGAGTGTGTTTGCTTTGTGTTTCACTAACGTGACCAATCAAATGATTATATTTATATTTCTATATGTTATGTATATCATGAAGATCCAGCGGAAGTCTGGGGCCCTCCCAATTACTGTACAATTGCACATTCTGTTTCACCACTAGGTGCTGCTGTTCTCTAGGACTGTGGACTTTTATCATCACCAGAGGAAAACTCTATGGTATCTCCCACTCATACAGGAACCACTCATATGGGACCCGTTATCCAGAATGCTTGGGACCTGGCGTTTTCTGGATAATGGATCTTTCTGTAATTTGGATCTTCATACCTTAAGTCTACTAAAAAATCATATAAACATGAAATAAACCCAATAGGCTGGTTTTGCTTCCAGTAATGATATCTTAGCTGGGATCAAGGACAGGTATGGGACCTGTTATCCAGAATGCACGGGACCTGGGGTTTTCTGGATAATGGATCTTTCTGTAATTTGGATCTTCATACCTTAAGTCTACTAAAAAATCATATAAAGATTAAGGGGCCGATTCACTAACTTCGAGTGAAGGATTTGAAGTAAAAAAACTTCGATTTTCGAGTAGTTTTTTGTGCTCCTCGACTATTGAATTGGCGTAAATTCGCCTGAGTAGAATGATTCGAATAGATCGAGCGCAAAAACGCTGTGACTATTTGCCATTCGATAGTCGAAGTACTGGATCGAGCGCAAAAACGCTACGACTATTCGCCCATTTGATAGTCGAAGTACTGTCTCTTTTAAAAATACTTCGACTGCCTACTTCGCCACCTAAAACCTACCGAATTGCTTTAAAAGCCTATGGGAAAGTCCCATAGGCTTGTTTTCCAAGTTTATGATCGAATAAAAAGGCATTCGATCGAATGAAAATCCTTCGAGCGAATATTCGATCGAACGCCTATTCGCCAATTCGACTATTCGCCAATTCGACTATTCGCCAGCCCGAATTGCCTATTCGATTCTATTCCCCAGTCGAATTTCGAGGGATTTAACCCCTCGAAATTCGACCCTTGATGAATTTGCCCCTAAATAAACCAAATAAGTTGGTTTTGCTTCCAGTAATGACATTTTAGCTGGGATTAAGTACAGGTATGGGACCTCTCATCCAGAATGCTCAGGACATGGGGTTCTTTCCATAATTTGGATCTTTATACCTTAAGTCTACTAGAAAATCATATAAACCTTAAATGAACCCAATAGGCTGGTTTTGCTTCTAATAAGGATTAATTATATCTTAGTTGGGATCAAGTACAAGTTACTGTTTTATTATTACAGAGATAAAAATGAGTCTATGGAAGTGGGCCTTTTCGTAATACGGAGCTTTCTGGATAAAGGATCCCACAGCTGTATATGACATGCTCCGCAAGGTGGCTCTATATTGTTTCTAGAGTCTTTTTATGTATATGTATTGAGTAGGAGATGCCATAAGGCTTCCCTTTTTGGGGAATTTACATATTCAAATTAGAGCAAGATCCACCTCCATTATGGCCCAAGATACGACTCTAGTGAGAGCTGCTGTCTGTCCCACCTTATGTTAAAGGGGTTGTTCACCTTTGAGATAACTTAGTATGATGTAGAGAGTGATAGAGAGATTTGCAATTGGTTTTCATTTTTTATTATTTGTGGTTTTTGACTTATTTAGCTTTTTATTCAGCAGCTCTCCAGTTTGCAGTTTCAGCCATCTGGTTGCTAGGGTCCAAATGACCCTAGCAACCATGCATTGATTTGAATAAGAGACTGGAATATGAATAGGAGAGGCCTGAATAGAAAGAGGAGTAATAAAAAGTAGCAATAACAATACATTTGTAGACTTACAGAGCATTTGCTTTTAAGAAGGGGTCAGCGACCCCCATTTAAAAGCTGCAAAGAGTCGGAAGAAAAGGGCAAATAATTAAACTATAAAAAATAAATAATGAAAACCAGTTAAAAAGTTGCTTAGAATTAGGTATTCTAGAACATACCAAAAGTTAACTCAAAGGTGAACCAACCCTTAGTATGTTCTAGTATTTGAATTATTTACCTTCTCCTTTCCAGCTTTCAAATGGGGGTCACTGACCCCATCTAAAAAAACAAATACTCTGTAAGGCTGCACATTTATTGCTATCAAATCAATGCATGGTTGCTAGGGTGATTTGGACCCTAGCGACCAGAATACGAAAACTGCAAACTGGAGAGCTGCCGAATAAAAAGCTAAATAACTCAAAAGCCATAAATAATAAAAAATGAAAACCAATTGCAAATTGTCTCAGAATATCCATCTCTACGTCATACTAACAGTTAATTTAAAGGTGAACAAGCCCTTTAATAACACGTTGAATCGGTACATCACGTCATATTTGCTACACTCAATAGATCAGACAGATTTTTCCAGGACCAACATTATTATGTTTGCTGTTTGGACTTGATTGGGCACCAACTGAGCTGAGATCCTCAGTAAAACACACTTAGCGGCACGGCAACAACTTCCCCTGGCGGCACAGTCAGGCGGATCAGAATCGACTGTGTTTTTGTGAATGCGGCTAATAAACCCCGAGCATCGGACCAGTCCATTCCTGGCACTCGGGGGCACAAATCCCTGTACAACTGGGAGAATATTTCCCCTGTGATAAGGCCCCATCAGGAAGCGCAGCTGCAGAGGGGAAGGAAACGCCACGTTATAAAGGAGAAGAAAAATATTATGAGGGAAGACAGCTTCCAGGAAGCAGGAGCAGATAGCCGGCCACATGGAGTTCTCTGGGCATCTCAAACCTCAACATCCCAGGAAAGACAAACTTATCATTTTGCTTTCAACAAAAAAAAAAGTCAGATCTTTCTCAATCTTATTATTTCAAGGATTTCAGGTACACGGCCACAGGCCTCTGGTTATATCAGGAGAGAAAGGGACAGACTGTGGCTTTATAACCAATGAAAATGAGGAGTAAATGGATATTGGGAAGTTGCTCGTTATCATATTTTCTTTCATTAGGCAAAAAAAACTGGTTTTGGGTGGCGTTACCCTTTAATAATTTTGATTTATCCTATAGTTGCCCCCCCCCCTCAAAAAAAAGTTCAATCTACGGACCCTGGCGACGTACATGAGCAGGAGGCACGGCTACTGGTTTCTATATGTGGCCAGGTCCCATTAGATCATGGTCTGGTATGAGCGCAACTTGGTGACTGCCAGTGAGCGGTATACCTCCCAACTGTCCCTTTTTCGGAGGGACAGTCCCTCTTTTGACAGCTCAACCCGCAGTCCCTCATTTGTACTGGAAAGTCCCTCTTTTCTCTGCATTGAACAGCCAATTGGCTCTCTGCTAATTGGCTTTTAGCAGAGAGCCCAGAACAGCCACAGGTGCAAATAAGATACTTTGTAACAATTTTGAGACACAAAAACACAGTTTAGATAAGGAGAAATATTTTCAAACTTTCATAACCTGCCAAATTTTGTAAAACAAACATGGTAATTAGGGGGTGTGGCCACAGAAAGGGGTGTGGTCAAAAATGCTGCACTACATGCGGAAACAACATTTTTGTCCCTCTTTTTACTTCCAAAATGTTGGGAGGTATGGAGCGGGAGCCGACAGTTGGGATTTCCCTGTGATATAGAAACAATCAATACATGGACATGAGCAGTAAATGGTGTGTTAGGGATTTGTCTTTAAATAATAAGGATGCACCAAATCCACTATTTTGTGTTCGGCAGAACCCCCGAATACTTTGCGAAAAGTTAGCTGAATAGCGAAGCGAATCCTAATTTGCATATGCAAATTAGTGGTGGTTAGGGTAAAAAATGTTTTACTTCTTTGTTTTGTGACAAGAAGCCACAAAACAAATTATGCAAATTAGGATTCGCTTCGGCCGGGCAGAAGGATTTGACCGAATCCTGCTGGAAAAAAAAGCCGAATCCCGAACCAAATCCTGGATTCGGTGCATCCTGATCACTCCCTGGCACCGGCCCCTCATGCCATGTTACAGCCATGCCCAGACCAGAATAAGGAGCACACAGACATTATTGTGCACACGCAGTACTATCCATCACCCAAGGACATTTTATGCACACAACCTGCAGCCTTGCCCGGTCTCTACCCAGCGGAGCTTGCAATCTAAGGCCCTAGTGTGCAGGTACACACCAGGAGTCACAATCAATGCTAACGGTGCAATTAAACCCAATAAGTAACTAATCGAGACCCAGAAGTGCAGACTGCTCGGAGCAAAGAGAAACAGAGAAATGTTCACGTCTCAAACAGGTTCTCCAGCTTGTAAACAAGAAGCCACCAGCGCTTTATTTCTGGCTACGAGATTGTTCCAACAGATTCCAGTGTCTTTTCCGGCCCACACACACCTGCAGGGCGGGACACACACCTGCACTCAGTGACCTCTAATCCTATGTATGTATCACCAACATGAGCCGACACGTTCCCTGCTGTCACTTCCCCATCATACATCCCCGTGCCTCCCCATCATACAGCCCCATGCCTCTCCCCATCATACAGCCCCATGCCTCTCCCCATCATACAGCCCCATGCCTCTCCCCATCATACATCCCCGTGCCTCCCCTTCATACAGCCCCATGCCTCTCCCCATCATACAGCCCCATGCCTCCCCATCATACAGCCCCATGCCTCTCCCCATCATACATCCCCGTGCCTCCCCATCATACAGCCCCATGCCTCTCCCCATCATACAGCCCCATGCCTCTCCCCATCATACAGTCCCATGCCTCCCCATCATACAGCCCCATGCCTCTCCCCATCATACATCCCCGTGCCTCCCCATCATACAGCCCCATGCCTCTCCCCATCATACAGCCCCATGCCTCTCCCCAACATACAGCCCCATGCCTCTCCCCATCATACAGCCCCATGCCTCTCCCCATCATACAGCCCCATGCCTCTCCCCATCATACAGCCCCATGCCTCTCCCCATCATACAGCCCCGTGACTCCCCATCATACAGTCACGTGACTCCCCATTTTACAGCCGTGACTCCCCATCATGCATCCCTCGTGACTCCCCATCATACAGCCCTGTACCTCCCCCCCATCATACATTCTCGTGACTCCCCAAACATCCTCGTGACTCCCCATTTTACAGCCCCGTGCCTCCCCATCATACAGCCCCGTGCCTCCCCCATCATACATTCCTCGTGACCCCTCATCATAAAGCCCTGTGCCTCCCCATCATACATCCCCGTGACTCCCCATTTTACAGCCCCGTGCCTCCCCATCATGCATCCCTCGTGACCCCCCATCATACAGCCCTGTGACTCCCCATTTTATAGCACAGTGACTCCCCATTATACAGCCCTGTGACTCCCCATCATACAGCCCTGTACCTCCCCCCATCATACATCTCCGTGCCTCCCCATCATACATCCCCGTACCTCCCACATCAGACTTTAGGAGGGAAGTCTGAAAGCACAGACTATCCTGGGAAAACCAGGGCATATGGGCACAACAACTGGTCCCTAATACACATTGTACAACATCTGGGCAATTGGTTCTGTGGGAAAGAAGAATTGCAGCAAGTCTCATATTTGCCACAAGACCTGAAGGACATATCTGCTTATACTATAGCAATACAGACCAATATGAGATATATATACACACACATACACAGTATATTGCACCAGCAGTGCACACCGCGGGCTGGAGTAGCTTTGCTCAGGTTCTGCTTACGTTTCCCAATCAAATATGTATTCTGTGCACATATCAGAAGCCATAATCTTATTGGGTAATGTCTAAATTAAACAACATGGCAGCTCCCGCCTATGGATATAAATATAAAATGCACAGAAGGAATGTTCTCAAAGCTACACCCCCTTACTTTAATGTCTATTTGAAGAGGGAAAAGGAAGATAAACACATCCTAGGGTATATTTGTTGCATGAACGTAAGTGATAATATTTGTACAAGGAAGCTTTTCCCCCTGAGGGACCCGACACACATGAACGTTTCAGGATGAAAGTGTTTTTGCCAAGGTGAAAAAAAAAAAAAAAAAAAAGATGATATTTGAAAGTATCCAAGAAAAGGAGGGGAAACAAAACAACAGCAGTCAGGGATAGGAGAGCGGATGGAAGAAGTGAGCTGCTCTTAGAGCCTTTTGTAACGGAGAAAATAAGAGCCAGGACTGAGGAGATGACCGAGGGGTGTTGGCGAATGCACACTGCATGGGGAACCCCCTAATTCACCCTGTGGCTCCCCCATATACATGCCCAGAGTGATGGAGGCTGATATTATTGGCTAGACTCTTGCATGGAACCATGATCTGCTGACCTGTAACACACCCATTGCTCAATATGTCTCTTTCCCAGAACTACAAATAGTTAAAGGGATACTGTTATGGGAAAAAAAAACTGAACTGAAATTCGTTTCTCAAAAGAACAAACAGATTTTTTTATATTAAAATTTGAAAATCTGACATGGGGCTAGACATGTCAGTTTCCCAGCTGCCCCCAGTCATGTGACTTGTGCTCTGATAAACTTCAGTCACTCTTTATCCTTCTCCACCCCCTCCCAGCAGCCTAACAACAGAACAATGGGAAGGTAACCAGATAGCAGCTCCCTAACACAAGATAACAGCTGCCTGGTAGATCTAAGAACAACACTCAATAGTAAAATCCAGGTCCCACTGAGACACATTCAGTTACATTGAGTTGGAGAAACAACAGCCTGCCAGAAAGCAGTTCCATCCTAAAGTGCTGGCTCTCACATGACCAGGCAAAATGACTTGAGATGCACCTACACACCAATATAACTAAAAAAAAAAACTACACTTGCTGGTTCAGGAATTACATTTTATATTGTAGAGTGAATATTTGCAAAAATTTGCAGCGTAAACGGTGTAAAAACTTTTGACAGAATCCCTTTAACTTACCTTCTGACCTGGGACCCTCAAAACTGGACATGAAGTCACTCCGGCACCAGATGAGCAGTTTAGAGAAAAAACAACTTGCCAAAACCCCAGGAGAGAGAGGGAGGGATCATTCCCGCACCTTAGCCGGGTACCTAGACGACTCACACAGTCAGGCAATTGTGAAACTTCTGCCCGAAAATTGAATGCTTTGTGTGTATTCTGCAGGTACCTGAACTGGTGCAGAACTCTATTATTGGCATCCCCACACTTCCCCTAGAGGTTAAAGCCTACAATTCCTTTCACTTAGCACTTTCCCAAATGCACACAGGTACAGTTCTGCAACACCTGACACAGACTGACCATGAATCTAAGTATATTTATTACACAAGTTTATTAAACACCAACATATAAAGCAGCACTGAACAGAGGCACTGGAGCGTAACATTGTATTCCTGGGCCTCCAGTTCTACACGTATTTGGGCTCCACCACAACCTTTTCTGTGGATTGTGCAGTGGGGGGCAGGGAGCGTGAGGGTGCGGTGGGGAGCAAGAGGATTTGTGGGACACTGCGAGTCCCCCTCTTCCCTGTAGCAAAAGGGTTGGCCCCCACCAATAAATCCCTTTTAATTGGAGGCCAAATCCTGACTCGTGTTGTGTTTTTCTTCTATAGTTTAGGTGCTCAGAAGTAGCGATGAACTAAATCCAGGATTCGGCCTTTTTCAGTAGGATTCAGATTCGGCCAAATCCTTCTACCTGGCGAACTGAATCCTAATTTGTATATGCAAATTAGTGCGGTGAGGGAAATCGTGTGACTTTTTGTCACAAAACAAGGAAGTAAAAAATGGTTTCCCTTCCCACCCCTAATTTGCATATGCAAATTAGGATTTGGTTAAATCTTTCGCAAAGGATTTGGCCTAATCCAAAATAGTGGATTCAGCGCATCCCTACTCAGGAGCCATTGGAATGCAAAACTTTGCAAATACATATTAAAGGGGAAGTATCGCAAAAATGAAAATTTTATTTAAGCTTCATCATACTGAAATAAGAAACTTTCTAAATACAATCAATTAATAATAATTAATAATACTAATCAAGTTAATCTTCACTATTCCTCTCTCAGCATCTGTTTCTCTTCATTCTCTCTTCATGCAGCAGTTGGGTGTCAGATAATCATTGACAGTTAGATCCAATATATCGTATAGGGGGGCTCCTTTTGCCTGAATGATGTATTTGATTGTACCGTATATACTCGAGTATAAGCCGACCCGAGTATAAGCCGAGGTACCTAATTTTACCTACGAAAACTGGGAAAACTTATTGACTCTAGTATAAGCCTAGACACAACTACAGCCCTGTCTCCCAGCAGCGCACATTCTGCCAAAGCGACCCCCACAGCTATCAACCGGACTTCTTTGCAAGGTTAATGGTGACAGAGAATTGCCAAACGGATTACTGTGTGCATTGTCCCACTGTCCCACTACCATGTGCAGAGGGTACTGTGTGATATTGCCATCACTGTTAATCCTTCATATAACCAACAGAGGGCGCTGTGTGATATTGCAGTCACTGTTATTCTTTCATATAACCAACAGAGGGCGCTGTGTGATATTGCAGTCACTGTTATTCTTTAATATAACCAACAGAGGGCGCACTGTTATTCTTTCATATAACCAACAGATGGCGCTGTGTGATATTGCAGTCACTGTTATTCTTTCATATAACCAACAGAGGGCATTGTGGGATATTGCAGTCTCTCCCCAAGTGAACTGTTGGTATAGGAATGATTAAAAGTGACTGCAATCTCAGCTACTTCCCGCTGACCCGAGTATAAGCCGAGGTAGACTTTTTCAGCACATTTTGGATGCTGAAAAACTAGGCTTATACTCAAAGTATATACGGTATTTAGAAATTCTTTCAATATGCTATAGCTTATATTAAATTTTCATTTTCACAATAGTTCCCCTTTAATGATGGAAGCCAAGAGGCAATTGAGAGGGAAAGGAGAGGTGTTTGTATTTAAGGCTGATGAATTCTCTGGAGATAAAGCAGCATTGCCAGAAGTGAAGACCAAGTTATGTGAATTAAATGGGCTGATAATAGACTCTCACATCACTCACCAACCACTTGCCCCAGTAGTATATGGAATTGCTGCTTCTCTGAGAACTGAAGGAAGCTCACTAAATGGAAAGGTGTCTTTTTATCAGCCTCAGCTGAAATATCATGAGGTAGAAGAGAATACCTGTGGGCCGCCTTTCTTAGTCTTCTCCCGTTTCCCAAAGATACAGGCCAGGTCTGTGTCACTGCGGCTTGAGAGGTCCTTCCCTGCAGGAACAAGGGAACGTTACACATCATACATCCGTGTGCACATATTGTATCTATAGTGAATAAAGTACCCCCTCTTGTAAATTACAAGGATATTAGAAGTTACCGAGGAGTTTCATGACCATATAAAAGTGCGAGGCCGAAGGCCGAATGTTTTTATACAGGTCATGGAACTCCGAGGTAACTTCTAATATCCTCATATTTTACAACTGGGGGTACTTTATTTATTATAATACACAAATTTTAGTGAGTCATGTGACACAAATGACATCAGAACTCACCGTTTATAAGGATATAATTTACAAGATATTCATGGCTTTTGTGTATTATATAGTGAATAAAGTACCCGTCTTGTAAAATATAAGGATATTAGAAGTCACAGAGGAGTTTCATGACCATATAAAAGTACGAGGCTGAAGGCCGAGTGTTTTTATACAGGTAGTGGAACTCCGAGGTAACTTCTTATATCCTCATATTTTGCAACTGGGGGTACTTTATTTATTATAATACAATACAAGTTTCAGTGAGTCATGTGACAGAAATGACATCAGAACTCACCGTTAATAACTGATGACATCAGAACTCACCGTTTATAAGGATATAATTTACAAGATATTCATGGCTTTTGTGTATTATATAGTGAATAAAGTACCCGTCTTGTAAAATATAAGGATATTAGAAGTCACAGAGGAGTTTCATGACCATATAAAAAAACACGAGGCCTAAGGCCGAGTGTTTTTATATGGGTCATGGAACTCCGAGGTGGAGGCAGGACTGTGACATTGGGGGCGGGGCTATGACGTGGCGATCAGCCAATTGCAGTATCAATTTCAGGAAATCCTACCTGGTTTTCCCAATATGGAAAACAGTTCAGCCAGTTTTGACTAGGGATGCACCAAATCCACTATTTTGGATTTGCCGAACCCGGAATCCTTCGCAAAAGATTCTGCCGAATACCGAACCTAATCCTCATTTGCATATGCAAATTAGGGGTGGGAAGGGGAAAACACTGTTTACTTCCCTGTTTTGTGCCAAAAGGTCACAATATAAAAATTAGGATTCGGATTTGGTTCAGCCTGAATACTAGCCGAATCCTGAACTGAATCCTGGACTCAGTGCATCCCTAATATTATATTCAGTATCTGATGAATTGTCTCAGACACACACAGCAGAATACATTCAATATTATGAGATTGCCCTTTAATGCACTGCTGCCTGGAGAGAGCTCAGACTGAGGAGGAACAAACAAGTAACTAATAATCATATACACAGGATTATCTCCTGGGAGATTATCATCATCAATTCACATTAGCCTCGTTTATGGGAATAGTTTCTTAAAATGATGTGCATATATAAGACATTGTATGGGATCCGTTATCTGGAAACCCGTTATCCAGAAAGTGCAAAATTTAAGAAAGGGCGTCTCCCATAGACTCCAATTTCCTTTTTTGGTGCAATAATTAAGCTTGTACTTGATCCCAACTAAGATATAATTAATCCTTATTGGAAGCAAATCCAGCCTATTGGGTTTATTTAATTGAATTTTTTTTAATGCTTTTTTAGTAGATTAGAATGGGGATCCAAATTATGATAAGACCCCTTTTCTGGAAACAGAAGGTCGCCAGCATTCTGGATAACAGGTGCCATAGGAAAAAAAAAATATATATATATATATATATATATATATATATATATATATATATATATATATATATATAATATATATATATACAGTATATATATATATATATATATAGTTCAACACCAGCAAGAGGACACGTGGGACATTCCTGATACATACCGATAGATATATAGATATATAGATATATATCTCTATATCTCTATATATATCTATATCTATATATCTATATCTATATATATCTATATCTCTATCTATCTATCTATATCTATATATGCATATACTAATCATAGTTCCCAAACCCTTGGGCATGGTCCCAACCTGGAGAGAGGATCTGTGCAGATCAGCAAAACTTTTAATAATAATAAAAAAAACGAAAAAAAAAAACTGATATAAATATTTATTCCCTGAATAATAAAAACATAGTGTGTACATATATAAGAGTTAAAGTCTGCCATCTATTGGCGGCAAGCAACAATAACTCCCCATAAATGAGAGTGAAATCTGCAGTAGCAGTGAGCAGGCCAGCACTTGTACAGGCTCAGAAGGAATCCAGGGGTTGCTGGGATATGTAGTTCTGCAAGAGAAAATAATTTTTACATATACTGATGCCAAGTCCTTACAGAAGCAATGCAATGTTTTAGGGATTTGTGCTATAGCAGCTCATAGGCCATTCAGTATAATCCAAGGGTGAAAAGGGCAGAGTTATTGTATGAGGCATCTGAGCCAGAATAGCTGTCCTGTGATGCATCTGTAACAACCCAGCTCCCAACATAACTGCCCAACTACTGATTTGTTACACCAGTCATTACCCATTACTCATAGATCACATACATATATAGACTGAAAGATATAAATACAGACAGATACATGACAGGCAGATATATTATAGATTGATAGATGACAGATAGATACAGGAAAGATGCATGAGAGAGAGAGAGAGAGAGAGAGAGAGAGAGAGAGAGAGAGAGAGAGATGATAGATGATAGATAGATAGCGCAAGAGAGATAGATGGATATGATAAATAGATGACAGATAGATAGATAGATAGATATGAAGTCTATAGACAGATGATAGGTAGATAGAAGATGACTAGATGATAGATAGATAGATAGATAGATAGATAGATAGCGCAAGCGAGATAGATGGATATGATAAATAGATGATAGATAGATATGAAGTCTATAGACAGATGATAGGTAGATAGAAGATGACTAGATGATAGATAGATAGATAGATAGATAGATAGATAGATAGATAGGAGGATAGGATGGATAGATGAAAGATAGATAACACGTAGAGTCCTGCGAGGAACCAATTTCTAAGACCTGGACCCGAACCACAACCCACATATTTACCCAATTTAATCCACTACCCGACCCAGATCCACAACTGCCTTATCCGCAACCTGACCAGTAACCTGCCAATCCCCATCAAACAGGAAGTAATGTTGCTGTAAACCGGAAGTGCCATCATCAAAAGTGGGCGGGGACAGAGTAAACTATCCCTCCCCCAGAGTAAAATATAGACAATATTACTAGGAATGCACCGAATCCACTATTTTTGATTCGGCTGAACCACGAATCCTTCGTGAAAGATATGGCCGAATTCGAATTTGCATATGCAAATTAGGGGTGGAAAGGGGAAAACATTTTTTACTTCCTTGTTTTGAGACAAAAAGTCACACGATTTCCCTCCCCGCCCTTTATTTGCATATACAAATTAAGATTGAGTTCGGCCAGGCAGAAGAATGCGGCAGAATCCGAATCCTGCTGAAAAAGGCCGAATCCCAAACCGAATCCTAAGTTCAGTGCATGAAATGAGACACGCAACCCAACCCACATCTGTATGAGCACCTGAAAATCCTACCCTCATTCCGCAGGGTACCCGCTTTTTTTGCGTGTAATTCGCAGGTACCCGACTCGCTGTAGGATTCTGGATGACAGATAGATACATGATAGATGGATTGATGACAGATTGATACAATATAGAGTGATGACAGATACGACAGACGTATAAAATATTATTAAAATATATTTCTATCCATTCATGTAAATCCAAACCTAAATTAAAGGAACAGTACCACAAAAAAATTAAAGTGTTCTAAAGTAATTAACATATAATGTGTGTTTGCTTCAGAAAGACTACTATGGTTTATATAAAGAAGCTGCTGTGTAGCCACGGGGGCAGCCATTCAAGCACAGGATACACAGTAGATAACAGATAAGTACTACTATAGTTTATATAAACAAGCTGCTGTGTAGCCACGGGGGCAGCCATTCAAGCACAGGATACACAATAGATAACAGATAAGTACTACTATAGTTTATATAAACAAGCTGCTGTGTAGCCATGGGGGCAGCCATTCAAGCACAGGATACACAGTAGATAACAGATAAGTACCGTATATACTCGTGTATAAGCCGACCCGTGTATAAGCCGAGGTACCTAATTTTACCTACAAAACTGGGAAAACTTATTGACTCGCGTATAAGCCTAGGGTGAGAAATGCAGCAGCTACTGGTAAGTTTCAATAATCATGTCACGCCTCCACACTTTTGTTCATACATAAACCATATTAAGATACTTGCAATTGGTCTTCATTTTCAAATTTTTAGCATCTTATTCAGCTGTCCAGTTTTGAATTTCAGCACTGATCTGGTTGCTAGGGTCTAAATTACCCTGGCAAACAGGAGTTGGTTTGAGTCAGAAGAAGGCAAATAATTTGAAAATTATATAAAATTAAAAATGAAATGAAGACCAAGTGAAAAGTTGCTAGTAATTGGTTATCTAATAAGATAATAGAAGTTAACTACTACTCCTTAAGAGGTTAAAAAAAACTTGCAACACTGTTGAAATATATGTTGGACAACTTTTTGTCTGCTTATCCCAAGCCAGTAACAGTGACATAAAGAACATTTACACAAATTTTGAAATAACTTTTTTATTCTTATTTTATATATAAAAACTTCTCTTTTGCAAAAATGAAGTGTAAGAATAGAGTCATTACACTCCCGCACCTTATAGAAGTGCGCATGCAGGAACGTGTTAAGTGTGTAGATCTTACGTGCAGGCCAATCGCAACATGAACAGGGTCCTCGGCAGTCTGGCTCCAACCTCCATTACGAGTCCTCCTGGTACTGGCAGGCAGTGGAACACACAGAGACGGATGCGACGTGCAGCTGGCGGCAGTGGGCCCACTACCAATCACTTAATGGTGCGCTTCCAGGGTCGGACTGTAGGGCCCAGCGTCTCCCTGCTGCGGAGTCGCACCCCGCCTCCGCCGGTGCACAAGTGCGGGCTCGCATCTTGTATTTGTCGCGACTTGCGGCAAGAGGATCAGCGCAGGCAACAGGACTGGGCCAGCGCACCGCGGGCACACACACTCCCTAGCATGGGAGTCAGGGGCGGCAGCCAGGCAGCAGTCAGCAAGAGAGGGAAGGCGCGGGCGCAGCCATCAGCATGGAAGAGGCACGCGCATCAGTCAAATAGGTAATTTTTTTTAACTGACCCGCGTATAAGCCGAGGCAGCATTTTTCAGCTTATTTTGGGAGCTGAAAAACTCGGCTTATACGCGAGTATATACGGTACTACTATAGTTTATATAAACAAGCTGCTGTGTAGTCATGGGGGCAGCCATTCAAGCACAGGATACACAGCAGATAACAGATAAGTACTACTATAGTTTATATAAACAAGCTGCTGTGTAGCCATGGGGGCAGCCATTCAAGCACAGGATACACAGCAGATAACAGATAAGTACTACTATAGTTTATATAAACAAGCTGCTGTGTAGCCATGGGGGCAGCCATTCAAGCACAGGATACACAATAGATAACAGATAAGTACTACTATAGTTTATATAAACAAGCTGCTGTGTAGCCATGGGAGCAGCCATTCAAGCACAGGATACACAGCAGATAACAGATAAGTACTACTATATTTTATATAAACAAGCTGCTGTGTAGCCATGGGGGCAGCCATTCAAGCACAGGATACACAGCAGATAACAGATAAGTACTACTATAGTTTATATAAACAAGCTGCTGTGTAGCCATGGGGGCAGCCATTCAAGCACAGGATACACAGTAGATAACAGATAAGTACTACAGGTACTATAGTTTATATAAACAAGTTGCTTTGTAGTCATGGAGGCAAAAAAAAACACATTACCTTAAATATTCATGTCATTTAATGGGTGAAACATATTTAAAGGGAACGTGCATTGGTTTTCCCCACTATCAAACAATGAAATGAATGGAAGCGCCTCTGGGTGGTCCCGTGGGGTCCTCTATACATGAACAGATTGGCTATACAATTAATCACCAATATGGAAAATGCAGCAATAAGAAAGTTGTGAGATGGTAATTAACGGGTTGTTCATCATTAAATTACCTTTTAGTATGATGTAGAGAGGGATATTCTGAGACAATTTGCAACTGGTTTTCATTTTTTATTATTTGTGGTTTTTGAGTTATTTAGCTTTTTATTCAGCAGTTCTCCAGTTTGTAATTCCAGCAGTCTGGTGGCTAGGATCCAAATTCCCCTAGCAACCATGCATTGATTTGAATAAGAGACTGGAATATGAATAGGAGAGGCCTGAATAAAAAGTAGCAATAAAAATACATTTGTACATTTTTAGATGGGGTCAGTGACCCCCCCCCCCATTTGAAAGCTGGAAAGAGTCAGAAGAAAAAGGCAAATAATTCAAAAACTAAAATAAATAAATTACGAAGACCAATTGAAAAGTTGCTTAACATAGGCCATTCTAGAACATACTAAAAGTTATGAAAATGTTACATGTCAGGAGCGAATGAGAGAGGGGGGAGTTGCTGCAACATGACAAAGCCATGGATTAAGCTGCGGGTTGTTGTAATGAAATAATTACACAAATACCTGTGCACAACTACGTCACACACCTGAGGATTTCCTTGTATGACTGAGATAAACTGTCGGGCCACAGACACAGCAAGTCCCCGACACGTGGGAAATGATACACATAATACACAGCCTCTCAGCCTTCACATGCAACATTGCAGTTCAGCAAGTACTTATTGAGAAACATCATTATATGGGTATTAGCCTTAAAGGAGAACTAAACCCACTTGCTTATAAAATCTACCCTCCATAGTAGGGATGCACAGAGTACAGGATTTGGTTTCGGGATTCTGCCTAATCCTTGAACGAGTCCGAATCCTAATTTGCATATGAAAATTAGGGGCAGGGAGGGAAATCGCGCGACTTTTTGTCACAAAACAAGGGAGTAAAACATTTTTTCCCACTTTTCAGCCCTAATTTGCATATGCTGTATTTGTATAGAATTCGGATTCAATTCAGACGAAACTTTCGCGAAGGATTCAGGGGTTTGGCCAAATCCAAAATAGCGGATTTGGTGCTACCGTACTCCATAGTAACCCCCCTGCCCACCCCCCACGCAGGTGTTAACATCAGTAAATGCCCATAAGCCTGTAGTTACCCCTCGTTGCAGTCAGCGCCGGAGTTCACGTGCATCATCTTCCGGCAATTTGGTAATTTGTCACTTTTGCCGCATGCGCGGTTATCACAATGCGGAAGACTACTCCAACTGCGCAAGCACCAATACAGCGTTTGCTTAACGAAGATTACAGAAGCGCTGAAGATGGCTCCCGTGAGCTCCGCTGCAATGACTCTGCAACGAGGGGTAATTAATGCCTATGGGGCATTTACCAAAGTAAACAGCTGTGCGGGGGGAGCAGGGACTATGAAGGGTAAGGGTTATTATAAGGAAGGGGATTTAGTTCTCCTTTAATAATAATAATAATAATGTTTGTGATTGAAATAAACACAGAATTGTAACCCAATGGCTGCACAGATCCTATCTGATCCCCATTGTAAGCAGCAGTCCTGTCCTGCTTTATGGCAGCTGAGATTCTAGCTATCTGTATAACAGAACATTCTGTCCCAGTGGCTGCACAGATCCTATCTGATCCCCATTGTAAGCAGCAGTCCTGTCCTGCTTTATGGCAGCTGAGATTCTAGCTATCTGTATAACAGAGCATTCTGTCCCAGTGGCTGCACAGATCCTATCTGATCCCCATTGTAAGCAGCAGTCCTGCCCTGCTTTATGGCTGAGATTCTAGCTATCTGTATAACAGAATATTCTGTCCCAGTGGCTGCACAGATCCTATCTGATCCCCATTTTAAGCAGCAGTCCTGTCCTACTTTATGGCAGCTGAGATTCTAGCTATCTGTATAACAGAGCATTCTGTCCCAGTGGCTGCACAGATCCTATCTGATCCCATTGTAAGCAGCAGTCCTGTCCTGCTTTATGGCAGCTGAGATTCTAGCTATCTGTATAACAGAACATTCTGTCCCAGTGGCTGCACAGATCCTATCTGATCCCCATTGTAAGCAGCAGTCCTGTCCTGCTTTATGGCAGCTGAGATTCTAGCTATCTGTATAACAGAACATTCTGTCCCAGTGGCTGCACAGATCCTATCTGATCCCCATTGTAAGCAGCAGTCCTGTCCTGCTTTATGGCTGAGATTCTAGCTATCTGTATAACAGAACATTCTGTCCCAGTGGCTGCACAGATCCTATCTGATCCCCATTGTAAGCAACAGTCCTGTCCTGCTTTATGGCAGCTGAGATTCTAGATATCTGTATAACAGAACATTCTGTCCCAGTGGCTGCACAGTTCCTATCTGATCCCCATTGTAAGCAGCAGTCCTGCCCTGCTTTATGGCAGCTGAGATTCTAGCTATCTGTATAACAGAACATTCTGTCCCAGTGGCTGCACAGATCCTATCTGATCCCCATTGTAAGCAGCAGTCCTGCCCTGCTTTATGGCAGCTGAGATTCTAGCTATCTGTATAACAGAACATTCTGTCCCAGTGGCTGCACAGATCCTATCTGATCCCCATTGTAAGCAGCAGTCCTGCCCTGCTTTATGGCAGCTGAGATTCTAGCTATCTGTATAACAGAACATTCTGTCCCAGTGGCTGCACAGATCCTATCTGATCCCCATTGTAAGCAGCAGTCCTGTCCTGCTTTATGGCAGTCAGAAAAATGTAGCAATGCAAAAGAAACTACAGAAATTATGAAAACCGCATATGGATTTTGTATCATAAAACTAACAAAACAAAAACACCTGTTTGTGCCTAATTGCTTACACTGACAATAAATGCAGGAGACAGAGTTTCATTTCACACTCGTCTGCTCTGATGACATCAGTTTGAACCCAGTGATACTTCAGTCTGTATTGAGATTTAGAGGCCTGAAGTGAAGAGGTTCCTGTACATCAGGTTGGTAATCCCGGATTATAGCGACACGTATTCTCATGAAACAGACTACACCCCAAATCAGAGAGGCACCACAGCTTTAAGGGCAGGACAGGGCAGAGTAAAGTTGGATAATGACAGACACCCTAGAAGTTTTGAGAATTTCGGAGGAAAGTCAAGGCTTGCTTAAATTAAAATCAGTCCTGCAGATACCAATGCAGAGATGCAGGTTCTTTCCCTTACTGGAGGTAAAATTAGATCAAACTGCAAAACACAAAATAATTACACAATTATAATTAAACATAAAAATGGTGACATTCTCTGCCGCTCCTTTGTTTATGTTGAAATATAAAAGCTGCAATGCAAATACCATATTTATCTTTCACTCATCATTTAATCAATTTTTTATTATTTTTTTTCATTTACTCAATTTTTTATTATTTGTGTTTTTTTAGCTATTTAACATTTTATTCAGCAGCTCTCCAGTTTGTAATTTCAGTAATCTGGTTGCTAGGGTCCTAATTATCCTAGCGACCATGCACTGATATGAATAAGAGACTGGAATGTGAATAGGAGAGGCCTGAATAGAAAGATGAGTAATAAAAAGTAGCAATAACAATACATGTGTAGCCTTACAGAGCATTCGTTTTGATATGGGGTCAGTGACCCCCCCCATTTGAAAGCTCAAGATGGAAGAAGGCAAATAATTCAGAAACTATAAAAAAGAAAAAATGAAGAATAATTCAAAAATTGCTTAGAATTAACCTTTCTATAACTTACTAAAAGTTATCTTAAAGGAATTGTTCAGTGTAAAAATAAACACTAGGTAAATAGACAGACTGTGCAAAATAAAAAATGTATCTAATATAGTTAGTTAGCCAAAAATGTAATGTATAAAGGCTGGAGTGAGTGGATGTGTAACATAATAGCCAGAACACTACTTCCTGCTTTTCAGCTCTCTTGGTTTCCACTGATTGGTTACCAGGCAGTAACCAATCAGAGACTTGAGGGGAGGTCACATGGGACATAACTGTTGCTTTTGAATCTGAGCTGAATGCTGAGGATCAATTGCAAACTCACTGAACAGTTGTGTCCCATGTGGCCTCCCTTATAGTCACTGACTAACTCAGAGTTAGAGAGCTGAAAAGCAGGGAGTAGTGTTCTGGCTTTTATGTTACACATCCAGTCACTCCAGCCTTTATACATTACATTTTTGGCTAACTAACTATATTAGATACATTTTTTATTTTGCACAATCTGTCTATTTACCCAGTTTTTATTTGTACACTGTTATTTAAAAGGTGAACCACCCTTTGAGGCCTCGTCAGACTGTAGTGCTGCAAGTATGTGCCTTTATTTATTCCCCCTGCCTAGAGACTCCTGGGAGCCCAGTCTATGGCCCGGGGGGTGTTTGGGAGGCAGAGTCAATGAAGCAAGTGATGTTTGTTGCATATTAGGGACATTTAAGAATAATATAAGAACAAAACAAGATCCCTTGTGCCCCCGGCCTCCTGTAGACTTGATGAGGCTTAGGCTTAAATACGTATGTACTAAGCACCTCCACCCACAGCAGCCTGGGGCTTCACAGAAGCTTCCGACACTCTTTAACCTTCCCTCATTCCTCAACTATGAACTTCCGACCTTCACCAAACAAGATGATTATTATTAAAGGCACAGGTATAAGGAGGACAGACCGGTTTGGTTGCTTCATAGCTGCACCTGTCAGAGCGGAGGATCAGCCAATAAGCATTGAGCATCTCACCCCACCCAACCCATCACTTGTCACCCACTCACCAATAACCTCCATTTTCCAACCACAGACTGTACAGCAGCTCCAATAGCCACTGGCCACCAGCAATGATCAGCAGATACAGGCAGAGCAGTACCAGGGCGAGATTTCACAGTCAGGAACTTTAATGCATTATTTTACACATCAAAGGAAATATTCATTTATGCCTTCAATGCGGTTTAATAAACGTTGATATAAATCAAATATATTGAGCTATAAAATAAAAGACAAGGATTCACTAGTAAATGAGGTTTACTGGCAGACTTACCATCTACACCCCTTCCTTTTATCCACTCCATGTCTGATGTGTTACTGCCCCTCCTAATATTTGCATATCAAGTTACACCCCTTTCAGCTCATGATAAACCCCCCCCCCCCCCATGTCCCTTCATTCTTCCCTGTTATTACCTGGCCAGTAGTATAACTAGATATTACTGGGCCCCACAGAAAATTCCTTTTAGGGTCCCAAAATATTGATAAATTGGCCTGTTCTACTAAGATATAAATTAAGGGGGAACGAACGCAGAAATGAAAATGTAATACAGTAAAACATTCACAGGACGGGTCGCAGATCTTTTCAATAGCGAGTTTTACTCCCTTTTTTCTGATCAGCAGGTCGCAGATTGGAGAAACTTGCGGGTCTGGTCGAGTAGCGAGTCCAAGCGGGTAAGTATACGGGTTGCGTTTAACAAATTGTTTACGCGCAGGACTCTAGCTCACTCTATATTAATATCACTAGACATCATGTCTCTCTACATGCAGAATTTATGCAAAAGGCAGTTATTTTGTTAGATTTTGTTTGTACTGGAATAAGTTATTTGAGTGAGCTCTAATACATCTGCTTGGAAAGGAGCCCCCCCTATAAGATATATTGGATCTAACTGTCAATGAATATCTGACGATTGCATTTAGAAAGTTTCTTATTTCAGTATGAGGAAGCTTACATTACATTTTCACGATAGTTCCCCGTTTATTAATAAGGGCTCCAGTGGGTCCTCTACACCCTCCCCTGTAACCACAGAGTCTGCTTCCTCTGTAGTTACACCCCTGCACCTGGCCCACCTTCTCCTTATATATCATCCCCTTCTCAATCATTAAACCAGCACCTTCCCCAAATTATACCCTCAACGGCATTGCAAGGCACAGGACCCAAGTTGGGGAAGTTTGGGAATGTTTATAATGAGTCTAAAAACAATCCAAGGTCAGTATTGGCATCTCATAAAGAAACTTTTTCCATGATGTCTACAAGGGGCACATGGCCACCACACGGCAATTTAAAGGGGAACTATTGCGAAAATAAAAATGTAACATACTGAAATAAAAAACTTTCTAAATACAATCAATTAAAAATGCTGTACTGTTTCTGAAATAATCAAGTTTATCATCACTATTCCTCTCTCAGTATCTGTTTCTCTTCATTCTGTCTTCATTCAGGAGTTGGGCGTCAGATGAATGATCCAATATATCTTATAGGGGGGCTCCTTTTGCCTAGAAGATGTATTAGAGCTCACTCTATTAAATCACCAGACATCATGTCTCTCTACATGCAGAATTTGTGCAAAAGGCAGTTATTTTGCTAGATTTTGTTTGTACTGGAATCAGTTATTTGAGTGAGCTCTAATACATCTGCTAGGAAAGGAAGCCCCCCTATACAATATATTGGATCATTCATCCGACACCCAAATGCTGCATGAAGACAGAATGAAGAGAAACAGATGCTGAAAGAGGAATAGTGAAGATGAACGATTATTTCAGAAACAATGAGGAAAATTTAATTGATTATCAGATATTTCAGTATGAGGAAGCTTATATTAAATTTTCATTTTTGCCATAGTTCCCCTTTAAATATCAGCATAACAGGAAGTCATTATCCATAAGGCCATTACTCTATTCCCTCTCCAATAGTCATAATGGGTAATTCCATAGATGCATTCATGGTTCCAAGAATATTGATCCAAATGTTCTTATTTGTGAAGGGAGAACGAGAACTGATGTGTTGAGGTGGGAAAGGAATTTCTTTTAACCAGTCAGGGTCGAGATATTCAACCAAGAGCGACTGAAGGTGCAATTATTTTATGACGAGTGCAGGGCAGTAAAGGGCAAGTTAGCAGCAATAATGACATGGGTGTAACGGCATCGCTGCTTCTGTGCTAAGAGAAACACCTCAGGCTAAACATACGTGAAAAGTACAGTGAATAATCTACCCCTAAATAACTATACCCCTGCCATGTTCTTAAAGGCGAACTAAAGCCTAACTAAAGTAGCTAGAAATGTTGTACATGATGTTTTGTGCTTCTGTACCAGCCCAAGGCAACCACAGCCCTTTAGCAGTAAAGATCTGTGTCTCCAAAGATGCCCCAGTAGCTCCCCATCTTCTTTTCTGCTGATTCACTGCACATGCTCTGTGCTGCTGTCACTTACTGAGCTTAGGGAGCCACTCACAATATACAGTACACATAGAATAGAAATGTCACAATATAAGGCTGATTAGTAATTAATACACATAATTACTACATGGCAGCACAGAAACCAGTGCAATTAGCATCAGAATTGAATAATCAGCAAACCTGTAGCATCAGCTTATATTACAGCCAGGGAAGCTCATTTTCTGCTGGATAATTAGTGACGAGCCCTAAGCTTAGCTTCTCAATAGCCAATCAGAGCCCACTGAGCATGTTTTAGGGTTCATTTTTAGGGTTTACGTCTTCTTTAAGATAATCAAGGATTGCCAGTCTGTGGGACTCATGCCTTTAGCTCTTATTTACACACACTGATTATGCACAAATCCCAGCGCATTCTGTATTTATCCCCATTCCAGTTACAGCCCGGAGCTGTTCTCCATCAGGTATTATTATTATTATTATTATTATTATTATTATTATTATTATTATTATTATGTATTTATATAGAGCCAATATATTGCATAGCACTGTAAAGTAAATGTGATTATACAACTAAATCACATGAATTACATACATAGAACATATGGAGTTACATACATCACAATCAATACCGGTACAAAAGGTGAGGAAGGCCCTATGCATAGGCATACAGTCTAAAGGGAAGGGAGTAATACTTAAAGTGTGGGAGTGGGCAAGATTGAATTAAGTGGGTGCGAAATGTGGTATTGTATGTGGTGTTGCGTTTGGCAGTTAAGCAGAGTGAGGGTAGGCTTCTCGAAAGAAGAACGTTTTAAGAGATTTGTTGAAAGCAGAAAGGTTGGGAGAAAGTCGGACAGACCCTGGGAGAGAGTTCCAGAGGAGGGGTGCAGCCCTTGCAAAGTCTTGAATGCGAGCATGTGAGGAGGTAATTGAGAGAAGAGTTGAGTAGCAGGTCAGTAGAGGAGAGTAGTAAGCAGTTGGGTGAGTATATAGAGATGAGTTCAGAGATGTAGGGTGGGGCAGAGTTATGAAGTGCTTTGAATGTCAGGGTCATTAATTTGAATTTGATTCTGAAAGGTAACGGAAGCCAGTGCAGGGATTGACAGAATGGCGAGGCAGAGGAGGAGCGGTTGCTGAGGTGTATGAGCCTCGCAGCAGTGTTCATTATGGACTGGAGAGGTGACAGTCTCTGGAGGGGGAGGCCAATTAAAAGAGAGTTACAGTAGTCTAGACGCGATATGACGAGAGAGAGTGAATAAGAATTTTGGCAGCATCTTGGGTGATAAATGATGGTATTTTGGATATGTTCCATAGGTGGAAGTGACATGATTTAATAAGTGACTGGATATGAGGAGTGAATGACAGGGCAGAATCTAGAATAACCCCAAGGCACCGGGTCTGGGGAGAGGGGGTGATAGTGGAACAGGGCTGGACTGAGAGTCAAAACAGGCCCTGGCATTTCAGGTACACAGAGGCCCAACCAGCCCACACAGAGGCCCAAACAGACCCCACCAGCCCACTAAATACTGATTTTCTATGGCACCTTATAGCAGCCCCTCGGGCATTTGCCAGAACCCACAGATTGCCAGTCCGGGCCTGTAGTGGAATTGTTAACTATGATGGATACTTCGGGGATGCTACTGGTGTTAGTTGGAGGAAAGAGAACCATTTCAGTTTTAGAGAGGTTTAATTTAAGGGAGCGTTGCGACATCCAGGTAGAGATAGCAGACAGGCAGGAGGAGACGCGAGTTAGGAGTTCTGGGTTGAGATCAGGAGATGAGAGATAGATCTGAGTATCGTCAGCATAGAGGTGGTAGTGGAAACCATACGAGTGTATTAATTTGCTGAGGAAGTATAGAGGGAGAATAGTAATGGTCCCAGGACAGAGCCTTGAGGAACCCCAACAGAAAGAGGTAGGGGAGAAGATGATACTCCATTGTAGGAGACACTGAAGGAACAATTGGTGATGTAAGAAGAGAACCAGGACAGGGCTGTGTCACGAAGGCCAAGCGAATGGAGGGACTGGAGGAGGAGAGGGTGATCTACAGTGTCAAATGCAGCCGAGAGATCAAGCAGTATTAGTAGTGAGAAATGATTGTTGGCTTTAGCGGTTAAAAGGTCATTAGTCGAGTCAGGGCAGTTTCCGTGGAGTGTTGTGGCTTAAAACCAGATTGTAGGGGGTCCAGCAGGTTATTGTCAGAGAGGAATGAGGTTAGTCGGTCGTAGACTAGGCGCTCAAGTAGTTTAGAGATGAAAGGTAGCAGAGAGATAGGTCGGAGGTTGTCAAGATTGGAGGGATCAAGAGAGGGTTTTTTCAGAACGGGGGTGATAAGAGCATGTTTTAGTTGAGAAGGAAACAGTCCATTTGAGAGTGAAAGATTAAATAGGTGAGTTAAGGCTTTGATTAGACAAGGATTGGTATTGCGGAGAAGTTTTGAGGGAATTGGATCAAGCGGGCAGGTGGTAAGGTGAGAAGAGGCCAGAAGCTTTGAGACTTCCTCATCAGTGACAGGGGTGAAGGAGCACAGGAGAGACTGGGGAGTGTGGAGGGAGGGTGGTGGAGGTCTAGGGGGGTTGAGTAGTGGAATGTCCCTTCTGATAGTGTCAATTTTGTTTTTGAAGTGCTCAGCAATATCTTGAGCAGAGACAGATGTGCATGGAGGGGGTGGAGAAGGGGAAAGGAGAGGGTTAAAGGTGGAGAAAAGTTCTGCTGTTTTTTTAGAAAGGGAGTTAATGAGTGAAGTAAAGTATGTTTGTTTGGCTTGGAAGAGGCTGGTGTTATAGGAGCGCAGGGCAGATTTGTAGCTTCAAAAGTCTGATTCTGAACGGGGTTTGCGCCAGCGACGCTAAAGTGCACGTGAGTGTCTTTGGAGCACTTTTGTATGAGCAGTATGTCAAGGTTGAAGTGGTTTGGGTCTAGAATGTTTAGTTTTTATAGGAGCAAGCTCATTTAGGGCAGTGGTGAGAGTACTATAGTAGACAGAGGTAGCCACATTAGGACATGAGATGGCTGAGATATTAGAGTGAAGAGAGTCAAAGGAAGAAGAGAGATGTGACACGTCTACAGCTTGCAAGTCACGGTAAGTACGTGTTTGGGGAATAGCAGGGGGTGAGGAGGGAGTTAGTGAGAGTTGAAATGTGAGCATATTGTGATCAGAGAGGAGAAATGGGGAGTTAGTAAAATTGGTGGTTGAACAGAGTCTGGTAAATATGAGATCCAGAGCATTACCATTGGAGTGAGAGGGGGAGTCTGAGCACAAAGATAAGCCTAGGGAGGAGGTTAGTGAAAGAAGTTTAGAGACAGAAGAGTTGCTACTGTTGTTAACGGGTATATTAAAATCACCTAATATGATGGATGGGATGTTAGATGAAAGAAAGTAAGGAAGCCAGGCAGCAAAGTTGTCCAGAAATTGTGCAGTTGGACCTGGTGGTCAATATATAACAGCAATGCAGAGTGAAACAAGAGAAAAGAGCCTAAAGCTGGCCATAGACGCAAAGATCTGATTGTACGAATCGAGGATTCGTACGATATTCGGACCGTGTGTGGAGAGTCCCGACATTTTTCGTCCGGCGGAGATCGGTCGTTTGGTCGATCGGACAGGTTAGAAAATTTCTGTCGGCTGCCGATAATATCTCTGCGTGTATTGCTGATCGTACGATTTTCAGTGGGAGACTGTCACCAGCTTTGGTTGGACATAGATATCGTACGATTGCTGTCAGGGGCAGAACATTGCTGATCTGTTCTTTTACTAATCTGACTGGTAAGACTTTGATCTGAATGGTTAGTGGCGGGTCGGGAGATGGGAAAGTCCGATTGTACGATGATTCGTACGATCGGATCTTTGCATCTATGGCCAGCTTTATGCAGTGATTCTCAAATGAGGAGAATGATAGAGAGGGAACAGGTGGAAGAACTTTAAAAGTACTGCGGGGAGAGAGAAGCAAACCTACCCTACCTCCAGGTGTGTTACCAGGTCTGGGAGTATGAGTAAGGTGTAGCCCCCATAGGACAGGGCAGCAGGTGAGGCAGTGTCAGTCGGAAAGAGACAGGTTTCAGTAAGTGCGAGTAGGTTAAAGGAATTTGCAATGAAATGGTCGTGTATAGCAGTAAGTTTGTTGCAGACAGATCTGGCATTCCAGAGAGCACAGGAAAGATTAACTGGGTTTTTGGGTATAGGAGTAAGAGTTCTGTACTGTTTGAATTTGCACCGGAGAGAAGGCGCTTGTGGCCGTGATATAACTGGGATGGGGTAAGGGCCAGGGTTTGGGGAAATGTCCCCAGCTGCCAGTAATAGAAAGGAAAGATAGACTAAGTGAGAGCGGGATTTGTAAGTTCTTAGTTTGTATGAAAAAGAGGAGTTTTGTGGAATAGCTGAACAGAGTACTTTATAAACTTCATGTGTGGAGAGGGAAGGAGAGGAGAGAAAAGAGGCTGAGATTCGTATAGAACTGGGATTTGATGGGGGAGGTAGTGAAAAATGTTTTATGAAGCATGAGAGTGAAAGGAGGAGAAATGCAGGATAAAGCATGTTTGGAGTAAGAAGTATCAGAAGAACATCATTGTTTCTGAACTACAACTCCCAGTAAGCACCACCAGCAAAGCAGGATGATCTCACCTTTGGCAAACTTCATGTAATGCACACGCTTCTTAGAGGATTTCGACTTCTCTTCCAGGCTAAATGATTTCTTCTCTTCGTCGGCCGGAGACTCCTCTAATGAAGAATTAAGACATGTTAGAAACATTCTATCAGATCAGAAACCTTTAACTATACAAGGGTATCGCCAAGCCAATTTGGCTGTTTAAAAGGACTGACAAATGCTCACTATATAGACTATACGGACTGTGACTATTTAAAGGGTTTGTTCACCTTTAATGGAGAACTAAACCCTAAAAATGAATATGACTAAAAATTTTATATTTTATATAGTGAACTTATTGCACAAGGCTAAAGTGTCAGCTTGTCAATAGCAGCAATGATCCAGGACTTCAAACTTGTCACAGGGGGTCACCATCTTGGAAAGTGTCTGTGACACTCACATGCTCAGTGGGCTCTGATTGGCTGTTGAGAAGCTAAGCTTAGGGCTCGTCACTAATTATCCAGCAGAAAATGAGCTTCCCTGGCTGTAATATAAGCTGATGCTACACATCCTTTGTGTGCCACACTTCCCACGACCAAACAAACCCACTGCATTAAATTACATCAATGCCGGACCGTGTCCTTAAAAACATACAAATAAAATTGCCAAGGTGGACAAGTGGCAAATGGATGTGTTTGGTTTTTAACTAATAACTTATTAAAAGCTATGTTTTAAGTTATGGTGGAGGGGTTAAGTGTTAACCCATCACCTGTACCCTTGATAGCGGTCTGAACTGGGTTGCTGGGAGTTGTAGGGCGAGTGTTCAGGCTATCTGGACGCTTGACTCTCACAATTTTAGCAATCTGGTTGCTAGGGTCCAAATTCCCCTAGCAACCATGCATTGATTTGAATAAGAGACTGGAATATGAATAGGAGAGGCCTGAATAGAAAGATGAGTAATAAAAAGTAACAATAACAATACATTCGTAGCCTTACAGAGCATATGTTTTTTAGATGGGGTCACTGACCCCCATTTTTGAAAGCTGGAAAGAGTCAGAAGAAGGAAAAAGTATAACATATAAATAATGAAGACCAATTGCAAAGGTGCTTTGATTCAGACATTCTATAACATACAAATAGTTACCTCAAAGGTGAAAAACCTCTTTAAGGAATACTTGCAGAACAATTCGAAATGTGAATTATCCAAACTCGATTCAAGTTTTAATTCCAATTGCAAGATTTATCATACTGTGGCCCTTTAAGAATTCAAACTTGACTATTCGCCACCTTAAACCTGCCAAATTGTTGTATAAGTCACCGGGAGAGGTCCGGGGATCATTTTGGTGATGTTTGCAGCCTTCGTGACATTCCAGTTTTTTGGGTTTTTTTTAAATTTGATTTGAGTTTTCCTAATTCTAATCAAATTCATCCGAGCTGAGAAAATTTGATTTTATTAATACATTTAGATTGGTCGAATTACGAGTTTATGGGAGTTTTAAAAAAAATTCACATGAATTGGACCCTTTATAATTGTGTCTCCAACATTCAATCTTTTACCTAATTTCTAATTTAATTATGGCTTTCGCGGACATCTTTGCAGTGCTCACGTTGTGCATGGAAGCCGCAGGGGGCTGATTAGCATTATCAGACAGACAGGAGACTGCAGTGAGGAAGGTGCCAGGGTGCGGGGAGTTACATGTGAATCACCGGTGCCACCTAGTGGACAGTCTCATGTGCAAAGGATCACAACACAAACAGTCTGCTCTGTTTTACACCGGATTCTTTAGTCAATTTCAAGTTCATCTAGGGAGATGGGACTGACACCTTATTACAGGTGTTCCTGTATCTGACATTATCTTGGGCAAAATTCACATCAGCGTTTGACCAACCGCAACACTGCAAAAATTACATTAACTTTTCTTTTCTATGCAGCACGACTGGATTTTATTGTCAAGGGCTCATACTCGCAGACGTTTCACCCTGAGCTAAATATTTCTGCAGGACAAATGCAGCCTGTTCAAGTTTGAAGTCCTGGATCGTTGCTGCTATTGAAAAGCTGAAACTTTAGCCTCGTGCAATAAGTTCACTATATATTATTTGGCATTTTTAGGGTATAGTTCTCCTTTAAATAGTATGTGCAATTGTAGGTCAGCAATGATCTCTCCCAGCAGTGAGCATTTGTGAGCAATGGCCTGTGAGTATCAGGGTCGAGTCCAGGGACAAGTATAAGCATCGCTTTGCTGCCGCCTGCAAGTCTCACCCCCTGCCCCATTGCTCTAATGAAACATAAGAGTAGAGGAGGGATTCTGAAACGTCACCAGATAAAAACAGATCTCCCTAATTCAGAACTGGAAATTTTAGCGTTTAACCACAAAACTTACTAAGACGTACGGGTAACGGGAACAGAATCTAAAATATTAGCGACAAAACATTGCCTAACCTTTTTTATAAAAGGAGTTTGTTCACTTTTAAATTACCGTATAGCATGACATAGAATTTACTGTTTTTAGCAACTTTTTAATAGGGATGCACCAAATCCAGGATTCGATTCGGGATTCGGGCAGGAATAATTCTGCCCGGCCGAAACTAACCCTAATTTGCTTATGCAAATTAGGATTCAGATTCGGTATTCAGCAGACTCTTTCCCGAAGGATTCGGCCAAATCCAAAATAGTGGATTCGGTGCATCCATACTTAATTCATCTGGATTTTTTTTTTTTTTTATAAAATAGTTTTTAAATAATTGACCTTTTTCTGTCCACTGCAGCCAATCAACCATTGCTGTGAGGCTACAATTTGATTGTTACTCACTACTTATTTTCTTATTAAAATTGTATGCTCTTGTCCATGTTGC
Source organism: Xenopus laevis (assembly GCF_017654675.1). NCBI lineage: Eukaryota > Metazoa > Chordata > Amphibia > Anura > Pipidae > Xenopus > Xenopus laevis. The sequence goes on along the minus strand of NC_054379.1, from coordinate 162,753,479 downwards.
CTCTTTATATGAAATTGTAACAGTGCGTCTATTCAATACCTGGGTGCCAGCATGGGAAATAAGCAGTGAAAAAGAATTGCGGCACTCTGTTTGTTTTTGCTCCTGACGAAGATCCCTGTGGGGGGATAGAAACGTTGAAGCTTAATAATAAAACATTTTTTGTTTTTTCACTAAAACCCTGTGAGTGCCGCGATTCTTTTTCAATACACACACACAGGTAAGGGATCCGTTATCCGGAAGCTAGTGATGTGCAGGCCAGGCAGATACCCTTGGGTTGGCAGGCGGGTGCAGGTTGAGCTCTTTGAACCTTCACCGACTTCTTTTATAGACGCTGCGCCAGTTCGGCCCGCCCCGTTTGTGACGTCATCGGCAGGGCGCAGTTCTATAAATGGAACCCGGAAGTCAGGCTTGGGCGGGTGCAGGTCGGGGAAAAGCCCGACCTGCACATTACTACCGGAAACCCATTATCCAGAAAGTTTTGAATTGCGGGATGGCCATCTCCCATAAACGCCATTTTATCCAAATAATCCAAATTTTTTAAATGTATTACTTTATTCTCTGCAATAATAAAACAGCTTGTACTTGATCCCAACTAAGATATAATTAATCCTTATTGGAAGCAAAACCAGCCTATTGGGTTTATTTAATGTTTACATAATTTTCCAGTAGACTTATGGTATGACCATCCAAATTACAGAAAGATCTGTTATCCAGAAAACCCCAGGACCTGAGCACTCTGGATAACAGGTCCCATACCTGTATAAGCTTTTATATCTTATATTTGTATCCCCTTCTCTGTAAAGCTGTGCGTCACACAATGGTGCTTATACAAACAATATGTATTCAGGATTTTCCTCTTCACTTTCCAGTCTCTCATTGAAACCAATGACTGGTTGCTAGGGCAAATCAGACCCTAATAACCTGGTACAAACGGAAATTGAACTGAACAAACTGCATAATAATAGAAAAACCTCCAAAAAAAAAACAAAAAAAAAATCTGCATCGTATTACCACTACCAACTAAAACTACCTCTTTGACTTAAATGGCATTAAAGGGGTGGCTCACCTTTAAGTTAACTTTAAGTATGTTATAGAATGGCTGGTTCTTAGAAACTTTTCAGTTGGTCTTCATTATTTATTATTCATAGTTTTTGGATTATTTGCCTTTTTCTTCCGATTCTTTCCATCTTTCAAATGGGGGTCACTGACCCCATCTAAACAGGAAATTCTCTGTAAGGCTACAAATGTATTGTTATTACTCCTCTTTCTATTCAGGTCTCTCCTATTCATATTCCAGTCTCTTATTCAAATCAGTGCATGGTTGCTAGGGGAATTTGGACCCTAGCAAGCAGATGACTAACATTACAAACTGGAGAGCCGCTGAATAAAGCTAATTAACTCAAAAAAGACAAATAATAAAAATTGAAAACCAATTGCAAATTGGCTCATCATACTACAAGTTAACTCAAAAGTGAGCAGCCCATTTAAGTAAGGTTGAATAACAAAAGAGAGGGTTAAAACATGGAAGGAGGAATTACATCACTGATAAAACACAAGGAACAGATACTTTCTAGGTCTAAAACAAAACCCAGAAAATGTCACAAAATAAACACAAAGTTGCCCCATGCCAATATCTTACCAGATTCAGCTGTCCCGTGGCAGTTATTCAGCTCCGCCAGAAGCTCGTTAAAATCATCTTGATGGGCGAGCCAGTTATCCTGAGAGTTGGAGTGAGAGATTTATAGCAAGATCAGGACATTCACCAATGTCTTTATCAATAATCTTCTCTAAAGAGCAAATTAAATCTAAAAGCTCTGATGCATCATCTGATGGATCTGTAATTTCTCTCTTTATTGTCTTTGTATATTCCACTGTCTGCAAAGTTTCTATATATCTGTAACCTTGTTATGAGCTAAGGGGGCCCAGTCTGAAGGTCAGTTAGGGGGAGATTTGGGGTGAGTGTTTATTTGTACCCTGGGTACCCCTGGAACTATAGCAGGGTGACTGTTACCCCAATGTTTCTATATATCTGTAACCTTGTTATGAGCTAAGGGGGGCCCAGTCTGGAGGTCAGTTAGGGGGAGATTTGGGGTGAGTGTTTATTTGTGCCCTGGGTACCCCTGTAACTATAGCAGGGTGACTGTTACCCCAATGTTTCTATATATCTGTAACCTTGTTATGAGCTAAGGGGGCCCAGTCTGAAGGTCAGTTAGGGTGAGATTTGGGGCCAGTGCTTACTTGTACCCTGGGTACCCCTGGAACTATAGCAGGGTGACTGTTACCCCAATGTTTCTATATATCTGTAACCTTGTTATGAGCTAAGGGGGTCCAGTCTGAAGGCCAGTTAGGGGGAGATTTGGGGTGAGTGCTTATTTGTACCCTGGGTACCCCTGGAACTATAGCAGGGTGACTGTTACCCCAATGTTTCTATATATCTGTAACCTTGTTATGAGCTAAGGGGGCCCAGACTGAAGGCCAGTTAGGGGGAGATTTGGGGTGAGTGTTATAGTGACTATGCCAATATCCCACAACGAGTAGAGAGAGTGTATAGACCAGAATGAGATGACAAATCATTACCTGGTGATTGCGAGAGGCTCCTAGCCCTAGATTGTTATTCTTTACTTGCACTTTGATGTGCTCTGTGCTCCCTTGTTCCTTAGCCCCCAAACCCTGCAGGAGGAAAAAGAGAAAAATTATAATATAGGATGAGCACCCATTGTGCCCAAGGCTCCATTCTTTTATTGCTCTACATCATCCCAGCAATGTTCAATGATTTCCTTTAATTTATTTTCATTCCCACATCCTGAAAAAGCTGCTGCTCCCCAACGTGGGTGCAACATCCAAAACCAGAGTGTGACAAATGGCTGTAATGGAATAAAGCTGAAACAAAGCCATTCCCATTAAGTTGTGCTTTTATATTCTGCCAGTATAAAGAGGTACCTACCTTGCCTTTGGACCAGCCCATCTTTTCCATCAACTTCTGGCCAAATTTGGACTCATCCTTACTCCAGGTGCTGTTTCTTGGGTCTACCGACCATTTTTGTTTCCTACGGGCTAATAAGACATATTTATAAGACATAGTTATAAAATATAGTTATAAGATATAGGAAGGTATTGGGTTTCTAATGACAGTGGAAAGGTCCTGGGATGTTTCCCCTATAATGAATGTGTGGCTGGACCTTAAACAGGCCAGAGACTTAGGGGGTCCAAATTTATCTCAATATTTTCTGCTACAAACTCCGATCAAATATACTCAGGTTTTTTACGCTCAATTCTTATTGTACTTTCAGTAAAATTTGCTTTGCAAGTAAAAAATCTGATTTTCCCGATTTTTTTTGATTTTTCTATCCAATTTTCCCAACTTTCACTTTTTTTTCCTGAATTTTCACCCGAAAACTCAGAAAACTTCAGGGTATTGCACGAAACCCAGCGTACATCAGAAAATCATTGGGACTTCTCCCATTGACTTATATGCAACCTCGACAAGTCCGAGACGCTGGATTTTCTGATTCTGATTTTTCAATCCTCAGGGTTTAATAAATTCTGAAAAATTTGTACGATTTTATATTAAAAAAAAAAAAATCAATTTTTCGTGATTTTTGCATTCAGAGTTTAGTAAATAACCCCCTTAAAGGGATTATTCGCCATTGAATTAACTGTTAGTATGATGTAGAGAGGGATATTGTGAGACAATTTGCAGTTATTATTTTTTTGGGGGTTTTGAGTTATTTAGCTTTTTATTCAGCAGCTCTCCAGTTTGCAATTTCAGCCATCTGGTTGCTAGGGGCTGAATTCACCTAACAACCATGCATTGATAAGAATAAGAGACTGGAATATGAATAGGAGAGGCCTGAATAGAAAGGTGAGGAATAACAATACATTTGTAGCCTTACAGAGCATTTGTTTGTTGGATGGGGTCACTGACCCCCATTTCAAAGCTGGAAAGAGTGAGAAGAAGGAGGCAAAAGTTTAACATATAAATAATGAAGACCAATTGCAAAGATGCTTGAATTAGACATTCTATAAGATACTAAAATTTAGCTCAGAGGTGAAGTTGCCCTTTAAATACAGGGTATAAAGAGCTCAGTGGGGCCTTGAACAAAGCACTGAATGATAAATTGGCAAAAGAGACCTTATTAGCTAAAATATTGCAGTTAGGGAGCAATACAATAGTAATGTGTTCATTAGTGTTGCTTCACAGTAACTGCTACCCCCAACATTAGCACAAATGCTCAGACTATCAGTGTTGCTGAGAGTTGTAGTTCAGCAGCACATGTTATGGAACAGTCACGTGATTACTGCCCCTGACACACGTGCTGCCGCATTGTGAGCGCTAAGGAATGAGCACAAGGGTAAAGGTTGGACCTGTTGGCGGGCCCGGGCCTCACTCACGCTCTGCCAGCATTGCCATGGTCCCGGAGCTGGAGGACACCGGCCGGGAACGGAAGAGAGATGTTCCTCAGAGCTCAGCTGGGCGAAAAAGGAAATAATTCGGCGTCAGAGGGAACGCGACAGAGCGTAGGGATGACGTATGGCCGGGCAAGGAAGCTGCTCTTAGTCACGTGAGTGCCAATAAGGGGGCGGATCTGTTCGCCCATGACTGAATAATAAATTCTGTCACGTCTTCGTTGTGGGCGGCGCTATTGCACGCCATACATTCCTCATATTTGACGCTCACAGACAGTCCAGGGTTACCAGGTTGGTAGTTTTCCACCCAAATTCGACTAATTTAAAGCCCAGGCTGGTTTTGAAAGTACAAACGAGAGATGGTACGGATGTGGGCTACTTTTTGGGCCTATGGCTGGTTTGGACTTTGGAAACCAGACGCAGTTTTTCTTACCCTGTGTCTCCCAATGCATGATGGGTAATGTCGTTTTTCTTTAAGAATTTGCCAAGTTGAATGTAAGACTACAATACCCAGCATGCAATGGGACTGGCTTGTGTAGAAGTCAGGAGTTCCCAGATTTTGGCCTCTGTACCCCAGTCTCCTGTTACTCTGAAGCATTCTCACATTTTCTGATGACTTTTCTTCAATTTTGGGGCAAAAATCTGCTGGCCACCAAAATGTCTAGAGGTTGAGCTGTTTTACCAATATTTATTGAGGTTGAATCTGTGAATCTGTCCCATTTTGCTTCATGGAAATATTTGCAAATCAGTGACTATTTGAAAAAGGCGTATTTTCACATTCATTTATTTTTTTTAGACTTTTTTCCACTGCACCTATTGTGTTATTTTGGGCTACTTTTGAAGTGCCTCTTGGTTAGTTTTGGGCTGGTTTTGAAAATTAGACCTGACAACTCAGACTGACTCTTCTTTTCTTCAGGAGCTGTACGTGTGTCTTAAGCTGGCCATAGACGCAAAGATCCGCTCGTTTAGCAACATCGACAAACGAGACGATTTTTCCCCGATATGCCACTAATGGGCGTGGATATATCGGGGTAATCTGAACGTTCGGCCCTATGGCTGAAAGATCGGATTGCGCCGAGAGCGTAATGGGCTCCCGCTGGACAGTTGGGACATAATCAGACCTGTCCCATCGACCATAGACCGATCTCCGCCGGACGAAAATGTCGGGACTCTCCACAAATCCTCGATTCGTACAATAGGATCCAGGGGCGATTCTGGCTATAATGCCGCCTGAGGCGGCCTTCTTTCGCCGCCCCCTCCCCACGGCACTAACCTTTATAGCGCCGGAGAGGGCAGGGGCGGTCCACAACGCTTAGTGCAGAGAGCGCAATAGCGCTCTCTGCACTAGAAGAGCCGAATTTCCGGTTTGAAAACCGGAAATTCGGCTCTTAGTTACCAGGAGCGGCATTTTTGCCGCCCCTGGCAACCAGGGGGGCGCTGCCGCCTGAGGCGAGTGTCTCAACTCGCCTCATTGGTGGAGCGACCCTGATAGGATCTTTGCGTCTATGGCCAGCTTAAGTTGGAGACTTTTCTTTGAAGCCCCAGGATTTGTGCCCCCTGTGGTGCCAGAACTCCCAGAGCAGCCATCACACTTCCTGCCATAGACGGCAGTCTGCCCCAATTTAAAAAAAAAAACGAGTGCCCAAAGTTTAAAAAAAAAGTTGTGTTGGGCACTGGCTCTGCTCCTACTACAGCGCAACTCTGCTCCTACTTTGGCAGTTCAAGGGGGGCCGGCTAATCCAGGAGACACAGCGCGGCTAGGGTTGCATTTTACTAGTATAGCCGCTAAAACAACTGTCAGGGCCGGCAATGTAGTAGCCAGAAAATTTGTAATACCCTTAAAAACGCTCTTGGCCTGCCCCCAATTTACTCAGAACGTACTTTTTTCAGCTCTCTTGACATCTCGCGATTAGGGTTGCCACCTTTTCTGGAAAAAAAATACCGGCCTTCCTATATTCTTGCTGTTTTTTCCTATTAATAACATTGGCATCAAGCATCATTTTTACCAGCCAGGTGGCAACCCTACTCGCGATGTGGCTCCACCCCCTTTTTGAATCACTGTACATGGCTCCAACACTTTTGCATCGTGGACTGCCCCTTTTGTTCCCGCCCCCCACCGGCCAGTAAAACCTTTCAACCCTACCCTAGGACCGGAGCAATGGGTATTGGCACACAGGAAATTTAAAAAAACTAACATATCTCCTGTGCATCCCCAGTGTTTCTGAAAAAATGTGGGTGTGGTTGAGCAGCATGCCGCCCCCCTAAAATTCTGCCACCCTAGGCATGGGCCTTGGTGGCCTTTCCACAAATCCACCTGAGTATTACCCCAGGGAAATGCCCCTAACTTTTTACTTACCCCTCAGTGCAGATTCAGGGATCGCAGTTCACGGCAGCCATCTTCCGGGTCCGGCAATCTGAGAATGAGACTGGCAGAGCCGGTGACAACTGCACATGTGCCAAAACTGTTGGGAATTGCTAAAGTGCCAGAAGAAGACCCAGAAGATGGCTGTCGTGAACTGCGATCCCTGAATCTGCACAGAAGTAAAAAGTTAGGGGCAGTTAGTGTTTTTTTTAATAAGGGGTTTGTTTCTACTTTAACATATTGGGGCAAATTTACTAAAGGGTGAAGTGACTAACACGAGTGAAAATTCGCCAGCGTGACGTAATTTCGGTACTTCGCTAGCAATAGAGATTAGACTCTAGCGGTACTTCGCTCCCTTACGCCTGGCGAAGTTGCGCTCTGGTGAATGGACGTTACTAAGATGTGGATTTTACTGAACGTTACCTCTTGCGCCAGACTTGCCTTCGCCACCTCAGACCAGACCAGACAAAGTGCAATAGAGTAGATAGGAGTTCCTCAAAAAATAGTTGAAAAGTTTTCGAAGTCCCAAAAAACGCTGGCGACTTTTCATTTTTTCAGGGTGATAGGCTGCAAAAGATCGTAAATTTTTTTGGGTAACTGGCTCCCCCCTACATTTCCTAACATATGGCACATAAACTATACACTGGGCTCATGTGTAGGGCAATATAACAACTTTATTTTATTTTATTAAGGTTCCCTGGGCTTGTGTAATATAATGTATTTGCTGCAACATATACGTCCATTTAACTTTAACTTCCCGCCGTATGCAAATGAGGCAACGCTAGAGCAACTTTGCTTCACTTGCCGCAGTAACGCTAGCGAAACTTCGTTCGGTGCCCTGGATGCAACTTCGGTTTTTAGTGAATTAGCGTTGTCCTGGCAAATCTACGCCTGGCGAAGTGTTGCAATGTGAGCGAAGCCGTCGCTGGCAAATTTTCGGGGGTTAGTAAATTTGCTTCATAGAAGCCATAGGGCCTGGGACAATTGTCCCCCCAGTGGCCCCCTGATGGCAGCCCTGCCTGCCCCTATCCCCAGTCATTTGCACATTAGCCTTGTGCTCTTTACCTCAGCCTTGTGGCACAGTTGTGAGACAATTTGTTACGGCTGGGGTTACACATAGCCACTTAATATTTTACTATTTATTCTATTTACTCATCTCCACTTCTGTCACTCTACACTTTTTTCTGTTTTTATTTCTCCAAAAGCCACGGGGCTGTAGGGAATTGGAAAAAAGGGATCCCCCCTCCAGCCTTGCGGCGAAGTGGGTTGAAAGACTCTTGCCCACCCATCTGTGCCTTGGGGGTCGGGGATAAAGGGGCTCCCCCTAGCTTTGTGTGAAGTAAAGTCTGAAGATCCTTTATCGCTGCTGCGCCTTTTGGCCAAGTGATGAGGAGATGGGACCAGTTTTTCTTAAAAAAAACCCTAATACCTGGTACAAACTGAAACTGAACAAACTGCATGATAATTGAAAAACCTCGAAAAAACAAAAACATCTGCATCATATTACCACTACCAACTAAAACTACCTCTTTGACTTAGATGGCATTAAAGGGTTGTTTCACCTTTAAGTTAACTTTAAGTATGTTATAGAATGGCTGCTTCTAAGCAACTTTTCAGTTGGTCTTCATTATTTATTATTCATAGTTTTTGGATTATTTGCCTTTTTCTTCTGACTCTTTCCATCTTTCAAATGGGGGTCATTGACCCCATCTAAACAGGAAATTCTCTGTAAGGCTACAAATGTATTGTTATTACTCTTTATTACTCATCTGTCTATTCAGGCCTCTCCTATTCATATTCCAGTATCTTATTCAAATCAGTGCATGGTTGCTAGGGGAATTTGGACGCCAGCAACCAGATGACTGACATTACAAACTGGAGAGCCGCTGAATAAAAAGCTAAATAACTCAAAAACCACAAATAATAAAAATTGAAAACCAACTGCAAATTGGCTCATCATACTACAAGTTAACTCAAAAGTGAGCAACCAATTTAAGTAAGGTTGGATAACAAAAGAGAGGGTTAAAACATGGAAGGAGGAATTACATCACTGATAAAACACAAGGAACAGATACTTTCTAGGCCTAAAACAAAGCCCAGAAAATGTCACAAAATAAATTGCCCCATGCCAATATCTTACCAGATTCAGCTGTCCCGTGGCAGTTATTCAGCTCCGCCAGAAGCTCGTTAAAATCATCTTGATGGGCGAGCCAGTTATCCTGAGAGTTGGAGTGAGAGATTTATAGCAAGATCAGGACATTCACCAATGTCTTTATCAATAATCTTCTCTAAAGATCAAATTAAATCTAAAAGCTCTGATGCACCATCTGATGGATCTGTAATTTCTCTATATATTGTCTTTGTATGTGTATATTCCACTGTATTGTCTGCAATGTGTCTATATATCTGTGACCTTGTTATGAGCTAAGGGGGCCCAGCCTGTAGGCCAGTTAGGGGGAGATTTGGGGTGAGTGCTTATTTGTACCATGGGTACCCCTGGAACTATAGCAGGGTGACACCCCAATGTTTCTATATATCTGTAACCTTGTTATGAGCTAAGGGGGCCCAGTCTGAAGGTCAGTTAGGGGGAGATTTGGGGTGAGTGTTTATTTGTACCCTGGGTACCCCTGGAACTATAGCAGGGTGACACCCCAATGTTTCTATATATCTGTAACCTTGTTATGAGCTAAGGGGACCCAGTCTGAAGGTCAGTTAGGGGGAGATTTGGGGTGAGTGCTTATTTGTACCTTGGGTACCCCTGGAACTATAGCAGGGTGACTGTTACCCCAATGTTTCTATATATCTGTAACCTTGTTATGAGCTAAGGGGGCCCAGCCTGAAGGTCAGTTAGGGGGAGATTTGGGGTGAGTGTTTATTTGTACCCTGAGCTCAAACTCATTGCCCATTGTTAGGTCTACTTAGTTAGTTCCTGAGTGAGCTTATTCTGTTGGTATATTCTGATTTTGACCCCTGCCTATTTGATTCTCCTGTATTCTGTCAATATTGAACTTTGCCTGCCTGACTACTCTGAACTCTGCTAATCTTGATTCCCGCCTGCCTGACGATTCTACCGGTATTGACCCTTGCCTGTCTGACTGTCCTTGAACGCTGCCTGTACCGACCCAGCCTGTCTGACCTTGCCTGAACTCTGCCTGCACCGACCCCGGCCTGTCTGACTGTGCTTTCAGTCCATTCCTTGAACTGTACCTTCCGTCCAAAACCTTGAAAACGACTATGCCCCTTTGCCAGTCCAGAACTCTTGCTTGGCTCCTCTCTTATTAAGACCTGGCGGCATCCGATTAAAAGGCGGCTGTTACAGGCAGAAGCAGAGTCGAGAACCTGTTTTGGATTTATGCAGCCGATCTTGACAACTTCTATATGAATTAGGGCCTCATGGGGCCCCTATACCTCCTGCCCCTCCCTGCAGCCGCAGGGTCTGTTTCCTCTGTAGTTACGCCCCTGCCTACTGCTTTTTGTAGGGTCTGAATTAAGCTGTAGTCCTGTCTGTGCAGGTCAGATAGTCACTGAAAGGAAATGTTCCAGCAGCACTCGAAATAAGTGCTTTCTTGTGACACAAAACTGGCAACATTTCAACGTTTAGCCAGCCCTTAATCAAACGTTTATCGGCCCATTTATCAACATTCACATATAAGTGGCTTTAGAGATTTTTAAAACCACAAATAAACTCATTTTCTCTAAAACCACGAATGTGTCATTTATTAAAAGATCTGAAAATAAAAAGCATGAATGAAAAAAAAACGCTGAATGAGGCACAGAAGTGTACTAAAACCTCAATTGTCCTTTTTTGGACAATTACTAACGGAAAAAAATCAGAAACCTCTAGTAGTCCAAATGGCTAAAAAAAAAAAAGGTCCAGTAGGATCAGTGCCTGCCTTTTTCTTTGGTGTTGCTGCAGTTTAGCTTCTTTCTCAAGCTCCTGTCCACACTGTCTACTTCCTCCTTGATTCTTACTAAACACTAGGGATGCACCAAATCCACTAATTTGGGATTTGTCCAAATGCTTCATGAATGATTTGGTCGAATCCAAACCCTAATTTGCATATGTAAACAACGGAAGGGGTAAAGAGAACCGCACGCAAGGTCATAACATTTTTTACTTCCTTGTTTGTGTGACGAAAAGTCATGATTTGAAGGATTCAGATTCGTTTTGGCCAGATACAGCCAAATACTGCTGAAAAAATCCAATTAGAAAAGGAAAAAGGAGCGATTCAACCCCCCTGCCGTGTAATTCGTTTAAACAGACTTTTTAGCGGTGAATTTTTAATTTAAAATTCGCTCACCACAGGGATAGCTTGGTTCGGGTGCACTTGCCCCGAACCCTCCGTTTATTTCTCCAAAAACACAAGCATGGGTCACTCACCGCTCCTGTTTGGTGGCCCGGGTGCTGCGCACCCTCAGCAAAGGGGAGACATCAGTCCTCCAAACCAGCGAAATGGCACACACTCAGCAGGACTCCAGGCTGGGGTAAAAATTCAATTCACTTTATTTCACAAACATTAATCATCCGAAACGTGTTTGTGAGAACTCACCCTGGTGGTCTAGTGGGCCGGCGGGGATGCCCGCCACGTTGATCCTCTTCCCTTAATTGCCGGGCTGCTCTTGGGCGCTTGCGGCGCGCATTTCCAGTGTATATGCGCAAGCGATGCTGGCGTGATTACGTCATCACGCAATGGCGCAAGATTCAAACAATATTTAAAGGGGCTTTTGTATTTTAATCATTGCCCCTTGTTTGGTTCCATTTGTGAGTTCCTGGGTGCGTTACTTTACTGGTTCCTGTTTTGACCACTGCCTGCTTGTCTACTCTGACTTCTGTGATCCTGACCCCTGCCTGTTATCTGACTATTCTGAAATCCGTTATCTGACCCGAGTTTGTTTGACCACTCTGATTGATCTTCTGGTTTGACCCTTGCCTGTCTGACTCCGCTTGAATTCTGCTCGCACCGACCCGGCCTGTTTGACTATGCTTTTCTTCTATCCCTTGAACTGTGAACTTCTGCCCAAAAGACTTTGCTTAACGATCGTGCCCTACTGCTCGTCCAGAACCCTTGCTTGGCTCCTCTCTTTATAAGACCTGGCAGCATCCAATTAGCCGGCTGTTAAAGGCAGAAGCAAGAGCTCGCAGGCTGGACGCTGGGCAACAGGTTCCAAATCCAGTAGTTCAACCTCCTGTTGCCGCCCAAGAGGGTCCACCTGCTGTGATAGGTAACAGAAATAAATCTTATGAACCTAAAATCTCCTTCCCCGACAAATTTATGTCTTCCAGGAGGTATGCAAATTATACCTTAGCTTTTTTCCCTACTCCTTTGCTACTGGAGAGGAAAAAGTAAGGTTTGTAAGGACCTTATTACAAGGCGACCCACAAATATGGGCGCTAAGGTTATCCCCTCTGATCCTGCCCGTTTTTCCTTTGAAACCTTCTTTAATTGTATGGCAATTCTTTACGATGTCCCGGATCGTGCTTCTTCTGCCGAACCGCGATTCGTAATGAAAGAATATATTAAAGAAAACCTAGAGAGAGGTTTTATTAGGCCCTCTAATTCCCTTGCAGGTGCTTGGTTCTTTTTCGTGGGCAAGAAGGATGGAGGTCGTCGCCCATGTATTGACTATCGGGGCCTTAATAATATTACTATCAAGAACCACTATCCCCTTCTGCTAATTTCTGAGTTATTCGATCAGGTTAAGAATGCTACCATCTATACTAAACTTGATCTTATAGGTGCATATAACCTCATCCGTATTAGGGAAGGGGATGAGTGGAAAACGATCTTTAACACCAGGGATGGCCACTACCAGTATTTAGTCATGCAGTTAGGCCTTTGCAATGCCCCCGCAGTGTTCCAGGAATTTGTCAATGACATTTTTCCGGGACTTACTCGGGTTATTCGTAATGGTATATCTTGACAATATTTTAATTTTCTCTTCTAACCTGGGCGACCATCAGCAACATGTCCGGGAGGTTCTACTCAGGTTAAGGAGTAATAATTTGTTTGCTAAATTAGAGAAATGTACTTTTGAGGTTTCTTCTGTCCAATTTTTGGGGTTTAACATTTCTGGTAAGGGGTTAGAGATGGATCCCGGGAAGGTTAAGGCCGTATTGGACTGGGCTCAGCCTCTTTCTTTACGTGCAACCCAAAGGTTCTTAGGTTTTGCAAATTATTATCGTTAATTCATTAAAAACTTTTCTTTGGTGGTGTCTCCAGTTACGGATCTGACCAAAAAAGGTGCTGATCCAAGTATGTATTCAAGCCTTTGAATTCCTGAAAAAGGAATTTGTATCTGTTCCCATTCTTCGTCACCCTGATACAAATTTACCCTTTATTGTAGAGGTTGATGCCTCAGAAGTTGGGGCAGGTTCCCTCCTAAATAGCCCTGTCGCTGATCCACCACCTAAACATAGGTATATGATTCAGTGGGAGACAGACCTGGTGGCCGACATCACTCTCCAGCAGTGGGAAGATATCTGGGAGAATGCCCGAAAGGGTGTCACTTGTGTAAGGCAGAAGGAAAATCTTTACAAAACTTTATTTCATTGGTATTATACTCCAGTGAGGCTCAATAGAATCTTTCCAGATTTGTCTTCCCATTGTTGGAGGGGGTGTGGTCAGCCGGGCACACTTCTACACATTCTCTGGTCTTGCTGTAAGCTTAGAGATTTTTGGAATGATATTGCAGGGATGATAGCAAAAATAATGTTTATGGACATACCAGTGGAGCCTCTATATGCGCTTTTGGGTGCCCCTTATCCACATCTCTCTTCACAGGAACAGAAGCTGATAAATTTTGTTTATACTGCGGCTAGATTAGCTATTACCTCTAAATGGAAGGCCCCAGAAATTCCAACATTAGGGGAGGTAATTGTTCGCTTGCGCGATATGAAACTGATGGAGGAGATGACTTCCAAACATAATGGGAAGCTGCCCCTGCATGAAAAAATTTGGTCTAAGTGGGATTATTTTATTTCTCAAAGATAGCGGTCTATTCTCATCTTTTTTAGGTAGCTCTGACGATACCGGTGCGAATGCCTACTGCTTTTTGGGTGGGAGACTTGAACTGACTCTGTGTCGCTTGGTTCATAAGTAATGGGTAATAATGGGAGGTATGAGGCTTATGGAGATTAGATGGTTCTGTACCAAATGTTTATGTGCACGATTGCTTTGGATGCAAAGTGACCGTAAAAGGAAGATATATTGTGTCAATTTACCTGCTGTGTTGCTGTATGATATTGCTGTTTTCTCTATGTACCCTCAGCTTGTCTATTATGGTATAATTTAATGCTTTGCTAACATAAGTCTTTGTGAATGTAAACAGTTATGATTTGTGATGAAAAACTGTCAAAATCCAATAAACTATAAGTTACAAAAAAAAAAAGAAGTTGGGGCAGGGGCAGTCCTTTCTCAAAGGCATCCAATAACCAACAAAGTGCATCCATGTGCATTTTTTTCTAAAAATGTTTTGTCTGCTGAAGCCAATTATGACATTGGTAATAGAGAATTGTTGGCTATTAAATGGGCCTTTGAGGAATGGCGACACCTGTTGGGGGGGGGGCTAAACATACCATAACAGTCTATAATGACCACAAAAACTTGTTATATATCAAATCTGCTAAACGGTTGAATCCTAAGCAGGCTAGATGAGCTTTATTTGTTACCCGGTTTAAATTTTCTCTTACATACAGGCCTGGTTCCAAAAATACTAAGGCTGATGCACTCTCTAGGAGTTTTGAGTTAGGACGATCAATGTTTGTGAATTAAAGTATATTGAATTTTACCACTGCCTGGAGTCCTGCTGAGTGCGTGCCATTTCGCTGGTTTGCAAAAATCCAATTCCCTAACTGAATCCTGGATTTGGTGCATCCATAAAATCACTTAAAAGGGGCCCCTGGTGATCCGTAATGGCCAGGGGTGTAATTACTGAGAAAGCAGACCCTGCAGTTGCGGGGGGGTAACAATGTAGGGGCCAGTAAAGCCATAATTACTTGGTACAATAGGACAATGTTTTGTGGCCCTAAATTGAATATGCTGTGGGTCCCAGTCACATCTAATGGTAGTGGCCCCTGGTTTCCAGACAGCATCATGTAGAGAAATATTGGGCAGGTCCAGTTGCCACAAGTCTTTGCTGCCATGCCAAGAGCAAGGGACTCTGGGGTGAAGAGGTGTTGCTTATATAATGAATAAAGTAACCCCTTTTACAAAATATAAAGATATCGTAAGTTATTGAGGCATTATATGACCATATAAAAACAAACACCTAAGAAACCTTGGATACAGAACTAAATGTAGTAAATGTCAATTTGTGGCATGCTATAAACCTCTAGTGACCAAACCATGTTATATCATACAAAAAAAATTCATACGCATGCTCTATAGTTAAAAACATTCTTTTTATTCCATCATATTAAAATATCAAAACAACCCCTTAATGGAGCCTAACGCGTTTCATGTTTACCTAGCACTTAGTCATAGGCTATGACTAAGTGGGAACTTTATTTATTATAATACACAAGTTTCAGCGAGCGAACTGATAATAACCAATGACATCACTAAACACCGTTTATAAGGATATAATTTACAGGATATACATGGCTCTTGTGTATTATAACTTTGTATAAGCAGCTCTGGATACTTTATAGATTTTCTTTCCTACACATCTCCTCTTGTCTTGCCATAAGGGAGACATAAGGGATTACTACTGTAAATGATAAGGATACTAGAAGTCACTGAGGGGTTGTTCTGTGACCATATAAAGACACAAGGCTGCAGGCTGAGTTATACAGGGAACTCTGAGTATCACTCATGTATTATAAGGGATAATGTACCCCCTACTGTAAATGATAAGGATACTAGAAGTCACTGAGGGGTTGTTCTGTGACCATATAAAGACACAAGGCTGCAGGCTGAGTTATACAGGGACCTCTGAGTATCACTCATGTATTATAAGGGATAATGTACCCCCTACTGTAAATGATAAGGATATTAGAAGTCACTGAGGGGTTGTTCTGTGACCATATAAAGGCACAAGGCTGCAGGCTGAGTTATACAGGGAACTCTTGAGTATCACTCATGTATTATAAGGGATAATGTACCCCTACTGTTAATGATAAGGATATTAGAAGTCACTGAGGGGTTGTTCTGTGACCATATAAAGACACAAGGCTGCAGGCTGAATTATACAGGGAACATGTATTATAAGGTGTATTACTACTTGTGTATTATAAGGGATAATGTACCCCCTAAATGCAAAACTGATTCCAGTTAATTTCAGTATCTGGCCAGATGCTTTTCTGAAACTTCTGTATTTTGCCAAAACTTCTGTATTTTGCCGAATCCAAACAGTATATAGATTTAGTGCAATGCTAATTTTAACACAGGACACTGTAGGACAAAAAGACATTGACACACTAATTTTATTAAAATGAACTGTTTATTTTTCTCATTTAAGTCAGCACATTATAATGTATTAAAATGGAAAGGTACAAAATCGAAATAAATACTTCTGATTCATGTATAAATCTTTTGTCAAGATGACAATTTTTTATCAGTACATGTTTCAATAAAACACTTAAAATGGCATTGAAACTATTTAAAATATGGAGAATGGAAGTAGATTCGAAAGAAAACATATTTTTTTTAGGCTCGTTTTGGCATGATCTATTGACGCAAACCTGGGTTCCCCAAAACCACGTAAATGGTGGTAAAATAGAAACGTTCAACTCATTTAAAAAAATAATCAGGCTTTGAATTAAAAATCAAACAAATCAAAAACTTCTGTATGTCCTCACATTTTTCACCTCCTGTGTATTTGCAACATATACATTCATTTTGTCAGAGGGAAGACAGCCACTGACTTCCTCTAGAAGAGGCTTTAGGGTAAAGAAGCCTTTATTTTTCTTTCCTTATAAAATAATAAAGACAGCTGATAACTGTAAACAGGATATAATAACTGTAAGTTTGCCCTTTGACTGCCCATTTCTGTGCAGCCCATAGCAGGCCACTCTTGCAGTAAAGGAGTCAACATCAACATACATCAGAGTGCAAAAATTAGGACATTTAGTGGAATGCAGGCACAAGTTTAAATGATTCTGCCAGATATAAAGTTTGCCAGATCATGATAATTGCCATTGACTCTTAAGAGTAGATTTTTACGACTACTATAAACACCTGTGGCGTAGTGCAAGAGATTTGATGGGTTATTGTTACTGTAAACACCTGTGATATGGTGCAAGAGATGAGATGGGTTATGGTTACTCTAAATATTTAGAAAATGCTGCATGAGATGAGATGGGTTATGGTTACTCTAAAGATCTGGGAAAATAGTGCAAGAGATGAGATGGGTTATAGTTACTCAAAAGTTCTGGGGCATGGTGCAAGAGATGAGATGGGTTATAGTTACTCTAAAGTTCTGGGGCATGGTGTAAGAGATGAGATGGGTTATGGTTACTCTAAAGATCTTGGAAAATAGTGCAAGAGATGAGATGGGTTATAGTTACTCTAAAGTTCTGGGGCATGGTGCAAAAGATTAGATGGGTTATGGTTACTCTAAAGATCTGGGGCATGGTGTAAGAGATGAGATGGGTTATGGTTACTCTAAAGATCTGGGAAAATAGTGCAAGAGATGAGATGGGTTATAGTTACTCTAAAGTTCTGGGGCATGGTGCAAGAGATGAGATGGGTTATGGTTACTCTAAAGATCTGGGGCATGGTGTAAGAGATGAGATGGGTAATGGTTACTCTAAAGATCTGGGGCATGGTTTAAGAGATGAGATGGGTTATGGTTACTCCAAAAGACTTGGGACATGGTGCAAGAGATGAGATGGGTTAAGTTACTCTAAAGACCTGGGACATGATTATGGTACCTGGGACCATCATTATGGTTACTCTAAAGATCTGGGGCATAGTGCAATAGATGAGATGAGTTATGGTTACTCTAAAGATCTGCTCCATTGGTGCAAGAGATGAGATGGGTTAAGTTTACTATAAAGACTTGGGACATGGTGCAAGAAATGACATGGGTTATGGTTACTCTAAAGACCTGGGACATGGTGCAAGAGATGAGATGGGTTATGGTCACCCCAAAGATTTGGAAAATGGTGCAAGATATGAGATAGGTTATGGTTACTCTAAAGACCTGGGACAAGGTATAGGAGATGAGATGGGTTACGGTTACTCTAAAGATTTAGGAAAAGGTGCAAGAGATGAGATGGGTTACGGTTAGTCTAAATATCTGGGACATGGTACAACAAATTAGAAGGCTTATGTTTACTCTAAAGATCTGGGGCAAGGTGCAAGAGATGAGATGGGTTATAGTTATTCCAAATATCTGGGACATGGTGCAAGATATGAGATGGGTTCTGGTTACTCAAAAGACCTGGGACATGTTTCAAGGGATGAGTGGTTATTGTGGGTAAAGGAATCTTGAAATGGCCTTGTTATGTAACCTTTTTACCTTTGGTATTTGTGACTTCTTCTCTTGTCAACCATATACACTCATGTCCACAGTTAGCACCAATTCCTGAACCCACCTGCACCTTTCAATCCTCTTCAATATGGCATTTTGTGTTGCCCCTTCAAACTGCAGTATGTTTTCAATGGATTTTTCTTTTCAGAACTAAAGATTTATGGGCTGAGATCCAATACTCAAGACTATCTACTAATTCAGTAGCTAGATATACATTGATAAATATAATAGATATATATGATTGCATAAACAGAGAACTTTAAAACAAACTTTCACTTCGTTCTTAGACTTCTTGTTTTTACATACAATTATTAAACTGGTCTTGTATACTGATAATAATATTGGTGATTATCATCCTTTTCTCTATTAACTACTGACATAACTCAAATTCATTCCTTTTTTGACAAAGACAGAACCGTGTCAGAAATAGAAGAACCATCTCGCAAAGGGCAAAAGGAAGACTACGACTAGGGACCCTGAATTTACTGGAGGAAGGTGAAAGGTAAATCTTGGAAGCACTTTAGCTATAAAAGTGTGATTGAACATTACAGTCTAATTGCAGATTTGGGGTTCTGTTATAAAATGAACTGTGCTGAAGAGATAAGCACTCAAACGCAATGTTATTTTGGGATTCCCTACACTTTATAGAGCACTGGTAAGGCCCCATCTAGAATATGCCGGACAGTTTTGGTCTCCATCACTCAAACAGGACATTATTGTATTAGAGAGGGTACAGAGAAGGGCAACTAAGCTGGTAAAGGGAAAATCTTAGCTATGAGGAAAGACTGGCCAAATTGGGGATGTTCACTCTGGAGAAGAGGCGCTTAAGGTGTGAAATGATAACTATGTATAAATATATAAGGGGATCATATAATTATCTCTCTAATGATTTATTTACCAGTAGGTCTTTCCAGCTGACACAAGGTCACCCATTCCGATTAGAAGAAAAGAGGTTCTGCCTAAATATGAATCAGTGGAACAGGCTGATACATTAGATAGCTTTAAGAAGAGGTTGGATGGCTTTGTAGCAAGTTCAGGGTTATGGAAGATAGCTCATAGTACAAGTTGATCCAGGGACTGGTCCCATTGCCATTTTGGAGTCAGGAAGGAATTTTTTCCCCTCTAAGGCAAATTGGAGTGGCGTCAAATGGGTTTTTTTTTTTGCCTTCCTCTGGATCAACTGGAAGTTAGGCAGGTTAAAATAGAGTTAAAAGGTTGAACTTGATGGTCGTGTGTCTTTTTCAACCTAACTTATTATGTTACTTCCCAAGATCCCTAGAAACATTCTGGAACTTCCCTTTAGTTCTTTAAGAATTTTTTTATCCTTTGATCATTGACTTATTAGTTACATTCATTAGGGTCAACAGATGATGGTATTCCACCCAACTTTCTTTTAACAAACTCCAATTTTGCATCAAATTCTGATCAACTGATCTATAGTATAAGATGTAATTTGAAATTGTTGTCTGATTTTTCCAGTTGACGTTAGACCTCTCTATCCCTTTGGCTACAAATATCATCAAGATCAAGCCATAGAAAAAATTGTATATTCTACATACATTGGCATAATCAGGGGCTTTTGCATTATAATTTCCTTGGGTGAGTTTGATATAAAAAAGGTTAGAGCACCATCAGAGAGCGTAAGAATTTTATGTTCATTAAAAACCATTAATATTGTTAGCATGGATCTCTATAGTTCATTTTATAACCACATTAAAAGTTTTGCCAAGGGAAAGTTTATATAAAAATGAAGTTGTTGATGTATAGAATGTTATTTGTGGGTAAGTGTATGTGCATTTAGCATGAAGATGTTCTAAAACTGAGGTGTCTACAGCACCCAGATTTATTAAGGTTCGAATAGTGAATAAGAGTTTTCAAATTTTATTTGAATCACAAATTTGAATTTAAAAGTACCAACTCGAATGTAAATTCGAATGTGAGGTTTATTATACCTCGACCATGGAAACCTGCCGAATTAATTTACAAGTCAATGGGTGAGGTCCGTTGACCCATTTTGTTAATAGGAGAAAAACTCAAATTGCGTTTCATGCGATTCTAATTCGGTTTTCTGGACGGTAACATTTGTTCAAATTTTAGATGTTCGAGTTTTTTCTTATACCAAAATAACATTCGAGTTTTGAGTACATTCGAGTAAAAAAAAAAAATTCACATAAATTCGAAACTCAACCTTTGATAAATCTGCCCCTCTGTGTCAGAAGGTCCACAAAGATCCAAAAATATGTAGAGATCATTTGGCAACTTTATACCTGAAGCAAACCACAAATAAAATCAAAAATGAAGCAGAAATATGACACAAACTTTTGTTTCGTTCCCACACAAACAAACAAAACCACAACCTGGTTTTAAGGAACAGTATTATACACAGACACATTACCCTTGGTTTTGTGTTAAAAACAAAAACAGCCATAACCATAATAATGCTAAGGAAATCAACACATACAGTTCAAGGGGAATCTGGTTAAAAAACCAATCACTTAAAAAAGAAGCCATCCTTTTTTTTCACTGAGGACCTTAACAACATTTCTCAATGCACTAAGTACATTTTATCCATGCAAAATTACACAAACATTTGAACTTTTTTTCACTTTTTATTATTATTTTTCAACACCAACATTATGCATTTCTCTGTTAATTATACTGGTTAAAATTGCACAGCCGGCGGCTGTCAAATATCAGATACATCATATACATATTTTATACATAATTTGGACAACACAACATTACACACCTTGGAAAAAAAATGTATTTTTTTTTTAATTTTTTTTTGCGTCCTGACTATAGGACTGATGAAGAAGAAGTCTGTTAAAGAGTGATTTCAAAAAATAAAAGCTAAGATAATGGCTTAAACCTCAGATATGTTGGGAGAGGATAAAGGATGGTGGATACAGAAGGTGGTTTCAGTAGCAAATGTTTTATATAAAGCCCTAGGCTCCTACTGGCAATGAGAAGCAAGGCGCCCAACTCTAAGCATAAAATGCAGGGTTTTTATTTTGGTACTGGCTGCTGAAAGGGCCTAAAGTATTACCATATGAAGAATAAAAGCAGCATTCACTCACTCACTTCATTTCTTGGGAGGTGCACGTTTGCCATTTAAGCTTCCCACATGATTTGCTCATATAAGTTATTGGAGGATGTCATATCAGCACCTAGGGATGGCAAAGACCTAACGAGTCTCCTAAAAACATGATTCATTAACAGTTGTGGTCACAGATTCAAGAGAAGTGGAAGCACCATGGATTATAACTGGTCAGCTCCCTCAACTAAGCCAACCCAATCATTCCTGGTCCTATCTGGTATCTGGAACTGAGGATTTATGGTCAAGTCACTGAGGATGTTGGAATAATTCCTTTCAGAGTCCAAGGATTTGCATTGATAAACATGTTCTTGTTAAAGATGAGCCTCTAACTGGTTAAAACCTAACACTGAGGGGCAGATTTATCAAGGGTCGAATTTAGAGTTAAAAACAACCAATAATAATTTTTTCAAAAAAAATCAAATTTTTTTCAATTCGGGTGAATGGGATTGACCCGCAAACTCAAATTGAATTTTCAGGATGCTACCAAACAACTCCAAATTGATAAATCTGCCCCTGAGTATTTTCAGTGATTCAAACAGAATAGCTTTTGGATAATTCAGAGACAGCACCTTTTATTGGTTCATTGTCAAAAATGAACACCCCCAAAGGCCATCGCCATACCCCGTCGACATTCACTTAAACCCAACAGTCTTTAAATAATCTAAAGGCGCTTATTTACATTGGTTCAAACCCATGTCTTTGAAGAGTTTAATGAAATGCGGCCTTAAGACAGCAGTCAATGAACATACCAAAGCCATGCATTTTGCCGCACAACTTTGGAATAATTCAAAGGCACTCAATTTCATTGGTTCATATCCAGTGGTGTTTGAATAATCCAAATGGTCCTGTCCCGTTAAATTAAACAAACAGCATTGTTTGTCTAAACCCAATGGCCTCTGAAAGGTTGTTTAAAATCATTCATGCTCAACTGGCAGCGAAAGAATGAAATCACCATATTTTTACTAAATATGCAACAAAAAATATTTTATGAATTCTTGATAAGTAGATATTTTTTAGGTATGTACCAAAGCACGGATTTGGTTCGGGGTTTGGCCTTTTATAGAAGTGCCTGACCAAACTGAATCTAAATCCTTTTCTTCACACAAACAAGAAAGTCAAAAAATTTTTACTTTCCCCCATGTTTCCCTAATTAAATATGCAAATTAGGGTTTGGATTCGGTTCGGTATTCAGCCAAATATTTTGCAAAGGAATCAGGCAAATCCAAAAATTGTGGATTCAGTGCATGCCTGAAATTTTTGAAGCATCTATAAATGGAATATCCCAGGAGATTTGCCGTGATCCTTCCAAACGTGATAAAATGGCAAATACGTCACATTTTTGTGCACTTGGGTCAGAAGGCACAACTTTTTACAGCTCACAAAAACAAAACCGTAAGAATAACTGCTTTTTTTCTCTGCTTTTGTGGGATGAGAATGGAAAAAGTACAGTAAACTTTTATTTTAGCCAGAGGAAACTATACTGTCCCTTTTGCCCAAAACAAGCAGCGTCGCTTTATCCTACGACTCAAATTGAATTTGTCATTAAACTGCGAAAAATAAATGATATGAATTGCGGTGACTGTAAATATAGTGTATAAAAATGTTACAGTTCTTCGATATAATCAGAAAATACAAAAACATAGTTTCAACAAGTTATTTAATTGCTAACCATTACAGTGCAAGGTTCATTACAGTAAACGTTGTGTATATGTATTACAGTAACACAGATAGCCTATAACTATGTAGAATAGGTCCCTGATGATAAAAATTTATTGTTTTTTTTTTCTGCACCAGTTTAAGAGGAACCCACGCACAATAATGGTTAATTACTTTTTTTTTAATCTACATTTCAAATTAAAACCCAATTTAAAAAAAAAAAAAAAAATTACACTACTGCACATACACACACTTTTTTTTAAGTTGACTCCCTTCTCTATATGGGGCCATTTTAAGGTTTTTAAATCGGCTATATTTGTGATGGGATTCAAAGCATTTTGTCACTCTGATCAATTAAATATTTAGTTGCAATTTATATATATATCCTTTATCTTATTCCTGGTCAAATGAATGAAATGAAAAATGGTTTGTAAACGTAAAAAGAAAAATTAAAGGATTAAAACAGATTTTTTTAATAAATTAATGGATATATTAAAGAGATATACTCAAACAGATACAATATTCTATTTAAGGGGTTTACATCTTTATATAAATATAATATCATACATGGATCTATCACTATTTATTGAATTATATGTATATTGTATTTGTCTTTTTCATCTGAATCTATATATATCGGACATTGACATATCTACTACCAAACAGTAACCAGAGTATTTGAATGTTTACAACACAATTATTTAAACAGCTAGTAAATGTTGTATATGGTAAAGGTTCTTAACATCAAACTTAAAAATCAAACTTACTATGAACATACAGAAGCATATTTATTAAAAAAAAATTCACGGTTTCCTAATTTAAAAAAAACTCATAATTCTTAATGTCTAGCTTATTTATTGAAAACAAATCACATTTTACTATTCATTTTCAGAATCTGCAAAAACTCAAATTTTTTTTTGAAAACTCCAATTTTAAAACAGTTTGAATTTTGGAAATACACCTCCCATTAAAGTTGTACTAAATATATATTGTACTGTATTGATTTTTTTTTTTTTAATTGGAGTTTGAGGGGGTTTTTTCATTCAATAATTCTCGAAAATTGGATTTTGGAAAACTTGAATTTTGAAAATAATTGGAATAACATTTTAATAGAATTTTAATAAATCAGCAGTGAACTTTTTGTGTGAACAGAACTGATGTGGTTTTCTAGTTCTACACTTAAAAAACATAACTCACAATGTTTTAGTTAAGATACTCCCATGTTTTGGCTTCAAGTGGCATGAATAGCCAGTAGAAGTTTCTATGACTTGTCCAAGAAAAAAAACAGACACAATTTCCTACATATTAGACCTTTTATACTGAGTCAATTTATTTTACTTTTCTACATGAACACCAGACTTTCCACCACCTTTGAAACTACTGTTCCAACCTAACATAGGAGATACTATTTTACAAATATTTTCTTATATTCCCCCAATATAATACACTTTGTGGGCTCTGCATTGGCCATTTGTATAAGTTATGTATAGATGTTGCTTAACTAGTACTTGTTGTACAGGTGTGGAAACTGTTATCCACAATGCTTGGCATCTGGAGTTTTCCAGATAAGGGGTCTTCCTGTAATTTGGATCCCTATACTTTAAGGGGCAGATTTATCGAGGGTTGAATTGAAAAATCTAATTTTTAATTTAGAATTTTGAGGTTCTTTTAGTGTAATTCGACTAGGGAATAGTCCAAATTCGAATCAAATTTGAAAAAAATTAGAAAATTCAATTATCGCAATTTATCATGTACGGTCTCTTTAAAAATTCGACTTCGACTATTCACCATCTAAAACTTGCCGAATTGCTGTTTTAGCCTATGGGGGACCTCCTAGAGTTTTTGGGGAAAAACTTTGAATCGAATTAGATCGAATACGACCGAATTCTATTTAAATTATCGAATAAAACCTATTCAACCAAAAATTTTAAAATATAGTTTTTTTAAATAAATTTTGGTTGGTCTTTTTCTATTCAAATTTTGATTTTATGAGAGTTTAAAATAACTCCCGTCAATTCAAAATTCGACCCTTGATAGATCTGCCCATAAGTCTACAAAAAAATCATTAAAACATTAAATGAACCAAATAGGATTGTTTTTCATCCTATAAAGATTAATTATATCTTAGTTGGGATCAAGTACAGGTATGGGATCTGTTATTCAGAATGCTTGGGACCTGGGGGGTTCCAGATAATGGATCTTTCTGTAATTTGGATCTTCACACTCTATGGGGCCCATTTACTTAGCTCGAGTGAAGGAATAGAAGAAAAAATACTTCAAATTTCGAATGGTCGAATACGGCTACTTCGACCATCGAATTTTCAACTTCGACCTTCGACTTCGAATCGAATCGTTCGACTATTCGACCATCGGATAGTCGAAGTACTGTCTCTTTAAAAAATACTTCGACCCCCTAGTTCGCCACCTAAAAACTACCGAGGCCCATGTTAGCCTATGGGGACCTTCCCCATAGGCTTCCTAACAATTTTCTGATCGAAGGAAAATCCTTCGATCGATGGATTAAAATCCTTTGAATCGTTCGATTCGAAGGATTTAATCGATCGATCAAACGATTATTCCTTCGATCATAGGAATAGCGCTAAATCCTTCGACTTCGATATTCGAAGTCGAAGGATTTACATTCGGCAGTCGAATATCGAGGGTTAATTAACCCTCGATATTCGACCCTAAGTCTACTAGAAAATCATTTAAACATTAAATAAACTCAAGGATTAATTATATCTTACTTTGGATCATGTACAAGATATGGTTTTATTATTACAGAGAAAAAAAATTGCATTATTTGGATAAAATCGATTCTATGGAAGATGGCCTTACCATAATTCGAAGCCTTCTGGAAAATGGGGTTCCAAACAAAGGATCCCATACCTGTACAAGGTACTGTTTTATTATTACAGAGAAAATATTTAAAAATATTTGATTAAAATTTAGTTTATGGGAAATGGTCTTCCCATAAGTTAGAGCTTTCTGGATAACGGGTTTCCGAATAAAGATCCCATTCTCGTACATGTATTAAAATATTGAAAAATGTAGCCACAGATATCCTCGAAAAGAAGTAATCATGCCAAAGAGTGGATGGATCTTTGAGTGTATTGAATGAAGTTCAATGTATTGTTAAGCACCAGTGCCATTTTCTTAAATGTCAGGTACGTATGTGACAACTTTACCAAAAAGCCAAAATTCTCTCAAAGACTGAGTTCCGCCTGCTTCCCAAGAGATACAAGTGAATCTAGTCCAATAAAATGCTAGTATTGCAAAAACAAAGCAAAAGCAAAAGCAAAACAAAAAAAATTTGGCCCAGAATTTGTGCATCGGTCACACAGGCATTTGGTTTGGTCACCTTTATGTAGTGTAATTACTCAACATAGTTATCTGTCCCTAATTAATGACTTTAACATAAACTTGGAATTCACTTTTTATATACTAGTAGAAATAAAAATGGCATTGTTACAGAGAGATAGCACCCATTTTACAAATTGTAGACCGTGTTTACTCAAATTATTGGAATATAGTGTCAGACTGGGTGACTTTATCAAACATTCATAACAATTCCTTATGGAATTTGGCCTTCACCAGAGATAATTTTAAAAAAAAACACAACTTTTGAAATACCAAAAATAATTAAAAAAAAAAAAATCAACTTTTGAAATACCTGAATTTGTTTAGCACCTGTGAACCTGATATATGGGTATTTTGTGCTTGCAGAATTCATTGCCTTTATGTTGGGAATAAGATAGGTAGTGAATAAGTGAAAATACAGCATAGTAACAAAAAAAGTCTTGGCAGTTATCAAAAGCATGGCCATAGCAGAATCCAAAATAAGATTTCAATAAATGCACTACACTGGTGTGTTTCTTTGTTTTGATGACATATGTAAATGTTGTGTCAACTACAGACAATTATAAAAACACACACAAAAAAAAAATCTCCATTTAAACCCTGTAATAACTTAAAAGCCGAATCTGAATGACACATAAATATTTGAATATTTTGAAAATAAATATTCGAAGGTCTATTTCAAGCTAGATTTTAACTACAAATATACAGAAAGTATACCATAGTACTCATTAACGTGGCAAATGTAGCTGAAATGCCTATGTTAATACTTAACATGTCAAAATGAACCAAGAAACATACAATAGATTTTTTGTTTCAATAAATCATTGAACATTAAAAAACCTTTTATCAGTAAAAGATATGATGTGAGAACTGAGCCCACAAGAAATAAAATCTAATTTTACATACGCACA
This sequence comes from Xenopus laevis, assembly GCF_017654675.1. Lineage (NCBI taxonomy): Eukaryota > Metazoa > Chordata > Amphibia > Anura > Pipidae > Xenopus > Xenopus laevis. The sequence goes on along the minus strand of NC_054379.1, from coordinate 162,726,211 downwards.
AACAAAATTAAAAAAATTAATGCAAAGAGCTCAGATGAAAAGAATAGAGATAATCAGACAAAGATTATGGGGCAGATTTATCAAGGGTCAATTGAAAAACTAAATTTTTAAATTCAAATTTCCAGCTAATTTTAGTGTACTTTGACTAGGGAATAGTCCAAATTCGATTTGAATTTGAAAATTTGAATATCGAAATTTATCATGTACTGTCTTTTTAAAAATTCGACTGACTATTCACCATCTAAAACCTGCTGAATTGCAGTTTTAGCATATGGGGGACCTCCTAGAACATTCGGAGTCCTTTGGTGGACTTCTATCTAAGTTTTTTTTGAAAATCAAATTCAGTCGAATACAATCCAAATTCGATTCGAACAATCAAATACAGCATATTCACTTGAATTTAAAAAATTAATTTTTTTAAATTAATTTCGGTGGGTCTTTTTTTATTCCAATTTTGAGTTAATAAAATCTAATTTTACATACGCACAAACAAAATTAAAAAAATTAATACAAAGAGCTCAGATAAAGGAATAGAGATAATCAGACAAAGATTATGGGGCAGATTTATCAAGGGTCAATTGAAAATCTGAATTTTTAAATTCAAATTTCCAGCTAATTTTAGTGTACTTTGACTAGGGAATAGTCCAAATTCGATTTGAATTTGAAAATTCAAATATCAAAATTTATCATGTACTATCTTTTTAAAAATTCGACTGACTATTCGCCATCTAAAACCTGCTGAATTGCAGTTTTAGCATATGGGGGACCTCCTAGAACCTATTCGGAGTCCTTTGTTGGACTTCTATCTAAGTTTTTTTTTGAAAATCAAATTCAGTCGAATACAATCCAAATTCGATTCGAACAATCAAATACAGCCTATTCACTTGAATTTAAAAAATTAATTTTTTTAAATTAATTTCGGTTGGTCTTTTTTTATTCCGATTTCGAGTTAATTCGATCCTTGATAAAGCTGCCCCTATGTGTCTAATTTTGAAACAATCTTATGTTATAAGAAACATTTATGCAAAATATTTACGAATTATTTTAGAGGGATTTAAAAGCGTTCAGTTGTTTACTTTGTAGAAAAAAATCTAGTTTTCAACCTTTATGGTTTAGTAACCCTAACTTTTTAGATTTGCTTTTATCTAGGCAAAAGATCTATTCTAAAATGGGGTCTTCAATTGTAGACTATTTTATATTTTATTTAGATATGTTCCTTAGGTTTTCTTTTCTTACTCTTAATTATTACTTACTAGTAATACGTAGACAAATTACTAGGTCTTAATGTTAAAATAAACACATGTCCACCAATGTTTATATGCCTTTTTGGCTAAAAAAGAGACTATAATTGAAACATTAGAATACGTAAGAAAAATAGAAAACATTCTCAAACTCATTTAATTAGATCTGTTATGGCATAAATTATTTTATCATAAAATTGTCTAAATAATGATTAATGATAATTAGAGCTAGTTCTGAGATTCTCGGATTGATGTAGAAGCCATTGTGAATTATTGCTAGATTTTTTGTGAATTTTATTTGTAGTATTAATTCTTATTTTTTTCAAAATCTAAATATTGTGCGACTAGTTGTGCTTTCTCCTTAAAATATAAAAAATATTGAAGTTATTCTAAGCTTCAGAGTGACAAAATGCTTGAAAGATTTTGGAAGGTTCACCAACTTAATCACCTTTTCTTCATTATTTAAAGTTAACACAATTTTCCTGCAGTCCCTCATGAACGTAATGTACCTCTTCCTATAGTCAAAATACTTCACAGTAAAAAAAATAGAGATAGAAGAAGCAAATTTGCTCCTCGGAAATAAGGTACTGTAAATGCATTCATGAAATTTACAATTTACCGGTAATTTGTTGAGGAATTAAAAACTGTTGCGATATGAATCTGGCTAAATAACACCGACAGTACATTGGTGCAATAAATGATTAATACTTCTCAGCATCTTTATTTTAATGTTACAGCCCCACGATGATCTCTACATTTTCAAACATCAATAAAAAATTTATCTGAAGTGAAAAAAAATTGTTTTTTTAAAAAATGTACAGTAACAATTATATAATAATATCATAATAAGTATTTTGTCAAATAATGTTTTTGTGCTTGGGTCGTGACAAATAAAAAAAAATCTGTAAGAAGGGAAGACTAAAGTAACATGCACATCCACCCTTCACCATTTCGGGGGGATTTAAAAGATAAAATTTAAATCAGGAAACAATTGGTGAATTATCTTTAACAACATCATCACATTTATTAAATTATTTCATTTGAGACCAAAAAGATTGTGTCATCCAATCTTTTTAGATTTTAAGTGAAGTAAAGTGAATTGAAGGGCCGAAGACAAAACAATTCATTGCTTTGCCAGTTAATCATAGGTCCAATTTTCAAATAAATAGTTCTTACTTTAGCAGAAATTACATTCATTATATTATATATCTAAAATCGTCAGTAGACTTCATTTATAGAGACCGAAGCTATCCTAAACCTTGTAATTATTCTCATGCTGATAACATGAATATTTTCAAAAGGAATCAGTTAATAGTGCTGCTCCAGCAGAATTCTGCACTGAAATCCATTTCTCATAAGAGCAAACAGATTTTTTTATATTCAATTTTGAAATCTGACATAGGGCTAGACATATTGTCAATTTCCCAGCTGCCCCAAGTCATGTGACTTGTGCTGTGATAAACTTCAATCACTCTTTACTGCTGTACTGCAAGTTGGAGTGATATCAATCCCCTCCCTTTTCCCCCCAGCAGCCAAACAAAAGAACAATGGGAAGGTAAACAGATAACAGCTCCCTAACACGAGATAACAGCTGCCTGGTAGATCTAAGAACAACACTCAATAGTAAAAACCCATGTCCCACTGAGACACATTCAGTTACATTGAGAAGGAAAAACAGCAGCCTGCCAGAAAGCATTTCTCTCCTAAAGTGCAGGCACAAGTCACATGACTGGGGGCAGCTGGGAAATTGACAATATGTCGAGCCCCATGTCAGATTTCAAAATTGAATATAAAAAAATCTGTTTGCTCTTTTGAGAAATGGATTTCAGTGCAGAATTCTGCGTTTTGGAAAAAAACATGTTTTCCGATGACAGGATCCCTTTAACTGAAGACACAAGTACTTTTTGTTTTACATTTTTTATGGGACTTCTTTTGGTATAAAAAAATCGATTGTTATTTTCCCATATATTGATTTAATACATTATAAACTTAGGCCTTGTCAGGGCCGTTCCTGCCATGAGGCAAGGTGAGCAGTGAACAGCCAGTTACAAGGGGCGGCAAAAAGCCGCCACCTGTAACTTTAAGAGCCGAATTTCCGTTTTTTAAACCGGAAATTCGGCTCTGCTAGTGCAGAAAGCGCAGTACGTGCTTCTGCGCTAGCGATGCAGCCCCTTTTGACCCGTCCGACGCTAAGTGCGGAGCGGGAGAGGGGGGCGGCATCGGGGTTGCTGCCTCAGGCGGCAGCAGCCCACGGATCACCCCTGGGCCCAGTACACCTATTTATAAACACACACATAGATAAATGACTGGACCAGTGGAGATAAACTTTTCACAATGGGGCATATTTACTAATGTGAGAGTTTCTGTTTGTCTAATTTCACCAAAATTTGTTAGTATGCTTTTGTGAAACAACGGTGCCAAATTTTCTCCTGTCATAAGTCGTACTGTGTCAATTTCTCAGCATGGAAGAGGTGACACAGAAAATGAGATAAAAATGGCTGCTCTAGCCTTTTAAAGGAGAAGGAAACCTAGTCGGCGCAAAAAGCCTCCCCCCCTCCCGTGTGTTGCCCACCCGCCCTCCTCCCCCCTGGCCTACCCGTCCCGCTGGGCAAATAACACTAACTTGTTACTTACCCTTCTGCGCAGGTCCAGTCCACGGAGTTCACAGGCACCATCTTCTTCCACGCGATCTTCTTCCTGCTTTGAGCGGCGTTTTGGCGCATGCGCAGTAGGAGCATTTCGCCGGTACGGATCTACTGCGCATGCGCCAAAAGTCACGAAGTTTACCGATTTCACTTCGTGACTTTTGGCGCATGCGCAGTAGAACGTACCGGCGAAATGCTCCTACCGCGCATGTACCGGTCTTGGAAGAAGATGGCGTCGGTGAACTCCGTAGACTGGACCTGCGCAGAAGGGTAAGTAACAAGTTTGGGGCATTTGCCCAGCGGGACAGGTAGGCCAGGGGGGAGGAGGGAGGGTGGGCAACACACGGGAGGGGGGAGGCTTTTTGCGCCAACTAGGCTTCCTTCTCCTTTAATGGCATGATGGAGCAATTTTTCATGGTGAAAATAAATTTGTGTTTTTAATAAATTGGCAAGTTCACAGGAGAAATTTCACCTGGCAAAAAAGATAAATTTTAGCTAAAGCCAAGTGAATTTTCACAAATGTGAAAAAAAACTTGACAAAACTTCTGATACGTGTCTTTTAGTGGATTGCTGATTGTTATTCTTGGCGAAAATATGACAAAATTCAACATTCTTCTTTAAGGGAATTAAAGTCTGAATTTTAAAAAACTCGAAAATGTTGAGTTTTTTTTACTAGAAAACTTGAATTTTTGTGAAAAAAAACCTTGAATTTTAGTGGAAAAAACCCTTGAATTTTAGTGAAAAAAACCCTTGATTGTTCTGTGATTTATTATACCCCAATGCTACAAAAAGCCGAATCCAAAAATCCGCCATCTCAGACCTGTCGACTCGAGGTCCTGTATAAGTAAATGGGAGAGGCACCTATCTCAAATTGAAGTTATCGGGGTCTTCTCGGATGATTCATCTGAAAGCTTTTTTCGGGTAAAAAATTTAAAAATACCAAGAAATTCGGGGGGAAAAAAGCCTGAAAAATTAAAGTGATTCCAGTTTTAGCGCGTTTTCCGTGATCCAATTAATTTGGGTTATTTTATTAATAAATAAGATGAAATCGAGCATGGGAGTTTGGTCATGGTTTTTTGTAATAAAATATGAGATAAATTTGGATTTTAGTTAATAAACCCCTTAGTAAATATGCCACTTTGTCTGGGGCTAAAATGAATGTTTATCTCTTATCAGAGGTTGTTAGAGATAAAAAAAGGACCTTTTCAGTTTCAAAAATATACACACCTGACGAGGAAGGTATAGAGCATGGCCAACTGAAATGACAATGGTAAAAATGATTCGGCTATATCTTTCGGATAAAAGGCTGCCACCATTTCAGTTCATATTCTGTACAACATGCAGTTTATATAAGGTGAGTGTAATTTTCAATGACATGAATGGACTAACTGCTGATGCAATTAACTGTTGAAAATAAACCCTCTATAAATCGAGTGTCCGTCACAATCCGTAATAAATGAAGCACCATTGTTAATCCTTTATGTCAAATGATTGCTATAAATTAGCCCAGTTTATTTGATAACGTCATATTTAACATGTATGTACATATCTATACAGAGTAACTTGCAGACAGAGGTGTGCTCTTTAAATAGGGAAAATACCTAGATCTGTAATTCTATACATAGTTTCAAAAGCAGCAATTTATACTGGAGGGGGGAACTACTTTTTTTTTCTCCTTTAATATTTCACCTAAAAATGTGGTTTAAGATGAGAAAACGCACCTTTTGAAAGCTGATAATTTTGTTGTTTGTTTAGACAGTACAACTTTTAAAGAAAAATAAATCTCATACACACATACATAAAAATGTCCGATTTCACAGCCTTCGTCTAGCCCAACCACCAGCACAACTATTCTGAGTATCTCGTTATATACTGATATAGCTTTGTTCTTTATTGCAAAGCAAAAAATATATATTTTTGAATATATATATATTTATCTACATATTACATTTGAAAATCTTTACACCAGATATGCACAGAAAATTAAACGAATCGAGGTAGATATAGAACACTTAGAAGCTTGAATGTTGAATTATCCAAATTTGGCTTAAAATACTGTTTTGAAATTTTGCCAAGAATGAGGCAAAATGAAACCAGTTGAGGGTATTTGTACGTAATAAAAACAACTTCAAGTAATAATCTGTATTGTCTTTATTTGTGCGTGTGCAAATCTAACATACCAGTATAGGGGGAGGAACTTAATTCTAAATTTTTAATTCTAAACTTCAATTTCAAAATAGTTTGAATTTTCCTACACCTCCCATGAACTCGCCAGCTTTTAGAGGATGAATATTTTCGCACTTGATAAATCTTGAAAATATTTGCAGCAAAAACCCAAATCGCTGTAAAAAAAGTCGAATTGAGATTTGTCTATGGAGATTCTCATTCATCTCGGTCATTATATAAAGCATTGAGTAGAGTTGAGTCTAAAGCAACTGAACTTTCTGAGTTTTCTTGAAAATGTTTTACCGCTCATCTTGAAAAAGTCACTTGGATGAGTGGTGAAACTTTTTAAAGAAAACCCTAGATTTTTCCCAAGGCCGTTATAGATGGAAAAAAAATCACAGGAGCCCAGTAAAATAAAACCTTATAAGAAGTGGTTAGTGATATCATCAGTAGGGTTGCCACTTTTTCCCCGACGGTAACTCCGGGCGGGGCAAGGACATCACGGGGCAGGGTTGACGTTGTGGGCGACCGATGACGTGGCGGGTCAGCTGGTTTTCCAGTTTTGTCACCTGTCCCTTTTAAATGCATGTAATATAAAAAATATGTACCCAATGTAAAATGTAAGGATATTAGAACTCACCTTAGCCTTGTGTCTTGGGCCATTTAATATCCTCATATCTTACAATAAGGGCACATTATTCCTTATAAAATATTTTTCTCTGTATAATTACCGAAATGAAATTCCATGACTCTAGGATAGAGTAGACAGGGAATCTTGTGACTACCCCATACCATGGAACCATATCCATGAGCCATCAGAGCCATCAAAGTCTGAATGTACTGTTTGTACTGGACTAGTATTCTGAAGATCACCTTTAACAGCAGCCATTTCTAGAATGTTATTCAGTCTTCTCATCATGATTGAGACTTGGCTATCTGGGACAGAAAACTAAGCAAAAATAATGACAATTATATTTGATAATTTGCTTGTGAGGCTGTTGATGTATACAGTTATACTATATATATATATATATATATATACACACACACGGGACTTTCTTAATCATCATTAAGGTGTCCCATTCCTATTAAGTAGACTTATATTGTTGATGGGAGCGGAAAGGTACAACACTCATCCAACATGTTACTGCTGCACCTTCTCACCCTGCTCTGCCTTACGCCATATTTCCTTAATAAAGGTAACTGTCCCCTTCCCTACTAAAGACACCGATGAGTACATTCGTAGTAGTTTATTAATCTTTTCCCATACCTTTTCTCCCCATAAATCAGTGCATAAGCACATAGCAGTGTACATATTTAGTTTTTGTGTTTGTTTTGTCTCACTTTCTTCCAACTTACAGACATTCAACTGATTTGCCCATTCCCCCCCACACACACCAATAAATCATAAAATTACATTTTACTGAAATTTTGTTGAATACAGTAAATATGTATTGTGGGTTTCCTAGCATGTATGATCTGAGCTAAGCCTCAGAATTTCCCTTTGTTGGGACTGAATCTACTGAACCTGCAAGTTTGTGCCTGGAAATCAAAGTGCAGTGTTTTCTGACAGAGAGATGGAGTGATATTGCATAGATTCGGAGAGTGGCTTTGTGTTATATTTTAAAACTACATTGACTGACACAATGACAGTCTGGGTTTGTTTTCTGCTTTAGAGAGTAACAGAAAATGCTGCGTGTCGCCATTAGCGCATATAGTTTCATTGGGGACCAGAAACTGTGTTAGTTTTTTGTAACACTGGTTTCATGGAGGAAAATAATAAATGTGGAAATAGAAAAAGTTCATAGAAGTTGTTTGACACTACATGAAGCTGGCCATTGATAGGCTGATGTTGCACTTGGCTCCTGTTGCCAGTTCTGGCAGCCTACTGGACCAAGTATGGAACCAAAACAATGGTCAGACATTGGATGTCTGGTTAGAACTAAGGTCTTAATATGGCTGACTTGAATATTCTGTTGGACAAGGACAAACATTGGGTCATAGATGTAGTCCTCTTCAGATGGGTCTACACAGGGGTTCAAATGATCAGATCAGCCCAAATTAAGCCTGTTTAGGCAACATGACAACCTCTGCCTTTTGATAAAAGTATGCTGATGTCTTTTAGTGATGTGCGGGATGGCCCGATACCCATGGGTCGGGCCAACCTCTGCACATTATTTGCGGATCCTTACACTGCCAGCTTCCTGCTCCTAGTTTTATAGGCGTGCACATGTCCCATCCCTTTTTTTACATCATTGGTGGGTGGAGCGGGTCTATGGAGGGAGGGGGAGAAGGCGGGTGCTGTGGGTTCGGGTCAAGTTTTTCTTCAACCCGCACATCACTAATGTCTTTCATGTTAGGCTATAGCCAGCTATGGGTGCTGTTACTGCTGTAGCTATGCCTGTATATTTCAATTGTTGTCTCTTTTCATTATGTGGCATCCCATGTATCGGTTCGTCATCATAGCGATATTCCTTTTTTTTAAAGATTGGGTTTCTGATCAGAGCTGTGCATATAGGGAAACAGTAGCTGTAAGCTGAGCAATTGGGAAAGGTTTTTGGGCATGTTTCCTCAACAATGAATGGGCTGTTGTGAATAGGAGTTCAGTGGCACCTTCAGAACCTTTGCCAAGACACACTGTGCAAGAGTGCGATAGTGAGGGGAAATTTACATTCCCTTCTCATCTGCGAATGAGGTACTGCGCATATGCCGATCAATGCTTGGAGGGGAATTTCAGAGGTCCAGTTCCTAGGCCAGCACCAAACTGAAATAAATCTATGTGGTATGTAACTTAATACAGTAACAACAAGATGTCAAAGTACATTTATAACACAGTCAATCATAAAGATCTCAAATAGGAGTACATGTTTATTTTTTTATTCCAGAACCCCCACCACTAATTTCCCCGCACCCAATAAAAGGGGTAGGAATTTGACCCGTTTCGTTTGGCCAAAATTTTGCGCGTCTTTTTTTTTTTAAGCAAAACGCCATACGAGTCTATGGGTGTCATTTCCGCGGCGAAACAAGGCGAAAAAATCTCCCATCTCTAAAAGGGGATCTAAAAAAATTAATTTTGCCTATTGCAAGATATTGAGCTGGATTATCTCTCTGGATTGTAAATAGTTGCACTGGGAAAGTGGAAGACCCTCATTGAATCTCAATTCTTCTGATTCCAAAAGGATGGGACATGGGCTGTGGCAAATGTATTCATTTGAGGACTGGCTTGGTTAGAAATGACAGCCTCGGCTTGAGTAACAGTAAACCAATAAGCACCAAGTGAAAAGGCACCACAAGATTTGGAGAAAAGAGCTGTTTATTGCTCTCCAATAGTCCCAAGTGCTCCATAAAGCTACGGAAGCTTTCACTGGTTAGGAAACTAGCACTTGGAACAATTTTGACACCAATTCCACCTGCCTCTGTTCAAAGGAAAGTATCTGGGGATATGAGAGAAATCAACCCTAGAGTTTTATTACTAGCATGGTCCTCTGTGCTACATATTGGCATCATCATTTCTAAACAGTCAACATGTTTACAGGGTCATCAAATTCCTGAATATTTTGCTTGTTAAAGTGAGAGGACATCTAACCCTTTTTGCCATTTTGGGCAGACGTTTATTTTTGGCTCTGGATTCAATGGGCATGCACGATAATATCTTATGAACAGTACAATATGGGATAGTCCACCCCACTTCCACCCCAGTGAGAGTCTTGCTACATGACAACATATGACAACGGAATTAAAGGTTATGGAAGTTCTGTACACTACACAATAAAGTATTGGCACATAACATACTTGTAATTGTAAAGCAGTAAATCTGGTTGTGCCACTGAATCTAACAGATTGGTCTTTGGCTAGTTTGTCCACAGAGGCGCAAGGTAAAATTGGCAGCTAGCTGCATGGTGGCCTCATGCCCAGGTAGAAGTGATTATCAACTATGTTCTCCACAAGATCTGTCTGCGGGTAGGGTGTTAAACCGGGCAGCTTGGTTTGCCAGTTGCTTAAATAAACCACTCTCTACCATTCAGTGTGGCCAATTCACCCCTAATAGACCAGTATAAACCTATTAACAAGCTGTACAGGTTTTAGAGCAATCCTACATTCAGATGCCACATCTACAAGTATGAATGTTTACATATATTTGCTTCATCTACCAAAAAAGTGTGCTGTCTGTAAGTGGAGACCTTACATCGCCAACATGATGAAAAAGCACCTCAAATTATGAATTTACCTTCATATTCTACTTATTCCAATTTTAAATATGTTTTATTAAGAGCAATAATGTGAGTTCTGCTCTGCTTGCAGTTGGTCCGCCTATCTCTTTTCTTATCTCAAAATATATTCTTATATCTGGCACCAAGTGATGCCATCAGTTCCAGTTGGTGCTTTCGGATATCACTTGCCAGATATAATATATTTTCTTGACCATGACAATGCCTTAAAACAATTAATACATTTAAGGTTTCCTTATCATGGAGGGGCACAAAGCACCATGTTTTTTTGCCCATAAAGCACCTCAGAACCCTTGTGTCTGCCATATTCCTAAAGTAGAGACTGCTCTCAAATCATAAATTAATAGGAACCCTGAAGGGCTGCTATATTGGCTCCTAGACCAACAGTTTCAAAATCCCTACAAAGATAGACTATAAATCATAGTATTTCATGGCCACTGCTTTGTCTTTAGCCTTATCACACCTATAGTTCTTATATCTATTGCCATTATGCATTGGTATGTGAGCATAGGTCCCCCTGTTCTACATTAATACAAATTTCTTAATTTGCTGAATGGCTTTTACAACACGTTATAGATCAAATTAGAATTAGACAGAATGAAGCCTTTACAAGAGACTAGAACATGAATCCATGCAACTATATCTTCAATACATGGGAGAGATAGACTTGTAGAGGTTTTGAGAGGAGCTAAAAGTTTAGCTTTGTAAGTGAAAGCACTGAATAAGCTCCCAAAAATAAATCAGTCACTCAATGTTCCCATTGAGCAAATATTTAACCTCAACAAAGAACTGAAGGTCTGTACAGTAGGCTGTATATGAAGGTATCACCTACTGTAGTTTCCCTTCATCGAGGCCACACCGAAATTAAAATGTTTATTCCCATTCTCTGCTCTTGCCTGATTTGTTAATGATCATAATGTGTTTTTGGAAACCATCAACAATATTTGGAAGTCTGGAATTAGGGATGCACCTAATCCAAGATTCAGGTCGGGATTCGGCCAAGATTTGGCCTTTTTCAGTAGGATTCGGATTATGCTGAATCCAACTGCCTGACCAAACCGAATCCAAAAAATCATGACTTTTCATCACACAAACAAGGAAGTCAACATTTTTTTAGTCTTGTGCTGTGCACATTGTTCTCTTCACCTTGTTTCCCTAATTCAAATTAGGGTTCAGATTCAGTTCCGGATTTGAATCTTTCAAAAAGGATTCGAGATTTGGCTAAATCCTAAAATAGTGGATTCGGTGCATCCCTACCTGGAATAATTGCCTTAAACTATAAAAAATAGAGTTTTGGAGGCTTTTGGTAGGTTTCATAGCATCCAAGGAATGTGTGCTTTAGACCAGAGCCTAAGGGCCTTTGGATATTTTGGTTTATATATATCAGCATTGGGCAACAGCCCATGATAACCTTTCAATACTTTCTCTTTTTTTGGTCAGATCGATTAGATTAAAAGGTGCCACGATATGTCAATGACATACCCTCTTAAAGAAACTGCTGGAAAACAAAGGGGTATACATTGCTTCAAACCCATGGCTGACTGACAAAGAATCCTCAAGAATGGGAAAATATTACCAACAAAAAAAACCAAAACAATGAAAAATAAAGTCTTGCACCATAGACTGTGGTCTTATTGAAGTGTAACAGAAAAAAACAAAGCCTTTCAAATGTGCAAACAGAAAAGACTTACAGTATTTACTTAAATATATATATAGATAAATACAAGATTCCTCTGCACTCAACCCATTATCAATATATTTAAGACAGAGAGCATACTGCTACTGAAAAATGCCTTACCCTTTTAACAAAACAGGGATTGTTTGTCCATATATTGCAATATATTTAAGCTGAACAACTACGTCAAAGTCATCCCATATCTGGCCAGTCCTACGCTCAATTTTCATTTGATTCATTAAGAATTCTATGGTTTCATTATACATTTTATAAAAGGGACGAATACGTTTTACCTGCAACTTACTTGCTGCTTTCAAAGTAAAACTCCCAAACTTGGCTGCCCTTTTATTAGACACCAGTGGGATCACCTGACTATAGTTGGAGGGGGTGGGAGCTACAACATGGAGCTGGTCACTGCTCCTGTAGAACTATAACAAACAAGGGAAAGTTGTGCTCACCACTAGTTTTTAAAATCATTAGGCGGGGGTGCAATGAGGGTGTGACCACAAAATACATATAGACAAATACAAGAGTCCTCTGCACTCAACCCATTATCAATATATTTAAGACAGAGACATTTTGTGCATACTGCTACTGAAAAATGCCTTACCCTTTAAACAAAACAGGGATTGTTTGTCCATATATTGCAATATATTTAAGCTGGCCAACTACGTCAAAGTCATCCCATATCTGGCCAGTCCTATGCTCAATTTTCATTTGATTCATTAAGAATTCTATGGTTTCATTATACATTTTATAAAAGGGACGAATACGTTTTACCTGCAACTTACTAGCTGCTTTTAAAGTAAAACTCCCAAACTTGGCTGCCCTTTTAGGCCAGCTTAAATATATTGCAATATATGGACAAACAATCCCTGTTTTGTTTAAAGGGTAAGGCATTTTTCAGTAGCAGTATGCACAAAATGTCTCTGTCTTAAATATATTGATAATGGGTTGAGTGCAGAGGAATCTTGTATTTGTCTATATGTATTTTGTGATCACACCCTCATTGCACCCCCGCCTAATGGTTTTAAAAACTAGTGGTGAGCACAACTTTCCCTTGTTTGTTATATATATATATATCTTTCTTTGTCGAAGTAGAGCGAATGTGGGATTAAAAAGATGCCCTAAAACAAGTTACTTTAAAGGAGCAATACTCTGGATAAGAAAATATTGTTGTGGATATTCCTGAAATATAGGTTTTTATAGCACGATTAAATTCCCACGCTAGAAGCATATGCCGTACTCACATATCGGAGAAATCAAAGTACAAACCAAAACAGGAAAAAGAAACAATCCATTACGATTTGACTTAAAGACACGGAACAGTTTTTTTTTTTTTTCAAGCTTCACACAGAAGAGAGTTATAATCTGGTAGAACTGCGCATTAATCAGGAGTGTAGCAGCGGTCCTGGTTTGTGTCGCGGACACAGAATAGACAGAAGAACGTGATTATCGCAGTTCTAGAACGCACCATGTGATGTGAAGTGGTTGTTATTTGTCCAATCACAATGCAAAGAAGTACAAAGCACCAGTTATTGTCTGAATTATTGTTTGTTTTTTCCTTTGTTTCAGAAACTCAACGTATTCCTAAAACCCGAACGGAAAAAACAAAAAGATAACGTAGCACTAGAAATCACTTTAAGGCTCAGATTGAACAAGAGACACGAACGGGACCCTAGCGGATTATTGTGACACACGGTGCTCTCTCCACGCAGCCTTAAAATGAAAAGATTGAATTTGCCAGTCATCAATCATCATATTGTACCTTTAATTGTCATGTCTTTTTTTTCTTTTTGCTACCTTGCTGAGTTTTATTATTACTGAATCTGGTGTTGGTTTTGGTGTTTTTGATTGAAGCTCAACGATTTTGTTTTTGTATTTTTTTTTGGAAATTAGAAATATTTTTCTATGTGAAATCAGTGTCATGGAAAACTGAGCATCACATAGGCTTTATGGACGGCATTAACCCTTTGGCTGCCAGCGGCAGGCCGTCAGCAGAAGGGTTAATAAGACTGGAGACCCCCTTTCCCCTCTTCTAAATCCCGTTTGAGAGAAGGCACATTCATCATGTGCAACTCTACATTTCTTCCTCACCGTGCCCCCAAGAAATAATCAGCCGAAAGGCTTGATCTCTTCCTGACTGATAACCACCGATTTTGCATTAGAAAGGTGACAGTACTTAATGAAACTCAGCACCAAAGGGCATAAGGCAGTTGAAGGTTAGTTTGTTCTAACAGCACCAATCCCATAAATTCTCGACACTTGGTGTATAATGTATAAAACACTGAACGGAGGAAATCGTCTTCCGCCTTAGAACTTAGTATGGATGTCTCAATATCGACTCTTGCGTCTACATCACCAAAGAAGAGTTATTTTTTTGTTTGTTTTTTTACTTACAAAACATAGAGAATATCTTTGTGTACATACGGCCACCGGATAAAGAGAGAGAGGAATAGAGAGAGAGAGAGAGAGAGAGAAGCTCAGCGGAAGCTTCCGGTCACTGTGCCTTTTGTTATTTTTCAATAAGCTGTGTTTTTTTGTTTTCGTAAACAAAAATAAGGTTCCTCCATACGTGGAGCTTTAGAGAGAAGACTCGTATTGTAGCAACTCATACAGGAGAGGACCGTCTCTGTACCTAATGCCTACAGCAGAGGGGGTGATGTACTGAAGAATGTTGATAGTCCTTCTTAACCGTCTGTCTACAAAATGTGCATCCCATGCTGGATACCTTTTCCTTGGCATGTCGATCTTTATGAGCGGCCCTTCTGGATAATAAGGGCGCCCTGATGGAGTAGTTGGCACCATTGGTCTCACCTGGAAAACTGGCAAGCACGTGTCTGCTGTTAGGTCATCCTGTTGCTCCGCAACTGCTCTAGTTGGCGTTGCCTCTGCTCCGCGATACCCTGGGGTTTGAGGTGCCATGGGTTCAACGTCGGGAGGTAAAGGAATACCCCAGAGCAGCTCGGCGCAACAGGAACTGGCAAATATCTTAGCACGTGGCCCCGTGGGATGCAAGACACCATAATAGAGAACTATGAATGCTACCCCAACAGCAAAACAAAGAAAAACACAACACAGTGCTGGCACGGCAAATGAGTCAGTGTTAGGATCTCTGTAAAAATACCAAAGGAACGTCAAGGCAGCATTCTCTGTCAGGATAACAGTGTAATAAGCAAACATTCGGTATCGAGTCCGGCCTTCCTTGACGTTAAACCAGCAGAAAATGTACACAATTCCTACCACCATGTTGAAGAGAATTTCCTCCCACTTGGACATACAGAAGTCTGTCCCACCATGGATGATCCAGAAGGCCATGATGCACCAGTGGACCACCACAAAGATTCCGAAGTAGAGCTGGAAGATGGAAGCAAAGAGGGCAAAAGAAATAACTCTGGATGAGATGGTGAAAAGTCGCCAGAAGATATGGATGAGCGCCCCTCTGTAGCTCATGCTCTTCTTGTCATCCCTGGAGTCACGTAAGAGTTTGTGATAGGAGGCTAGCACCCAAGCGAGGGACATTAGGGAGGCCACAGAGGAAACACCTGCCAAACAACACGCACAGGGTCATTGCATTATTTCCACTTTCACAATTAAAACATTAAAGGCTGTCTACTTGTGGATAGATTATGGATTAACCAGTTGCACATATTGCCTTATTCCTTATTAATACTGGCAGAACTACTTCCCTAGTCTACTGATACAGGCAGACACTCTACTGGCTTGGGAACCATATTGATAAAGACAAACAGTCTACTGACTTGGGAACCTTATTGATACAGGCAGACACTGTAGTGACTAGGGAACCATATTGATACAGGCAGACACTGTAGTGACTGGGAAACCATATTGATACATCTAGACACCTTACCGACTACAGAACCATATTGATAAAGGCAGGCACTCTATTGACTAGGGAACCATATTGATAAGGGCAGACAGTCTAGTGACTGGGGAACCACATTGATTAAGGCAGACACTCTAGTGACTGGGGAACCATATTGATATAGGGAGACACTCTAGTGACTTGGTAACCATATTGATAAAGGCAGACACTCTAGTGACTTTGGAACCATATTGATAAAGGCAGACACTCTAGTAACTTTGGAACCATATTGATACAGGCAGACACTCTAGTGACTTGGGAACCATATTGATACAGGCAGACACTCTAGTGACTTGGGAACCATATTGATACAGGCAGACACTCTAGTGACTTTGGAACCATATTGATACAGGCAGAAACTCTAGTGAATGGGGAACCATATTGATAAAGGCAGACACTCTAGTGACTTTGGAACCATATTGATACAGGCAGACACTCTAGTTACTTTGGAACCATATTGATAAAGACAAACACTCTACTGACTTGGGAACCTTATTGATACAGGCAGACACTGTAGTGACTAAACCATATTGATACAGGCAGACACTGTAGTGACTGGGAAACCATATTGATACATATAGACACCTTACCGACTAGAAAACCATATTGATAAAGGCAGTCACTCTATTGACTAGGGAACCATATTGATAAGGGCAGACAGTCTAGTGACTGGGGAACCACATTGATAAAAACAGACACTCTAGTGACTGGGGAACCATATTGATATAGGCAGACACTCTAGTGACTTGGTAACCATATTGATAAAGGCAGACCCTCTAGTGACTTTGGAACCATATTGATAAAGGCAGACACTCTAGTGACTTTGGAACCATATTGATACAGGCAGACACTCTAGTGACTTGGAAACCATATTGATACAGGCAGACACTCTAGTGACTTTGGAACCATATTGATACAGGCAGACACTCTAGTGACTTTGGAACCATATTGATAAAGACAAACACTCTACTGACTTGGGAACCTTATTGATACAGGCAGACACTGTAGTGACTAGGGAACCATATTGATACAGGCAGACACTGTAGTGACTGGGAAACCGTATTGATACATCTAGACACCTTACCGAATAGGGAACCATATTGATAAAGGCAGGCACTCTATTGACTAGGGAACCATATTGATAAGGGTAGACAGTCTAGTGACTGGGGAACCACATTGATAAAGGCAGACACTCTTGTGACTGGGGAACCATATTGATATAGGCAGACACTCTAGTGACTTTGGAACCATATTGATACAGGCAGACACTCTAGTGACTTGGGAACCATATTGATACAGGCAGACACTCTACTGACTTGGGAACCTTATTGATACAGGCAGACACTGTAGTGACTAGGGAACCATATTGATACAGGCAGACACTCTAGTGACTGGGGAACCATATTGATACAGGCAGACACTCTAGTGACTTTGGAACCATATTGATAAAGACAAACACTCTACTGACTTGGGAACCTTATTGATACAGGCAGACACTGTAGTGACTAGGGAACCATATTGATACAGGCAGACACTGTAGTGACTGGGGAACCATATTGATACAGGCAGACCCTCTAGTGACTTATGAACCATATTGATAAAGGCAGACACTCTAGTGACTTTGGAACCATATTGATACAGACAGAGACTCTAGTGACTTGGGAACCATATTGATACAGGCAGACACTCAAGTGACTTTGGAACCATATTGATATAGGCAGACACTCTAGTGACTAGGGAACCATATTGGTAAGGGCAGACACTCTAGTGACTTTGGAACCATATTGATACAGGCAGACACTCTAGTGACTGGGGAACCATATTGATACAGGCAGACACTCTAGTGACTTGGGAACCATATTGATACAGGCAGACACTCTAGTGACTGGGGAACCATATTGATAAAGGCAGACACTCTAGTGACTGGGGAACCATATTAATACAGGCAGACACTCTAGTGACTAGGGAACCATATTGATAAGGCAGACACTCTAGTGACTGGGGAACCATATTGATAAAGGCAGACACTCTAGTGACTGGGGAACCATATTGATACAAGCAGACACTCTAGTGACTAGGGAACCATATTGATACAGGCAGACACTCTAGTGACTTGGGAACCATATTGATACAGGCAGACACTCTAGTGACTGGGGAACCATATTGATAAAGGCAGACACTCTAGTGACTGGGGAACCATATTAATACAGGCAGACACTCTAGTGACTAGGGAACCATATTGATAAGGCAGACACTCTAGTGACTGGGGAACCATATTGATAAAGGCAGACACTCTAGTGACTGGGGAACCATATTGATACAAGCAGACACTCTAGTGACTAGGGAACCATATTGATAAGGCAGACACTCTACTGACTTTGGAACCAAATTGATAAAGGCACACACTCTACTGACTTCATGACAGAATCCGTTTAAAGATTTCCCTTGATGAAGGCTTCTTGACGAAACGTTGGGGCAATTCTCTCATTCAGAATATCCGCTTTCAGACTTGTATGCTGTTAATTGCTGGCTGGTATGTATGGCCCTGATGATCATTGTCAATGTAAATTGTAAATCTTCGATAAAGAATGTTTAATTGCAGTACCACCTTCTTCTTTGTGCAAGATCATTCTATGATTTGAATCCTGTAACTATTGGGGGGAATATTTGATTTTAGCACCTTAAATACAAATTTCTAAAAATATATATATATATATATATATGGACAAGCTTTTCTAGTCAACAGTGCCCTTCATTACTTTTGATTCTAGGATCCCTTTAAAGGCCAGGAGTAGGGTCTCCCAAGCAAGTGGACTAACCCATTACTACCCAGGGTAGATTGGCACTGAATAACATAGGTAAGACTGAATGGGCTCCTGATTGCTGCCCCTTTATAGGTGCATTAGAAAATAACCCCTAATATCTTTTCTCTATGAATGGTCGGAGATACAAGGGGCATTTTCCAGTCCCAGGGGTGTAATAAGTGCACCATTAGTGTTCCCTTACCAAGCACCGGGGAATGCTGATCTCTGCACCAAGCACAGAACAGAGTGCAGGTAGTAAGTACGTGATGCAGGCTCCTCCTCCTCATGTTCCCTGACTAATTTAGGGGGTAGGTGAGGGGATGCCTACATGGCCCCCTCTGCACTTTCTTTGCCTTTATTTAATATTATATCTGTGCGTAATACAGAATATTTTGTCTCGTCTAACACATAAATATTGGGTGTCGAGCTCTTCGTGATTTTTTTTAATAATGACAAATAAATATTACATGTGTTTTATATTACTAATATTAGTGACTAATGAGTTCAAGGCAATTTAAGCATGCCATAAGGCCCTTATATTTATAGCTGCATCAGCCAAGGGCTGTTTATTTTGCATTTTGTCAATATAGGAAGGAGCTCACAGCCAATAAAACCAGGAGTGAATAGAAATGTGCACTCAGATATAAGTGAGTGAAGCTGGGAGTGAGCACTGCATAAACTTGCTCCAAACAAGGTGTTTGGTGTTGGCTTAAGTAACACTTGGTGGAATGGACCTGGAGCTACTCTATAAGGTGCAGTCCCTTACCTACTTGTAACCAGTGAACCCCCCATGCTCATTGGCTGATGAATGGAGTGAGCTCAGATTCATACGACATTGTTATGGTGCCAGCAGACTTACATGGTAGAGTGTCTGCGCGGTTCTTTTGGATCATTATGCACAGTTGTAGCACCAGTTGGGGCGCGCTCTCTAGGAAGGTCTCCAGGAGGCGCAGCATGTTGACATCTGCATATTCGTACATCATAGCCCAATAAAAACGCCGTTGGTGTTCCTTCTGCCTCTGGCTCTGGATGCCCAGGTACATGGTTCGAAGGTATCTGGAGAGAGGAGAGGACATACAGGCTTTATACAAGTGCCAGACATTAACGGCACCGGAACTGTGCCATTGGATGGAGGTCACATAAATGCACAAATAGACATATTTTCTCTTATTTAATGACTTGCGTTTGGTTCATCTTATGCAATTACTGATATCATAGGGACTCAGTGAACACATTAAACTATGGCAGCATAGGTATTCCCCTGTACTAAGCACAATTCAGCAGGAACAGTCCCCTAAGTTTGCTCATAGTCTGTACAGAGAGATCCCATAAAACTATGGCAGCATAGGTATTCCCCTGTACTAAGCACAATTCAGCAGGAACAGTCCCCTAAGTTTGCTCATAGTCTGTACAGAGAGATCCCATAAAACTATGGCAGCATAAGTATTCCCTGTACTAAGCACAATTCAGCAGGAACAGTCCCCTAAATTTGCTCATAGCCTGTACAGAGAGATCACATAAAACTACAGCAGCATAGGTATTCCCTGTACTAAGCACAATTCATTAGGAACAGTCCCCTAAGTTTGCTCATAGTCTGTACAGAGAGATCCCATAAAACTATGGCAGCATAGGTATTCCCCTGTACTAAGCACAATTCAGCAGGAACAGTCCCCTAAGTTTGCTCATAGTCTGTACAGAGAGATCCCATAAAACTATGGCAGCATAAGTATTCCCTGTACTAAGCACAATTCAGCAGGAACAGTCCCCTAAATTTGCTCATAGTCTGTACAGAGAGATCCCATAAAACTATGGCAGCATAGGTATTCCCCTGTTCTGCTGGAAAATGTCATGGCGTAGTGACCAGGCTTTACACTGAATTTATTGTAATTAAAATAAACTAAATCCTGACATACATGAGTCAGTAGTACAGAGATTGTGCCACTAGATGGAACCCTGAACACATTATAAAACTAAATGTTGGCATACATGAAAGATTCAATATTTCCAGCAATCTGGAGTTTGTGGCAAAGAGGTTGTTTTACCCTGATTGGCCAGAAGGAAGGGGCACATTTGTTGGAATGAACAAGGGCACAGCAGACTGAATACGTTTATGTGTGAGCGAGGGGACGCCCTCCACGCCACTCCTCTTCTTCCACTCCGGTAACTTAGGGCGCGTGCGGCGTGCATTCTTCTTATTTATAGGCAACGTGATGACGCCAGCGTGCAATGGCGCGAAATTCAAATGTATTTAAAGTGGCAGTTTGTATTTTTCATTGCCCGTTATAGGATCTTTCTCCACGAATTTCCTGGTGCTCTTGTGCTGTAAAGCTTCTGTTTCCTGATACCTGTTGTGACCCCAGCCTGTTTTTGGCGATTCTGACTTCTGTGTCCTGACCCCTGCCTGGTAACCGACTTTTCTAAATCCGTATCCCTCCTGATTGATCTCCTGGTTTGACCCTTGCTGTTTTTAGCAGAATCTTCTCCTACTGTCACTATAATGACCTACTGTCTCTATCCTGTCCTACTCTTACCATCTTGTCTTTCTGTCTCCATCAAATACGGTCTCCATCTTCGCCAACTGTCACTATAATGACCTACTATCTCCATCCCCTACTGTCTCCATCTTCCTCTACTGTCGCTATAATGACCTACTGTCTCCATCTTCCTCTACAGTCGCTATAATGACCTACTGTCTCCATCTTCCTCTACTGTCGCTATAATGACCTACTGTCTCCATCCTGTCCTATCCTCAACACCTTGTCTTACTGTCTCCATCTTGGCCAGCTGTCACCTATAATGCTCTCCTGTTTCCATCTTGTCCAACTGTCACCAATTTGCCATACTGACACCATCCTGCTCTTCATCTGCCATTTTGTTCAGCCTACATCTTGCCCTACTGCCACTATCATGCCCTGAACTCTTGCCATGTTGCCAATCTCTACTTGCTTTACTCAGAAAGAAATCGTCAGCGGTCTAATTCATGTTGCGCCGCTGACCAGCTGCCGTAGACACCATTGTCCCAGCGCTCGGTCTAACCCACATTCTGGAGTTGACCAGCTGCCGCAAATGATAAAAAGCCAATACAGTATTTCTACACAAAGAGAAAATTTGCCAGCGCTCGGTTTGCCTTTAAAAAATAATTACAATAAATGAGGTGCTAGTACCACACTTTGGCCAACATATGTAAGCTCACGTGCCACGTCAAGGCCCCTCATTGTACGTGAGTCTTACACTGTTTGTGAGCAATATAAGTTTGTTGTGCATTTAAAATCAAGTCCCCCAGTAAACATGTGACTGAGTAGTAAGACCATTGTGCACTTCCCCTTAACTCCGGGCTATAGTGAGAAAGCAAGAAGCTTTTTAGCCCTAGCCAAATAACATACATCTATAAGTGATTCCCTGTTATAAAGGCTAAATGGCAGCCATAGGCAATATTTGGCTACAATATGTACATGAAACACAGAAAGAAAGAAAGATTTTACGATATGGCACGTGAGCTTACATATTTTGGCCAAAGTGTAGTACCTTATTTTTTGTAATTATTTTTTTAAAGGCAAACCGAGCGCTAGCATTTTTCTCTTTGTGTACAACTTGCTTTATTGTTATATTCTTTCCCTGCTGTGCCCATCTCACCCTACAGCCACTGCAGGAATAACGGTACAACACACACATGCAACATAGTTCATTTTATTGATGTACAACCATGATCTTCTCACTGTGCAACTACATCTCCCACCAGGGCACTTGAGCTGCAAAGAAAATACTTTTGAAGCTTTGCAGATTTCCCTACAATGATAAGTCAGAGCGGGCAGATTTGGGAGCTGTAATTGGGAGCTATTGAGACTGATCGCTTGGGCGCACTTTAAATGTCAGGCTACAAGTGTCCTTTTGTCATTCCACCCGGCACTGCTGGAAGCTTGTTGGACACATTATATACTCAGCTCTGTTTATTAAATGATGAAAGTCCTTTCCAGATACACACAGAAGTGCCCAAAGGATGTCAATGTGAAGCCAAGGCATATCTATTATATAACCAAGAGTTATAGGGTAAATTCACTAAGATTCGTAGTTGCGCCAGGCGCAACTTTGCCGCACTTCGCCACACTTCGCCAGGCGTAGTTTCGCCAGCGCTCCGCAAATTCACTAAAATCCGTAGCTGCGCACAGGGGTAGCGTAAGGTTGCGAAGTTGCGCTAGCGTTGATTCGCTAAGTGAAGCGAAGTTACGCTAGCGAAGATTAATTTGCATACGGCGCCAAATTCAAATTTCAATGGAGGAATACGTAGAATCACTACAAATGCCTAGAAAACCTTCAAAACATCAAATAAAAATTTTATTTTGCCCTACACATGTGCCCACTGTCTAGGTAAGTTGCCATGAATCAGGAAATGTAGGGGGGAAGGAGGGGAGCCCCAAAAATGTTTTCGATCTTTTTCAGCCTATCACCCATAATGTAGAAAACACACCAGCGTTTTTTGGGACTTAGAAAGAATTTTGACTTTTTTTGAAGCAATCCCTATCTACTCTATTGCGCTTCGCCTGGTCTGAGGTGGCGAAGGAAGTCTGGCGTAAAAGGTAGCGTTCAGTACAATGCGCGCGTTAGTGAATTTGCGTAGTTACGTCCGTAGCGAAAATTCGCCAGGCGTAAGGGTGCCAAGTACTAGGCCAGCGTTAGTTTGCGCAGTAACGAAAATGACAAACGCTAGCGAAGTAACGCTAGCTTTCGGCGCTTCGGCGCTTAGTGAATTTGCCCCATAGTAAGAGATATAGTAGGGAGATACTATCATCATTCTATAGTATAGAGAGCCTGCACAGCTTTATAGATACAGTTGTACCCTCACCTTCCCCTCTGTCTGAGCAGGGTCCATCTGTGGTTCTTTATTCTGTCTATTCTTATTGTGTCAGGCACTGGTGCAGCCATTAAGCCTAATTATCCCTCCATTGATTTAGTATCTTGATCATAAGATGAATTTTGTTAATTCAAGTTCTTTAACTAGAGAAACCCCAGTGGTAACCTGGAAAGTCCAAATCGTGACTGAGCACAGATTACACGGAGTATTATGGAGTAAAACAGACAGAATTAAGAGAGTCGCACCATTCACTGAGAGATTATAAAACAGCGCAGGGAGGATGAGCAGCTTCTCTTTTGATCCTTCAGATGAACATGAGCAGAAGTGCACCCTGGGAATTTAAGCAGATTTACCCTTTCTAAATTAAACATCCGACCTCAATTCAAATGAAAGATCCCTGAGGTCTTTGGAGGAACCAAGGATCAAAGAAAACATTCGATTAACCCCCTCCAGATGATTCATTTCATACAGAGATACTGTATCAAATTATCTATCCATAGTACAGAATATATACAGTAGCATTGCCAGCAAAAGTGTGACCCATAATCTGCCCCCAACAAAGTCACCACTGGGACAGAATGTTCTGTTATACAGATAGCTAGAATCTCAGCTGCCATAAAGCAGGACAGGACTGCTGCTTACAATGGGGATCAGATAGGATCTGTGCAGCCACTGGGACAGAATGTTCTGTTATACAGATAGCTAGAATCTCAGCTGCCATAAAGCAGGACAGGACTGTTGCTTACAATGGGGATCAGATAGGAACTGTGCAGCCACTGGGACAGAATGTTCTGTTATACAGATAGCTAGAATCTCAGCTGCCATAAAGCAGGACAGGACTGCTGCTTACAATGGGGATCAGATAGGATCTGTGCAGCCACTGGGACAGAATGTTCTGTTATACAGATAGCTAGAATCTCAGCTGCCATAAAGCAGGACAGGACTGTTGCTTACAATGGGGATCAGATAGGAACTGTGCAGCCACTGGGACAGAATGCTCTGTTATACAGATAGCTAGAATGCCCACATAGTGGTATGGAGTATTCCTGGGGGGTTGATGGGTACATTCAGGGGATTAGAGCAGACTGAAGGATTTTCGAGTGAAAGAAAACAAAATATAAGCTGCATCCAAAGGGCTTAATGGGGAGCATTTCATTGGCTGCACAGATATTTGGTGACGTGACCATTCGCTGGTACGACTGTCGCCGTAAGGGTGATCCCGTTTATTCCACTAAATCATCGCTGTGCTGCTGTGCCCCAGTCACTCCCCTCTCTGGATTTGAGCAGCGCCAGGCTTGTCCTCATTTCACCCGCCAGTTAGGATTCAGTGCCAGCTTGCTGCAGTCTCACTCCCTCTCTCTCTCTCTCTCTCTCTCTCTCTCTCTCTCTCTCTCTCTCTCTCTCTCTCTCTCTCTCTCTCTCTCTCTCAGACCAGCCAGTCCCCAAAATGAAGTGCCTGGCTAACGGCGTGACAGTTTCTTATTCATCAAGACTGATAAACATGAAGCGCTCACCCGCCTCCCCCGCAGCAACACCAAAAAATATACATTCCTGAGCTGCTCTGTTTCACCTGAACTCAACCCAAAAACTGCACAATGAAAAGAAATAAAAATATAAGCAACTTCCCATTGATTTCACTGATTTGTCACATAAGGTTCATCGTCTGTTTGTCTGGTTTATATTCTCTGCACTCCTGGTTCTGACTCCTGAAACTATTTAGCAGAAGCCAGTTAATTAATAGATTTGAAGGAAAACTGACTGCAGCTGCTACATTGTTTCAGGCATTACTGGCAGCGTCTGTCTGTCTGGTTTATATTCTCTGCACTCCTGGTTCTGACTCCTGAAACTATTTAGAATAAGCCAATTGATTGATAAATATGAAGGAGAGAACTCACTACATTGTTTCAAGCATTGAGGGCAGCGTCTGTCTCTCTGTCTGTCTGGTTTATATTTGCTGCACTCCTGGTTCTGACTCCTGAAACTATTTAGCAGAAGCCAGTTTATTAATAGATTTGAAGGAAAACTGACTGCAGCTGCTACATTGTTTCGGGCATTACTGGCAGCGTCTGTCTGTCTGGTTTATATTCTCTGCACTCCTGGTTCTGACTCCTGAAACTATTTAGAATAAGCCAATTGATTAATAAATATGAAGGAGAGAACTCACTACATTGTTTCAAGCATTGAGGGCAGCGTCTGTCTCTCTGTCTGTCTGGTTTATATTCGCTGCACTCCTGGTTCTGACTTCTGAAACTATTTAGCAGAAGCCACTTGATTAATAGATTTGAAGGAGAACTGACTGCAGCTGCTACATTGTTTCAAGCGGAGAACAGAAAGGATAGACATCTAGGGGCAGATTTATCAAGGGTCGAAGTGAATTCGAGGGAATTTTCGAAGTAAAAAAAAAAATCGAAATTCGAAGTAATTTTTTGGATACTTCAACCATCGAATAGGATACTACGACTTCGATTCGAAGTAGAATTGTTCGAATATTCGACCTTTCAATAATCGACGTACTGTTTTCAAAGTATTGAAGAAAAACTTTGACTTCAATACATTTTTCTAATTTTTTGGAAGTCGAAGTAAAATCGTTCGATCAACCGATGAAATAGATTCAAAGGATTTAATCGTTCGATCGAATGATTTTACTTTGACAGCAGGATATCCAAATTCAATGAAAAAAACTTCGATATTCGAATTCGAAGTATTTCAATTCGATGGTCAAATTTCTAAGTATTTTTAACGTCGAAATTTGACCCTTGATAAATCTGCCCCCTTGTGAGATGGTGACAGTAGGGCAAGGCAAGTAGGGTGAGATGGTGAGTCAGACAGGATGGACAAAATAGGATCCGTTATCCGGAAACTCATTATCCAGAATTCTCCAAATTACAGAATGGCTGTCTCCCATAGACTGCATTGTATCCAAATAATCCGAATTTGGAAAAAATGATTTCCTTTTTCTGTGTAATAATAAAACAGTCGCTTGTACTTGATCCCAACTGAGATATAATTAATCCTTATTGGAGGCAAAACCAGCCTATTGGGTTTATTTAATCTGTATATGATTTTCTAATAGACTTAAAGGGGTGGTTCGCCTTTAAGGTAACTTTTAGTATGTTATAGAACAGCCAATTTCAATTGGTTTTCATAATTTTTTATAATTATTTGCTTTTTTCTTCTGACTCTTTGCAGCTTTCAAACGGGTTTCACTGACCCCCTTCTAAATACTCTGTAAGGCTACAAATGTATTGTTATTGCTACTTTTTATTACTCCTCTGTCTATTCAGCTCCTATTCATATTCCAGTCTCTTATTCACATCAATGCCTGGTTGCTAGGGGAATTTGGACCCTAGAGAGCTGCTGAATAAAAAGCTAAATAACTCAAAAACCTTAAATAATAAAAAAACGAAAACCAATTGCAAATCGTATCAGAATATCCCTCTCTACACTAAAAGTGATCTGAAAGGTGAACAACCCTTTTAAGATAAGAAGATCTAAATTACAGAAAGGTCCGTTATCTGGAAAACCCCAGGTCCCGAGCATTCTGGATAACGGGTCCCATACCTGTACCTGTGATGCAAGAGGGTAAGACAAGTAGGGTGAGATGGTGACATGTCTGAAGGGCCACAGGCTGGAGCGTCTTTTCTGCCCCTTAGAATTGACTGAAGTTTGGAGTTTGCCAGTCTCTACTATCAATTCAGATAATGTATCAGTGCAAGTGTCATCTCTTCTGGACAAGGGGCCCCATACCAAGTATTGGGGCCCCACAGCTTATACCAGTTGTGCCCTACCCCCAATAATGAGTAGAATTCCCATAAACCCCAGCAGCAGGGATGTATCCATGGAGGGTCAATAAGCTAAAGCAACAATGTGTATCCACAATGTGACTACAACTCCCAGCATCCCCTGAGATGCCACAGGCACTGGAGCCCACAGGTTGCACTTTATATCTGAGGAATAATGAGTTGAGGATGCCCGACACTGACAAGGAAACCCCCAGCCCCCCTAATCTCAAAACTGTTTATTCATAACTCCCCGGGTCACTTCTAATGAGCCCAAAGACTCCCGCTGAGCTTCTGTATTTCATCTGCCTCTCTGTGATGTGCCAGGCGGTCGCTACACGACTAGGATTCTGCGCTCACTTGTCTGTATTTTCTTTGCCGCCTCTAGAAAGGGAGTTGCCAATAACAGAGATCATAAGGATGAAGCTGACCAATAAATTAACTAGGGATGCACCGAATCCACTATTTTGGATTCGGCCGAAACCCGGAATCCTTTGCGAAAGATTCGGCCGAATACCGAACCGAATCCGAACCCCAATTTGCATATGCATATGCAAAGGGGAAAACATTTTTTACTTCCTTGTTTTGTGACAAAAACTCATGCGATTTCCCTCCCTGCCCCTAATTTGCATATGCAAATTAGGATTCGGTTCGGCCAGGCAGAAGGATTCGGCCGAATCCAAATCCTGCTGAAAAAAAGCCGAATCCCGAACCGAATCCTGGATTCGGTGCATCCCTAAAATTAACATCGAGAGGCGGATCTATCAAGGGTTGAACTCCAAATTCGAATTTTAAAGGTTTTTTATGTCCAAAACTGTCAAATTCAACTAGTGAATTGATTCGAGTTTTTTTTAAAAATTCAAATTTCATTTTCAAGATTTATCATACTCTGGCCCTTTTCTGTATACGTCAATGGGAGACGCCCAGGGATCAATTTGGTGATATTTGCAGCCTTTCTGACATTCGAGTTGCTTTCGGAGAAAAAACTGGAATCAAGTTTTGTAGTTCAAATTTAGTTTTTCTAATTAGAATCGAATCGAGTTTTTTGGACCGATTCAATTCGTTGCGAGTTGAGAAAATGCGATTTTATTGATACATTTAGGGGCACATTTACTAAGGGTCAAAGTGAATATTCGAATTCCCAAACTTCGAATTTCAAACTAATTTTTGGGTACTTCGACCATCAAGTAGGCCTATATTCGACTTTGATTTCGATTCGCAGTAAAAAAAAGTTTGACTTTGAAAATCGAAGTACTGTCTCTTTAAAAAAGTTCGACTTTGACACTTCGCCACCTTAAACTTGCCAAATTGCAATGTTAACCTATGTGGACCTCCTAGAACCAACCAACCAACATTCGGCTACGTTTTTAGAAGTCGAAGTAAAATCGTTCGATCATTCGAAATCGTTCGAATATAGAAGTAATGCGATTCGATGGTCGAATTTCGAAAGTTTTTTGCACTTCGAAATTCGACCCTTGATAAATCTGCCCCCAAGATTGGTCTAAATTTTTGGCAGATGTTTGCAGCCTTCCTGACATTTGAGGTTTTTTTGTCCGAAAAAAAAAAAACTCGAATCGAGTTTTTAAAACTCAAATCGAATACGATATCGAGATTTCAGGTTGATCCTATTCAGCCGAGTTTAGAAAATTCGATTCGAGTTTTCGGATCGATTCAATTCGTCTGAGCTGAGAAAATTCGATTTTATTGATGCATTTTGATTGGTCGGATTTTGAATTTATGGGAGATGTTTGGAGCCTTGCTGACATTCAAGAGTTTTCGGGTTGATCCTATTCACCCGAGAAAATTCAATTTTAATAAATTTCGATTAGTAGAATTTCGAGTTCAGGGAAGTTTATGGGAGTTTAAAAAAACTCGCATGAATTTAAAATTTGGGATATTCTGAGAAAATTTGCAATTGGTTTTCATTTTTTATTATTTGTGGTTTTTGAGTTATTAAGCTTTTTATTCAGCAGCTCTCCAGTTTGCAATTTCAGCAGTCTGGTTGCTAGGGTCCAAATGACCTTAGCAACCATGCACTGATTTGAATAAGAGACTGGAATATGAATAGGAGAGGCCTGAATAGAAAGAGGAGTAATAAAAAGTAGGGATGCACCGAATCCAGGATTCGGTTGGGGATTCTGCCTTTTTCAGCAGGATTCGGATTCGGCTGAATTCTTCTGCCTGGCCAAACCGAATCATAATTTGCATATGCAAATTAGGGGCGGGGAGGGAAATTACGTGTCTTTTTGTCACAAAACAAGGAAGTAAAAAATGTTTTCCCCTTCCCACCCCTAACTTGCATAAACAAATTAGGGTTCGGATTCGGTTCGGTATTCGGCCGAATCTTTCGCGAATGATTCGGGGCTTCGACCGAATCTAAAATAGTGGATTCTGTGCATCCCTAATAAAAAGTAGCAATAACAATACATTTGTAGCCTTACAGAGCATTTGTTTTTTATATGGGGACAGTGACCCCCATTTGAAAAATGGAAAGAGTCAGCGGATACAGAATCACTAATACAGACTTCTTGGACACGTTTTTGGGGATTAATAAATTCTTCTTTTATTTGTAAAATACAGTAAAGACATGTCAGCAATAGCCCACTGTATTTTACAAACAAAAAAGAAGAATTTATTAATCCCCAAAAACATGTCCAAGAAGTCTTTATTAGTGATTCTGTATAAGGTTCCATTGCCAGGAAGTTGGATGTATGGACACGTGATCGTCTAGAACCAATCGGTGAGCTCCACACTAGCGAGAAAAAACATGTGGCAGATGAAGGCAAATAATTTTAAAAAAAACGATATAAAATAAATAAAGAAGACCAATTGAAAAGTTGTTTAGAAAAAGCCTTTCTATAACATATTAAAACCTGAAGGTGAACCGCCCCTTTAAGGCAATGCAACCAGTGTAGAATGAATAGGTGGGTAGATGCAGGTCCCCGGCTCCTTTCATCTAATAAACACATTTATTTTATACAGACGTAGACAGTAATATATACTAGCTGGATAAACTGCTTCTCCTTTAATCAGTTCAAGTGGGCTTTGAAGGAATCGCTCCCGAGAGCCCAGAGAGCTGAATAATGGCTCCGCACATGGGAAGATGAAAAGCCAGAATTCTACAGGCGGAGAGGAGGCCTCGCAATTAAATTGTTCTTTATATTTCCCTTAAATATATGTGAGGGCGGGGCTTAAAGGAGAACTGAATCCTAGTAAAAAATCTGGCTAGAAATTATGTATTTTATAGACTGAACTTACTGTACCAGCCCAGAGGTTCAGCAGCCCTATAACAGTAATGATCCAGCCCTTCAAAGTTGCCTCCGGGCGCTCCCCATCTTGGATCTTGTTAGGTCTCTTTTGTGTGTCAGTGGCACTGCACATGCTCAGTCGGCTCTGGGCTGGAAGCTGAGCTTAGGGGGTCAAGGGGAAATCATCAAGCAGAATCAGGCCTTTCATAGAAGCTGACTCTACAGGGCTGATTAGTAATCAATTCTGATGCAGACTGCACTGAATTCTATGCTGCCATGTAATGTGAATCTGAATTAATTCTCTAAACTCAGGTAAGTGACAGCAGACCAGAGCATGTGCTGGGAATCAGCAGAAAAGATGGGAGGCTACTGGGGCATCTTCAGGGGAACACACAATATAAATACAAGATGTTGCATCGTTTTGTTGAGTTTTATTTCTCCTTTCATAATTATATGGCCCACTTTCCCCTGGTGAAACTGCACATTTACATCATTTTAACTCTAATTCCAGGAAATATTTCTGCTCTCATACCAAGCAATATGGCAGCTCCCAATGATTAGGCATAAATATCCGCTAACTGTTACTGACATGAAATATTCACGACCGGCAGGCAGATGGCTCCTTTATACGGGTGGGCAGGCTATTTATATTGTACTGTATCAATAGGGAGGATAAGAGGTACAGATTTGTGAGTCTATTTTTGGTCTCGCTATAAAGAGAAACAGTAATTGGCCGCTTCTAATTCCTGGGCCATCTGCGCCTCTCTCTTTCTCTCTGGAACTCTCCCTCCTTTAGGCTAAGCACTGTATATATGTCTCTGTGTGTATGAGGGATGGAGATGGTTATTTAATAAAGCCTGAATGCTAAAAAACAGGTTTTTTTGCTGTATAATCCAAATTTTTTGTGGAAAAAAAACCCCTCAAATTTATTCGGCATCTCAGACCTGCCGAGGTTGTGTATAAGTCAATGGGAGGGGTCCCTGTCCTGTTTTGAAGTTTCTGTGGTCTGCGCTGGAATTAACCCAAAAATCAAACAATTTTGGGCTTTTCGAGCAAAGATTTTTGGGGAAACAGCCTAAAAAAAATCATACAATTCGGATGTTTCACTCGATGTTATTGAGTTTTTCCCCAATCCGATTAAATCAAGCTTTTTAAATAATAAATAAGGTCAAAATAGTGGATTCTAGTTTGGTCTGACTTTTTAAAATAAAATATCAGAAAAATGTGGATTTTGATAAATAACCCCCAGAGAGTATACAGTGCAAGAGAGAGCTCTTATTTGTAGACTGAAGGAGCAATGTTATATTTATTGTTCAGATAACCAAAGAGGACCATAAAATGCCAAGCGACTTTTAGGGTCTGGCCACACAGGCAGATTTGGGGAGATTAGTCGCGAGGCGACAAATCTCCTCTTCTTTGCGGCCACTAATCTTCCCGATCTGCCTTCCCATGCCTTCCGCCGGCTAAAATGAAAATCGCCTTGGGGCAGGAACTTGGAGCAATTAGTTTTCCAAAGCGCCCGAAATTTCCTCGTGGGGCAGCGCTCCGTGTGCCTGCCCCCAGGCGATTTTCATTTTAGCCGGCGGAAGGCATGGGAAGGCAGATCGGGAAGATTAGTGGCCGCAAAGAAGAGGAGATTTGTCGCCTGGCGTCTAATCTTTTCGAATCTGCCCGTGTGGCCATGTAGCAGAAGCCAGCTGATGAAACAGACCTGGAAGAAAACTGACTTCTGTTACACTGTTTCAAGAGTGAGAATAAGGGAACTGAGTGGGAAAAACTAAGTTGCAGACAAAAGCTGGACACGCTCTGTCTCTAGACTACAGTATGGTGAGTCTAGCACTGAATGGGACCTTTCAGAATAGTAAGTTGCATTTACTTTCCAGACACAGGGTGCAATTTCCAGATGCACGTTTGTTAACCATAATGCAGAATAATAGTGTTGTTACAGGTATACGGGAAGTTGTGTTGAACACAAGTGTGTGTGTGTTTTTACAAATCAGATGCAAGTTGCGCCTTACATTATCAAAGTAGGGATTGTGTAATTTCTGATACACAGTCTTAATTGCCATCAGCTTGTGATTCTTCTGATGCCAGCATCAGACTGGAGGGTCCAGGGCCCAATGGGGCTACAGCCCCTGTCCCAGCTGCAAACCCCCCCCCCCTCTGCCTCCCTGGGCTCCTTCCCCAGCCACAACCCCCCTCCGCCCCCTGTTTGATCGGGTCCATGTGAAGAGGTCTGAGGGCAGCACCCAGGGTTTCCTGTCAGGTAGTGAATTGGGTTGCCAGGGGGCCACCAGGTTTTTTTTTCCACAGTGTTCAACCAGCCAAGTTCCACCCTGTTTGGTGCAAGTCTATTGAGCCAACTCTGGAATGAGCCATATTCATAGTGGCATCAACAGGCGCCCTTGAGAGTAGACTGATCAGACACATTGGTGCTGAGTGCAAGTATGTTGTATAAGGAAGTGTACAAAAAGTCATTGGCATCAATACATTTGCATCTTTGCCAATTTGGCCATCCAACACGCTGGGCCATATTGGGCTGATCTTATTAATTCATACAGAGGGCCTACGGAGACTAATCGGTCAGAAATCAATGCGCCAAGGCAGTCCTTGTCGAGGACAACAGGATTTTCACACGTGTTGCCAAGTTTCCCCCAGATATTGGTTGGGCAGGTCCTCCCGTTGATCCAAAAGCCAAAGTTCCTGATGAAACCAAGATGCTGAAGAGCAGAGAGGAGAGAGTTGTAGGGACAAGGCTCTAGGTCTATGATGAGTACAGATGGACAGACAGAAGGACAGACAGACAGGTGAGTGCATTATTCCTACGCAGCCTTCTGCACAGTTCTGGTAATTAAGAGTAAGCACAAGCAGCTCTTCTCATCTGGAGCCAACAGCTGATCTCCTTCCTGCTTGGGTGACCTTGTACTTTACACCAGCTGCTTAGTAATGCAAGAGTGCACCCTAAACATTGTGTCATGAGTAACAGGACACCTTTATCTCCCTCCCTGTAAAGTGTCTGAGCTTTCTCAGCCACAGAGGAATTAATGAACATAATCCCCGAAATGTGTCTTTCCTCCTCCCCTACAATTATACCAGCTCATATCAGCGTATTAGGGCTGAGCAAAAGGAAGCTCCAGATATGAACTGTGTGAGCAGTGAAGGACGATTCTCCTACCATAGTCCCATGTCACAGATTTATGTCTGTTTGTTCTTACCAGAACTTTCTTTAAAAGATCTAAACAGGGTTATTTGCTCAGGGCCATCCATCCACATCGCATGGCCCAGCAGGCAGCAGAAGTTGTTGGTAGGGTGGAGAATAGAAGGCACAGTAGGGCAAGATAGCAAAAGTATGCCAAAATGGGGACAGTAGGGCAAGATGGTGACAGTATGAGTTGAAGTTGAGCTAATATTGCAGATCAACAACAACCTAAAAGCAAAAGGATAGACCTCCTGGTGGACCATCAATGGATTCAAGGTCTAGCAATTTAAGAAGAAGAAGAAGAAGAAGTAGAAGG
Organism: Xenopus laevis; assembly: GCF_017654675.1. NCBI lineage: Eukaryota > Metazoa > Chordata > Amphibia > Anura > Pipidae > Xenopus > Xenopus laevis. The sequence goes on along the minus strand of NC_054379.1, from coordinate 162,692,174 downwards.
CCAGATATGAAAGACCCATGCAGATTGCTTGGTCCATTAAAAGACCCTGATGCCAGTTTAGTTGTTATTTCTATATAACATGTTCTCTCTATGGATGACATAAGCTGAGGAGATTCCAAGGCTAACAGTGTCAAAGCAAATATGGAGAGAGTTCATCAAGGAAGATATTCCGAGGATGATGGTACCAGAATGACAAGGGTAGAGGCAGAACCTACTAATGCAAAGGCAGGTGCTACCAGACTAGATAAGGGTAGAGTTCATTAAGGCAGAACTTACAAATGCAAAGGCAGGTGCTACCAGAATAGATAATGGTAGAGTTCATTGAGGCAGAGCCTACAAATGCAAAGGCAGGTGGTACCAGACTAGATAAGGGTACAGTTCATCGAGGTGGAAAATTAGACAAGTTCATTGAATAGCAATAAATATAGGTGCTTAAAAGTAGAACTTTAAAACATTTCAGAGTCACAAGATGGAAGTAGACTTTCTTTCTATAGACAGTATAAGCCAAGTAATTTCTAGAATAGACACAAGTAGAGTAAAATGAGGTAGAACCTGCAGATTCCAAGGCAGATGGTACCAGAGTAAACAAACACAGAAGTTAACTGGGTAACAATAAATGGATTAGAAAATTAAGGTAGAACTTTCTCACTATGGACAACATCAAGTCAAGGGGATTCGAAGGCTAAGTGCCAGAGCAGACAAAAAGAAAGGTCAGTAAGGAGGAACCTGGAGATTGGTACCAGAATAGACAAGGCTAGAGTTCATTGAAATAGAACTATTTGGAGAAGATCAGCATAGACTTGGTCTTTCTATGGGTAACATTAGCCAGGGTGATTCCAAGGCTGGCAGTGCCAAAACAGATGGTACTACAGTAGACTAGAAATCAGAGTGATATAAGGGTTTAAAAGATGGAGACATTTTTAGGCTTTGGAAGATGAAATTTTAAGTTTTTACAAGACACTTACCAGACTTAGGGATCGGCATGGATTGAAAGAATTTTTGAAAGCTGATCTTGGAGTCTTGGAAAAGTCTTGAAGGCCAAGAGAATTAGAGGAAAAAAAATATAGCAAGAAGATCTAATTTGTAAACTCCATAGAGCATGTAGATTTTGGGGTAATATTTGTAGCTAAATCCTGCCTCACACATATTCAATAACCTGTTGCCTTTGTACCAAGCCAGAAGCTCGTTCCCAGGCGCAGTTGTTGTGGAATTAATGGCTGCATTTTCTTGTGATTACTCCCAACCTCCCATCTTCCATATTTACATAAATAATGTGCTCTTCTGAGATTCCGCTCCAGGCGTTGCAGTCTAATCAGCCCTGATCCCTGGAGGAAGCACTAAATACAGCAAAGTAAGAGGAGTAATGGTGTCAGTACTTTCGTTTTGCTTAGGGCCCCAGTGAAGTAAGAAGGGCCCAGGCACCTGAGAAGCCGGCGGTTATAACTGAAGAGGAGAAATATATGTAATTCTAGAATTCAATTTCTTTGGTTCTTCCAAGCAATTGTAGCAGACTGATAAGGCAGCTAATCAAATAACCAGTAACCCCCTTCCCCCCCCATATAATGTTTTCCGTTTTTACTTTCACTTTTTTTGTAAATGTGATGTTTGCTTATTCTGAAGAGAAGAAGAACCTGTGACCCTCAGTCATAACATAAGGAAGCAGATTGTTACCATGGAGGGTACTCAGTGAAGTGGGAGTAATGGGGGCAGGCAATAATAATAAAAACAAGCATTCATTGCCAGGCTTTATATAAGGATCTAACAATAATGATGGGCCTATAAAGCAGCCAGTAATGTGCTGCCCCAGCCATCCTTCAGTCTATATGATTAGACATGCTCATTATTCCCAATGACTGCAAACACTGTGCATGTAATTACATTCTGATTAACATTTCTGTCTACTGACTTGACCTTCTTGGTATATGAGTGATCAGAGGCAATTTAATAGATCTCTGCACAGATGCAGCTTGGGATGCTCAATGAGATGGGAGATTTTATTTGCACATATTGCCTTCCTGGCTCTTTCTCAACCCTCTCTCTAATTTCCTTCCTGCCTCCTTCCCTCCTGACCCTCTTTCTACTTTCCTTCCTACCTTCTTCTCTACTTTCCTTCATGCCCCATTTTTTACTTTCATTCCTTCCTACTTCCATTCCTTCATGTTACCCTCCAACTCTTCTTACCTCCCTTCCCGACACTCTCCCTCTCTAATTTCCTTCCTGCCTCCTGCCCTCTCTACTATCCTTCCTTCACTTCTGTATTCTTTCCTCCCTTCCTTACACTTCCCTCTCTAATTTCCTTCCTGCCGCCCTCCCTCTCTAATTTCCTTCCTGCCTGCTTCCCTCCTGACCCTCTTTCTACTTTCCTTCCTACCTTCTTCTCTACTTTCCTTCATGCCCCATTTTTTACTTTCATTCCTTCCTACTTGCCTTCCTTCATGTTACCCTCCAACTCTTCTTACCTCCCTTCCTTACACTCTCTAATTTCCTTCCTGCCTCCTGCCCTCTCTACTATCCTTCCTTCACTTCTGTATTCAATACTCCCTTCCTTACGCTTACCCTCTGGTACCATCATTTCTTTCCTTCCTGTCTCCCTCCCTCTCTAATTTCCTTCCTGCCACCCTCCCTCTTTAATTTCCTTCCTTCCTGCCGCCCTCCCTCTTTAATTTCCTTCCTGCCGCCCTCCCTCTTTAATTTCCTTCCTTCCTGCCGCCCTCCCTCTTTAATTTCCTTCCTGCCGCCCTCCCTCTTTAATTTCCTTCCTGCTGCCTTCCCTCTCTCTCTAATGTCCTTCCAGCCTCCCTCCCTAATTTCGTTCCTGCCGCCTCCCCTCTCTGATTTCCTTCCTTCTTCTTCTCCTTCCCCTACTTTTGTTTTTTTTCCTGCTTTTCTCCCTCTTTTATTTTGCTAACTTCTTCTACCCTTTCTCTGCTTACTATGCCTCCTGCCCTTTTTGTCCTCTCTTTATTTTCCATCTGTCTGCAACCAATATTCTCTCTTGTCTTTCTTCCCTTACAAAACAATACTAAATGCACCAATATTCCAGTCCTCCATGGCACAGTCTAAGAGGAAGATATAGAAAAGCTGGTGATACCCCAAATCTGAGCTGCCTACTCTGGCATTTAGAGTGCAGTGTGCTGGGTGATTATATATTTCTCCTTCTGTACAATCACAAATCCCATTGTGTCTCTACAACAATAAAACAACACTTTCAATGACTTTGAGAAAAAAGTTGGCATCTTCAGCTGCAAAGTATTTTGAAACACCACATGCTGCCCATTATCACCAAAGGACATTGCTGAATCAACACCGCTGTTCAGAGCTCTGTTACTGTTGACAGACCCATGGCTAGCATTAACATGCAGTTACCACATGATTTTGGGTGCACAGCCAACCCCTCTGTTTCCCATTAATCACTTACGTACTATTGCTCATACAGTAGCTACTAACCAATAGTTTCAAACAAGTACAGTTGTGCCTACCACCATTCAGCAGTTATTTTTCAGGCTATTACTGGTTAGAACCCTCCAGCCTGTGGGGCACCGGGAAAAAATCTGATAGGCCCCGCCTCCCACTGCTTGTCCTACTACAGTATTGAGTTGTGGTGGATGCAGGTAGGCAGCAGCAAGCAATTAGAAGTACCTGGAATGGACTGGAGGTATGCACGGGGAAGGGGGGTGAATTTGTAGAGGTGTGGGGACCTCCATGGCTAGGGTGGTGGGCCCTTCAAATTGTAACCCCGGCGGCCACGGACATCCCAGTCCGACAATGGAACCACCGAGAGAAGCATCACCCTAAGGGGCAAATTCACTAAGCGCTGAAGCGCCGAACGCTAGCGTTACTTCGCTAGCGTTTGGCATTTTCGTTACTGCGCAAATTCACTAACGAACGCTGGCGTAGTTTCGCTAGTGTTACTTTGCACCCTTACGCCTGGCGAAGTTTCGCTAGCGACGTAACTACGCAAATTCACTAACGCGCGCAGTGTACTGAACGCTACCTTTTACGCTAGACTTCCTTCGCCACCTCAGACCTGGCGAAGCGCAATAGAGTAGATAGGGATTGCTTCAAAAAAAAGTCCAAATTTTTTCTAAGTCCCAAAAAACGCTGGCGTGTTTTCTACATTATGGGTGATAGGCTGAAAAAGATCGAAAAAATTTTTGGGGCTCCCCTCCTTCCCCCCTACATTTCCTGACTCATGGCAACTTACCTAGACAGTGGGCACATGTGTAGGGCAAAATAACATTTTTATTTGATGTTTTGAAGGTTTTCTAGGCATTTGTAGTGCTGATACGTATTCCTCCATTGAAATTTGAATTCGGCACCGTATGCAAATTAGCCGTCGCTAGCGTAACTTCGCTTTACTTAGCGAATCAACGCTAGCGCAACTTCGCAACCTTACGCTACCCCGGCGCAACTTTGGATTTTAGTGAATTTGCAAAGCGCTGGCGAAACTACGCCGGCGAAGTGTGGCGAAGTGCGGGAAGTGCGGCGAAGTTACGCCTGGCGCAACTACGAATCTTAGTGAATTTGCCCCTAAGTGTTTACATTTGGCCATGGCACATGCAGGGATGGTGATCAGGAATAAGTACAATACTGGGGATATTTGTGTTCTTCCCAGGAAAGCACAGGGATTACCAGTGGCACAAACTCATCCTGCCAGGCACAAGGACCAGTGGAGCGTTTGCCATCTGAAATAACATTTGTTCTGCTTCATTGAGGTTATTAATGTTGCAGCTGCCTTTTAAATGTCAAGAAACAAATTCATCTTTACAAATATACTCAGCGCTGAGTCCTACTGTGATTCATTTCCATTCCCTGTGGTCATTACAAACAGAGATGCACCAAATCCAGGTGGACAAATTCCAGCACTTTATGCACATCTTGGATCTGCCCGATTCCTTTAGCAGAACTAATCCAGACCATTGAGGATTAAATATTCAGCTCAATCCAAAGATTCTGGGACTTCTAGTTTCAAGGTCAGGTGGCTCACATGCCAGATATGCTATTGGTCTGATAGTTTGGCCTACCTGATTGGATAACTAGGGAGCGCAGTCAAAACAAGGCTTGAATTGTGTCAATATCTCCATTTTGTCCGTTTTGGAGTACCGGGGTGCATTTTTCACTGGTGCCAAAGGATTTTAAATGTTCCTTTCATCATGTGCAGTGGGAAGTATTGTTGAATGCACAAGTGGGTTCCTAGGTTTGGGAACTTTGGTTTGTATTATCATCCTTGTTGAATATCAGTCAATCTTCACTTTTATTTTTGTCAATTTTATTTTTGTCAATTTAAAGAAGAAGGAAAAAGTGACCAATTCATTAGCTGCACATAAGTCTGCCTCCTTGAGGTCTTCTAAACTTGAATATTTTTTATTTCAGAGATCCTTATATCTTGTGGCTGCCATATTTGCTTCCTTTGTCCTCACTTGCTGTCACTTCTATGATGATCATTTCTTCTATATGCTGAATGTCTGCACAACACTCGAAAAGGCAGCTCAGAAACTTAGTATTGCCTACAAAATATGACACTAGGCTTCCTGTTGGAAGAGCAGCCAATATGGACAGGGATTGTAGAATTATCAATGATGCACAGGCCACCAGGGTCGGACTGGGGGGCTTGGGGCCCACCGGGGCTACTGCCCCAGGGCCCCGCTCCGGCCCCGCTGCCGCTCCGGGGTGCTTCATTGGGCTAGTGCGCATGCGTGTGGCACGGCGTTTGTGTGCACGCACGCAGGGCTACATTTGTTTGCATGCGCAGATCTACTATTCTACCACAACCCCCAACAAAGTGGGGTCGCGCCACCCAACTAAGTAGTCCGACACTGCAGGCCACATGGTATGCCCATACACCATTACTACACCAGAGAAGATCAAGGAATGGTGGGCATTTGCAAGACTTGGGTTTGAGCTAATGGACGGGCTCTTGGCCAATATCAGTGCATGGTTTATAAGAGAGAAAGTCATTCAACAATAATGCAGAAGATGAAGAGCCTTTCCTCTACCAATTCCTGAGTCTCTGACATCCCTTCTGTTGGTAAGACAGGGCTACCCATACATTGAAAAGAAAATCCAAAATGGGGAGAAGCTACCAGTGATAATTAATATTGCGTCAAGGAAAAGCTTCGGAGATCAAATGCAGTGGAAAGAAGGATATTTAGCAGAATACAACTGTTAATGGAAACAAACATTCCTGCCAGTGGAAGAGCAGAGAGAAATCAATTAGATCTTCTCAGACTGTCAGCACTACAGGAATCAGTCCTGTTCCTCCAATGATTAATTTAGTTGACTTCCCGAAAGGAAGAAAAAAAAACAAGGTTGAAAATACTGAACCTCAAGAAATGTTGTTCTACTGTGTTATGGAATATCGATTAGCAGACACATTAACTCCTTCCCCTCTACTGATAGGCCAAAGTCCATATGGCAATACTAGATGACTCAGCCTGAACGTCAGGGTATAGGGTTAACAGATCCGGCTGCCGCCTTGGGAAAGTTATTTTCTGCACTGATTTCCCTCTTGGTGCTGACATGCCCTATTGATCAAAAATTCATTAGGAAATAATCCACATCCTGTGTTTGACTTTAACATCTTTCTCATAGCCATGATGTCACGTACCTACAGTATTGACCAAATGTCTCCTGAAAAACTCATTCACGATTTGACTAGACCCATGCAAAGAAATGGAACTCTGGTGTCCATGCCTTGGATGATGTTCATATATTATGGTCATCTATGGTCCGAGATAATCCCATACAGTTCCTCCAGGAATATATCTAATATTCATATCCCGTTCAATAGGTCTGAAGTCTTTCCAACAGACTGTACAGTTTCACACCAGGGTTTAAGAACCAGGTTTCCTCTACAGGGTTGTGATCCTTTGCGCTCAAGAAAGAGGAGCTGGCTCTGAACAGAACCAAATTCTTCTACGGCAGGTGGGGAAAGGATTAGCATGATGGACCCCCCTAGATATAACTGAACACTTTCAATCATTCACCTTGAGGGTTTTTCCTGGAATTTGATGAAAAAAACCTGGAAAGATCCAGCAAGGAAAGATCCCAAAGGCCTGAAAGCAGCTGCATATTTTTGAATTCCAGGCTTGGAGGCAAGTTTTGGTTGCATTAAAACCAGGTGTACAGCCAAACAGAGTCTCCTGTAATGTTCCAGCTCACATAGGTGCTGCCAGCTAGCCAATCAAAGCCCTTATTTGGCACCCCCAGGAATTTTTTTCATGCTTGTGTTGCTCCCCAAAACTTTTGACATTTGAATGTGGCTCAGGGGTAAAAAAGGTTGGGTTCCCCTGCTCTACGGGAATATCTCCTCATGATATATGGATGTTGGTAATACATCAGGTTGGTTTCTTTGCGGGAGCTCAGTATTCAAGCCACTATGAGACCATCTGCTCCCCTTTCATTCACAAAAACAACATTGCTTGAAAAATATCAACATTATGTCACGGGGGGCAGTTGCCCGAGGGAACACAACAGATGCCGCAAAGAAGAATCCGGCCCTGAGATTCCAGGACGGAGGGACAAGAATCCAGGGATGCTGCCTGGGCCGATATACGGAATGAGCGTAATTAGACTTCAAAATGGAAAATTGCTGTGATCTTCAGGGAAATCAATGGCTAATATGAATTAATGAGACAGCGAGGAGTATCAAGGCAGCATTGCTACATGTGTGCATTTCCATGTTCTCTATATGACTTTTTTCTCAAATCGAGAGCAGGGAATCCACGTATTTACTACTAACAGAATGTGTCTGATGTTGATCCCTGGTTTCTGTGCATCAGATGTAGGTTATTTGTATCTGTCCCAACATGGCCGAATATCCAGTGCTCTGGCCTGGGGCCACAGTGCTCAACGGGAGGCTTTTCTTAGAAAAATACTATTGTTTCCCCCATTCAGAGTGCAGGCTCTGTTAGCTCACACCTCTGGTGGGGGAAACTATTTTTAAAGGGCACATAGTTACCATGGCTTATTTAATGACCCTAAACACGAGTACTCTGGCCCTCAAAAGCACACCCGGCACTAGGTGAGGGTGCAGCACTGGTGGGTGCCCTATGCTTTCTGCCTGTCTGAGGGGAGGTGGGAAGTACAGGTCTCTGTTGCAGTCTGTGTCCCCCATGTCTGAACTCTGTTCAAGTTAAAGGGGGCACCTATGAACGAAGTGCTGTACTCAGGGGGTGCAGGTAGAAGACCTGTAGCAATTAAAAAAAAGGACAGGGCAGTGCAAAAACACAGTGGTTTGTGCCTATTATTTGCTTTTTGCTTTGTCAATGACCCTGATACCATAAGTTCCTCCAGCTCCACCTGCCTACCCCCTCTGCAACCTTCTTGATATTCAAGCACTCAATGGCTGCCGTGCTGCTCTGTGCAGTGGAAGTGAATTGGAGCCGTGATGTCACAGTTCCTCACCATGTGTGCTGGCTTCGCTTTAAAAAACATTTTTTTTTTTTACAGAAAAGGAAAAAGGGAAACAATAAGAGAATAGAAGAGAGTGTGGTGCTGCACGTAATCTCCCGAGGGCCTATATATATTCTGCCTCTCCGTTCCTGTGCTGCTTCCTATTCCAGGCACATGGAGGGCTCTTCACCAATCTATCCATCTTAATCACAAGCCTTTCCAGCTGCGCCCGTCTGACGCCAATAAGTGCCCCCGGGATCACTGAGTAGGGACACTCTTTCCATTCCCATTTTCAAATTCTATATATTAAAAAGGCAGCTATGGCTTTATTTACCTCTATGAAGGGTTACATTGATCTCATCATCAGGGTCTATAAGGATAATCTCATCTAAATACATCTTTGCCAGCAATGCTCTGGTACAGTCACAGACTGATCCGACCCTGGATGCAACAGGCGCTGTGCCAGGCTATATTACCCTATGGTTCTTATCACTATGCCCCGTGCATATAAGTGACCTACCTGACTGTAGATAAACCCTAGCAAGAAGTGTCTTCTATCCATGAAATGCTCCTGATAATATATTTATTGGGTCCCATTACTAGACAGTTGACATCAAAGCAAGAGACCCTACAGAATGTTCATTCCCGGTCTACTCTGTACAGTGAGGTTAAAGAGCAGCTCCTCCGAGATCAACTATGCATATAAGTGACCTTCCTAGAAATAAGCGTCTTCTTCTAACCATGCAGTAAGAGAACTCCTCCAAGATCAACTATGCGCCATGCATATAAATGACCTTCTTGTCTGTAGATAAACCCTAGCAAGAAGTGTCTCCTTCTATCCATGCAATGCTCCTGATAGTATGTGCTTGCTGGGTTCCATTACTAGACCGTTGGCATCATAGCAGGAGACCCTACAGATTGTTCATTCCTAGTCTACTTTGTACAGTGAGGTTAGAGATTAGCTCCTCAGGGATCAACTATGCACCATGCATGTAAGTGACCTTCCTAGAAATAAGTGTCTTCTTCTGTCCATGCAGTAAGAGAGAAGTTCCTCCAAGATCACTATGTGCCATGCATATAAATGACCTTCCTGTCTGTAGCTAAACCCTAGCAAGAAGTGTCTCCTTCTATCCATGCAATGCTCCTAATGGCATGTGTTTCTTGGGTCCAATTACTAGACCCTTGGCATCATAGCAAGACACCCTACAGAACGTTCATTCCTAGTCTACTTTGTACACCGAGGTTAGAGAGCAGCATCTCCGAGATCAACTATACACCATGCATATAAATGACCTTCCTGTCTGTAGATAAACCCTAGCAAGAAGTGTCTCCTTCTATCCATGCAATGCTCCTGATAGCATGTGTTCCTTGGGTCCAATTACTAGACCCTTGGCATCATAGCAAGACACCCTACAGAACGTTCATTCCTGGTCTACTTTGTACACCAAGGTTAGAGAGTAGCATCTCCGAGATCAACTATGCACCATGCATATAAGTGACCTTCCTAGAAGGACTTCTGTCCATGCAGTGAAAGATGCAAGATCAACAGTGGTTCTAAACCCCACTGGAAGTGTGGGATGTTACACAACAGTACCTCAGGGGCGGGGTTGTGACTGTAGGTGCTGCAGGGGAAGATAGTGGCAGAGACACTTTGTAAGGAAGTCCAACCTGCTTCTCTTCGGCTGTTGTTGAAGTACAACTCATCCAGCGACATCTGTTGGTTAGAGGGCTGCTGCAATATGTATACGAGTCCAACATGGACCTCTTAAAGCACCAAATACTAAGCACATGCATCTGCCAAATAGGGCCCTACAAATCTAAAGTTAAGGTGCATTGTGGGCAAATAAAATGGCAATTTTCACCTGTGTTTGACACTTTGCACAGTTGTAAACGAGCCCTTAGGCTTTTACAATGAACTCAGAGCACTAGGCTGGGGGTGAGCGGGTAGCAGGCAGCATTCTCTCCCATCTCACTTTCTCCCTTTAAATGACTCCTTCGCTTAGCCAAGCCGTGATTGCACATAATAAATGTTATACTGTGCCTCGGGATACAAACCCTTCATCTTCCCAGAGCAGACGCAGGAAAAGTGATAGCTTGGCCATGAAACGCTAAAGGGATGTGACAGCTGGCGCTCACTGCCATCACAAGAGATTACGCCGGGGCTACCAGGGAAATGTAATGATTTGTAATATTAGATTAAATCCTACACACAAATATCACTGTCATACGCTCGCCATTTAACCCCCATGCTGAGGCAACATTACGGGGATGCAGCGGTTATGTTTTAGGAAACGTGCACAAAAATTCTTCTGACATGTCTTGGTTTTGGCACACTGATGAAGGGTTTTAAAGGAGAACTAGAGTCTAAAATTTTTTTTAAAATTATGTATTTATTAACTTAGTGCCCAGAGGTTCAGCAGCTCTGTAACAGTAATGATCCAGGCCTTAACAGTTGCCCCCAGCAGCTCCTTATCTTGGATCTTGTTAGGCACTTTTGTGGGTCAGTGGCACTGCACATGCTCAGTGAGTTCTGGGCTGCTGCTGAGAATCTGAGCTTAGGGCTTGGGGGAAATCATCCAGCTGAACATAAGTTAACGTCTGTCATAGAAGCTGATGCTACAGGGCTGATTATTGAATCTTGATGCAGGCTGCACTGATTTCTATTAGGGATGCACCGAATCCAGGATTTGGTTCGGGATTTGGCCTTTTTCAGCAGGATTCGGATTCGCCCGAATCCTTCTGCCCGGCAGAACCGAATCCTTATTTGCATATACAAATTAAGGGCAGGGAGGGAAATTGCATGACTTTTTGTGACAAAACAAGGAAGTAAAACATGTTTTCCCCTTCCCACCCCTAATTTGCATATGCAAATTAGGATTCGGATTCGGTATTCGGCCGAATCTTTCCTAATTTCTATGCTGCCATGTGAATCTGAATGAATGACTAATAAGCTTAGCATCATATCTTTTATATTGTATTTTATGTTACACTATATATATATTGTATATTGTGAGTCAGTTCCTAAGCTCAAGCTATATCAAACCAGAAGATGGGGAGCTACTGGGGCATCTTTGGAGACACAGATCTTTACTGCTAAATGGCTGTGGTTGCCTTGGGCTGGTCAGGCCCGGATTTGTGGCGAGGCCACATAGGCCCGGGCCTAGGGCGGCAAAAATGTAGGGGTGGCATGCCGCCCAGCCGCAACCCTACCCCCACAGTGCTCCCGTGATTTAAATTGCGATCGATGTCGCTTCACGCAGCCGGCGCTAGGACCATGTAGTGCCGGCAGTGGCAGGGGGGGCGTGCGCAACAGACGAAGTCGGCGCTTGGACAATGCGGCCTTGGGGCGCCGTGATTTGAAATCCGGCCCTGGGGCTGGTACAGAAGCACAAAACATCATGTACAGCATTTCTAACCTCTAGTTTGTATTTAAAGAGGTGGTTTGCCTTTAAGTTAACTTTTAGTATGTTAGAATAGCCAGTACTAAGAAACTTTTCAACTCCCCTTCATTTTTTTTAATAGTTTTTGATTCTCCTTCTTCTTTTGATTCTTTCCAACTTCCAAATGGGGGTCACTGACCCCACCTAAATACTCTGTAAGGCTACAAATGTATTGTTATTACTACTTTATATTACTCATCGTTCTATCCAGGCCTCTTCTATTCATATTCCAGTCTCTTATTCAAATAAATGCATGGTTGCTAGGGGAATTTGGACCCTAGCAACCAGATGGCTGAAACGGCAAAGTGGAGAGCTGCTGAATAAAAAGCTAAATAACTCAAAAACCATAAATAATAAAAAATGAAAACCAATTGCAAATTGTCTCAGAATATCACTCTCTACATCATACTAAAAATGTGAACAACCCATTTAATTGACCCCGACATCTGAAAAGCGTGGATTATGCAGTCTGTACTCCAATAAAATAGATGGAAAATAGTGATGTTATTTTTTATGCCTTTTTCACCCCTTTCTCAAATATCCCAACCTCTAGGCCAGTCCCCATTAGAAAGAACCAGGTTACCACATTACCCAGAATTCCCTTTCCTGAAGCACTTACTTCCCCTGTAGCTGAGGTTAATATTGAATTGCAAGACCCTCGTCTATAGAAGCTACAAACAAAAACCCAGTAACACTGAAGCTACGTGATGGGGTGAAATTCTAGCTGGCAGTTGGCTTATTTAATAAAATATTTCCTTCAAGCAAAACTAATACAGGTATGGGATCCGTTATCTGGAAACCCGTTATCCAGAAAGCTCCGAATTACAGAAAGGTGATTTCCTTTTTCTCTGTAATAATAAAAGTCACTTGTACTTGATCCCAACTAATATATAATAATCCTTATTGGAAGCAAAAGGCAGCCTATTGGTTTATTTAATGTGTACAATATTTTCTACTAGACAAAGTATGGAGATCCAAATTATGGAAATACCTCTTATCCAGAAAGCCCCAGGTCCTGAGTATTTTTAATAACAGCTCCCATACCTGTATGTTAAAAAGGTACAAAGTTTGCTCTAGTTACCCATCTCAACCAATAAGATGTTTGCTTTTTGCCCCGGAACATGGAAATGTTACTTTATGTTTGGTTGCTATGGGTTACTAGACCTTGTGCAATCACATTGCAATGTACTTTTTTGGTTTCAGACATAGTAATTGCCCTGTAAATAAAGCCCCATGGATATTCAACTGACTGGTGATTGGCTGAACTATAACTTCCAACCTGCTTTTTCATAGCCAATTAGAAATGCAAAGAAATAGATGTGGGTCAGAAAAACCTTTTAACGTAGTAATTAGAACATTCTGAATTCATCTTTAAGCAGCAAAATACTTGATCATCTTCCCAGGGCTTTGTCCCTTGCGTTATGGTCCTGTTTGTAAGTATTACTGCACCAATCCATTTACTGCCGGTTTAAAAATAAAATGTCCTCTCTGCTTAATATAACCCACTAAATGATTCATGATGTGCAAAAATAATTACGTATAAGGGAGGCTTCGGTGGAGTCACCTTCTGCGCCATTAGCATGACTTAGCATCGACGGTGCGGTTATTTACATCAGTCTGGAAACCATTACTGACCCCAGTGACTCAACTGGCATCAAGTACAGCAACTGCCAGCACGAAGCTTTAAAGTGATACCGACACCTTCACACCCTGATGCAAACTCACTGGAAGAATCAAAGTTAATCATAAATGTTGCCACTAGGTGGCGCACGTGGAAAAAACGAATTGCAAAGAAATTCTCAGCGGACATCCTTGGAAAATGGCATTGCTGCAAAGATCCCAGATATCACTGAAACCCGCCCACTCCATATTCTTATCAGCCCCTCCCAGACAAATCATAGCGCTTTGGAGTAATATCTAATTGGCCCCCCTTCTAGGCTACTCCCACTTCCAAAAATGTAGAAATATACAACAATTGATAAGGGTTAGGGGTAAACCTGGACACACAAGGGGCCCCTGACATCACTTTCTTCAATTATAATTTGTATTTTCTTTTCATTCTTTACAGAAAAGAAAACTAATAATTGAAAAATCTAAATGGGCCCCTAATCACTCTGGGCCCCTAGGCTGTAGGGTAACCTATTCATGAATCCACCCCTGGTCCGGTGCAACCTCCGCTCTGAAAATGCAGCTGCAGTTACACTGGAATTATGGGGAAAATGTTTCATTGTGGGTAAAAAAAATGTGTCAAAAATTTCACTTTGCACCTTCTGCTTGTGCTTTTAAATAACCCCTATAAAAGGATGCGAGACATAGGCCCAGTATGATTTCATTACCATGCCAAAAATATATAAGGAATAGTCTACCCCCCTAATGTAACTGATAAGGATATTAGAAGTCACTGAGGGGTTGTTCTGTGACCATATAAAGGCACAAGGCTGCAGGCTGAGTTATACAGGGAACTCTGAGTATCACTCATATATTATAAGGGATAATGTACCCCCTACTGTAAATGATAAGGATATTAGAAGTCACTGAGGGGTTGTTCTGTGACCATATAAAGGCACAAGGCTGCAGGCTGAGTTATACAGGGAACTCTGAGTATCACTCATGTATTATAAGGGATAATGTACCCCCTACTGTAAATGATAAGGATATTAGAAGTCACTGAGGGGTTGTTCTGTGACCATATAAAGACACAAGGCTGCAGGCTGAGTTATACAGGGAACTCTGAGTATCACTCATGTATTATAAGGGATAATGTACCCCCTACTGTAAATGATAAGGGTATTAGAAGTCACTGAGGGGTTGTTCTGTGACCATATAAAGACACAAGGCTGCAGGCTGAGTTATACAGGGAACTCTGAGTATCACTCATGTATTATAAGGGATAATGTACCCCCTACTGTAAATGATAAGGATATTAGAAGTCACTGAGGGGTTGTTTTGTGACCATATAAAGACACAAGGCTGCAGGCTGAGTTATACAGGGAACTCTGAGTATCACTCATGTATTATAAGGGATAATGTACCCCCTACTGTAAATGATAAGGATATTAGAAGTCACTGAGGGGTTCTGTGACCATATAAAGGCACAAGGCTGCAGGCTGAGTTATACAGGGAACTCTGAGTATCACTCATGTATTATAAGGGATAATGTGGAATGTACATTAAATATATAATACTGATGAATATCCAGTAACGTATATACATTGCTTAGCACTTTTTTTTTTAACTACTTGGTGACTTATAATATCCTTATATTTTACAACAGGGGGTACTTTATTCACTATATAAATCTGACCTCAATTCCATGAATTCAGTGGAGGTTTAGGCCAAACACATGGATCAGAGAATCAGTTAAAGAACAGTTTTTTATGTTTTTCTGTCATATAATTCAGATCTGAGGGCGACTGGCTGGTGCTTTGTAACTACAACTTTTTTTTGCCGACACCTTATTTTGAAGTGTTTAACGGAGCTTTGTGTTGATACAATTCTCACCCTGGTTCAGCCAGTAGAGATGAAAGAGCCAGAAGCAAAGTCTGATCATCAATGGAAGTCTGTGCGGGGTCTTCTGAAGCACAAACACACCATATGCCATTCTCCAGGAATCAAAGTCACGTTCCTTAAATCATTTAACAGCTAAAAACACGAGGAGACCAAGGCTTCAATGAGTGTCTGAACTGGCGCTAGGTCTGCTGGGAAACGCCGCAAAATACGTTGCGTCTGCTAATTTCTCTTTTACATTACATTAATTCATCTGGGCTAAAACCCATAATGGGTGAATGGGCAAGGGGGAGTTTCTGGTGAGCATCACTTTTGGATTCTTTAATTACATCCCTGAATGTTTGAGAAATTTTATTCAGAATGAGTTAAGCGCTGATGTCTGTAAGAAGTGTATCTTGGCCCTGATAATGTCAGAAGGATAAAAACATTGCATCTTGATGACTAAGTCTGAAGAACAGAATATCTGATGATAAACCTCACAGCCTGGTCCAGGGTGGTACCACCAAAACATATACTACAGCCAAGAATCCTATCAGGTCTAGAGGGCCCCACTGTGGGTTAAGACATGAGAACAGGGCAATCTTTAGTGGTGATTGCACCTAAAACAGGCAGCTATTATTGAACTACAACCTTTAACACCATCTGACCTTCTGCTGTGGGTGTGACTTAGTAGTGGTTCAACAGCAACTTGACATTATTTGGGCAACACACTTTCCCTAAACTCTTCATCTTGCTGTTCTGTCTCCATCTTCCTCTACTGTTTGTATCTTACTCTACTTTTTGCATCTTTCTTTACCATCTCCATCTTCCTCTACTGTCTCCATCTTGTCCTACTCTCCATCTTACCCTACTCTCTCCATCTTGCTCTACTATCTCCATCTTTCTTTACCATCTCCATCTTGCTCTACCGTCTCCATCTTGCTATACCGTCTCCATCTTGCTATACCGTCTCCATCTTGCTCTACTGTCTCCATCTTGCCCTACTGTCTCCATCTTGCTCTACTGTCTCCATCTTTCTTTACTGACTCCACTTTCCTCTACTGTCTCCATCTTCCTACACTGTCTTCATCTACCTCCACTGTCTCCATCTTCCTCTACTGTTTCCATCTTGCTCGACTGTCTCCATCTTGCTCCACTGTCTGTATATTGCTCTACTGTCTCCATCTTTCTTTACCATCTCCATCTTGCTCTACCGTCTCCATCTTGCTCTACTGTCTCCATCTTTCTTTACCGTCTCCATCTTGCTCTACTGTCTGTATATTACTCTATTTTGAGCATCTTGCTCTACTTTTTACATCTTGCTTTACTGACTGTATATTGCTCTACTTTCTGCATTTTGCTCTACTGTCTCCATCTTTCTCTACTGTTTCTATATTTCTTTACTGTCTCCGTTAACCTCTACAGTCTCCATCTTGCTCTACTATCTTCATCTTTCCTTACTGTCTTCACCTTCCTCTGCTGTCTGCATCTTGCTCTACTTTTTGGATTTTTCTCTCCATCTTGCCCTACTGTCTCCATTTTGTTGTAACATCAATATTCTTGCCCTTCTCTCATCATCTTCTTTTTCTGTCTCCATCCTCCCTACTGTTTTCATGTTGCCATCTTCCTCTGTCCCCATCTTCCTACTGTCTCCATCTTACTCTACTGTTTCCATATTGTATTACGTCAGTATTCTTCCCCTCTTCTCATCTTCTTCCAAGGTTTCCATGTTGTCCAAATTTCCATCCTTCTTTAATATCCTAATCTTCCTCTACCCTCTCCATCTTACCCTACTGTCCCTATTTAGCTCTATGGTCTCCACCTTGCTTTAGTATTGTCATTTTGTTTTACTCTCCCCATGATTGCTAAGACCCTGTGACTGGGGGGGGGGGGCAGGCTGGAAGTAAAAGGGGCACAGTGGTGCACTTTATGGAAGTCAGTTTGAGTATATGTTTATGAAAAATGTTCTATCCCCAAAGTTTAGGAAGTGCAGAAAATGATGTTGCTGTGGGGCCGTGTGCTTTGTAGTCTGCAGGCAAACCACTCATTAGAAATAAATAACATTGTCATTGGTTCTCATCCTGGTTCGACCCATAAAATGCCAACTATGTCAGTTTTACTAGTATTTCCCCAATTCCATAGTGAAAACTGGGCCGACTTGAAAATCCCATGCCGGCTTTTAGTCACTAGGGAGCAAACTGTTTATCTGGGAGACTGGAAGCAAAGATGGAGGCTCTAGTCAATGTCAAGCACCTGAATCATTAGAGGGTCATAATAATAAATACAGAAAGCAGACAAATCATTTAATACAAAATGCAATTGTTTAGTAACTAAGTTAATACCCTAATTAACATGATTAGTAGCCTCTCCCTCAGTCCCGTGTGAAAGTTCCTGGGATCCCGATGAGAACCAAAGTTAAAGTAGCAATATTGAGTGTGAGGGGGGCGCAGTATGAGGGTGCAGCTCATCCAGAGAGGGAGTCTTATCTATTATTCATCACATGAATGGGTTTCTGTGGTAAAGAACTGTTTCCTGTCTCAGTGTTTCCAAGAACAGAAAAAGGCAAAAGATTAAAGGGGATGCAAACCCAAACATATCATTTTGTACAGTGAAAGTGAATGTCATAATAAGCTTCTTCCTGGTTTACATTCATTGAAGTTTTATAGTTATGTGTAAATGTAATTACTGCTGAAAGTAGGGTCCGTTTTTGACTTGGGAAACAATGAAGCAGCTGCTCTTCAGCCAATTGCTCATAATCAGCTTGCTTCTGATGTATTGCAGAACAAACTAGGCAGAGGCTGCTTATAAATCTATTAAAGAGGTTATTCACCTTCCAACACTTTTTCCATTCCAGTTGGTTTCAGATAGTTCACCAAAAATAAAGACTTTCTCCAATTACTTTCTATTTTCTATGTGTGACTGTTTTTCTGATATTAATCTGTAAAGTTACATTTTTTACCTTGTAAGGCAGATGTGGGGGGGTCGCCGACCCTGTAAACTGTTCTAAACTGATACATTTAGTTGATACATTTCTTTGTCCCTGCTGAGCAGAATCCCTAAGTTTCATTAAAGGCAGCTACAATAGTTGCTAATACTGTGGAGATGCTACTGAGAAATGGATCAATTAAATGTTGCAAAATTGTAACAGTTCAGAATCTGCACCTGAATTACTGAGTTGCCAGACTCAAACACCACAGACAGGGACATTCAACTTTAAAGGAGAAGGAAAAGCTAAAACAAAGTAAGCTTTATCAGAAAGGTCTATATAAATACACCAGTAAACCCTCAAAGTAATGCTGCTCTGAGTCCTCTGTCAAAAGAAACATCACATTTCTTTCCTTCTATTGTGTACTCATGGGCTTCTGTATCAGACTTCCTGTTTTCAGCTTAAACCTCCAGGGCTAGGGCTTGAGCATGCTCAGTTTGCTCCTCTCCCTGCTGTAACCTGAGCCCAGAGCTATGAGTGAGCAGGGAGAGACTCAGGCAGCAAGTGATGTCGCTAATATGGCAGCTGCTATCCTAAACTAACAGAGAGTTTCTAGAGCTGTTTTCTCAGGTATGGTAAAGCATTCTACAGAATATATATAGTGTTATAGCTTGGACTATTGTGGCTTATCTATTGGCAATAAACTGCTTCAGTAGCTTTCCTTATCCTTTAAACGTACATTTTGAAAAAAAACTAAAAAATAAAAAGCCTTTATTTTTTGGGACCAAAAAGTGTTTGGAAGTTGAAGAACCCCTTTAAAGGCACATACTATGCAGGAGGTTAGCTAAGGTGCCTACAACTCTATCCACATGTCCTCTCCTGAGTTGCCCCCGGCTGTCCCTTCTCTCCGAGTCCCATCTTACTTATTATAGCCATTTATTTCTAGGTGCTAACGATACAAGACCCCACGTGCCGTTCTTCAGCGTGTTCCTTTGAAACAAACCTTTCACAGCTGTAAATCTGTCCTGCTCTAAAGCCACTTGTTATTCTGCAGCTCTGGAGTAGGAAATGGACACTTCAGCGCTCTTAGAAAACAAGGCTTAAATCATGGCAGGAGGCGAGTAAAGTCAATAAAATAGTCGTTTATCGCACTGAGCTTTACGGCCCTGTATTTGCTTCCAAAAGAGGAAAAATAATGGACGCGTTCAGGTTTCTCTTGCAAAATCCCCCCGGAACGCAATAAGCTCAGCCAGAGATCTTGCACTTACCTAGAATTCTTTTATGCTTTCGAAATATAAAAAATTGCAGCGTCAGTAACGATCTTTCCCAGAAAGCAATTAGTGATAAAAATAACGTTGAGTGGTGTGGGTGAGTGGCTGCTGGGGGGGGGTGTTTGCGCACGACTAAGTGATAGAACAGCTGGTAAATATCAAGTGAAAATAAAATCTCACTTTGAAGAGAAGAATTGGACTTTATTCCACGCGTATTACTGGAAAGTGCTTTGTGCAACTGATATAGAGGTATCCAGAAAGCTTCGAATTATGGGATGGACGTCTCCCATTTTAATCAAATAAGGAAAATTTAAAAAAAAAACAACAATTTCCTTTTTCTGTGTAATAATAAAACAGTAGCTTATACTAAGATATAATTAATCCTTATTGGAAGCAAAACCAGCCTATTGGGTTTATTTCATGTTTACATGGTTTTCAAGTAGACTTAAGGTATGAAGATCCAAATTACGGAAAGATCCATTATCCTATTGGGTTTATTTCATGTTTACATGGTTTTCAAGTGTGGACTCAGGGTATGGAGATCAAAGTTACAGAAAACCCCAGGTCCCGAACATTTTGGATAATAAATACCTGCATTATGTGACCTTATGTTTTAACACAGACAAGTGACTAAGAGTATCTGGTGCCGCAGGAACTCGTTAAGACACAGACTCCCACCAAAATGATTTTTCTAAAGACTACAGTAACCTTATGGTAGAGTCCTGCGTGGAACCATTCTGTTAAACCCGAACCAGACCTGCCACCCGCAACCCGCACCCATAACCCGCATACTTACTCGCTTGGACCAGCTACCCCACCTTATCCACAACCCGATCAGTGACCCATGACTATTAAGAAACAGGAAGTGCTGTCATGGTAAACCGGAAGTGACATCATTAGAAGTAGGCGTGATCAGAGAAAAAGGAGTAAAACTCGCAATTGAAAAGACCCGCAATCCAACCCGCAAACCCGGAGAACCGCTGACCCGCGTCTATACCATGCTCCCGAAACTTCTACCTGCAGCATGTTTTGCAGGTAAGGCTGCAGGACTCTACCTTATGGGGGAGGTTGCTTGACCCATTGCTTCCTTTGGAAACACTATGGGACCAACCGTAGAGGAAGGCAGGGTCAATAAGGACACAGAAACCAAAATAACAGCATCAAGCTTTCTAGTTGACCCCTGCAAACTCCATCGGTCCTTGACTACCATGATAAATGCCCTCTTTATAATCCACTACTGACTTGGGTTTAGGAGTTCCACACGGATGCTTGTTAAGCCAGGTAGTCTTGACCTCCTTGGTAAATCGGAGATAGGTCCACCCTTCTGCAAGAGTCTCTGGTTCCCTTGGAGGTTGGGTTCATAAACACATGGGCGCTCTTTCTTACCTGACTGAGTTGCCTTGTTTGGGACAAGGTTAACTGGATAGCATTAGGTTGAACTGGGCACAGCAGCTAAAATACCTCTGATTCACCCCTACAATCCATTTGGGCCCTTTATTGCTAAATGTGCCTTTATATGGTCACAGAAACCCTCAGTGACTTCTAATATTCTTATCATTTACAGTAGGGGGTACATTATCCCTTATAATACATGAGTGATACTCAGAGTTCCCTGTATAACTCAGCCTGCAGCCTTGTGCCTTTATATGGTCACAGAACAACCCCTCAGTGACTTCTAATATCCTTATCATTTACAGTAGGGGGTACATTATCCCTTATAATACATGAGTGATACTCAGAGTTCCCTGTATAACTCAGCCTGCAGCCTTGTGCCTTTATATGGTCACAGAACAACCCCTCAGTGACTTCTAATATCCTTATCATTTACAGTAGGGGGTACATTATCCCTTATAATACATGAGTGATACTCAGAGTTCCCTGTATAACTCAGCCTGCAGCCTTGTGCCTTTATATGCTCACACAACCCGTCAGTGACTTCTAATATCCTTATAATTTACAGTAGGGGGTACATTATCCCTTATAATACATGAGTGATACTCAGAGTTCCCTGTATAACTCAGCCTTCAGCCTTGTGCCTTTATATGGTCACAGAACCCCTCAGTGAATTCTAATATCCTTATCATTTACAGTAGGGGGTACATTATCCCTTATAATACATGAGTGATACTCAGAGTTCCCTGTATAACTCAGCCTGCAGCCTTGTGCCTATATATGGTCACATAACCCCTCAGTGACTTCTAATATCCTTATCATTTACAGTAGGGGGTACATTATCCCTTATAATACATGAGTGATACTCAGAGTTCCCTGTATAACTCAGCCTGCAGCCTTGTGCCTTTATATGGTCACAGAACAACCCCGTCAGTGACTTCTAATATCCTTATAATTTACAGTAGGGGGTACATTATCCCTTATAATACATGAGTTATACTCAGAGTTCCCTGTATAACTCAGCCTGCAGCCTTGTGCCTTTATATGGTCACAGAACAACCCCGTCAGTGACTTCTAATATCCTTATAATTTACAGTAGGGGGTACATTATCCCTTATAATACATGAGTTATACTCAGAGTTCCCTGTATAACTCAGCCTGCAGCCTTGTGCCTATATATGGTCCAATATGGTTTGTAAATCCCCAAAAAGCTGACCATGGGTTTCACTTCCACATTGTATGCTTTGATTCTGCAGCAAAGACAAAGGAAATTGTTTGCAGCCCTAAGTAACAAGTAAATAATATTTAAAGGCAGACATCTTGGCTGCATTCCCTGCAACACATTCATTATAACAATTCATAGCAACTTAAAGACACAGCGTAGCAGTCAGGAGATGTTTTTCCTTTGTGCAGTAACATTAGAGTAGTTTTCTTACAGAACCAGCAGAATTTGGTGGCAGGAAGTATCTAAATTCAATAAAACCTTTTTCCATTTCATGAAATTTTAATCTGGCAGTGACAGGGATAGGTCTGTTTACTGGGGATATAGTATATAACACACAGATAAGTGCAGATACAATTCGCTTCTTCGCTTATATAAATAACTAAAAAAATAATATATTAGCAACAATAAAAAGAAATAAATGTGTTTTCCAAGAAAATTCAAGTTTTTTCATTTCAAATTTTGGGTTTAAAAAAAATCTCAAATTTTTCCAATTTTTTTTTAAAAATCTCAAATTTTTCGAGATTTATTATACCCTGACCATGGAAATAGCTCAAATCTAAAACCTGTTGAGGTCAATGGCAGAGGTCCCTTGAACCATTTGAAGATGTTAATAGACTTCATGATGTTCCAGTTTTTCTTTTTGGAGGGTTTTGCCTGAAAACTCAATTAATTTGAGTGATGCGAGTTTCTTCCCTCCGAAAACTCAATCAATTTGAGAACTTGCTAATTTGAGGTTTTTTTTTTAAATTAGAAATCATTCTAGTTAATTTGAGGTATACAAAACTCTAAAATTCAACCTCTGATAAATGACCTTCCAAGTGTATAGAGAGGGATATTCTGAGACAATTTGCAATTGGTTTTCATTTTTTATTATTTGTGTTTTTTGAGTTATTTAGCAGCTCTCGAGTTTGCAATTTCAGCTATCTGGTTGCTAGGGTTCAAGTTCCCCTAGCAACCATGCACTGATTTGAATAAGAGACTGGAATATGAACAGGAGAGGCCTGAATAGAAAGGTGAATAATTTAAAGTAGCAATAACAATACATTTGTAGCCTTTTTTATTTGTTTTTTGTGACCCCACAGAATCAGAAGAAAAAGGCAAGTAATTAAAAAATTATCAAAAAAAATAATAATGAAGACTACTTAAAAAGTTGCTTAGAATTAGCCATTCTACAACATACTGAAAGTTGACTTAAAGGTGAACCACCCCTTAATGTTTTATTTTTGATGATAAATCTCAAAAACATGAGATCGGAAAACACATATATGAATAAGGTTTGAGATGGTGGGTTTTTTTGGTCATGTTTTTCTCAAATTAGACATGATCTTGAATTTCAATAAACCTGCCCCTTAATGTGCCTTACTGTTCACAACACTATCTGGTTATTGTTTGATGGTTATATAATTGAAAGTATTATGATATAAATAATGAAGGATAATATAATGAAGGATAATAATTCAATTCATCTACCAATTGGCAGAATACCCCATTCTGATCTATAGGGTGTTAGAGCTAAGTGGTAGCACTTAGCACTAACACCCGTCAAAATCACTAAAGTCAAATGACAAGTTACGCTTAATAATTTGGACAACTGCATTAATCAACGAGGAGGACAATTGATTGATTTTCCGTTTTACCGTGGTACCGTATATACTCGAGTATAAGCCGAGTTTTTCAGCCCCCAAAATATGCTGAAAAACTCTACCTCGGCTTATACTTGGGTCAATCGCAAAAATGGTTGCCAAGAATAGTCGCTGGCGTCCAAGAATAGTCGCCGGCGTCCAAGAATAGTTGCCGGCGTCCAAGAATGGTTGTCGGCGTCCAAAAACAAGACGCCAGCACCTCCAATGGGAGCAGAAACCCTCAATTTTTTGATTGAAACTTACCAGAAGCTGCTGCATTTCTCACCCTAGGCTTATACTCGGCTTATACTCGAGTCAATAAGCTTTCCCAGTTTTTGGAGGTAAAATTAGGTACCTCGGCTTATACTCGGGACGGCTTATACTCGAGTATATATGGTAAGTTGTGGTTAAAAACCGTAATGACAACGAGAAAAATTTTGTTCCATTCATTTTCAAAAAGAATCGAAAATGAAAAAAATAAAACAGCTTGAATGTTGAAAATTCCCCCTAGAATAAGTTTTTTCCATCATCTTGTTTTTTTCTCTCAACCATTAGCATATTTCCAAAAAAATTTAATTGTAAAAATGTTGTTCATTTTAAAATAATACCTTCGATTGCCTTGAAAATATCACTGTTGCATTCATTTTCAAAAATTTAAAAAAACCGACCTCCCTAGACTAATCTGGATTTTTCAGAAACTGGAATAAAATTTGAATAAACTCGACTTCCCTGCAATCTTTTTTTAAATTTTTTTTTAATTTGCATATTTAAAAACACTCAAATCTTGAAACATCAATAGTGTTTTTGGGGGAGTGGGAATTGATAACCTTGAAAATCACATTATTTCCTTCATTTTTTTAATAATCAACTTGTGGAGAAAAAGGAATTTTAAAATAACTTGAATTTGAGAACTTCTATTATCCTAACAATTGCCCGGAGCTCTACATAACCTGTAAAATATACCCACAATGATGTCATCAGCTTTAATTTATGATGCTTGGTGATGTCACATGTCCCACATGATTTAATAAGAAACAATGAAATAAATAATTTCCTAATTATAAATATTGCCCAACTCTTCTCTTCTTACATCTCCATCCACCAGGCCACAATAAAGACTCACTTTAACTTAAAGGTCATTTGTTCCCCCAAGCTCCGAAGCCTCGTGTTAATAACTTTGCCTACTGAAACGGAAAAGGGAAGGTATTTCTGAATGTTAATTAAGCCCCCTATAAACCTGATACTTTAAATACAATTCATCTCAACACCATGGCACAAAATAATGGGCCTCCATGAAGTTAAAAAACTTGAACAATGAGAACTGGCCAGTTCTAGGTAATAATGGGCCGACAGGGCACATATTAGCAGCGGGATGCAGAACTTCTAAAGTGCTTCTGAAAGCCTCTATAATGAAATGTAATAAGAGTCATTTTTGTCCCCTGATGACTGGGCACATGGCACTTAAGGTAAAAGTGGCAGTAGCAGTTATTTCAGTCAGCAAGTTGGTCAGCAAGACAGAGGGACAATCTAAAGCTCCCCATAGACGCGACGATTCTTCTTGCCGAACGACCGATTTTAGGGAAGTCCGACCAATCCTTCGAAATTATCGTGCGGTTAGTGGGATTCGAACGATCGTACATCTTATGATTTTTCAGCCGACATCTGTCAGGAAATTGATCGGCCAGGTCAAAAAATCTTAGTCGGTCCCAGTGCAATCTCTCTATGTTTGCAGGGCCAAGCAGGCAGCTCCCCTTTGTTTTCCTGGTAAATGGTCTTTTTAGTTGATGGACAATTCGTATGATCGTTCTGAGAAAATCGTGGTCTCACGATGAGGATCTGATCTTTGAAAAATCTCAACATCTATGGCCAGCTTAAGGGTAGAGGTGGTTGTGGTCAATGTAGGAATGCTACTTGCTGATGATGTCAAGGCATGTGTTGTGAGTAGATTCTAGACAATCGGACAGAGTAGAGGTAAGAGGATACTGGAACTGGGGTGGATCAGGGCTGAAGTGGGAGGACCAGGGGCAGAATGATAGGTTACAACAAATTTGATCAGACTACAGGTATGGGTCGAAACATGTTTGTAAAAATGAAAACTTAGATTGTAAGCTGTGCAATAGTTATATGTTGATATATTCACTACCTATGTATGGTCATTAAGAGAATTGATTGCACAAATTGGATTCTTATGAGAGTGGGACTCTATGTGAGTATGTGAATCCTATTTGTACAACATGTTTGCTGGCAAGTATATTTCTGGTACATTTGTTATACTAGCCCCGGCCTTGGCTGGTATTTTACCCAATGTCGGACTGGGCCGGCGGGACACCGGGAAAAAACCCGGTGGGCCCCGCCGGCTCAGATCTGCTTCCCAGTTGCACACGAACCCTCTTTGTCGGGGGGTCACGGCAAAATCAAAATTTCACACGTGCGCACTGACGCGCATACAAATACCCGGCACTGGAGTGCCGGAGGGGGGCCCGGGGTAGCCCCAGTGGGCCCCAAGCCCCCAGTCCAACTCTGATTTTACCAGCCAGGTAGCAACTCTAGTTACCCCTAGTCATGGATTGGGTCTGTTGCCCTTTCCTGCTTAGGGTAAGGGCAAACACTAAGATTTGGGGAGATTTAGTCGCCCGGCAACAAAGTGCCTCTTCTTCGGGCGACTACTGTCCCTGAAAAGCATTGCCGCACCCTAGGATCTAAAGGTGGGATGGCACTCGGATCGCTTCATTTTCCGAAGTCGCCTGAATTTTCCTTGTGAGGCGACTTCAGGCGACTTTGGAAAACGAAGCGCTCCAAGTGCCATCCTGCCGGCAATTTCGATTCTAGCTGGTGGGAAGGCACTGCAGGGAGATTAGTTGCCCGAAGAAGAGGCACTTTGTCGCCGGGCGGCTAATCTCCCCCAAATAGCATTGTGTGCCTCTACCCTTAAAGTAAGTCCTGGTAGTTTCTTATTGGCCACGGTTGTCGGTGTCCCTAGTCTTCAATAGTGAAATCACCATGTAGTTCTGCCCCTGGGAACCCCACTTGTTGTAGGGGTGGATGTTGCTGAAAATGTTGGAGGCCTTAGTAAAAGATAAAAGATAAGACTATCCAGTAGGGGTTAGATCCTATTATAGTTCAGTCTAGGAGTGAACGTAAACGTAGGGTAGTTAGTTAAGCAGCAAAAATCTCCAACAAGGATAGAGTATTGGGTATAGTACAGAGAGACATCAAAGAAGTTCTACTTGTACTTGGGTGTTGGACAATTTCGAGTAAGTTCTATCCACTGATTGTATAATGACTACCCTGCAAGGGCAAAGGCAGTACAGAGTACAGCACCACATTAAAACAGCGTTATTCTAACTATTACCCTTTATTTATAACGCACGACTGTTTTACTAAGAACAGAGAGTTTCCAGCTGCAAAAAAAGAGCAAAGGAGTTAAACGACGAGCTCAGAGGAATGAGAATGTTCATATACATTGGGTTCATATGTTACAGCTTCACCAACGCTCTAATTAGTTGCCATGGTGCCCATTTTCCTCTGTTACTAAACAATACGAGATGCGAAAATGAGATATATTTGCCATAATGAAATGCAGCGCTTGCCAGCCGTGTCTCACATATTCATATCAGTAGTGTCACCGCTAGTCCATAGCATGCCCAGCCGGCATCCATCTTGTTTGTGGAGAATGCTCCCATCATGCACTGCAGGAGGACTCTATGTCAAATTGGCAACCAATTTGGTAGATCTAAGAACAATACTCAATAGTAAAAACCCATGTCCCACTGAGACACATTCAGTTACATTGAGAAGGAAAAACAGCAGCCTGCCAGAAAGCATCTCTCCTAAAGTGAAGGCACAAGTCACATGACCAGGGGCAGCTGGGAAATTGACAAAATGTCTAGCCCCATGTCAGATTTTATTATTGAATTTTGAAAAAAACATGTTTTCCGATGACAGGATCCCTTTAACAGGTGGCCCCAGAATACTCAGACCTGCTCCCCATTAGGGTTGCCACCTTTTAATAAAATTTCCACCGGCCGGTGGTGGGGTGGGAACAAAAGGGTGGCCCAAGCCATAAAAGTGGCGGGCTGTGATGTAAAAAGGGGCGGGCCATGACATAAAATAGGCGGAGCCACAACACGCAATGCACAGAAGGAGGCAAAAAGGTAAGTTTTGTGTGGATTGGGGCAGAGCCAGCAGCTTTTGTTAGGGGTATTACAAATTTACCGGTAGCTTCATTGCCAGTAAATTTGTAATACAGGCCTCGGCCTTGGCAGGTGTTTTAATGGCTAGGACGGTAAAATATCGGCCGTGTGGCAACCCTACACCCCACCCTGGTGCTGCACCCTTACCTCTTCCCCCTCCCCAACAAGATAGGGTAGTCGGGCGGAGGGGGGTTGCAGCTGGTGCATGTCGTGGGTGTTCTGGCCCATGTAGAGTTGCCAC
Organism: Xenopus laevis; assembly: GCF_017654675.1. Classification (NCBI taxonomy): domain Eukaryota; kingdom Metazoa; phylum Chordata; class Amphibia; order Anura; family Pipidae; genus Xenopus; species Xenopus laevis. Next base: position 162,663,984 of record NC_054379.1, on the reverse strand, counting down.
CTGGCCAGGCCAGTAAAAATGTTGCTTGATGCCAATGTTATTTATAGGGAAAAACCATAAAAATATAGGAATGCTGGTATTTTTCTCCAGAAATGATGGCAAGCCTAGGCCAATGAGGCAGCAGCCCTGCTGGACCCCGGACCCGCCAGATCCAACACTGCTCCTGCCTGAGAAGCCGTCTTTTAGTCTGGCCTGAAGTATATATCATCAAACAAACAGGCACCTCGTGTAAACTACTTTTTATAGCCCCACCGTCTCACATTCTGTGTGTCACATGGTATAATCTAACGAGTTAAGAAACACCTCTTGTTACAGCCCCTCCCACTTATCCAGGGTGCATGTGTCACATGGTATAATTGTACCACTGAGAGAAAAGCCCACCTGGATATGAGGAAGTCGATTATAAATATATTGTTACTGGTCCCTCCCACTTGCCTATAATTCTGTGTCCATGTGTCACATGGTATAACTGAACCAGTGAGGGTAAAGGCCACCTGGTAGTGATGTGCAGGTCGGCCCAAACCTGCCCGGGTCCTGCATCAAGCCTTCGGGTCGCTTCCACTCTCCCCGCCCGCGACTTAACACTTCTATCTTCCTCCATTTATAGATTCCCGCCTGCCCCGCTCCTTTCATGACATCACTGCCAGGTGGGTCTGACACAGGTCTTTAAATGGAGGAGCCGAGCTGGGTCAGGCCAGGTGCAGGTAGGGTGGCCACCTTTTCTTATGTTTTTTACCGGCTGGTGGGGGGGGGGCGAACAAAAGGGGCGGGGCAGTGATGTCAAAAGGGTCGGGGCGCATCGTGGAGAACCATAGACTTGAGGGGGCCGAACAAAAGGGGCGGGCCGTGACGTCAAAAGGGGCGGGCCACATCGCGGAGAACCATAGACTGAGGAGAAAAGGTAAGTTACAGGGGATTAGGGGCAGGCCGAGGGCTCTTTTTGAAGGGTATTACAAATTTACCGGCAGCTACATTGCCGGTAAATTTGTAATACCGGCCCCGGCCTTGGCAGGTGTTTTACCGGCTAGGCAGGTAAAATACCGGCCGGGTGGCAACCCTAGGTGCAGGTTGGGTGAGGGATGTTTAGGGTTGGGTGCGGGTCCAGAAAATCTAGATCCACACATCACTACCACCTGGAAATGAGGAATGTAGCATATAAATGCCTTGTTACCGTCCCTTCACACTTGCTCATTACTCTGAATGTGCCACAGGGTATAAATGAATGAGTGAAGGCTCGGGGCATTATCCTGCTCATTATACAACTTTCCAGCAATTGGGAAGGTGCCAGAGTTGCTCTATAGAAAGCTCTCGGTGCCACAAGAAGAACAGATAATACAAACAGCGGATAAGAGCACTTGATTGCTGAGATTAGTCAGCCGACTTCCATTGACCTTTCCCTCCTCTCTGCCAGCTGTATCACTAGCCACGCGCTCACTAAATATAATATTTTGCTGTTTGTGTTGCTCTTTTGCCTGCAACTGCCGCCGCAGTGTTTCCATGGTTACTCTATTGCAGCCTGTGGTGGTTCAATAGCCACAGGCCTGACAGCCTCTGAGGAATCAGTATAAAAAGGCTGATGGTGTTTGCGCTTCCCTTGCTGTTCATAATGGGGTCCTCTACATGTGTGGGGTCCTCGATCTCTGCTAAGGAAAATAGGGGAGGGGACCCCCAAGAATTAAAAGTCATTAGGGGACTGTAAAAGGAGATGTCTCTGGATCATTATTGAGTCTTCATTGATAAAAAGCACAGAGTTACTGTCAGAGATTCATTCATAGAGAGGAGCGAGGGAGATTGGGCACAGCTCCAGGTTATAGTAGTACATTTGCCCATTAAACGGTTGTTCTCTACCAAGCAGATACTGTTATATGGTAGAGCCGAGCAAACCAAGAGCCGTTATCATATTATCTTATAACAAATTCCCTGCGATCATCAATTCAGGCCTACACAGGGGGCACACAACAAGGTCAACGGGTTAAAAGGGTCTTCAGCTTTTATATCTCTGCTGGGTGGGTGTGTGTGTTGCACTGGCCCAGAAGTGATATCACATACATACATACATATGTGCAGAAACAAACTCTCCTGAAATAACGCCTGAAAGAACAGGGGGGTTGACAGCTCTGTGTGTGTGTGGCCGATGCCTATACAAAGTCATAAAACAGAAGAATTTCAGCATAGGTATTCCCCTGTACTCAGAAACGTAACTAGAGGGGGGCGGGCCCTGGCACAGGACACGCAGCCGGGCCCCCCTCCATACACCCGGAACTGGCCGGCGCAAAGTGGCGCGCAAACTGCCGGGGGGCCCTGAGGGGGTGCGGGCCCTGACCCGCTTGCACCCCTGCTCCCCCGGTAGTTCCGCCACTGCCTGTACTACGCACAATTCAGCAGGAACAGCCCGTAAGTTTGCTCATAGTCTGTACAGAGAGATCATCATCATCATCATTTATTTATATAGAGAGATACCATAAAACTATGGCAGTATAGGTATTCCCTGTACTAAGCACAATTCAGCAGGAACAGCCCCCTAAGTTTGCTCATAGTCTGTACAGAGAGATCCCATAAAACTATGGCAGCATAGGTATCCCCCTGTACTAAGCACAATTCAGCAGGAACAGCCCCCTAAGTTTGCTCATAGTCTGTACAGAGAGATCCCATAAAACTATGGCAGTATAGGTATTCCCTGTACTAAGCACAATTCAGCAGGAACAGTCCCTAAGTTTGCTCATAGTCTGTACAGAGAGATCCCATAAAACTATGGCAGCATAGGTATTCCTCTGTACTAAGCACAATTCAGCAGGAACAGTCCCTAAGTTTGCTCATAGTCTGTACAGAGAGATCCCATAAAACTATGGCAGTATAGGTATTCCCTGTACTAAGCACAATTCAGCAGGAACAGTCCCTAAGTTTGCTCATAGTCTGTACAGAGAGATCCCATAAAACTATGGCAGCATAAGTATTCCCTGTACTAAGCACAATTCAGCAGGAACAGTCCCTAAGTTTGCTCATAGTCTGTACAGAGAGATCCCATAAAACTATGGCAGCATAGGTATTCCTCTGTACTAAGCACAATTCAGCAGGAACAGTCCCTAAGTTTGCTCATAGTCTGTACAGAGAGATCCCATAAAACTATGGCAGCATAGGTATTCCCTGTACTAAGCACAATTCAGCAGGAACAGTCCCTAAGTTTGCTCATAGTCTGTATAGAGAGATCCCATAAAACTATGGCAGCATAAGTATTCCTCTGTACTAAGCACAATTCAGCAGGAACAGTCCCTAAGTTTGCTCATAGTCTGTACAGAGAGATCCCATAAAACTATGGCAGCATAGGTATTCCCTGTACTAAGCACAATTCAGCAGGAACAGTCCCTAAATTTGCTCATAGTCTGTACAGAGAGATCCCATAAAACTATGGCAGCATAGGTATTCCCTGTACTAAGCACAATTCAGCAGGAACAGTCCCTAAATTTGCTCATAGTCTGTACAGAGAGATCCCATAAAACTATGGCAGCATAGGTATTCCCCTGTAATATGCACAATTCAGCAGGAAAACCCCCCTAAGTTTATTCAGAGCCTGTATGGGCAGATTATTATCGTATTTTTAGAGCACCAACATATTCCACAGCACTGTACAATGCCATAAAAAAAGATACATATTGTTGAAGGTCACAGCACCTAATTTATAGCACTTAAGCACATTAATCATAATTATTTGTATTAACACAATCGGTTGAAATACCATTAATTGTATGTTGGTGCTAAATTGATTGAGAACTAAGCATATGATTATAATAGCACTAAGCACTTATATAATTAGATCTCAATTAATTTTAGTAAGGTAGTGTGGGGTTTTACTGCTTTCTCTTGTTTTTAGTATCCCTATTCTGGTTTATATACCTCTACACCGCCTGAAATTGGGTAATACAAGTGAGTGAACATTAATTACAAGTGAACTATATTTTTGTTTGTGAATGCCATAAAACCATTAAGAATTTATTAGAAAAGAGACGTTGTATGTATTTTCCTTTATACAAATTATTTCCATGAAAATGATGTGGACATCGATAAAGTCTTGTATATAAGCAAATGATTGTCTCACAGTCCATGGGGTAAAATTATCAAAGAGTGAAGTTAGAGATCACCGCAGTCCACTAGAGTTTAATATCACCTCTTTCCATTCTTTTCTATGGGATTTTAAAAGCGTATTTATCAGAGGGTGAAAGTGAAAGTTCACCATTTGATAAATACGCCTTTTAAAAACCCCAAAGAAATGAATGGAGAGAGGCGGTATTTCACTCTAGCGGACTGTGGTGATCTCTACCTTCCCTCTTTGATAATTATACCCCTATGTCTTGTACAAATCAAAAATATAACATAAGGAAGAGACTAATGTTTTTTTCTTTTACATTTTAAAGGGATGGTTCATCTTTAAGTTAACTTTTAGTGTTACAGAATAGCGAATTCTAAGCAACTTTTCAATTAGTCTTCATTTCTTGTTTATGGTTTTTTTAAAGTATTTGCTGTTTTTATTCTGACCCTTTCCAGCTTTCAAATAGGGGTCACTGACCCCTTTTAAAAAACAAATGCTCTGTAAGGCTACAAATGTAATGTTATTGCAACTTTTTATTACTCATCTTTCTATTCAGGCCTCTCCTATTCATATTCCAGTCTCTTATTCACATCAATGCCTGGTTGCTAGGGGAATTTGGAATGCTGAAACTGCCATTAGCAAGTTTTTATTCCAAACTATAACAACACAGGGCAGATGCTTTGGATGACGAGTCCTTTTGGCGGTGCAACATTCCTATTGGCCCCTTGGCAGATTTATTACGGATCAAATTTTTTATTCGAATTTTTAAATGTTTTTATGGTCAAAACTCAATTCAAATTTTTAAAAAAATACGTGAATTACATTTTCGAGATTTATCAACCTCCGGCCCTTTAAGAATTTGGCTATTCGCCACCGAAAACTTGCCGAGAGGTCCAGTCAATTGGAGAGGTCCAGTGACCAATTTGAAGGTCTTTGTTGCCTTCCTGACTTTTTTCAGAGAAAAATCGATTTGAGTTTTTGGGTTGGTAAAATTCCTCCAAGTTTAAGCTATTCGATTCTTTTTAATAAATGACCCCCCCAATAGAATTTCGAGTAAAATCGGTTTACCTACTTCGATCCAATAACAGTCTAGGTGACGTACCCAACAGTTCTCTGTAATTTGTTGTCCTTCTGCACCTTAAACTGTATAGACTTGTTTCATTGGATTTCTGTTAAAATCTTGCTTATTTATGTGAAACACAATAAAAATTTTGGATCAAAAAATAAAAGAAAAAGGATGTTTTGTGCACTCGGAATTCTGTGCCCTGGTGTTTATATTTCTATTTGAGAATAAACCCTGCCTATTCCTTACAGCCCATTATTCCTTTCCTGCTCTGAGACCCTGCGTCCATGACATAATAAAAACTCCCTGCGTCCCAGGAGGGAATCAATAATAGTTTTTTTTCTCCGACATGTCCCACTCAGAAGCTAAACAGACTCCAGGGGAGATGCACAGATTTTACTTATTGCCAGACAGAAAAATCCCATAAAGAATTTATGAGCAACTGATACCAAATCCCACGGAGACACGAAAGGCAACAGTGACTCACTTTCTTACAGTCAAGTCAACCTACTGGCTATCATTTATTTTATACACCCAATATCATATACAGTATATATATATATATATATAGTGAATAATGTACCCCTGTTGTAAAATATAGAGCTATTATGCATCAACGAGGAGCTCCATTTCTACAGGTCATGGAACTCCGAGTTGAAGTCTAATCTCCTCATATTTTACAACAAGGGGGACATTATTTATTATAATACACAAGTTTCAGTGAGTCATGTGACAGTAATGACATCACCGATATAATTGGTGACATCACTTATAAGGATATCATTTACAGGATATTCATGGCTCTTTGTGTGTGTGCAGGGCCCCCATCAGGGGGGTGAATTTCTGGACCCGCACATCACAACTGACAGTATAACAGTGCAGCGACATTGGACTCCACATAACTATTACCAACCAAGGCAAAGGCATAGGGGCAAATTTACTAACCTCTGAAAATTTGCCAGCGGCTGCTTCGCTCACAGCGCAACATTTCGCCAGGCGTTGACTCGTCAGGACAACGCTAATTCACTAAAATCCGAAGTTGCGTCCAGGAACGCTGGCGAAGTTGCGCTAGCTTTAATTCGCAAGCAAATCGAAGTTGCGCTAGCGTTGGCTAATTTGCATATGGCGGGAAGTTAAAGTACAATGGACGTATATGTTTCAGCAAATACATTACACTACACAAGCCCAGGGAACCTTCATAAAATAAAATAAAGTTGTTATATTGCCCTACACATGAGCCCAGTGTATAGTTTATGTGCCGTATGTTAGGAAATGTAGGGGGGAAGCCGGTTACCCCAAAAAAAGTTACGCTCTTTTTTAGCCTATCACCCTGAAAAAGGAAAAGTCGCCAGTGTTTTTTGGGACTTAGAAAAATTTTCAATTATTTTTTGAGGAAGTCCTGTCTGCTCTATTGCATGTCGCCTGGTCTGAAGTGGTGAAGGCAAGTCTGGTGCAAGAGGTAACGATCATTAAAATCCGCATCATAGTGAATTTGCGTAGTTACGTCCATTCGCCAGAGCGCAAATTCGGCAGGCATTAGGGAACGAATTACCGCTAAAGTCTATATCCTTCGCTAGCGAAGTTACGCCTGCGCCCGTTAGTCAATCGGCGACGTACCGAAATGACGTCATTCTGGCGAATTTTCACCTGCGTTAGTCACTTTAGTAAATTTGTCCCATTGTCATTCTATCCATCAGGATATTTGTTCAGTGGACTGGGGGAAGGGGATTTTGGCGTTGTGTGAGTGTAATTGTATTTTAATGTTATTCTAAATTATGTTCATATTCTGCTGTAAAGTTTTTAATAAAAAACATCAAAACCCTATATATAAGGTGCTACCAATCCCTATTTCTGTAGGGAGCAGACAGTAACCTTTCCAACACTTTCCCCTTGTCTCTGTCTCTATACACAGTATATACAGTATATTAAGCAATGGCAGTCGTTAACCCCACCAATCCCAACTTCTGTCGAGGGCAAATAAAAGAATAGGGTAACACACGGCTGGGTTATAACATATCCAAGGGCCACCAATTAATCAGCAGGATTCATTTGATTAAAACCCTTAACACTTTGAAAATGAAAGTTGGAAATGGAACGAGTAGCTTTTTCTTTTCAGCGGCCAAGAAAGATAAGAATTCTGGGACCAATCTTTTCCGTATCCATGGAAACATTGCCGAAGGGACTGCTGATATACCAAGGCATTTGTTTTAACCCCTGCTTCAATAATATATATATATATATTCCCATAATATACCCTGCTGGAAATACATGTGGGTATTTATCAAAATCGATTTTTTCTGTTTTTTTAAGTAAAAAAAAAAGCCTGACCAAACTAGATTCCATGATTTTACCTTATTTATCATTGAAAAAACTCGATAAAACCGTTTCAGAAAAAACTTGAAAAATGTGGAGTTTTGCAAAAAACACACAAATTTATGCAAATTTTTGTGAAATTGCTCAACCCCCCCCCTCCAATTTTTTTGGATTTTTAGCCGAAACTCACGCAGAACATATCTTCAAACTGGAAAATGGGACCTTTGTCATTGACTTCTACAGGACCCCGACAGTTTAGAGATGGATTTTATTTCTACTAAAAATTTGGATTTTCTAGTAAAAAAATACACAAAGAATTTTTCAAATCTTTGGTATTTGGACTTTAAAGGGGAACTATTGCGAAAATGAAAATCTAATATACGGTAAGCTTCATCATACTGAAATAAGAAACTTTCTAAACACAATCGATTAAATATTCTGTATCTTTTCTGAAATAATCAAGTTTATCTTCACTATTCCTCTCTCAGCATCTGTTTCTCTTCATTCTGTCTTCATTCAGTAGTTGGGTGTCAGATATTCATTGACAGTTACATCCAATATATCTTATAGGAGGGGCTCCCTTTTGTTCCAGGCCAACATTCCTTAATTTAACCAGTAACCTTCTGTGTGGCACTGTATCAAATGCTTTAGCAAAGTCTAAATAAATCACATCCACTGCCATCCCAGAATCGAGGTCCCTGCTCACCTTTCATAAAAAGAAATTACGTTAGTCTGGCAAGATCTATTACGCATAAAACAATGCTGGCATACACATACACAGTATTATCTCTAATGTTGATTTGATTCAAGCATTCTTGCAGCGTTGGTGTCGTAGCAGACTTCCAATATTTGGCTATGGGGGTGGAAGTGGAATTGAAAACATGAAACAGCACTTTCCTAGTGGTTTTGGCAATGCGTATAGGATAAATTTGTAACGGGATCCTTTTTTGAATAGAGGCACCACATTAGCAATTCGCCAGTCTCTCGGCACTATGCCAGATCTCAATGAATCCTGAAAAATTAAGTCAAGAGGTTTGGCAATCACAGAGCTAAGCTCGCTAATTACCCTGGGATGAATACAATCTGGCCCCGGACCTTTGTTTTTCTTAACATGTTCTAGTCTCTTTTGAATTTCCTCATATGTGAACCATGCATCATTAGTTGTATTACTAGAATTGGTACTATTAAGAAGGAAACCTTCAATAACTGGTTCCTCATTTGTGTAGACAGACGAAAAATATGAATTCAGGATCTGCGCTTTTATTTTGTTTTCATCAACCAGCTGACCCCCTTCTGAAACTAAAGGTCCCACCCCTTCCTGCTGCATTTTTTTACAATTAATATTTAAAAAATAATTTTGGATTCTTTTTACTGCTTGCTGCAATATCCTTTTCCATATGTGTCCCAAACCCCACCCCAAATAGCATGACATGGTTTGACCACCCTGAAATATGGTAATGAGTCATATTTTTGAGTTTTCCACGGGTTCCTGATCCGATACAGAACTTGCAGGGGTGGGAGAAGAGATGCCTATGATCCTTAATTCCAGTTCTTGTCTTTTGACACTATTAATGAAAGGAGGAGAGGGTATTTAATCAGATTCTCCATCCTAGCGAAATCCTCTTTGTAGCAGGGATGGAATTCTACCAGTGTTACCCAAACTGGGTTCCGCCGGGGGCTGCTGAACAACGGCACCAAGTAAGGGAATCTCTTTCCTACTGAATGAGAGGAATGGTAATTAGTTAATAAGCACACAACTGCGGGGAGAATCCTCTTGCTGCCAAATCTCAGCTTTGTGTTACTTAGAATAGAGACGTCGCACTAACAACCCTCGTCTGTACATTCTGCAAAAACCCACAATTTATAGGAAAGAAAGGGGACGCGCTACAAGAAGGCAGCTGCACGCCCATCTGTTAAACTGTCACGCAGTTACCCCACTGTTTGCAAACACAGGCGACACTGGTGTAAACAATCCTGGGTTTAATGAGGCAAATAGTGGGTAGAAGTCTTGAAATGTAACTTCCTTTGGAAACAAATTCAATTACACAATTAAATTCAATTTAAATTAAATTAAACAATTAAATACTGAACACACAATGGGGCAAATTCACTAACCTCCGGAAATTCGCCAGCAACGGCTTCTCTCACATCGCCACACTTCGCCAGGCGAAAATTCACCAGGACAACGCAAATTCACTAAAATGCGAAGTTGCGTCCAGGGCGCTGAACGATGGCGAAGTTTCGCTAGCATTAATTCGGCAAGCAAAGCGAAGTTGTGTCAGCATTGGCTAATTTGCAAACAGCGGGAAGTTACATTTCAATGGAAGTATATGTTGCCGCAAATACATTACATTACACAAGTCCGGGAAACCTTAATAAAATAAAATCAAGTTGTTATATTGCCCTACACATGAGCCCAGTGTATAGTTTATGTTCCATATGTTAGGAAATGTAGGGGGGAAGCCGTGTACCCTAAAATAAAAATGACGATCTTTTGCAGCCTATCACCCTGAAAAACTGAAAAGTCACCACCGTTTTTTGGAACTTAGAACATTTTTTTTTTGAGGAACTCCTATCTACTCTATTGCACGTCGCCTGGTCTGAGGTGGCGAAGGCAAGTCTGGCGCAAGAGGTAACGTTCAGTAAAATCTGCATTTTTGTGAATTTGCGGAATAACGTCCATTCGCCAGAGTGAAAATTCGCCTGGCGTTAGAGACTAGCGAAGTTACACCAGCGCCCGTTAGTAAATCGGCGAAGTCCCAAAATGTTGTCACACTGGAGAATTTTCGCCAGCGTTAGTCACTTCGCCCTTTAGTAAATTTGCCCCAATGACTTTCCAAAATATTTCACTTTCTAAATTTCTAGATAGATGGGACACCTGGTGATCAATCATCCCAAATATTTCTGGACTTTTACTCTGCAAAAGAAGAAGCCAAGACTAGTAAATTTAACATTAGAATTGTGAAGCGAACATAATTTCAGGCATTTGTGGTTATGTTATGGTCTGTCGATCAGTACAGGATTACCACGCTTGCACACCCTGGCTCTCCACGATAAGATGACCCGGTGCACTGTGAAGGAGGCCTCGGCAACCTCAATGGTACGAACGAAGGAAGAATTCACTGGCACACGAAGGTTCTTTCAAGCAGGTACAGGCCCTTGCTAAGTTTATTTTGCAGAGGTGCAACGTTTCGGGGTGAACCCCTTTATCAAGCATCAATTTATGTTATGGTCTGCACTTGGAGTGACTGCACTGTACTTGTTGAGTATATAACGGTCTCATTTACTGCAGCTAAGTAGCAATAAAAGAACTATATAGTTCATAAGCAGTGTCTTTTTCTCTTGGGCACTACTACAGGAATCCTCGGGGGCGTTACCCGGTCACTATTAACAGGGGTCACTGTGCTGGTAGCCCTGCCCCCAGGGGACTGAATGCTGCCTGTTGTTCCTATAGCAAGTCAAAATATCAATGGACCTGGCTAGTCTTTGCTTGGTGCCCCCCACGCTGACATGAACTGCTTTTGAACCAAAAGCCAATGCTCTGGACACGCCCACTCTCAGCCCTGAGCAGGGTCGGCTTGGGCTGGCGGGAAAACGGGAAAAAACCCAGGCCCGCTTCCTGACAGATACTGTAGGTGCTTGCCCATTTCTGATGGTGGCAAGTTAAGAGTAAAACTGGTGGGCATGTGCGGTAGGGTAAGGCAGGTTTATTTCGCAGAAGCTCACATCTGGGGCGGGGGGCTCTAGACAGGTAGGAGGGCCCTCAACGGGCCTCTTGGATCCTCCTCAGGGCCAGTGTTGGACTGGGATGTGTGGAGCCCTGAGGTGGCTGTCCTGTGGGCCCCACACATCCCAGTCTGACACTGGCCCTGAGCAGGATCCAAGAGAAATGTTTTGACTACACCCCTGCCTAATATACTCTTTAGGGGTCACATGCTCCTGTCCGCCCTATTTGATATAGAGTTACCTTCTTTCAAATGGTCTTTCATTAACCCGAACACGAAAGGGGCAGTGACGTGTTTGAGGTGGTAATGGCCGGCATTGGGTGGACCCTTTGGATTGGAAAGAGACAGGGAGGTGCACTGGGACATTACTTCTCTGTATATCTGTATTTATACATGGGATCTATCATATCTATTGCCACCACCTTCCCACCCTCTGGCCCAGAGACAAGCCTAAAAACCTGTTGTAGTTTCATATCACTTCATAAAGGGATGATATCAATCTGCCTTGCTCTGGATCAAGCCCAATCCTTTCTCAGTTATATTTACTCAGTGATCTCAGCCTACATATAAACGCAAGGTACAGTGGTTGGTTCAAGGTCAAGTTACCCAAAGTGCTGGGAGGTCACTCTCGGCACATAGATATTTATGGCCATAATAAGGACAAGAGCATAAATAAGATTCACCAATCCCCTGATTATTCTGTTGGAGAGCATTAACATTCTCATTAACCGTATAGAAAATGGAGCTATGGCCAGTTGGCACCTAGACAGCGTTGTGTCATTGTAGGTCCATTTGCAGGTGCAATAACGCAATGAATGTACAGGTATATTCTTGTTGAATGGCTTTCCCTTACTTCTATAATGGTAACTCTGACTCTTCCTGAGGACTCTGCTTCAGCTCTAGAAGGCATTTTATTTTTGCTTCCTCTTATTCTCTCAAATCCCCATATCCTACTGCCTGGACAATAAAGTATCTATGGGATGGTTTAGGGGTGCACTGAATCCTGACTGGCTGGCCAAACTGAATTCTTAAAGCATCAGACAACCAAAAGCTCCAAATTTTTGTGACTTTTGCCACTGCAACGAACCCATGTCCAGACCAATAATCTGCCAAAGAGGACTGGAGGAATATTTGTTTCAGAAAAACGCGTATTAATAATAAAGTTCCACAAACTGTCCAGATGCTGCATTTACCATTATCTACCCCCGGCCTCCTACAGCGGTACCCTCACACAGCGTGGATTTAATATTCATAGCATATCCTAAGGGCGGGATATTCATAAGTTCTAATTGCACGAGCCTGATAGAAATTCCATTGATAATATTCCTATCCAAGCCATTAAATAAACATATCGAAGCGCTCTATTATTAAAAAGTTTTCCAATTAAGCGCATAAGGGCATAATGGGATGTGATACTATTGGGAAACTGCCCATAGCAGAGAAGGAGCATTGACGTGGCTCTTTGAGGAGGGTCCGTCTGATCTCTGCACTACTGGTGGTGGTTTTGTTAGGGGCGTAGGGCACATGTCACTTGGTGTCAAATTTAGAGGCATTTACAAAGATCTTGGACGGAAGTGCAAGAGCTCATCATGGGGTCTGTCTGTACTCTGCACCCCCAAATACTCTCATAAATATATCACTCTTAAACGAAGCTCAGATTCCAATTCAACTAGGATGGAAGGCAAGGTGCAAAAACATGTTCCGCTGAACCCGATGCAAAGCCTTGCACCCATGGCACACATAATATTTCTCTGTCCATGTATTTTAGCCAGTAAAGAAATGCCTGGTCCCTCTTAGTGCCTCCTGCTCGTCCCCAGAGACAACAAGTTCATGTCTCGGAGCTGGAAGCTGGAAATAGCTTGAATCCAAAAATACAACATATCTAAAACCTGTCGAGGCCATGTAGAAGTCAATGGCTGAGGTCCCTTGAACCATTTGAAGATGTGTGTAGCCTTCGTGATGTTCGAGTTTTTTTAATGGGTTTCACTCAAAAACTCAATCAATTCGAGTGATTCAAGTATTTTTCTGCCGAAAACTGGATCATTTAGAGCAGTTATCCCCAACCAGTAGCTCATGAGTAACATGTTGCTCTCCAACTCTTTGGATGTTGCTCCCAGTGATCTCAAAGCAGGAGCTTATTTTTGAATTCCAGGCTTGGAGGCAAGTTTTGGTTGTATAAAAACCAAGGGCATTGCCAAACAAAGCCTCAATGTAGGTTTACAATCCACATAGGGGCTACCAAATGGCCAATCACAGCACTTATTTGGTACCCCAAGAATATTTTTGATTGCTCCCCAAGTCCTTTGGGGGACCCCTGAATTAGAGTATAGAGTTTTTCATGCCGACTGTATTGATTCAAGTTTTTTACATTCCATTTTTTTCTTAAATTAGAAACCATTCGAGTTGTGAGTTTATTCAAGGTATAAAAGCTCTAAAATTCTACCCTTGAACAATATTTCCCTTAATCTCCGGACCACTAAATGGGAACATTTTTTGTTGATAGATTGTGCAAATGTTTGATTTTCCTCAAATTTAACCATGTAAACGGTTTGTTGTTCTGTCAAATCTTTTGTGAATGATTTATTAGACCAGATCCAAAGCTGATGGCCTTGGTGCATGCCTTCCACATACAGTCCTAAAAATGTGGGCACCACAGCAGCTGGCCAGTGGATATCATGGTGGCACGTCTATTTTTTCCAATTTGTATAACAGTTAAGAGCTTTCTAGCAGTTACATTATAGAACATGTGATACAAAGGAGCAAGTAGAGCCTGAGACACCGTTGGACATACAGTTTCAGAGCTTATTCGGCACCGGCTGCACTAGCAATCAGGGGATTCACCATAGGAAGCAAATGACAAGGGGGTAGTGATCTATCCGTATAGGACTCTCATTAACATGTTACTTTGGGGAACCTGCAGGGCCGAGTGGGTGGAAACAGCCAGCGTGACATTTCCAGCTCCATTTCATGATGAAATTCTACAAAAAGAGCATGTAAAATCTTCCACTCCTGCTGTTCCGGCGCATTCGGAAGTCTCTGAAGTCTTGTCTTATCTCAGAGAAATGTTTCAGGTTATTTGGGGAGTGGGAAAGTACATTGAGAAGAAATAATCTCCATTGTTCCCTAGTGTCACACACTATCATGTCTCAATTGCGATGGAACGTTCTGCTGTTGGTTGGGAGGCCTCAGGATATCCGTATATACACTTTACAGTGTTCATGTCGTTGGGACAAGACATTGCCTGCAAGCACCGTGGTTGTACGTACTGCTAGCATTCCGATAACCCAACAAGAGCAGTTATGTAGCAATAAATGAACAATAAAGGCTTGTTTTGATGTTTGTACGAATTGTCTGTGACACTGAGAGATATTTCTGGGTGAGACTGCTATGAAATAACTCCCAATAATGAGACTAAACCTCAACACTTGTCACCTGATCCATCACTACTTTTCTCTATACACCATGATACACTGCTTTCAAGCAATGAGAGAGCCCTGGTCTGCCGTACATATGGATCGCCCTACTTTTTTTTCAGCAAATCGTTGTTGGCCTAAGTGCCAATGCTGTGCTGAAGGCAGTGGTTCTCAAAGTGTGGAGCTCGCCTCCATGGGGCAGCCCAGAGCCTTATATTTGAGGGGCTCAGCCTGAAGACCAGGGATCCCCAACTAGTGGCTTGCAAGCAAGATATTGCTCACCAACCCATTCAATGTTGCTCCCAGTGGCCTCAAAGCAGATGTCTAATTTTGAATTCCTTGGCTTGAAGGCAAACTTAAGGCAAAACCATGTGTTTGGCCATAAAAAGTCTCCTGTTGGCTTATAGTCCACATTGGAGCTACCTATAGCCAATCAGAGCCCATATTTGGCACAACCAAGAACTTTTTACATGGTGCTGGTACACTCCAACTTTTATTTTCATTTGAATGTGTCTTAAGTGTGGGGACCCCTGCTGAAATTTAGGGATAATGCTTATTTGCCCTTATAATGATATTTGGGCAGAAATTGTAGTTTTCCTTAAAGAAGAAGGAAAGCTATAGAGGCCATTTATTGCCAATAGAATAACCACAATAGTGCAAGCTATAACACTATATTTATTCTGCAGAATGCTTTACCATACCCGAGTTAACAGCTCTAAACACTCTCTGTTTGTATAGGATAGCAGTTGCCATATTAGCTTGGTGTGACATTCCTTCCTGTCTGAGTCTCTCCCTGCTCACTCGTAGCTCTGGGCTCAGATTATAACAGGGATGGGAGGAGGGAGGTGGAGAGGAGCAAACTGAGCATGCTCAAGCCCTAGCCCTGGAGGTATAAGCTGAAAACAGGAAGTCTGATACAGAAGCCCATGAGTACACAATAGAAGGAAAGAAATGTGGTGTTTCTTTTGACAGAGGACTCAGAGCAGCATTACTTTGAGGGGTTACTGGTGTATTTATATAGATCTTTCTGAAAGTTTTCTTAGTTTCCGCCTTTCCTTCACCTTTAATATTCAGTACTATGGCTGAAATAAATGATAAACCATTCCTTCTATTATCCATAAACATTATGAGGGGGCCCCCGAACAAATACTGGACCTTAAAGGGGAAGCTTGAATCACTGTTTTAAGGTCAGTAAAAGATCCAGTAGTTTCATGATTTGGCCAAGATACCCAAATCAGCCAACTGATCAATCAGATAATACACATGCTGATAACTGGATTCCATTGCTCCGTACAGTTGTGGGTCAGCTGATCATACTTATCCCTAATCTGGTTTCACACCGATGACCATCCTCTTTATAAAAACTAAACCATATTAATATGAGCATGTGTGGCCAGTTCAACATTTCCAAAATGAGATCAGCCCAACTTTAACCGTATCATAAAATAAATCCAGATTTGTCCTTTGCTGATGATTTTCTCCCTGAACGTTACCTCCATATTGGGTTCAGTAAAGAAGTGACTCACCCAACTGCACATTTAAGCCTCATGTTGATAGAACTTTTGTTCAACAGCCTTAATTTGACTGTGCAAAGAATAGCAATCAAGGTGTGAATGCTGACACCGTGATCACGATTAATTACATGGTTTAATTAAACTTGTCAAACCTTTAAGAGTCAGAGCATGTTCAGTTAATTAGGAGATTCTGAGCAAGCTTTTCCGATAAATGGTTGAATATTCAAAGGTCTCCCCACAATATATCATCTATCTATCTATCTATCTATCTAAAGCTGTGCTGTTAAAATAGGATCAGCCTTGCCGGTGTGCAGTACCCTGGCACTTACAAAGGTGGCACAATAGTGATCAATTTTTATGAGTTTCAGGTCCTCTACACCTACAAATATCTCTGAGGTCCACCGTTCCATATAGTTTCATGTAAACTAACAAATACATACGATGAGACTGTGGAACGTTTATTCAAGAATTGCAAAGTCAAAAAAGGGATAAAAAATTTTCAAACTTTTTTGAAACCAAGCTCCCTTTACTACATAACGAAGTTACAGCTGTATGAAGTCTTGTCAAGGTTCTGCCTCGTGATTTTGAAGGTAGGACTTCCCTGCCTTCTGTTAATGTCACTTTCCATTTCATGGTGACCAGAATGTCATAATGTGGATATTAAGTTGTGAGTTGGATCCCGTAGTGGGTCGAAGCAGGTAAAAACATGGGTTGCAGGCCCAGGATTCAGCTTCAGGTTTCAGAATTTGGACCTGCGCAGAACTCTAGCCAAGTTTCCACCTTAACTGGCCTTCAGGCCAGGCTTCTCCCCAGTAACAATGACACTGTGAAGTTCTTAATGCAAGAAAGTGGTGTCTGCATCACAACTCTACGACTAGATCATGGTGCAGTTGTGTATGACTGTGTAGGACTGGATCATGGTACAGTTGTGTATGACTGTGTAGGACTGGATCATGTTACAGTTGTGTATGACTGTGTAGGACTGGATCATGTTACAGTTGTGTATGACTGTGTAGGACTGGATCATGTTACAGTTGTGTATGACTGTGTAGGACTGGATCATGGTACAGTTGTGTATGACTGTGTAGGACTGGATCATGTTACAGTTGTGTATGACTGTGTAGGACTGGATCATGGTACAGTTGTGTATGACTGTGTAGGACTGGATCATGTTACAGTTGTGTATGACTGTGTAGGACTGGATCATGGTGCAGTTGTGTATGACTGTGTAGGACTGGATCATGGTACAGTTGTGTATGACTCTCTAGGACTGGATCATGGTACAGTTGTGTATGACTGTGTAGGACTGGATCATGGTACAGTTGTGTATGACTGTCTAGGATTGGATCATAGTACAGTTGTGTATGACTGTGTAGGACTGGATCATGTGAACAAAGAAGGATTGTTCTAACAAAATCCACCATGTGTTGCTGCTCTCTTTCCTAAATTAGGCCACACCTGTCCAACCAATATTATACGTAAAAGGAGAATAGGATGGAGCACACGATTCAGCAAACTTTGCTGCAAAATTTTTATTTATGTGTTAATAAATATTTTGCAGCAAAGTCTGCTGAATCGTGTGCTCCATCCTATTCTCCTTTTACGTAGGACTGGATCATAGTACAGTTGTGTATGACTGTGTAGGACTGGATCATGGTACAGTTGTGTATGACTGTGTAGGACTGGATCATGGTACAGTTGTGTATGACTGTGTAGGACTGGATCATAGTACAGTTGTGTATGACTGTGTAGGACTGGATCATGGTACAGTTGTGTATACACAGTAAGGAATACAAAATGTGGCTGCTACAGCCAAAAAGGCCACTTGGAGGACGTGTATGAACCGTGCCATTGTGTGAGACATCTCACTATTAGCAGTAGTGCATAGGACTTAGTAGTTTCAGTAGTTTGGTTCATGTGGGTCATTTTCATTATACAAGACCTTTGGTTCAGCCACATAATAAATATACTATATATATATATATAAATGTGCAACTGTATTCATGTAGTTCCACCTTATCTTACTGGTCATAAAACCAACTGGACCCCATACTAGATCATGTGTGACAGTTAGTACAGGCCTGTGCATAGGGTCATGGTACACTGGGTACAAATTAAGCAAATAAAAACCTTATTCCCTGTATTTCTGACCCCCCAGATGAAGCCAGTGCTTAGATCCGGTCTTTTTACATTTCTCTTTCTATCTCTGTGACTGGCGCTGATGCTTTGCATTATCATTACTGAAGCAACAGGTTAAACCAACTATTTCTATAAAAAAAAAGAAGAAACAATCATCAGGGAGAAGCGCTTATGAAAGAAAGCATGACTGCTGGGAGAATAGCTGCTGAAATGAAGGGAAAATTACACGTTAGTGGTGGAAAAAAAGAACATTTAGGTCTCATCAACAAAAAGGTGAAGTTAGAATGTTAAGTAGTCGGTGCTCTAATGCAATCTCATGGGAGATGTGCTCTCTCCAGCTCTGCACCACGCGGCTTTAAATGCATGAAATGCGAATCGAACCAACTAGGAAATGTTTTATTTTAAATATCAAACTGCAAATCTCTCAGCATCGGAAAAATCAAAAGGCGGGACAGTTAAGGACCTTTCTAGTTACATAAAAAAAACACGCCCCTGGGACTGTCCTGCTTAAATAAGGTTTTAACTTGAAGGATACAAATCAAGGGATTAACTGGATTATTAAACTAGTGAGACATCTTTTATAGGGTTCAATTTCCCCTTGGTTCTTTGATGAGAAAGAGAGAGGCAACAGGTTGAACCTACTGTTCAGCCTGAGCTCTGGTTTCATTGCTTCGTGATTGGACCATAACAGACTTGGGAAACCCTGGGTTCAGTTCCTGAAGACTCAAGAAATGGAAAGATTAATCCTAGAGCTGGCTGTGCCCAAGATGAGCCCTAATTGGAGGAATTAAAGGGGTTGTTCACCTTTAAATTAAATTCTAGTATGGCATAGAGACTGATATTCTGAGACAATTTGTAATTGGGTTTCATTTTTTATTATTTGTGGTTTTTGGGTTAGTTGGCTTTTTATTCAGCAGCTCTGCAGTTTTCAATTTCTGTCTGGTTGTTAGTGTCCAAATTCCCCTAGCAACCATGCATTGCTTTGAAAAAGAGACTAGAATATGAATAGGAGATGCCTGAATAGAAAGAGTACAGGTATGGGACCTATTATCCAGAATGCTCAGGACCTGGGGTATTTCAGATAACAGATATTTCCATAATTTGAACCTTCATAACTTTTGTCTACTAAATAATAAGGATGCACCGAATCCAGGATTCAGTTTGGGATTCGGCCTTTTTCAGCAGGATTTGGATTCGGTCGAATCCTTCTGCGCGGCCAAACGAATCTGAATTCCCTCCCCTTGAAGGGAATTTGTGTCACAAAACAAGGAAGTAAAAAATGGTTACCCCTTCCTACCCATAATTTGCATATGCAAATTAGGATAGGGTTCGGTGTTCGGCCTAGTCTTTCACAAAGGATACAGGGTTTCAGCCAAATCCAAAATAGTGGATTCAGAGCATCCCTACTAGAAAGTAAACATTAAATAAACCCAATAGACTGGTTTTGCCTCCAATAAGGATTAATTATATCTTAGTTGGGATCCAGTACAATTTATTGTTTTATTATTACACAGAAAAAGGAAATCATTTTTAAAAATTTGGATTATTTGAATAAAGTGAAGTCTATAGGAGATGTCATTTCCGTAATTCAGCACTTTCTGGATAACGGGTTTCTGGATAACAAATCCTATACCTGTAATAAAAAGTAGCAATAACAATAAAGGTATAGCCTTACAGAGCATTTGTTTTTTATACGGGGTCAGTGACCCCCCGTATGAAAGTTGGAAGGAGGCAGAAGACAAATAATTCAAAAGTGCTGTTATTTGTATTTAAATGCATAGAAAAACATTTTTGGGTGTCACTGGACGTAACGTAAACTCTTTCATCCTGGTTCACCTCCTATGTCAAGTTTATTTACCCTTTAAATGAGCTATCTTTTCCCCGGTGCTCTGCTTCTATACCATGCTGCATTGTGCCAGCAATATCATATGTTATGAGAAAACACTGATTTCTTTTTACTTTCCTGTTATGTTTGATGCTCCATCTGGCAGTCAGTACGGTTACTGGCGAATACGAGCTGCGTCGCTTCCCAACATTTACATGGGGCTTTATCTTCTCTTCCATCTGCTTGGGAGAAGAATCGAATAAAAGCAGATGTTTAGGAAGAGTCAGCGACCTCACAGGGGAGACACTTACTAAGATGGTGCCTAGAGATCAGCGTTGGCTTACCGGCACTTTCAAATAGGGGTCACTGACCCTGTCAGCCAAAATGTTTTTTTTTTATGATTGTCAATTTTATTCCTTACCTTTCTATTCAGTCTTTCTCCTATTCATACTCCAGACTCTCATTCAAACCACTGCCTGGTTGCTAAGGTAAACAAGACCTAGCACCCAGATAACTACCGAAATTCATAACCAGAGAGCTGCTGACAAAAAGCTAAATAACAGAAAAAACGTAAAAAATAAAATATATACAGTATTTATAGACAATATAGAAAATTGTCTCAGATTATCAATGTTTTACTAAAAGTTAATTTAACGATGAACCACCCCTTTTAGGTTGTGCAGCACAAAGTACATGGAGCACAAAAAAAGTCCTGCAGCACAAAGTGCATGGGGTTCCAACACACTTACTGCACTATTGATAAGGTGCAAGAGGGAACTGCTATGGGCACAAAGCCCATCCCTGCACTTGCACCTGATGCACCTTTCTAAGGGCAAATTCTACCCCTCCCTCTGACTCATAAGGGCTATTGTACTCACACACAAACCCGGAGTACGCATGCATGCTAGCTTACATCAACCAACCAATGGACGAGTGTCTTTTTTGGCCAAACTTCTTCCTTTCACTATTAGTTCCTCATTTTAATTAGTTTCTTGCTGTCAGGTGACCAGTGAGCGCCACTCACAACTTGACAGAATGGCGGCATCGTGTATATGACAGATAACCAATATATATGTAGTGATGGGTGAATTTATTCGCCATGGCGCGAATTCGCGTCAAAAAAATTTCAGAAAAATAGAGACGCCGGCGTCGAAAAAACGGCCGCCGGTGTCCAAAATGGCCCGCCGGCGCTGTTTTGCAAATTTTTCACCGTTTCGCACATTTTCCGGCGAAGCGAAACGGCGCAAATTTGCCCATCACTATATATACATATATGTGGACGTGTTCATATCTCCCAACTGTCCTGTTTTTAGAGTGACAGTCCCTCTTTTGACAGCTCAACCCGAGCTCCCTCGTTTGTACTAGAAAGTCCGGATTTTTTCTGCACTGAACAGCCAGAAAAAGAAACAATGTTTCTAACTTAAATGGTTTTTGGCAGAGAGCCCAGAACAGCAAAAGCTGCAGATAAGATACTTTTAGTAACAATTTTGAGATAAGCAAATAAGTAATTGTAACAATATAACAGGTCTCTCGGGAGATGTTAGACTCACAGCTTAAAGGGCAATTCACCTTCATTAGCAAAACTGTAATAACTGAAAGAAATGTGTTCAAAGTTTCCTAACCTGCCAAATTTTGTAAAATGAACATGGAAATTAAGGGGTGTGGCCACAAAAATGGGCGTGGTCAAAAAATTGCCGCACACAGCCCACGGCAACTTTTTTGTCCCTCTTTTTATTTCCAAAATTTTGGGAGGTATGATGTGTTGGTTAATCGGATGAGATTCAGAGACAGGGCAGTAGGAAAGATATCAGTAATTAGTTGGTCAGAAAACAAAGATCCCTTCCAGTATTCACACACGAGTATATATATATATATATAATATATTTAATATATCAGCCGGCAGTAACCCAGTTGCAGTTCTGTGATGCCCCATCAGGCTGATTGCTAATGATGGCAGATATAATGAGCACAAACGGCAGAGATAAAACGAGAGCGCTGATAACCGCACTATGAAAAGCCGCCGCTCCTCCTGAGACCAAGGAAATGTCACACGACTGCTGTACGACTTGAATCCAAGAGCTCATTGTGCCTCCAGCAATTCCCACAGCTTGCTCCGCCTGACCTCCCTGCAACTCCACTTCTCTCCCCTGAGCTGATCTGCACAAGGAGAAGCCTCGCCGCAGCCAAGCAGCTCATAATTGTCTGCGATGCGCCCGTTACTCGCATCATGGCCTCATGCACATTACTGCTCTCCGCTCCTATTTAAGGGCTTTAGATTCTTCTCTTTTTTTTTTTAAGTGGAAAAGTAGAAAAAACAGGTCAGAATACTGGTAATTAGATACTGAAGAGACTCAGCTCTGCGCAGATGGTAGAAAAGAGTTGCATCTTTTTGGTGAACCCCAATTGGATTTTGTTACCAGACTATTGATGGGGCACATGTGAAATCACCCCAATTAAACACATAGTTCATCTCTAAATGAGTTCCCCCTCTTGCTCCTTCTGATACAGTTTTATGTTCTGATTTGCTCATCCTACTATCTCTATTGTTACTTATTGTCCCACCCACTGCCCCCCAGTGTCAGACTGGCACACCAAGGGCCCACCCAAAAACCTTAGACCAGGGGCCCACTCTCAGTACTATTATTCTTCATCTCCTCACTCAACCTCTTTTCTCCTAATCTCTTTTCTTTACATACTATAATCTATTATTCCATCTGTTTAGCCTCTTTGTTCTCATAGAAATAGGGAATGGTAATGAAATAGGCCAAATATTTAGCAGCATGAGGGGCCACTGACACCTGGGCCCCCCGGGAGTTTTCCTGGTATCCTGGTGGGCCAGTCCCCCCCCCCCAGATGGCATCCCATATCCAAATTCAATTGGTTTCTCTCTGGCCACTTTTGGGATCTTTTCTAGAGTAAGAAGGATAGTAATGGAATACCACAATTATTTTAGCTATAATTAAGCGATTGAACTGCGTCAGGCATTTTATGCTGCCTGTTTTTATGTGAACGCAAAAGAAGAAAGCTTTTAAGTGACGCCCGGTGTTGAGTTATTCCGTTACCATCCTTCTTGCATGTGCTACGGCCTGGAACACAAAGAGAGAACTGCACCCAATCGCCAATTCTGGACCTCGCCAGTTGAATTGTAATTGTATGAGGTGACTTGGAGCGGTATTTGCCAAAACTGCCATACTTCCGATGGTGACAGTAGGAATGGCTACAGTTCATCAAGAGAGAGACGGTGGGGGAACATGGAGACAACAAAGCAAGATCGTGAGATGCCATCTGTCTTGCAAGTGCTACAGCTTCCACTCAAAGCTGGCCATACATAGGGGGAAATATACTAAAAAGCAAATTTTCGCCTCGGAAGCTCCGGCACACTTCAAGCAACTTCGTCAGACGAAAATTCGCCACGTTACTCGAATCATGCGCCAATTACACTGCTTTCCGATCCTATTTAAAGTGGACCTGTCACCCAGACACAAAAATCTGTATAATAAAAGTTATTTTCAAATGAAACATAAAACCCAAAAACCCAATTTCTTTTTTTTTTTTTGTTAAACATTCATAGCTGTTGTAAGCTCATTTAAAAATCAGCTGTCAATCAAATATTGTCTGCCCCTCCTCTATGCCTTAGGCAATTACTTTCACTTTCCATTCAGCACTTCCTACATGTCACTGCTCTCCCCACATTCCCCCATTCTCTTCACCATTTAATTGTGTAGCCAGGACATGGGGATGGACATCAGGTCCCCCATTCTGGTGCACAAACAAGATTCTGAGATGATACAAGACTTGCCTTAATAACAGTGTCCACAAAATGGCTCCTGCCTGCTTGTTATAATTATGAGTTCCCAGACTTATGGAAAAAAAAGATTGAAATCATTTATACAGTGTAATTAAAGTTAATTTTGCTTGACTTATGTGATAAAATAGAATTTTGAACAATTTTTTTGGGTGATGGGTCCCCTTTAAGGGCTTCGGTTTCTCCTCTTTTTTGGAAAAGTAGAAGAAACAGGTCAGAATACTGGTAATTAGATACTAAAGAGACTCAGCCCTGCGCAAATGGTAGAAAGAGTTACGTCTATTGGGGGGAACCCCAATTGGACTTGATTATGAGACTATTGCTCATGTGAAAAGCACCAATTAAACACATAGTTTCGCTCTAAATTAGTTCCCCTTTTTGTTTCCTTGGCCCCTTTAAATTCTATTTTATGTTGTCAGTTGCCCATCCTACTATTTTAATTTATTGCTTATTGTCCCACCCACTGCCGCCACTCATATGCAAACGCAATCAAAATCGCCATTGCTTTCTCTCTGACCACTTTTGGGGTTTATATAATGGAATCCCGCAATGATTATACCTATGAATAAAGGGGTTGTTCACCTTGGAGTTAACTGTTAGTATGATTTAGGTCAGTGATCCCCAACCAGTAGCTCGTGAGCAACATGTTTCTCTCCATCCCCTTGGATGTTGCTCCCAGTGGCCTCAAAGCAGGTGCTTATTTTTGAATTCCAGGCTTGGAAGCAAGTTTTAATTGCATAAAAACAAACTATAGTGCCAAGTAGAGCCTCTTGTAGGCTGCCACTCTTGTCAGTCCACATAGGGGCTACCAAATAGTCAATCCCAGCACTTATTTGGCACCCAAGGACTTTTTCATGCTTGTGTTGCTCCCCAACTCTTTTTACATTTGAATGTGGCTCATGAGTAAAAGAAGGTTGGGGACCCCTGATTTAGGGAGTGATATTCTGAGACAATTGGTTTTCATTTTTTACCATCTTTCTTGCATGTGCTACGGCCTGGAACACCAAGGGAGAACTGATCCCAATCACCATTTGTGGACCTCGCCAGTTGAATTGTAATTGTATGAGGTGAGTTGGAGCGGCATTTGCCAAAATTGCCATACTTCCGATGGTGACAGTAGGACAAAATGGCTACAGTTCATTAAGAGGGAGACGGTGGGCCAAGTTGGAGACAACAGAACAAGATCGAGAGAGGTTGTACCTTTGCAGAGATAAACTCTTCCACCCTAAGTTGGCCATACACAGGCTGATAAACATTAGCCTCAATATCTGACCAAAACTTGGCTTGACATCTATCCCATTGGTCTGTCAAAACAGTCCTCTTCTGACAGCTCTGCATAGATCCACATTATATACAGATCATAGTGGAGACCTATGGAGCAGGTTGGCCCAGCACAGGTGGATCTTTCCATGTAAGTTCAGCTTCAGGCTTCAGTGGAGAAAATGCAACCGGCATCCTGAGTGGAAGATGCTGCATCCACATAAAATAACCAAAAGCCATTGGAAAGGCTAATAAATGAAACAGAAGAGCTGACATTGGCATTATCATAGTAAACATAAGTGAAACTATAAAAAATAAAAGGAAACTAAAAATAAATTATAAATATTTTCCTTTGAGACAAACACAGCGACCCCAAGAACACCGTCACTGCACTAATATTCACTCTCCATGAAGCGGCAGATTTGTCCCTGGAAGATTCCGCATGACTTTGCCTTTCATTATCAGAGTGACAGGAACATGAATCCAGCCTGACTGCTACATAACCACAGATATCACATACACTCATGTTACAGGCTTCTTGTACAGAGACGTGTCACGTCTGAGTGTCTCCTAATTGAGAGACTGCCCGTGGGCAGGTGTCATGCCTCCAGGTGAGAGGGGGGGTGCCTGCAGCAATGGGAAGATGGGAGTCCATCTCAGAAACCAGTTAGGCCGAGATACTGGCCTAAATATACAGGTATGGGACCTGTTATCCAGAATGCTCAAGACCTGGGGTTTTCCAGATAATGGATCTTTCCATAATTTGGATCTTCATACCTTAAAGGGATCCTGTCATTGGAAAACATGTTTTTTTCAAAACGCTTCAGTTAATAGTGCTACTGTGCACTGATATCCATTTCTCAAAAGAGCAAACAGATTTTTTTATATTCAATTTTGAAATCTGACATGGGGCTAGACATATTGTCAATTTCCCAGCTGCCCCCAGTCATGTGACTTTAGCCTGCACTTTAGGAGAGAAATGCTTTCTGGCAGGCTGCTGTTTTTCCTTCTCAATGTAACTGAATGTGTCTCAGTGGGACCTGGGTTTTTACTATTAAGTGTTGTTCTTAGATCTACCAGGCAGCTGTTATCTTGTGTTAGGGAGCTGCTATCTGGTTACCCTCCCATTGTTCTTTTGTTTGGCTGCTGGGGGGGGGGGGTGATATCACTCCAACTTGCAGTACAGCAGTAAAGAGTGATTGAAGTTTATCAGAGAACAAGTCACATGACTTGGGGCAGCTGGGAAATTGACAATATGTCTATCCCCATGTCAGATTTCAAAATTGAATATAAAAAAATCTGTTTGCTCTTTTGAGAAATGGATTTCAGTGCAGAATTCTGCTGGAACAGCACTATTAACTGATTCATTTCGAAAAAAAAAATTTTTCCCATGACAGTTTCCCTTTAAGTCTACTAGAAAATCATATAAACATTAAATAAACCCAATAGGCTGGTTTTGCCTCCAATAAGGATTAATTATATCTTAGTTGGGATCAAGTACAAGCGACTGCTTTATTATTACACCGAAAAATGAAATAATGATTTAAATAATTATAATGGGAGTCTATGGGAGACGGCCTTTCCCTAATTTGGAGCTTACAGGATAAGAAAATCATGTAAACATTAGGGATGCACCGAATCCCCTATTTGGGATTCAGCCGAATCCCCAATTCCTTGGTGAAAGATTTGGCCAAATACTGAACCGAATCCTAATTTGCATATGCAAGTTAGAGGCAAGAAAGGAAAAAGTGGAAAAAATTATTCTTTTGTGACAAAAAGTCATATGATTTCCCTACCCGCCCCTAATTTAAATATGCAAATTAGGATTCCGATTTTGGTTCATCCAGGCACAAAGATTTGGCCGAATCCAAATCCTGCTGCAAAAGGCTTAATCCTGACCGAATCCCGAATCGAATCCCGGATTCGGTGCATCCCTAGTAAACATTAAATAAATCCAATATTGTTTTCAACAAGGATTAATTGTATCTTAGTTGGGATCAAGTACAAGATACTGTTTTATTATTACTAGTGAAAGACACCGACGCTAGAGCTTATTCACACTCTATCGCCAGGCGAATTTTCACTCTGGCGAATGGACGTTACTCCACAAATTCACTAAGTCACTGAAAGTTACCTCTTTCGCCAGACTTGCCTTCTCCAGCTCAGACCAGGCGAAGTGCAATGGAGTGTATAGATCTTCCTCAATCTTCTGTTACTTACATCATATTTTTTTAGTGGAAAAAGTTTCTAAATCCAAAAAACGCTGGCGTTTGGATTATTTTATTATAATGGAGTCTATAAGAGACTGCCTTTCCATAATTCGGAGCTTTCTGGATAACGGGTTTCTGGATAATAGATCTTTCCATAATTTGTATATTAAGTCTACTAGAAAATCATGTAAT
The DNA here is from genome assembly GCF_017654675.1 of Xenopus laevis. Classification (NCBI taxonomy): domain Eukaryota; kingdom Metazoa; phylum Chordata; class Amphibia; order Anura; family Pipidae; genus Xenopus; species Xenopus laevis. The sequence goes on along the minus strand of NC_054379.1, from coordinate 162,636,441 downwards.
CAAACCCAATAAGGCTGGCTTTGCCTCCAATAAGGATTAATTATATCTTAGTTGGGATCAAGTACAAGGTACTGCTTTATTATTACACAGAAAAAGGAAATCATTTTGAAAAATTTGGAGTATTTTGATAAAATGGAGTCTATGGGAGACGGCCTTTCTGTAATTCAGAGCTTTCTGGATAACGGGTTTGCGGACAACGGATCCCACACCTGTCAGCCGTATAAAAGCGCTCGCACTTTTCTGATCAAAGTCAGTGCCATCAGGAGGCGGTCACCTGCCAGCAGAAAAATGGCGGTTGGAGAAACCGCTGCATGCGCCATTAACACTAATCGTGGCCCCTAGCAGCATCAGCCAATCATTCAGGCCCTGGGCCCACGTACTTGTTCAAGGTTTCAAATGAATAATAATAACAGGAAAGAATCGGAGCTGCTGTGAAATCCTGACAGGCGTTCTGTTTCGTGCCGGGCTATTTATTTGCAATTTTTCAACATTTACATTTCCAACATTTTCACCTGTATACCGTTTGGCTTCGACACCCATTACCATGGAAACGCGTGTAGTCTTAATAAGCGTTAGTGCAAAACTCTCCGATCTGCCACTTAAGCTTTGGCTCCGGGGCCCGTTCTTATCTGGAACTTGTTTGGCGAGAAACATTGTTAAAATAAATGAATCGAATTCTCTGTTTGTGGAACCTTTCACCCGTTGCAATAAGATAGCGGCATTTAGAGCAGATTGTACAGGACGCCTATTTGTTTCAATATCTGCATGAAATCCCTTATGGGGCAGCAGAGAATGCTGGGAATTTTTATCGCTCAGATGGATGGCCGTGAATTTCATATCTATAGGGGCATGGCTGAAACTAGGGCCTGGTGCCTAGGGAATTACTAGGGTGTGGTGTAATGAATGGTACCTTCCACTTTTGCTGCCCTGAGCCTATTTTCTGAATGGGTAATTGGATCAGTCCATGGGTGAGCAGGATGGGGGGGGTACTGGGATGTGAGACAAGAGATATTTGCCTTGGCTGCCAGTATATCTTGGCCTTGCCCTGATAAAGTGATCTTACTCTACGGCTGACGAGAGAGGGGTCCCAGAATTGACTCACCAAAAAACCTTTCATAACCTCCCCCACCCCAGGGCCCATGCCTGATAATGAGAAATATAAGCACTGGGGAGTGAATCAAAATGTTTATACCGGGGGTCCTCATGACTTCAATTTATACCCTGTTGATCTCCCATGACTTTGAGTGATGTCCCTTTAAATTAAAGGGGTTGTTCACCTTTAAGTTAACTGTTAGTAGGATGTAGAGAGTGATATTCTGAGATAATTTGCATTTGGTTTGCATTTTATATTATTTGTGGTTTTTGAGTTATTTAGCTTTTTATTCAGCAGCTCTCCAGTTTATAATCTCAGCGATCGGATTGCTAGGGTCTGAATTACCCTAGCAACCATGCACTAATTTGAATAAGAGACTGGAATATGAATAGGAGAGACCTGAATAGAAAGATGAGTAATAAAAAGTAACAATAACAATACATTTGTAGCCTTACAGAGCATTTGTTTTTAGATGGGTCAGTGACCCCCTTTTGAAAGCTGGAAAGAGTCAAAAAAAGAAGGCAAATCATTCAAAAAATACAAAAAATTAGGGATGCACCGAATCCAGGATTTGGTTCGTGATTCTGCCTTTTTCAGCAGGATTCAGATTTGGCCGAATCCTTCTGCCCAGCCAAACCAAATTTGCATATGCAAATTATGGGTGGGGAGGGAAATCATATGACTTTTTGTCACAAAACAAGGAAGTAAAAAATGCTTTCCCCTTCCCACCCCTAATTTGCATATGCAAATTAGGATGTGGTTTAGTATAAAAATGCAGCACAATTAAAGGTCACAGTGCTAATAATGCCCAGATCTGAATGTGTGCAGGTACAGGTATGGGACCTGTTATCCAGAATGCTCGGGACCTGGGGTATTCCGGATAACGGATCTTTCCATAATTTAGATCTTCATACCTTAAGTCTACTAGAAAATCATATAAACATTAAATAACCTCAATAGGCTGGTTTTGCTTCCAATAAGGATTAATTATATCTTAGTTGGGATCAAGTACAAGCTACTGTTTTATTATTACACAGAAAAAGGAAATAATGTTTAAAAATTTGGATTATATCATGGAGTCTATGGGAAACGGCCTTTCCATAATTCAGAGCTTTCTGGATACTTGGTTTCCGGATAATGGATCTTTCTGTAATTTGCATCTTCATTCTTTAAGTGTACTAGGAAATAATGTTTAAAAATTTGGATTATTTGGATAAAATGGAGTCTACGGGAGACGGCCTTTCCGTAATTCTGAGCTTTCTGGATAACTGGGGTTTCCAGATAACGGATCCCATACCTGTACAACCAGTCAGCTGTATAAAAGCGCTCGCACTTTTCAGATAAAAGTCAGGGCCATCAGGAGGCGGTCACCTGCCAGCAGAAAAATGGCGAATGGAGAAACCGCTGCATGCGCCATTAACCCTAATCGTGGCCCCTAGCAGCATCAGCCAATCATTCAGGCTCTGGGCCCTGTACTTGTTCCAAGGTTTCATATCAGTTCGGCCGAATCTGTCGCGAAGGATTCGGGGGTTCGGCCAAATCCAAAATAGTGGATTCAGTGCATCCCTAGCAAAGGCACAATTAAAACAAACATCAGTATAGTAACATTTATAATCGACTGCTACACCTGCGAGTTAACGGCATAAAAACACTCTATCCCCAATATAATGGCCAATATACAAACAATGTTCAATGCAGGGTTTCAATGGCTTTTAAGAAACATAATGTGCCAATACAGCTCTTAGCAAAGGCTCATTAAACCTTACGATGCAAATGAATGTTCTTATTCCAACTCCCTGGAACCCTGTGAATCTGCGCGTTACATCCTGAAATGATCTGCAAATAAATGCAGCGTCTGATTCCTCGCACGGAGTATCAGCAGGATAAACACAGGAGCGCGATTTACTCTGGCACCGGCCAAAAATATAACAGGAGGCGCTTCTTGCTTGAGAGGAAGGCTATTGTGGGCAAGCGGGGGGTAATGATCCGTCTCCACAATGAAGTTGTTGAGAGCGAGAATGAAATCTGTTAAATATGCAAAGAGATCAATTGGTGTAAAGAAAAATAATAATACGCGCGCCTCCTGTTCATGACAATGACCCTGGTCTCCAAGAACTGGTAAATAAAAATCCATGGAACGCGTTCAGGTGATGAGCCTCTCAAATGATCAGGTGTAAGCACTTCCAATAGTCCTTATGGAGCCCGGTACTGATTAAGAATTTATATGAACAATTTCTGCCCAGGATTTGACTTCAGTGGGTTCAGATTGGGAGATTATCCAGGACTATAAACTGGACATGAAACTAAAGAGCTGCTCATATAGTGGAACAACCGTATCGTTGCCTGATTTGGCAACCCATGTGCTGGGTCAAATTCAATCATTTACTCCCCAAATGGTAATGCAGACCAGCCAGGAGAGGACCACATCAACAGGCCAATGTGGCCATCACACAATAATTCTAGCGTGTTTGTTGAATATCTGGAAGATATTTGGATCATTTTTTCACACTCTACCTAGAAGAAACTTGAGGGAACATTACCTTCTTCATCATCACTGCTGCTCCCATCCCCCTCCCCACAGTCACTCACTTGTTCGCTTACTTCATTATCTGTTGAATTCAACTAACCCCCTTCCCCGCCCCCACTGCATCCTAAGCACATGCCTTCCCTGCTTATACCTAGTTTTATCCCCTACTGAAGGCCTATACATGTAAATGTGCAGAAAGTTCTAGTTCTTCGGTTCTACTCATGCGGGAGGCAAAAACATTTAAACCTGCACCAACTCTAGTTTGCCCTAATCGAATCCAAACAGGCCCACCCTGCCACAATAATTTATATAACCCCTTGCCTAGCTCACATAAAGGGAAGGGGCAGGGTTATAAATACAACTTGGGCGAGTTTTGGCTGTTAATGAAGGGAGTTGGGATAGATCCAAGGGACTGGTTTGGGGGAGAATCAGGCCTGACACCCATTTGGGTTCTGTTGGAGAAGCAAATCCAATTGACCAAGAGGTTTCAGCCCACTAATTAGTTCCTACCACTAAACTGCACACTACCTGCCCACAATAATACTGGCCATGTTTGGATCAGGCAGGACATTTTATTCAGGCAACTAAGATCTCTAACAAAGACTGCCAGGTCTATAACGCATCTGGGACCTGCTGGAGAAGCTACTGGTTAGCCTAATTTACCCGTAGGTTTCACCCATGTAAGTCCTGTTGGAGAAGCAACCTCACTTGACCTGTAGGTTTCAGCCCACTAATTAGTTCCTACCACTGAAGTGCCCACTTGCCCACAATGCTACTAGCATGCTTGGATTGGGTAGAACATTTCATTCAAGCAACAAAGATCTCGTACATCTCAAAAGACTGGGGTTTAGAGTGCGACAAAGAGCCTATTATCCCCGGATGCCCAGCCTCACTGGAATGTATATACAATAAAACCATCATTGTTGAATCATTTTGTCATTTCACCCTGATGGGGCTGTAGCTTTCCTGCACTGCCGAAGAATCCTATTCTGAAACATCTCTACTGACCAAGATCTGCCTCAATCCTAACAAAAGGCTTTCTCTTAGGCTCCATAGTGAAGGCTCAATGTGATGGCAACATGTTCCAGCACCTACCTAGCAATGTCATTATGGAGATTGGGCAGAGCAATCAATGATTATAACTATATATTTTACTCTCTGTAGCATATTAATACACCATATCATTGGCAGTTAAGCTTGAAGATCCCAGTGCTATCTGGCTGCAATCTACGCTAGGAAAGATTGCTATTTGTAATGATTCATTCTATGGAAGATTTGCAGAGAAGTAAAATATGTTGCTGCAAAATCATACCAACCCTGGCATCAGATCCCTGTTTAAAATGTGTAAGTAGCTGGCAGGGTCCCAGGCTCTGTGTGAAGGTAAACACGGGCACATTCATGTGACTACACGCCAGGCTCTCAGAATAATATTCAACTGCCGACCCATAGAGCTTACGTCAGCCTGCAGGACCTGCCAAGTCAGAGCACACAGCACTCACAGCTCTGACAGTTTACAAGCAAAAGGCACATGTATGCTGGCCGGGCTGCACACCAATATGGGCTCAATGTATTTTTATTTTCAGGCCTGTGAGGTCTTCAGTGTGACCCTGAGAGGAGGGTAGAGCAGCCCAGGGGTCACTAAATGAGCTTCAATGAGTTGTATACATCAAACAGCTGAAGGGCCAAACTTACTATCCAACAGGAAATCAAAGCACTTGTTTTTCTTTGGATATTTCATGGTAAATGATATAATACTACAGGAAGCCTCAGGCAAACTGATTATAAGCCAAAAAGCATGTAATGTGATATAAAGAATCAATTCTACGCCTGTTTTACCCCCTCTGGCCAAGCAATACAATATGACACATTCAACTGAAACCATGGGTTTGAGGTAAGGGCCTGAGGCATGTAATTCCCTACTCAATAAAACAACTCTGTCCCCTACTGTATCTATAGGAAACAATATGGCAGGACCCAGATGAAGAGATCAGCCAATATGGATAAGGCCCCTGATTTAGTAAGGCTCTTCCATGAAATTGGAATACTCATAGGAGACTCTTGTTGAGGTGGAAAGGCAGTTTGGAGGTGCCTGAGACTGGAACCTTGGATGGTACTTTAAGAAGAATCTTGTTGAGGTAGAAGAAAATTTGGAGGTGCCTGAACCTGGAACCATGGATGGTGCTCCCAGGAGACTCTTGTTGATGTTGAAAGGTAGTTTGGAGGTGCCTGAGCCTGGAATCATGGATGGTGCTCCTAAGACACTCTTGTTGAGGTAGAAAGGCAATTTGGAGGTGCTTGAACGTGGAACCATGGATGGTGCTCCCAGGAGACTCTTGTTGATGTTGAAAGGTAGTTTGGAGGTGCCTGAGCCTGGAATCATGGATGGTGCTCCCAGGAGACTCTTGTTGATGTTGAAAGGTAGTTTGGAGGTGCCTGAGCCTGGAATCATGGATGGTGCTCCCAGGAGACTCTTGTTGATGTTGAAAGGTAGTTTGGAGGTGCCTGAGCCTGGAATCATGGATGGTGCTCCCAGGAGACTCTTGTTGATGTTGAAAGGTAGTTTGGTGGTGCCTGAGCCTGGAATCATGGATGGTGCTCCCAGGAGACTCTTGTTGAGGTAGAAAGGCAGTTTGGAGGTGCCTGGGCCTAGGGCAGTGGCTGGTGCAAGGAGCACAGAGGAAGCTGCATTTCAGACACCCAGGAGTAAATTTGGAAAGACGTTGGTGCAGAGGGCACATGGCTAATAATAAAGGAGGATCCGGGGAATCAGAGTGTAACTAAGCAGCACAAACACACGTGCCAAAGACAGCACATGGGACTTCGTATACAGCAGCAGATTGTCACACAGTTGGTCTGGCATTGGCACAAGCAGCAGCGGATGCTGATACATAATAAATGTAAATGGATCAGAAACAATCCCATTGTACCTAACAGACTGCACGTAGAAGCACTGGCAGAACAGGTGCAAATCATCCTGTGGGGTAAGGTGGGATCTCAGCGCAGGAAAAGAAACCAGTAAAGCACAAGAGATAGGATTGGGTAGCACTGAACAAACAATCGGGGGACCATTTTGATGCGGCAAATTATAAATTATATTATACAATAATTAGATAACATTAGGGGTGTATAGCTGTAGCCCTCAAATTTCCTGATTTCACCTGGGTGTCCTCTATCCCCTAATAATTAGTATGACTAAAAATGGCATATTTTATATAGTGAACTTATTGCACGAGGCTAAAGTTTGAGCTTGTCAATAGCAGCAATGATCCAGGACTTCAAACTTGTCACAGGGGGTCACCATCTTGGAAAGTGTCTGTGACACTCACATGCTCAGTGGGCTCTGATTGGCTGTTGAGAAGCTAAGCTTAGGGCTCGTCACTAATTATCCAGCAGAAAATGAGCTTCCCTGGCTGTAATATAAGCTGATGCTACAGGTTTGCTGATTATTAAATTCTGATGCTAATTGCACTGGTTTCTGTGCTGCCATGTAGTAATTATGTGTATTAATTACTAATCAGCCTTATATTGTGACATTTCTATTCTATGTGTACTGTATATTGTGAGTGGGTCCCTAAGCTCAGTAAGTGACAGCAGCACAGAGCATGTGCAGTGAATCAGCAGAAAAGAAGATGGGGAGCTACTGGGGCATCTTTGGAGACACAGATCTTTACTGCTAAATGGCTGTGGTTGCCTTGGGCTGGTACAGAAGCACAAAACATCATGTACAACATTTCTACATACTTCTTTAGTTAGGCTTTAGTTCTCCTTTAACTATGCTACTAGTAAGTTTGCTTATGCACAATCACTAAGTCTACCAGGGTTGGACTAGTCTTCTGTTTGCCCACCAGGGAGATGAACCTCTAGGCCCCAACCCCCCAAACACTGCCCGAACTAACCAAACCCAAACACTGCTGACCAGTGCTACCAGCCCAACCACTGCACATTTCAAGGCAGCTTTCCCTGTCGATGCCAAGGGACTTGTAAAAGAATCACAGGGAGACTGTTGAACAGGCTGTAGGATTAGCCTATGGGGTCAGGGCCCAGCAAGTCTGGGGCCCACCGGGATTTTTCCCGGTATCCCAGTGTGCCACTCTGACCCTGAAATGCGTCCACTTTCCTGCAAGCTCCTACTGTCTTAAAGTCCTCAGTCCAAGATTCAGATTCACCAAAATCTAAAATGTAGATTAAATCTAAAATTAGTGTTTAGCCATAGTGTTTAAGTTGTTGAACTGTAACTCCACAAGTTGCATTTGCTACATCCTTATTTTATGTGGCAGAAATGGTATTAGAATGTAGTAAATAAGCCCCACAGTATGAAGGGACGTCTGACAATAGCAGTGGTTCTTCCCTAAGGCGCCAGGGTAAGTACCAGTTTCCCTTAGGCAGAACAGCTTTGCAGCTCTGCGACTGTCTGTCCCCAACTACAGACAAGTGTAGTAATAGCAGCGAGTCCCTTCCTGGCAGGGGAGACATCAGAGAGACTTTAGGAAAATAACATATTTATAGGGGACACCAGCACCGAGGTAGTAATGGAAGATCCTGTTTGCTCTCGCCTGACAAGCCCGAGGGACACCAGCAGAAATACCCGGGGGACTCCGAGCTGTATTGCTGCATTAATGAGCACGGTGCTGTCCCAGATACTGCTGGAGCCTGGAATCTAACTGCACTCTGCTTAAAGGGGTTGTTCACCTTTAAATTAACTGTTAGTATGATGTCGAGAGTGATATTCTGAGACAATTTAGAATTGGTTTTCCTTTTTTATTAATTGTGTTTTATGAGTTATTTTAGCTTTTTATTCAGCAGCTCTCCTGATTGTAAATTTAGCAATCCGGTTGCTAGGGTCCAAATTACCATAGCAACATGCATTGATTTGAATAAGAGACTGGAATATGAATAGGACAGGCCTGAATAGAAAGATGAGTTATAAAAAGTAGCAATAACAATACATTTGTAGCCTAAGGGCAAGGCCAGACGTGGTCTTTTTGCGGCATTTTTACGTTGCGTTTTTTAAAAAGAACAGCCAGGCGTAAGTACGCCACTGAAACCTCATGCGACCGTCAACATGCGTTTTTCAGCACGTAGGATTCTTTTCCCAACATGCACTTCTCATTGTTTTCATTGTTCTCATTGAGAATTTGGACGCCATATTTAAAATACGCAGCGTATTTACGCAAAGTGTGGTTTCAAACGTGCAGATCCCATAGAGTCTATTGATTTGGTAGTTTCTTGACGTATTGGCGTTTCTGTTAAAAAACGCCAATACTGGCGTCCTGTGGCAGATTTCAGCGCCCTGTGTGAATTGCCACAGTGCGTTTTCCATTCGATTCAGTGGTAGTGCAGTTTATGCGTATTTACGCCTGCTTGTTCTTTTTTAAAAACGCAACGTAAAAACGCCACGTCTGGCCTTGCTCTTACAGAGCATTTGTTTTTTTAGATGGGGTCAGTGACCCCATTTGAAAGTTGGAAAAAGTCAGAAGAAGACGGCATATAACTAAAAAAAACTATATAAAAATGAAGACCAATTGAAAAGTTGCTTAGAATTTGCCATTCTATAGGATACTAAAACTTAACTTAAAGCTTTAATAACTCCCTTAGAATTCAGAAGCTTCAGCCGTCAAAAAAACTGCACTGAGGCTTGAGACACGGGAGCTAACAGTTTAACAATCACTCCAGTGTAGGGAGTGCTCTGCATGTTTAGATCCAAGAAAAGCCCATCTTTTCCATCATACGTTCCAGAGTCTAAAATCTACCACTCTACTCAAAGGGGAACTTAACCCAAAAAAATAACATCTTGCATAAAATTATTATGCAGTATATAATTCTAAGCCACTTTCCAATATATATTAATTCCACATTTTCAATGGTTTTACAGATAATTTTTAAGTCATTTCTTTTGTTCGCCGTCTGTCTCTAAAAACAATGTAACAGAGGCAGTCGATTCCCAGACCTACGAAGATGTTACGTTGTTTCAAGAGACAGAACCTTCGACAACAGAAATGGACAGACGGACACTGCTTTCAATAGGAGTAAAAATTACATTTAGGCACAAGTTAAATTAAAATGTTAATGGATGTGTATATATATATATATATATATTGTATAGAATGAAAGTCTCTTTCATTAGGCACAATGTTATTTTGGGGTTTACACCACCTTTAAAGGAGACATATAGGATAAATGAAAAAAACATAATTTTGTAGGCAATTATAAGTAATATATGGCGTTGCTTTTACATGCTGCTAAAAATGTATATTATCTTTGAAAATAACCCCATTATAATGGCTTCCTATAGATGTTCTCTGGTCCCTGTCTGTGTTTAAAATGAGGGGTGGGCGTGTCCTAACGGTCCCTGCCAGAAGCACAGTAGGAGGGGGACAGCCAATCACAGCCCTGCAGTCACACAAGCACAGACAGGCTTCAGTTCCCTATCAGGTCCTGCTAGCTGCTGATTGGTTCCTGTCCTACAGTGCAGTGATCTGAGAGCACAGCCTGGGAATTCAGGGAGCAGGAAGTGGAAGGGAGAGATTATTAGGGATTATTTTTGCAGAAATATTCAATAAATCAGCCTGAAACTGATTTAAGCACAATTCTTCTAGAGTATAATGCACTGGTACATTCTTATTTTTTACACTGAATGTCTCCTTTAAAGGGGTGGTCCACCTTCAAGTTAACTTGTATGTTATAAAATGGCTAATTCTAAGCAACTTTTTCAATTGGTCTTCATTATTTATTTATAGTTTTTTTTAATTAAGTGCCTTCTTCTTCTTCTGACTCTCTCACGCATTTTAAAAAAAAAAACATTTAAAAAAACAAATGCTCTGTAAGGCTACAAATGAATTGTTATTGCTACTTTTTCTTACTCAACTTTCTAGTCAGGCCTCTCCTATTCATATTCCAGTCTCTTATTCAAATCAATGCATGGTTGCTAGGGTCATTTGGACCCTAGCAACCAGATGGCTGAAATTGCAAACTGGAGAGCTGCTGAATAAAAAGCTAAATAACTCAAACACCGCAAATAATAAAAAAAGGAAAACTAATTGTAAATTGTCTCAGAATATCGCCCTCTACATGATATAAAAAAAATAATTTAAAGGTGAACAACCCCTTTAAATTGAGCAATGGTCGTTCTGTTTTCCTATGCCCCTCCCCTAGCCGCCTCCCATAAACTGAAATGTACAAAGCTTGAATATACTCATGCTTCTGTGTACTGGGCCCTTTGAGGGGTGATTTCGGGGTACTTTTTGGATGTGTTAAAAATGTAAATTTGCCCCATGTGCCAAAATAAACTTTAAAAAAAAATCTTATCCTAGATTACTATATAAAATCAGCCCCTTACTGTACAAACCGAGAGTGTCTTGGACATGCTGTAAATATTGTGTAATGCGGGTGCAGTAAATGATTTGCACAAACCTCCTCCCCCAGTATCTGAACACTGTCAAGTGAATCATTTCCATATAAATTAAAAGGCAGTGGTGCAAGCCGGGATCCAAGGCAGAGTCACACGTATCTCTCGTTGGACTCACTACCCTGACTTTTATTTTAAAGTGACAAATGGACTGTCACCAGTACAGTGCGCGGGGGCCTCGTTTGACGATGGGGGAAAAAATGTGCAGCCCTCCAGCTGTTGCTGAACTACAGCCACTCGCATGCCACCCACAGCTGCTGCTCTTATTCTACTTTGGAATAATTCTCCATGATTTAACCCCAAAACCACCAACTGCAACTTGCTTAACAATTATGCATATGTTGTTAAATGACTGTATCCAGGTCATAGCAAGCGTCATGTGGGTGGTCCCATTCTCAGCTGGTGGTCTCAAGGAGTCAGCATCTCTTTGCAAAAGGAATAATTAAGGGACAAGGAAGTAGGTAGAAATGTTGTACATTATGTTTTGTGCTTCTGTACCAGCCCAAGGCAACCACAGTCCTTTAGCAGTAAAGATCTGTGTCTCCAAAGATGCCCCAGTAGCTCCCCATCTTCTTTTCTGCTGATTCACTGCACATGCTCTGTGCTGCTGTCACTTACTGAGCTTAGGGAGCCACTCACAATATACAGTACACATAGAATAGAAATGTCACAATATAAGGCTGATTAGTAATTAATACACATAATTACTACATGGCAGCACAGAAACCAGTGCAATTAGCATCAGAATTGAATAATCAGCAAACCTGTAGCATCAGCTTATATTACAGCCAGGGAAGCTCATTTTCTGCTGGATAATTAGTGATGAGCCCTAAGCTTAGCTTCTCAACAGCCAATCAGAGCCCACTGAGCATGTGAGTGTCACAGACACTTTCCAAGATGGTGACCCCCTGTGACAAGTTTGAAGTCCTGGATCATTGCTGCTATTGACAAGCTCAAACTTTAGCCTCGTGCAATAAGTTCACTATATAAAATATGCAATTTTTATCCTTATTAATTTTTAGGGCTTAGTTCTCCTTCAAAAGGGTAGTTCACCGTTAAATTAGGGATACACCGAATCCAGGATTCGGTTCAGGATTCACCCAGGATTCTGCCTTTTTTAGTAGGATTCGGCCGAACCGAATCCTAATTTGCATATGCAATCTGGTTGCTAGGGTCCAAATTACCTTAGCAACCATGCATTGATTTGAATAAGACAAAGCAAGAGACCTGCGGCACAACTGTTGCAATTGATTAAGTGATCAGTATTTATTCAGCTCACAAACAAACTGCAACGTTTCGGGCCTCCACTGGGCCCTTTATCAAGCCTATCCGGTGATACAGACCTAGCACAGAATAGCACTCCATTTTTGGGATTTGATTTGAATAAGAGACTGGAATATGAATAGGAGAGGCCTGTATAGAAATATGAGCAATAAAAAGTAGCAATAACAATACATTTGTAGCCTTACAGAGCATTTGATTTTTAGATGGGGTCAGTTAGCAAATAATTAAAAAACTATAAAAATAAATAAATAAATAAATAAATAATGAAACCCAATTGAAAAGTTGCTTAGAATTGGCCATTTATAACATACTAAAAGTTAACTTAAAGGTGAACCAACCCTGTAACGTCCCACAGAGGATAAAATAACATTCTGGCAGAAAGAGAGTCTGAAAAGCTTGTTAGCACTGATGTGCTTAAAGTGGACCCGTCACCCAGACATAAAAATCTGTATAATAAAAGTCCTTTTCACATAAACATGAAATCCAAATTCTTTTTTTATTAAAGCATTCATAGCTGTTGTAAATGCATTTAAAAATCTCAGCTGTCAATCAAATATTGTCTGCCACTCCTCTATGCCTTAGACCAGTGATCCCCAACCAGTAGCTCGTGAGTAACATGTTGCTCTCCAACCCCTTGGATGTTGCTCCCAGTGGCATCAAAGCAGGAGCTTATTTTGGAATTCCATGTTTGGAGGCAAGTTTTGGCTGCATAAAAACTAGGTGTACTGTCAAACAGAGCCTCAATGTAGGTTGACAATTCATATAGGGGCTACTAAATGGCCAATAACAGCCCTTATTTGGCACCCAAGAACATTGTTCATGCTAGTGTTGCTCACCAACTCCTTTTATTTCTGAATGTTGCTCACAGGTTCAAAAGGTTGGGGATCCCTGCCTTAGACAATTACTTTCACTTTCCATTCAGCACTTCCTACATGTCACTGCTCTCCCCACATTCCCCCCGTTCTTTTCCCATTTAATTGTGTAACCAGGGCATGGGGATGGACATCAGGTCCCCCATTCTGGTGCACAAACAAGATTCTGAGATGATACAAGACTTGTCTTAATAACAGCGTCCACAAAATGGCTCCTGCCTGCTTGTTATAATTATGAATTCCCAGACTGAAGGAAACAAGGTTCAAATAATTTATATAGTTTATTTTGCTTGACTGATGTGATAAAATAGGATTAGGAACAATTTTTTCGGGTGATGGGTCCCCTTTAAGCAAGCCTTTGCAGTTCTATAATGGAATGGTTGTTGTTTAATAAACTATTACCTGAAAATGAAAACTATAAACATTATTCCCTAATATTCCATCAGGGCAGACTTAATATTGTTGGCACCTGAAAACAGCAAATGATTAAAGTGCTTTCCTAGACATTTAAATCTTATGAGGGTAATTTGGAGATTAATATACAGTATTTTAATATACAGTATCTGCCTTATTGTGGTGACATGTTCCATCTTTCCTCATGTCCAATTCCAACCTCTAGCCCTGCTTCAAGAATGCCGTGTTTTTTTGACAGGCAATAATTGGCGACGTGAGAGCTCTTGTCTCAGCCGCAGAACGCAAATAATCTCATCAACCGACAGTTTGACACATCCACAAAGAGAGATGCGCTAGATCTCAGTTTTTCCACATTGATAATGATTTGGCGGAGCAACAAATTCTGTTACTTTCCCCCCAACAGAAAGGTAAATGGGAAAATTTAACAGGAGCAAAAAGTCACGTAATGAGAGATTATAGTGAATATAACAATTATGTGGAAATTTACTACTGTAACTGTTTAATCTGCATTAACATTATTTATTTTAAACATCAGTTATACAAGCCATGGCCCTATACAGAACCGTTCAAAGGGGACTGTGACTGTGGAATAGCAGGTATAGTAGGGAGAGATGGTGCCTATAGTAACAGTGGATAATAGTCTCTGGGAAGGGAGTGTGACTGTGGGATAGCAGGTATAGTAGTGAGAGATGGTGCCTATAGTAACAGTGGATAATAGTCTCTGGGAAGGGAGTGTGACTGTGGGATAGCAGGTATAGTAGGGAGAGATGGTGTCTATAGTAACAGTGGATAATAGTCTCTGGGAAGGGAGTGTGACTGTGGGATAGCAGGTATAGTAGTGAGAGATGGTGCCTATAGTAACAGTGGGATAATAGTCTCTGGGAAGGGAGTGTGACTGTGGGATAGCAGGTATAGTAGGGAGAGATGGTGTCTATAGTAACAGTGGATAATAGTCTCTGGGAAGGGAGTGTGACTGTGGGATAGCAGGTATAGTAGGGAGAGATGGTGCCTATAGTAACAGTGGATAATAGTCTCTGGGAAGGGAGTGTGACTGTGGGATAGCAGGTATATTAGGGAGAGATGGTGCCTATAGTAACAGTGGATAATAGTCTCTGGGAAGGGAGTGTGACTGTGGGATAGCAGGTATAGTAGGGAGAGATGGTGCCTATAGTAACAGTGGATAATAGTCTCTGGGAAGGGAGTGTGACTGTGGGATAGCAGGTATAGTAGGGAGAGATGGTGCCTATAGTAACAGTGGATAATAGTCTCTGGGAAGGGAGTGTGACTGTAGGATAGCAGGTATAGTAGGGAGAGATGGTGTCTATAGTAACAGTGGATAATAGTCTCTGGGAAGGGAGTGTGACTGTGGGATAGCAGGTATAGTAGGGAGAGATGGTGCCTATAGTAACAGTGGGATAATAGTCTCTGGGAAGGGAGTGTGACTGTGGGATAGCAGGTATAGTAGGGAGAGATGGTGCCTATAGTAACAGTGGATTATAGTCTCTGGGAAGGGAGTGTGACTGTGGGATAGCAGGTATAGTAGGACCACCTGGCCATATAGCACATCGCTCCAGAACACTCAGCCATTCAATGGAAGACGAGTCAATGTGACATTGTAAAAAAAAAAAAAGTATTGTAATTATTTTAAGGTTTGCTGTTCTTGGTGCTACTCCTATTAGCCAGCGAAAGAAAAACCAGCTTGCTATGCAGGTTTACAGAAGAATATAATGAAAGATGCTATTTATAGGCCTCCGTCGGGCTGTCACATTCACTAGGAGTGAGACTGAATAGGGAACTGAAGAGAGAAGACACAATCATTTATTTAGGAGAAAATGCACTTTTATTAAACAGTATGAATGCTCCTTTCCTGAGAAAGCCCTGCCTTACTTTGTCAATAACAAAAATAAGAAGAAATACACTTTAGAATTTAGCTTATTACAATTTTAAGTTACCGTACGTCTTTCTCCTCCAGCTACTGTCACTTCTGCCTTCAGCTGCATTTGTAACATCTCTTCTGCTCTTCCTGGCTAGCCCAACAACCATACTACTCTCCCCAGCTAGCCCGACAACCATACTACTCTCCCCAGCTAGCCCGACAACCCTACTACTCTCCCCAGCTAGCCTGAAAACCCTACTACTCTCCCCAGCTAGCCCGACAACCCTACTACTCTCCCCAGCTAGCCCGACAACCCTACTACTCTCCCCAGCTAGCCCGACAACCCTACTACTCTCCCCAGCTAGCCTGAAAACCCTACTACTCTCCCCAGCTAGCCCGACAACCCTACTACTCTCCCCAGCTAGCCCGACAACCCTACTACTCTCCCCAGCTAGCCGACAACCCTATGGCTTTCCCTGGCTAGCCTGACACCCTTTCTGCTCAGAGAAACTTGGATGGACCTTTTATCTTCTCTTAACAAAAACTAATGCAAACAGTCTCAATCTTGCAATTAGTGGCCTGTAAGCTTGACATCTCTAGTGGGAAGGTCAATGCAATATAATAATCTTTCCTGAGGACACAAATTAAAAAGGTTCCACAGTAACAGCTACAAAGTCATGGAATTCTCACCCTAAAGAGTTTGCACACGTCTTTTTCAAACTCAGCTATCATGAAATTATAAGGGGCTATTTTATCAACATTCAACTTTGAACTTTTACAGATTTTTTTTGCAAAAACTCATGATTTTGAATTATTATTTTTTCATAACAACATTCACTAAGTAACATTGTTATCCGGTGCCTCTATAAAACCCATTATTAGGGTAGTGAGTATGAAGGAATCTTACAGAGAAGAACAAGCGAGTACGGTGAATTCCATTAGGCCTCACCTGTAATTGTCGGCTAACACTGTGCTTAAAAGGTTTAGTTTTATGTCCCCAAGCAGAACATTAACACAATTAGGGAAGAATCATCCCTTGGTGTCATAACAAGTCTTTACTAATGTGTCTGTCATTATCTAACTAGCTAAAGCACAATATAACACTTTATGTGCTAATAACGAACCCTTAATTCTCTTTAAATGTCTGGCTCAAAACAAAATCAAATATCACAAAACTAAAAATATTCACAGGTATCATAATCACAGTAATAAAAGTTATATAACTTATTCCTGCCGCACCCATGCAAACATATGGGTCAAGTAGTCCCACCGACGCCTTGTTTGGGGTTTTTGTGGTTATTGGATTTCCTGGCGCCTGTTTATTCTACAGATCTGCAAGAAATAGATCTGTAGAATATAGTCTATGTTTATTTACCTTCTGGTGACCCCTTTTATGAGACAATACCTATTCCAGAGGAATGTTTTTCAGGAGGATCAGCACACACATGGCTATGGAACAATGGAGTGGTACAAGGAACACCATGGGAATAGGGTTGCCACCTTTTAAAATTAACTTTACCGGCAGGTGGAGGGGGCGGGGTTAAAAGGGTGGGGCCGTGATGATGAAGGGGCGGGACAGTGACGCGCGGTTGGCTGGCCGGTCGTGATGTCAAAGGGGGCGGAGCCAAGCGCGCGCATTTGGCAAGAAGCCCAGCAAAAAAAGGTAAGTTTGAGCAGGCTGGGGACAGGCCACGGGCTTTTTTTTTAGGTGTATTACAAATTTACCGGCAGCTACATTGCCGGTAAATTTGTAATACCGGCCCCGGCCTTGGCTGGTGTTTTACCAGCTAGGCCGGTAAAATACCGGCCGGGTGGCAACACTACATGGGAATCAAGGTTAGGCTTCCATGATTCAGTTGCAACTAGGTATGCACCGAATCCACTATTTTGGATTCGGCCGAACCCTTCTCGAAAGATTTGCTGGTGTATAAAAGGCGTTGGGTTGGAACTAGGGATGAACCGAATCTAGGATTCGATTCGTGATTCAGCCTTTTTCAGCAGGATTCTGATGGCCGAATCCTTATGCCCGGCTGAACCGAATCCGAATTTGCATATGCAAATTATGGGTGGCAAGTGGAAAAAATGTTACATCCGTTTTTTGTGACAAAAAGTCACGAGCTTTCCCTCCCAGCCCCTAATTTGCATATTCAAAATAGGGTTCGGTTCGGCCATGGCAGAAGGATTCGGCCAAATCCCAATCCTACTGAAAAAGGCCGAATCCTGGATTCGGTGCGTCCCTAGTTGCAACCCAACGCCTTTTATACACCGAGTCACTGTCACTCATGTTCTTACGATGAAAAATAAAAGATGGACAGGGGAGATTTCATTATAGAGCGTTGTCTAATCATAATTACCCAGAAAATCTGAATGAAAAGAGCACATCTTGTAACTTGATGGGGGCTGAGCTGAGTTTTCATAAATGCTCCTCTATCACCAGGAATGTTCCATAACCTTATTTGTATGGAACAGTTATCTCAATATGATTAAAGGTCCTTCATTCAATTAAGAAAGTACGTCTATATCTGAAACGAAATGGAACGGAAGATAATACACAGCAAGTGTGTACAGAACGAGGAGATTAGGACGAGATGCTGGTAATCCACTAATGAAGTGCCTCATAGGTCAACTCTGGGCCTCAGGGGGAACAGATTGCTTCTAATTGTGCGGATGAAACGCTCAGGACTACACTTCCTGAGAAGGTTCTGGAACAATTCCATTCACCTGGGTCCTGCAGAGAATTTAGGGATATGTAAACTGTTTCAAAGACACGGGTATGGGATCTGTTATCCAGGGACCTGTGAGTTTTCAGATAAGGGGTCTTTCCATAATTCGGATCTTACTAGAAAATCATGTAAATATTAAATAAACCCAATAGGCTGGTTTTGCTTCCAATAAGGATTAATTATATCTTAGTTGGGATCAATTACAAACTACTGTTTTATTATTACAGAACAAGGAAATAAATTAAAAGAATTTGGATTATTTGATTATAATGACATCTATGGGAGATGGCCTTTCCGTAATTTGGAGCTTTCTGGATTATGGGTTTCCGGATAACAGATCCCATACCTGTACTTTATTTATGACTTTCCCTCAACAAATTAGTGCTCTTTCAAGATGAATTGTGCAACTGCTGCTTTAAAAATTCTACTTTTTGTATTTAACCACTGCCCCCTCACTAGCCTATTCAATCTTCTACGTAACTCCAACACTTTGTGCCTTTGTCCATGCCTTATCACTTCAGTTGACCCTCCTGATTCAGCCCTTTGTGGTTTCAACATGTGGCACCTTCAATCTGTATTGATAAGCTTTTTGCCACTCATCTGCTTGTTGTCCAGTTATGGCTGTAGGACAGAAGAAGTCGTTGCTGCCTCAGCTTACCCCAAGCAACACGTGCAACATAGAATGATCTTCGTTACTCCCCTACTGGTCTCTTGTCTGGCATGGGCCATACTGGTGAGTTTCAAAATGTCTTTACAGTTGTCCTGATGATCATTACGGAACCATGAGCTGCAGTTTTCTCACAACGAATCAGATGACCCACATTGTCCTAGTTCAAGTCAGCCAAGGTTAAAAATATCTGCAATAATGAACCAATCCTGTAAAATATTTACACCCCAAATTAAAAGATATTGCATTTACAAGGGGAGAACCCCCACTGAACTCTGGACCCTAGCAGGGTGAACAGTTTGCACCCAACGCTACAAAAAAAATGGTTGTATAGTTAAGCATTTTCTTTTTTTGGATTTCTAGTGAAACATAAAAAGCACACAACCCTCTGTATGATGGAGGAAAATAAAATAGGAATTCTCACTAATAAATAAGAATTTTCCACATGGACAAGCACATTTTAGAGCAGAAAAAACACAATTTCTTTGCTTTGTCCCATAATGGAAGCCATTTTTATAGCATAAACACTGCCGCTTGTGTTCTTCTAGCTAATCTTTCATATATTTTCTGCTTTGCTTCTGAATTCTCTAAGGGCCCCTACTCGCTACAGAGCTATATCAACGTCTCTCAGGCCGAAAATCATTAATCTTGCATTGGCTGTTCCAGTCTGCGCAGATCCGGCAAAACACAGTTTTACAAGGAAAGTGATCCACATACATGTTCATATGATAACCCGGAAATATGTACAAGCAGAAAGTGGTTAGAACTCAGTGATATCTATGTGGTTCCTCATAAAGAGTTGCCTCTTGCCTTGTTTAATGGTCTGCTGGCAGTCTGGGCCACCAGCTGAAAATTATTATTATTACTAGCGCTACGGTTAAAACCCATGAAGTAACAATCCACAGGGGAGAAGAATGCATAATGTTATGGACCATCAAATGAATCCTTTAGGGAGTTGCACTCTTCCTCGGCCAACACCCTGGACTACGACCAGAATACAGCCAAACAATTATTATTCATGCTACAATAAAATCTGACACCATAGCCCATTCAATATACACATACAGATAACCGAATCACTTTACAACATTATCTTCATCTTGGTATGTATGGCCACCTTAACTTTTAAGATACTCTTTGTACCTGAGACTTCCCAGTTTTAATTGTAAGTAAGGTCATAGATAGGGTTGCCACCTGTCCGGTATTTTACCGGCCTGGCTGGTAAATATTAAGCTTGATCCTGATGTTATTAATAAGGGAAATGCGTAAATATATAGGAAGGTCGGTATTTTTTTCAAGAAAAGGTGGCAATTCTAGTCATAGAACAGTCGGGCCTAATTTCAAAGTCCAGGAGACAACACACTTTTAGAGCTCAATTCCCCTCTCTAGTGGTTTCTTATGCTACCCCTCAGGTGGAACTTATTTTACATAATACGGACTGCTCAAAACTAATATCCAGACTGTACCAGGTACTCATAGGAGCAGCTCCTCCACCCTTTGCCAAAGCCCAGAGACACTGGCAACAGCTCCTACCAGCCCTGAGTGAGGAACAATGGAAGGAGACCACCGAGGTTCTCTATTGTGATCTAATTTCCCTACACGATAAGATAATTCAATACAAATTCACACTAACTATATATTACCCCTATAAAGTCACAGAAAATGGTCTGACAACCTGGTGCCCGAGATGCCAACAACCTGAGGCGTCTTTCCTACACTTAGCGTGGCAATGCCCTCGTATACAGAGGTCTTAGTTAGGGGTAATGATATACTTGGCAGACAATCTATCACTCCCACGTGTTTGCTCCCCTAAGGTCTGCTTACTTGGACTAGTGGAACAACTACTTCCCCTAAAATGGACCAGGTCGCTCATGAGAACAACCCTATATTATGCCAAGAAAGAGGTAATTATGTGCTGGATGGGTAATAACTCCCCCACGGTGGCTCAATGGGTTAACCTAATTAACAAAGCTCTTCCATCTATTAAGCTTACCTACTTAGCCAAAGGCTGCCCTGGGAAATTTGAAAAGATATGGGACCCATGGCTAGACATCAATCCACTCGAGCTCCCAGAGCTCTAAGACCTATGCCAGCCAATTAGACTAAATGGATACTAAGGCATAGTGAATTGGTTGCATGTAAGGTACTATGTATGATTGACCTTTGCTATTCCAAATTTTGAGGATTATGATGCTATTAACCTTATTTTAAGGTTAATAGTAAGGTTGCAGCATCCCCTTAATCACTTAGGATTCCTTCTCCTCCTCTAACCCACTCTGCCCCCTCCCTCAGGAATTTATTTTGGCTGTTGGCTCATGAGCATGCTCGGTTCTTCTCAACTCAGATTAATAAACACACCCTCCAGTCTAGCAGCCAATGAAGAGATGGCATTGTTGGTTCCCATAGAAACTCTGCCCTAGCTGTCTGCTCCTAATTTTAAATCCTAGCCCCTCTCCTGAGCTCAGAGTAACCATTACAGTGCTCAGTCCAAGCATTAAATTGACATCACATATGTGCTGTTTGCATATATAAATGCACTGATGATGTGTCAGAGGTAAAATGGCCCCTGGGTGAAAACTGCTGCTTGTTTTTGGGAAATTAAATAACGCTGGCAAACGGAGGGGATGTATGCGGTACAAATAATGCCATTTGGGTGGGGGAAATGTGCTCAAGTTATATACATGGTACATGTGAACCAAGTTGTTATATGTACTCCCTTACCCCCACCCTTGTAAATTCAAAAAACAAAAACCGTTTAAAAAAAAAAAAAAGTCCAGGAGACGGAGCTTTATAAGTTCCAATTTTAATTGGGCCCAGGTAGTGGTTGCCTTTCAACATTTGTGGCTCAAAACTCAGACAGAGCACACTCCCATCATCCCCTATTGTCAAGTTCCACCTAGACCTGAGATAACTGAGGCTGGAGGTCAACCCCATCTAAATTGTCCATAGTTATTTTGATCCACTTAATTTGTTTTGGTAATAAGCCTGTAGAAAAAAGGGACAATTCCTCTTCTTCCCGAAGACTGTGTCACTATAAGATACCTCTGCCTCCAACCTAGGCTGAATTTAAAGAATAATTCACAGAAGGTTCAGAACAAATCTATTCTACTTGGTATATTTCAAAAAGTGCTTTAAAGAGTCCTGATCCTTATTAGCCACCTGAATCACACGGCACTTACTCAACTGAGGGATATGGCTAAGAAATTATTCAATTTCACAGGCATCTGGCATGGGGTAGTCACATTCTAAAGAAATATTTGGACATTAAGGGGGTTATATATTAAAGTCGAATTTATCTCAATATTTTCTGCTACAAACTTTGATCAAATCTTACGCTTATTTATTATTACATTTTCCCAAAAAATCAGATTTTCACAAATTTTTCGTAATTTTCACCCAAAAACTCCAGATGCCAGATTTTCAGATTCAGACTTTTCCATCCTTGGGGTTTAGTAAATTCTGAAAAATTCGTGATTTTTTTTTTAAAAGTCAGATTTTATTTAAAAAAATCATGAATTTTTTGTGATTTATGCATTGAGAGTTTAGTAAATAACCCCTTAATTGTGTTGTTTTATACTCATTTCCCTGATTTTCCTCTAAATGGGTGGAAATTAACTTATCAGAAGCAAGCCTCAATTGGGAGTCTAAAGCCTTTATAAAAAGGCCACTGCCGATCAGAACTGTGATGTCCAAGCCCCCTTTCTTGAGACTAAGCACGCCAAAATGGTGTGGGGCATATATATAAGAAAGACATTGCAGTCGGAAAAAGTCAACATACTGTTTGTGGAACAGATCACCCATAAGTTAAGTGGCACAAGAAACCCCCAGGAAGGGGGTTCATCTCTGCAGTCATTGAAAATGGTCATTGAAAGTCTGAAAGAAAATGTGATAACCACCCCACTACCAACCAGGCAAAAAATACTGCCTTTAATTCCAATTTGCCTCTCCATATAGGGGTGGTTATCTAAATGAAAACAGACTGCCCTGTTCCTTCAGACCCAAAAAAAGAATCTCTACGTGGAGACAGACAGGAGCAAAGAGTCAATATTTTTTTAGTTTCTTTTCTTAGAAATTGAGGGGAAAATCTGAAAATGAACAGATGGGTTGTCTTGCCAGTCAGATCATTAGTTACATTCTCCTGGAGAAGGCGGCTCTGCTCTCAACAGTTCCTCAGAATTAGCAGGCAGGAACATTTTAAATACTGCAGATTAATATGGATTGATGCATTTATGTGTTCTACCATTATTTATAGAGAGGGAATATTCTGCTTAAATAAGATACTCCGTTCAGAACTTTTAAAAGGTTCCCTCGAGCACTAAAATAGTCAGCTGAGATAATTTAGTATAAGAGAAAACGGAAAGCAATACAAGGAGCGCTCAACATTTAAACCCGTTACAGTGGAAGGAAAAATTATGCCAATGCCACATCCTGGCCAATGGGATTGATAATTATGGGCTCATACATGCGCAAATGGGCTAATGATTCAGTCAAGAGGTATTTTAACATCACTCAAAGTTGGGGAATCATGGTACTTGGTAGCAGTTGGTTTAAGGTTCTACGAGATTCATTTCAGTAACAACATCAACACTGCAGTTTGACCATTGCTTCATTAGATGAGCAGGAGGAAGGTGGAAGCCACTCTACATCAAATCCGATGTAAGAGCTTCTACGAAGGAGGATATGACGAAGAAATTCTGTTTCTAAGAACAATACTTTGGTTCATTTTGGATTGTATTTAACATCTTATCTACAGCTATATGTCAAGTTCAGTTATTGTATAAATTGTTTTAGGTATATGTGATTTATATTTTTGAGCTTTGGCAGTGATAAAATGCCTTGTATGTTGTGTACTTAACTTCTTTCAATCAACATGGAAAATACAGAGGAGTCGGAGGTATCATAAACTAAGGATTCAAAGTCGAAAGATTTATGTACCGACTTCACAGCCCTGCTTTGGTTATCAGAATAGACCACTGTTCTTATGGTAATATATCCAAAAGTGCCTACACCAACTTCTATTCCAACATTGAGTCTGTACTGTCCCATCAAAAAGGAGGAAAAGCATTTTCCAAAGGATTTTGGCACACCCAGCGTTTCGAATATTTAAATAACTTGACTTTTCCCCCGATGAAAACACAAAATCTAATATGTTAATAGTAAAAAAAAAATGAAGCAGTAATACAACTAATGATGTATGGTTCACACATGAGGAAATTCAAAAGAGACTAGATAAACAAAGGTCCGGGCCATATGGCTTAGCTCTGTGTAATAATTTTTAAGGATTCTTTGAGGTCTGGCATAGTGCCGAGAGACTGGTAAATTGCTAATGTTGTGCAGCTATTCAAAAAGGGATCCCGTTGTCAGACTCAAAACTATAGGCCAGTTAGTCTGACATCAGTGGTAGGAAAGCTTTTCGAAGGGTTAATAAAGAATAAGATACTGGACTTCATAGCAAATCATAATACTATGAGCCAGCATGGTTTTATGCGTAATAGATCTTGCCAGACTAACTTCATTTCTTTTTATGAGAAGGTAAGTAGAGACCTCGATTCTGGGATGGCAGTGGATGTGATTTACTTAGACTTTGCTTAAGCATTTGATACAGTGCCACACAAAAGGTTACTGGTTAAATGAAGGAATGTTGGCCTGGAACATAGTATTTGTACCTGGATAGAGAACTGGCTAAAAGATAGAATACAAAGAGTGGTGGTAAATGGAACATTTTCTAATTGGACCAGTGTTGTTAGTGGAGTACCGCAGGGCTCTGTACTAGGTCCTTTGCTTTTCAACTTGTTTATTAATGACCTGGAGGTGGCCATTGAAAGTACTGTTTCTATTTTTGCAGATGAGACTAAATTGTGCAGAACTATAGGTTCCATGCAGGATGCTGCCACTTTGCAGAGTGATTTGTCTAAACTGGAAAACTGGGCAGCAAACTGGAAAATGAGGTTCAATGTTGATAAATGCAGGTTATGTACTTTTACAATGTTATGTAAATGCAAGTTATACACTAAATGGCAGTGTGTTGGGAGTTTCCTTAAATGAGAAGGATCTTGGGGTCAAGTTGTCTAATTCTGGGCAGTGTCATTCTGTGGCTACTAAAGCAAATAAAGTTCTGTCTTGTATAAAAAAAGGGCATTAACTCAAGGGATGAAAACATAATTATGTCTCTTTATAGGTCCCTGGTGAGGCCTCATCTGGAGTATGGGGGCAGTTTTGGACTCCAGTCCTTAAGAGGGATATAAATGAGCTGGAGAGAGTGCAGAGACTAAGTGCAACTAAACTGGTTAGAGGGAGGGAAGAGTTAAATTATGAGGGTAGACTGTCAAGGTTGGGGTTGTTTTCTCTGGAAAAAAGGCGCTTGCGAGGGGACATGATTACACTTTACAAGTACATTAGAGGACATTATAGACAAATAGCAGGGGACCTTTTTACCCATAAAGTGGATCACTGTACCAGAGGCCACCCCTTCAGACTAG
Source organism: Xenopus laevis (assembly GCF_017654675.1). Lineage (NCBI taxonomy): Eukaryota > Metazoa > Chordata > Amphibia > Anura > Pipidae > Xenopus > Xenopus laevis. The sequence continues at coordinate 162,611,101 of NC_054379.1, read as the reverse complement.
AAGAAAAGAACTTTCATTTGAAGCAACGTAGGGGGTTCTTCACAGTCAGGACAGTGAGGTTGGGGAATGCACTGCCGGGTGATGTTGTGATGCTGATTCAGTTAATGACTATAAAAGGGACTTGGATGATTTTTTGGACAGACATAATATCAAAGGCTATTGTGATACTAAACTCTATAGTTAGTATAGATATGGGTATATAGAATTTATGTGAAAGTAGGGAGGGGTGTGTGTATGGGGCTGGGTTTTCATTTGGAGGGGTTGAACTTGATGGACTTTGTCTTTTTTCAACCCAATTTAACTATGTAACCAAAATGAAAATGATAGATTTGGAACAACACAGCAATAGTGAAAACCTACAGTGCAGGGTAGATTTTATGCATGTGTGGTGGTAAAGGAGAACTCTGTTCAACTTGTCGCAATGCAGCACTTCAAATGCCTTTCTTTAAGCCGTCCAATGATGTAATGATGTTAGTTTGGGAGGGCACATACTAGGGGTATAGGTCCATCGTGTTGGGTTAATTCAGATCTCGATTTTAAAAATTATGCCCTACATGACAAATATTGGAAGAAGGGTATTGGATATTGAACCAGAGGGATGGAAAATCATATTGTATATGGCCTGTTTGCTGTAGTCTATGGCCCATGTGATATCACTCCATTAAGGACCAAATGATGCTATCATTCTTATTTGGCCTACCAATTGTGTGACTGTCAGGCAAGAAAAACTTACCAAATACCCAAGCCTGTACTCCAGTTTCCAGAAAACTCCACCGGCCTTGGGTACTTGAGTGAGTGATCCTCATCCTCCCTTCTTTCTTCGTGCCGGTGCACATGCCAGTAAAGTTAAAAGCCGACTTGTTTGCGCTACTGTGCATGAGTCAACCACGGGACTTTGAAGAAAGAAGGGCAGGAGAGGATCGCTTACTCACAAGTATCCCAGTCCGGTGCAGTTTTATGCTAAAAGGGGCACCAGCCCAGAGTATCAGGTAAGTGATTACAATCAGAAAAGGCACAACAGACTGTAGAGGTCAGCGCTAAAAAGCTAGGGGAAAAAAAAATATAGCAAATAGGGACTATATAGTGTAGTAAGTTTTTTGAGAGTTGTAGTTTAACACCTTCACCCACTTGTGTATTAAGAGTACTGTGTTCCTATTCATTAATTGAACACCACGTGCAGGTGATAGTTGGGTACTCACAAAGGTTTCAACATAAAGCCAGCCTATAGCAAATGTAGATGGGATTTCATCCCGGTGCGATCCCTGCTGCAGACAGATGTGGAACACACTGATAGTGTAAAACCTTTTATTACTTAAAAAATCTTAATAAAAATGCACTCACAATTTTGTAGTAAGAATTAGGCATATCAAATCCTCCCTTCAGTTGCTCGCCTATGCTTTTTAGCAGAACCGAGACGCTGGTGGTTTGACCCCGACCCGCATTGTTCTTCCCTCCGCGTGTAGGTTCCTCGGCGCTTGGGGATGATACCACTTAGTCACCTGACGCGTTTCGTCGAATAACCCACTTCCTCAGAGGTGCAGATTACAATCCTTGGAGGGTTCCCTAACATTTGCCACCCCCCCATCAATTGGACCTTTACTTCTCCTTTAAGAAATCCCATCTGAAGCATATAACAAATTGAAGAAAATAATCCCAGACATGATTATGCAGCAACCAATCTCTATAATTTACTAGTCTCTACAAGGGATTGCTTTATACAATTTAAATGTTTACATCCCTAATGTATTACCGAAGTTAAGTCCACAAAATAGACTTAGTAATGACGTGTGGGGTGTAAACTGAGCCTGGACATCTACTTGCTCTGCGGCAGCACAATTTATTTTTTAATGCGTGTACTGCAGCTGGGTTCCTTCATTGTTGGTGGGACAATAGAACTTCCCAGATAGGGTTGGGTTTGGGCCACAAATTCCATTCTCAACCTCAGGCTGGGTCGGGCCAGGTTCTAAACAGCATAGTTGGGGTGGATACAGGTCAGAAATTTTGTGAGCCATAAATCACTACTGGTTAGATGTACAGTTGTAGAAGATGGGGGTGAGGCAAAGACAGACTTCTAAATGTTTGGTGTAAATCTTCAAACAATATTTCTCTGCAAAGAAAATGTATTCTGCCCATTCTTTTCTCTGTATAAACAGGCTGATCATTTCCATAAGCTGCAGCCTTTGGTAGGAAATGAGACGAGAAGTGGTTATTTAGAGAGGGCTTGTATTTGGAACGGTAGCTTTGTTTTACTACCAACTCCTGACTTGGCAGAACCAGGAAGCAGGACAGGAAAACTGAAAGTGGTTTTAATTTCTTTAGTGTAAGAAATAAAAAAAATAACAGTCAATTCCTAATTACAATACGGTTATCCAGAAACCCATTACCCAGAAAGACCTGAGTTACAGAAATTCGGTGTCCCATAGACTCCATTTAATCCAAAAAGTCCACATTTTTAAAATGTTTTCCCTTTTTCTCTGTAATAATAAAACAGTAGCTTATACTTGATCCCAACTAAGATATAATTAATCCTTATTGGAGGCAAAAACCAACCTTTTGGGTGTATTTAACGTTTAAATGATTTACTAGTAGACTTAGGCTAAGGCCACACTAGGCGATAGCGCCGCGATTTGACTCGCCGCGACTTTTCATCCGCGAGTTTTAATCCGCAATCGCTGGGGAAACTTTTGCGCTGGCGTCTATGGGGAATCGCGACAAATCGCCAGCGTAAAAACACACGCGGCGATCTTTTTTCTATTGTCGCTCGAAATCGCCTAGCGATCTTTTTTCTATTGTCGCTCGAAATCGCCTAGCGAGGCGATTTCGAGCGACAATAGAAAAAAGATCGCCGCGTGTGTTTTTACGCTGGCGATTTGTCGCGATTCCCCATAGACGCCAGCGCAAAAGTTTCCCCAGCGATTGCGGATTAAAAGTCGCGGCGAAAAGTCGCCGCGAGTCAAATCGCGGCGCTATCGCCTAGTGTGGCCTTAGCCTTAAGGTATGAAGATCCAAATTACGGAAAGATCCATTATCCGGCAAACCCCAAGTCCCGAGCATTATGGATAACGGGTCCTATACCTGTATTAGGCAAAGGCTATATTCAGCACATGCTCTGTTCATTGAGCCCAGTTGAAAAAGGGGGGATACTGCAAATGTTCTTTGACCTGCCCCAGAATGAAATAAGTGAAATAATGCAAAAAAAATTCAATTCTCTGCTTCATGTTTAAAAGATTATTCTAAGCATTTAAGCATTCCCTTTGTATATGTAATCTAAATTATCATGAAATCTGAAACCATTAAAAGAAAAAAAAAAGCAAACATCAACAGCAACCAAAAAAATAGTGATGAGCGGGATTTTCGCAGTTGAGAAACCGCTGATTAAAACAAAATTCCAGATGGGTAAGTGCAGTTTGATCGGAATAATCCATGTGCTTCTATCAGGCATTTCCATATTTGATTTCATAATGAAAAGACACTTCCCTTTATCTTGGAAACGGAATATCGAGGCTGATTGTGTTTTCAATGTAGAACAAAGCCTCGTGCCCACACAGCAAAGGATTGCAATCTCATAATGAATTCACTGACTGGGACGGAGCCGGAATAATAATAATAAAAAGGACTTTCACTCTGACGCACTGGAGAAAATAAAATACAGATATATATCACAGTTATTGAATTACAGAGAACTCAAAACAAAAATGTCTACTTCCCAGAAAGAGAGGAGAGTCGTATTTTATGGAGTTTGTTCTGCTCCAGGGATCTGTAGTTCCCATTTAATTAGGAACGGATTTGTACAAAAAATATTGTCTCGGTGCTGCCAGTCGGGAGGAAACTAGCTGCCTGTACCTGGCACCCATTCTACTGTCACCCATGTGTCAGCACCCACAAACCACTTTGCTTCTCTTTATTGGCACATGTATGGTCAATATATCAGCATTTATAGTGAGATAATTAATCAAACTAAACCTTTGACAAGTAACATTCTTGAAGATTTAAAATAGGCACCAGAAAGAAAAAAAAAACAGGAATAATTTTCCTTTGGTATGAAACATGAAAATGTCTTAAAATAACAACCAGTGAAAACAGAAAAAAATACAATAAGGGGCTGATTAATAAACATATTTAAAATAAAAAAAATAAATAAAAATGCACTAGTGTTTACAATGGCAGTTTTTTTTTTTTTAAAGGGGAGCTATCACAAAAATGAAAAGGTAATATGAGCTTCATCGTACCAAAATAAGAAACTTTCTAAATGCAAGCAATTAAATATTCTGCATCATTTCTGAAATAATCAAGTTTATATTCACTATTACTCTCTCAACATCTGTTTCTCTTCATTCTGTCTTCATGCAGCAATTGGGTGTCAGATATTTATTGACTGTTAGATCCAATATATGTTATAGGAGAGCTTCCTTTCCTAGCAGATGAATTAGAGCTCATTCAAATAACTGATTTCAGTACAAACAAAATCTAACAAAATAACTGCCTTTTGCACAAATCCTGCATGTAGAGAGACATGATGTCTGGTGATTTTAATAGTGTGAGCTCTAATACATCTTCTAGGCAAAAGGAGCCCCCCTATAAGATATATTGGATCAGTCATCTGAAACCCAACTGCGGCATGAAGACAGGAGTTGGGTGTCGGATGAATCATGATCCAATATATCTTATTGGGGGGGGCTCCTTTTGCCTAGAAGATGTATTAGAGCTCACTCTATTAAACTCACCAGACATCATGTCTCTCTACATGCAGAAGTTGTGCAAAATGCAGTTATTTTGTTACATTTTGTTTGTACGGGAAACAGTTATTTGAGTGAGCTCTAATACATCTGCTAGGAAAGGAAGCCCCTCCCCTATAAGATATATTGGATCTAACTGTCAATGAATATCTGACACCCAACTGCTGTATGAAGACAAAATGAAGAGAAACAGATGCTGAGAGATTGATTATTTCAGAAATCATGCAGAATATTTAATTGATTGTATTTAAAAAAGTCTCTTATTTCAGTATGATGATGCTTATTTTACATTTTTATTTTCAAGATAGCTCCCCTTTAAACAGAGTGCATTTTGACCTCCCCCCAATATTTTTTTTAACAATAACCTAATAAAAAAAAAGCTCACCACCTAAAAACTTGTGAGCTTATTAAAAAAAAAAAAATTAAAAATGTAAATATATCCTGGAAATAAAATGCATGCAATTGTAAAAATGTGATCCTGATAACAGAACATATTTGTGGATTTTTAAAATGATTTACCCGATCCCCTTGATTGAATATGAATAAATCAGCCCCTTGATGTTAAATCAAAAATAAAAACATGACAACAAACAATGGTAAAATGTTTTTATTTTAAAACAATAAGAAAATAAAAGGAGATGAAGGCACATGAAAAGAAACTTTAAAACAACTTTTATAACCATTCTGATTTTATGCAAAAAACAAATGCTTTGTAAATGTTTTTTATATTACCGGAAGGGGTGAGTTTTACATATCTGGAATATTAAACTATGGTTATGCAGTTCAGATGTGTTACATATAGGAGGACGCACACCTGTATAATATTTTCATCTAAACTGGCTGGAACCTGCCCATGCCGTGTCCTACATAAATCTTATATAACACTGTGAGACTATTGGGGTTCATTAATTAGGCAAAAGCAACAAACCCTATTACTAGGAAGGTACAGGCACCACTCCAGTTTTGATCACACAGAGAAATGAAATCACCCCCACAAATCAGCCAAACGTCTCTGTGCCTGTTTCTGGGTGGGATATCTGCACGACTCCTTCCCTCGTAGCTAAAGCCATTCCAAGTTATTCAGTCAGCAGATGGCTAGTTAGTGGGAACGAGTGGAACGCGTGGAGGCCGGTGCCAGGCAGCTGCACGAAGCAAACAATGCCACCCTCAGCTAATCACGGCCAGTGCCACCAAAAGCACCAGCTGCACTTAAATACTGTTTTCTAACTTTTGGAGGAAAACAAACATATTTTTAATTGAAAAACAAACTTAAATGTTCAAACAACTTTAGCAATTGGTATTTTGTGCTGGAATATCCCTATAAAAAAAACACAAGAGACAGGAGACGAGGGCTGGATCTGGTTAGTGGATAAGCCCAATATCCTCTCTCACCCCTCCAAGGGATACGTTACTGCTTTAGATATCAGCACTTATAGACATGCCAACATCACCAGATATAAACCTTATATTATAATCCAGAAAATAGTTATCCAGAAAGCCCTGAATTACGGAAAGGCCGTCTCCCACAGACTTTATTTTATCCAAATAATACAAATTTTTCAAAATGATTTCCTTTTTTTCTGTAATAATAAAACAGTAGCTTGTACTTGATCCCAGCTAAGATATAATTAATTCTTATTGGAAGCAAAACCAGCCTATTGGGTTTATTTAATATTTACATGATTTTCTAGTAGACTTAAGGTATGAAGAACCAAATTATGCAAAGATCCATTATCCGGCAAACCCCAAGTCCCGAGCATTATGGATAACGGGTCCTATACCTGTATTAGGCAAAGGCTATATTCAGCACATGCTCTGTTCATTGAGCCCAGTTGAAAAAGGGGGTATAACTGCAAATGTTCTTTGACCTGCCCCAGAATGAAATAAGTGAAATAATGCCTTATCTGGAAAACCCCAAGCATTCTGGATAACAGGTCCCATACCTGTATAAGCCAACTAACATGTTGTTTTCAAAACATATGGAACATGGTTATGTCAGGCGATTGAAATTTAATGATCAGCAGTGCATGAACTGCGTCGGACTTTTGAAACAATGAAGTAGAAGTCTGTCTTCCTCCAGGTCTATTAATCAGCTGACTGCCGCTACATTGTTTCCCGGGGTTAGAACCAGACAAATTGCAATTAAAAAATAACTTAAGTGAAAATCAGTAATGAATGCATGTTGTAACATTTCTTCTTTCAGTATGCAAAATGCTGTTTCTGGGTAATAGTCTAGGTCAGTGATCCCCAACCAGCTACTTGTGAGCAACATGTTGCTCTCCAACCCCATGGATGTTGCTCTCAGTGGCCTCAAAGCAGGTGCTTATTTTTGAATTCCGAGCTTGTAAGAAAGTTTTAATTGCATAAAAACTAAGTATACTGCCAGTCCACATAGAGGCTACCAAATGGCCAATCACAGTCCTTATTTGGCACCCCAAAGGACGTTTTCATGTTTGTGTTGCTCCCCAACTCTTTTTACATTTGAATGTGGCTCACGGGTAAGAAAGGTTTGGGACCTCTGGTCTAGGTAATAGTCTAGGTTTCTTATTTTTACCTTACCATACTTTAGCTGAAACACAGTGCACCTTACACTCGTTCCATTATCCCTCGTCAGTTAAAACCGGGAAACTGCAACTGCAGGCCCCTCCCACTTAGCAAAAGAAAAGTCCGTGAGCTGGGGATGAGCAATGGATAAGAGAGCCCTGCATGCACCCCGGTGGGCCGGCACAACACATGTACTTTATGCATTTTTAATGACCAGTGAATTGAGACCAAAGGCATTACTGAGACAGGCTACAGACAATCTGTAGAACAGTTACTGGTAACCAACGGAATGTTCTCTTCCTCTAACCCAGGCCGTAAACAGGGGTAACGGTGATTGGCCACCTCAATTTTAAACTTTTTAGTTGGACTACAACTAGTTGAACTGAAGAAGCCACTCGGATGAGGGGTGAAACTTTTTAAAGATTTATTAAGGGTCGACTTGAAACTTCACATTTTTTTTACGGTCAAAACACTAAAATTCTAATTGTGAATTTATCATACTCTGGCCCTTTAAGAACTCAAAGTCGACTATTCGACCACCTGAAACCTGACGAATTCATGTAGAAGTCAATGGAAGGGATCCAGTGATAAATTTGAAGATGTTTGCAACCTTTATGACATCTGAGTTTGGTCAAATTTGAATCAAATTCGATTTGAGTTGTCGAGTCGGTAAAATTAATTTTAATAAATAATCTAAAATTTGAATTTCTAGTAAAATCGAATTCATGTGCATTAAAAAAAAACTCACATGAATTCGAAATGCGACCCTTGATAAATGTGCCTCTAACCATCCAGTTGCCTTTGACTTAATTTTACCATGGAGGCTACAGTACAAGAGATGGAGGGTTGCAAGTTGGACATGCCCTTAGGTTGGATCCTCAGATTCCTCGAATTTCTAGAGGCCCATACCGATACTATTTAGCCGATTAAAGGGGTGTTAAAGGTTTTTTTTATACCCTTCTCTTGTAAGTGTGGCTGATGGAGATGTTAAAAGTATATGTTAAAGGGATACTGTCATGGGAAAAAATTTTTTTTTTAAATGAATCAGTTAATAGTGCTACTCCAGCAGAATTCTGCACTGAAATCCATTTCTCAAAAGAGCAAACCGATTTTTTTATATTCAATTTTGAAATCTGACATGGGGCTAGACATTTTGTCAATTTCCCAGCTGCCCCAAGCCATATGACTTGTGCTCTGATAAACTTCAATCACTCTTTACTGCTGTACTGCAAATTGGAGTGATATCACCCCCTCCCTTTTCCCCCCTAGCAGCCTAACAACAGAACAATGGGAAGGTAACCAGATAGCAGCCCCCTAACAAAAGATAACAGCTGCCCGGTAGATGGTAGATCTAAGAACAACACTCAATAGTAAAATCCAGGGCCCACTGAGACACATTCAGTTACATCGAGAAGGAAAAACAGCAGCCTGCCAGAAAGCATTTCTCTCCTAAAGTGCAGGCACAAAGCACATGACCAGGGGCAGCTGGGAAATTGACAATATGTCTAGCCCCATGTCAGATTTCAAAATTGAATATAAAAAAATCTGTTTGCTCTTTTGAGAAATGGATTTCAGTGCAGAATTCTCCTGAAGTAGCACTATTAACTGATGCGTTTTGAAAAAAACATGTTTTCCGATGATAGGATCCCTTTAAAGTTTCTATAAAGGAACAGCTTGGCTTGATGTTTGCCTTGCCTTCCAAGCTATAAACTCTCAGGCTGGTTTCAAGCTACTATTGAGGAATCATGCATAGGTGTGGACTAGAAGGGTGACATTGCTGGGGGTGAGGGCAACAGTAGCCCATAGCAACATCTCTATAGCTTTTACCCTGTAGAGAGATACTACACATCTAACCCACATAGGCATAACTTCTCTGGGCCAAGCAGTTGTGTGATGGGCCACTGGGTGCAAATAATGTCACATAATGAGACACTGGGAGAAGACTTGGCACTATGGTATGCTGAAGGTAAGTGGGCAGAGGGGAAATATATTGGGAGGTTAAAAATCATAGGACACCCAGAAAATTAATAAAAAGGTGGCCCATTACATCTATGATAACAGAGTAGAGTATTTGTCAAACTGGCCTGCACAATGATTGGCCTGTAGGGCAAATGGGCGGATACCATGTGAATCTTTCTATGGTTTTGTATGGAACTGCAGGAAGTGAAGAGGAGTCTCCTCTTCCCTTCTTTATCTGCTGAAGCCCCAGGCACTGACCAAATCTGCTGGTGAAACTCTTAAACATGTCCGATCAAGAAAGGTGTTGGAATTTGTCAATGAAGGTTTTCATTCATCCAGGTCATGGTTTATCTAGTAGAAGTAAATCTAGAGCAACTTGCTGATTAATCATTGAATATGATCCGAGCAGCTTCTTCAGTTCAACCGACTGGTACGGAAAATCCTCGGCATATAAACTCTTCCAATAACCTAATCACAATGTTGCAGTACAACGATCCGAAGAGGTGACAGGTGAAATATAGTTACACTGCACCATTGTGATTGGATTATTGGAAGAGTTTATATGCCGAGGATTTTCCGTACCAGTCAGTTGAACTGAAGGAGCTGCTCGGATGAGTAGTGAAACGTCTTCAATGATTACTCAGCAAATCCAGTTGCTATAGATTCACTTTGACTAGACAAACAATTATTGGTACAGGCATTGGCACTTTGAGAAGAGCCCATAATGAACAGATTCCCGTGATCTTCAAGATCTAAATTGGAGTGCAAGGTTTAAAGGAAAACTATACCCCCAAAATGAATACTTAAGCAACAGATAGTTTATATCAAATTGAATGACATATTAAAGAATCTTACCAAACTGGAATATATATTTTCATAAATATTGCCCTTTTACATCTCTTGCCTTGAACCACCATTTCGTGACTCTATCTGTGCTGCCTCAGAGATCACCTGACCAGAAATACTACAACACTAACTGTAACAGGAAGAAGTGAGGAAGCAAAAGGCAGAACTCTGTCTGTTAATTGGCTCATGTGACCTTACATGTGGTTTGTATGTGTGCACAGTGAATCTTACGATCTCAGGGGGCGGCCCTTATTTTTTAAAATGGCAATTTTCTATTTATGATTACCCAATGGCACATACTACTAGAAAAGTATATTATTATGATAATGGTTCATTTACATGAAGCAGGGTTTTACACATGAGCTGTTTTACTCAGTATCTTTTAATAGAGACCTACATTGTTTGGGGGGTATAGTTTTCCTTTAAAGGAGAACTAATGCTTCACTAAAGAAGTAGGTAGAAATGTTGTACATTATGTTTTGTGCTTCTGTACCAGCCCAAGGCAACCACAGCCCTTTAGCAGTAAAGATCTGTGTCTCCAAAGATGCCCCAGTAGCTCTGTGATTCACTGCACATGCTCTGTGCTGCGGTCACTTACTGAGCTTAGGGAGCCACTCACAATATACAGTACACATAGAATAGAAATGTCACAATATAAGGCTGATTAGTAATTAATACACATAATTACTACATGGCAGCACAGAAACCAGTGCAATTAGCATCAGAATTTAATAATCAGCAAACCTGTAGCATCAGCTTATATTACAGCCAGGGAAGCTCATTTTCTGCTGGATAATTAGTGACGAGCCCTAAGCTTAGCTTCTCAACAGCCAATCAGAGCCCACTGAGCATGTGAGTGTCACAGACACTTTCCAAGATGGTGACCCCCTGTGACAAGTTTGAAGTCCTGGATCATTGCTGCTATTGACAAGCTCAAACTTTAGCCTCGTGCAATAAGTTCACTTTATAAAATATGCCATTTTTAACTATATTCATTTAGTTCTTCTTTAATTAGCCTCAAAAAGCACCATGAAGACGTCCATGGTGTCCTCTGTTCTAGCAGGAGTAGGAATACTGATGATACACAGAGGATGAGTGGTACAACAGTCACAGCTTACCAGACACTGTAACAAGTTGCCATGAGCCGCATGGATAAACGGTGACTCAACCATTACTGCAGGAACTGGCCAGACACAGTCATTTATCAATATTTTCTAGCAACAGAGCATCCATGTTGAGCGTGAGATTAAAGCCGAGGCAGATTCATCAGCGAGCGCATGCGCTAATCTCACACAGGTTAAGCGAGCGTAGGCGTTCTGTTACACAAAAGCAAAACATTCTCATTTATTAGAGAAGGCAGATTTTAGAAAGGGTTACACCTCCCACCCCATACAATAACATGAATTCATGCTTAATTAAAATCATTAAAAACAGCTTGTGCTCGACCCAATTAAATCTCACAACTAAACCCACCTCTACTGTAAGAAATCAATGTTACATTTCAGGCATATATAGGGGGTTTTCATTAAAATTCGAGTTTTCGAGTTGATTTTTTCAAAATTCACATTTTCCATTTAAAAAAACTCAAAAGTTTTCACGATTTATACCGCAACCCTGGAAATAGCTCAATCTGAAAATACACCATCTAAAACCTGTCGAGGTCATGTAGGAGTCAATGGCAGAGGTCCCTTGAACCATTTGAAGATGTTAATAGCTTTCATGATGTTTGAGGTTTTTTTTGGAGGGTTTTGCACTAAAACTCAATCAATTTGAGCAATTCAAGCTTTTTCCCCACATAAAACTCTATCAAATAGAGTTTTCAGGTTGTTAACCCCGAACTCTCTGATTCAAGATTTTTTTTTTAAAATTAGAAACCATGCGAGTTGTGAGTTCATTCGATTTATCCAAAACTCTAAAAATTTGACATTTGATAAGCAACCCTCATAGTGTAAGGCCTGTGGGAGAGACACGTGGAACGGTTTAACCCAAATAGACTATATGTGAAAACATATAAACGCTTAATCAAATTCAGCAGCAGCCGAGAGGCAGTCAGGCTTGGCGAGAAGAGACCCTCCTAAACAACTGTATCTAATACAGACATGAATGCAGACAATACAGTTTTACAAGGAAGGGGTAAGAAAACAAATCTGAGTGCTTGCATTCACATGACTCAGAAGATGAACAATTAAGTCATTAATATGGCTATAAAAATAATACTGACGTATACATGATCACAGCTTGAGCACTGAAACATGAATATGAATCAGCAGAAATCAGAATAAAAAAAAAAAATTATATATATATATATATATATATATATATATATATATATATATATATTTCAGAAGGGAAAAAGTAGGAATATATACTTTCCTGTCATTGGTATATTTCAGCTAAAGATGCTCATATGATTAGTGACAGCGACAGTTAATAACAAGGATCAATAAACATACCAACCTAGATATTTGGGCTGAAAAGTATCACCTGAGAAGAAGCATCATTGCAAGCAGGTAACAAACTGTATCCTTGCACCCGGTCAAGAAAACAGCAAGAAGCAGCCGGAACAGTGATGAGCTGCAGTGGGTTTTACCTGAGTTGCCCCATTAGTTGCCTTAACCACCACCCCGCTCCTCTATCCCCCACCCAAGTGCACAAATTTCGTCAGAATACTAAACACACTTTTGCACCGACTCCAATAAATCCCAACATCACACGGATAGCTGAAGGTTGTTGGGGGTGCTGGGAGTTGTAGTACAACCACATCAGACTGTCGCTGGGGTTTCCCATGGTAAATAACCGCAGTCAGTATATATTTCATCAAAAATCAGTAATGCAGTTCTACATATTCAAAGCAAAAACTACCACAACGTGGTTGGTGTGTGTGTAAGTTTATATATGTATTAATGGTGGAGCACTGCACAACCACATAATAGCACTATAACCACATAATAACTTCAAATAACCAAATGTCGGCATTTTAATGAATCAGGATGGCACATGTATAATTTGTCTACCAGACAACCAATGAGCAGAGCCTCAGACGCAGGACTTGTGGGAAAACTGACACAGATACAGCAAGACAAGGCCCACAAAGTCGGTTGTAGGACACACTAACAAGTGCAAGGGATGAGAGTATTGTCACTAATAGTATTCCGCCCACCCAATCAGGCTTAAGGAAAAAGCTGCACCTTTATCAAAGCCAAAACATCTCTTTTGCAGTGTGAAAATTCCCGTGTTGGCCCCAGTTGCTGCTCAGGAGAGGGGAGTGTGCAAAGCATCATAATGATTTTAGGCTGATCACACATACGGACTCCCGTGCAATCCTGCTGCCCGACACTACACACGGCAATGGTTCCATACAACACAGGGGTCACTGGCACAAACAAGGGCTGGTGAACAGAGAACAGAGAAGGGAGAAGGATCACAGAGTTCAGACATGAACACACACTGAAGCCAACCAGTCAAGTTTTAAATCAAGGGTGGACGTAGGCACATAATCTTGCTACTGAGGCAATAATAAAGTTACATGGTGCTGCAGTTTAATAAGTCAAACGTAGTTGGGGCTAAAAGCTTTCCCGTGTCTGAATAAGGGAATGATGCATCCCACATCAGGAGCGGGGAGTGATGCATCCCCATCAGGAGCGGGGAGTGATGCATCCCGCATCAGGAGCGGGGAGTGATGCATCGCGCAGCAGGAGCTGGGAAAGATGCATCCCGCATCAGGAGCTGGGTAAGATGCATCCCGCATCAGGAGCTGGGTAAGATGCATCCCGCATCAGGAGCTGGGAAAGATGCATCCCGCATCAGGAGCTGGGAAAGATGCATCCCGCATCAGGAGCTGGGAAAGATGCATCCCGCATCAGGAGCTGGGAAAGATGCATCCCGCATCAGGAGCTGGGAAAGATGCATCCCGCATCAGGAGCGGGGAAAGATGCATCCCGCATCAGGAGCGGGGAAAGATGCATCGCGCATCAGGAGCGGGGAAAGATGCATCGCGCATCAGGAGCGGGGAAAGATGCATCGCGCATCAGGAGCGGGGAATGATGCATCGCGCATCAGGAGCGGGGAATGATGCATCGCGCATCAGGAGCGGGGAATGATGCATCGCGCATCAGGAGGGGGGAAAGATGCATCCCGCATCAGGAGCGGGGAATGATGCATCGCGCATCAGGAGCTGGGAAAGATGCATCCCGCATCAGGAACTGGGAAAGATGCATCGCGCATCAGGAGCTGGGAATGATGCATCCCGTATCAGGAGCGGGGAAAGATGCATCCCACATCAGGAGCGGGGAATGATGCATCGCGCATCAGGAGCTGGGAAAGGTGCATCCCGCATCAAGAGCTGGGAAAGATGCATCCCGCATCAGGAGCTGGGAAAGATGCATCCCGCATCAGGAGCTGGGAAAGATGCATCCCACATCAGGAGCTGGGAAAGATGCATCCCGCATTTGGAGCTGGGAAAGATGCATTCCGCATCAGGAGCTGGGAATGATGCATCCAGCAGGAGCTGGGAATGATACATGCCGCATCAGGATCTGGGAATGATGCATCCAGCAGGAGCTAGGAAGGATACATCCCGCATCAGGAGCTGGGAATGATGCATCCAGCAGGAGCTAGGAAGGATACATCCCGCATCAGGAGCTGGGAATGATGCATCCAGCAGGAGCTAGGAAGGATACATCCCGCATCAGGAGCTGGGATGATGCATCCAGCAGGAGCTGGGAATGATAAATCCAGCATCAGGAGCTGGGAATGATGCATCCCGCATCAGGAGCTGGGAATGATACATTCTGCATCAGGAGCTGGGAATGTTACATCCCGCATCAGAAGCTGGGAATGATACATCCCGCATCAGGAGCTGGAAATGATACATCCCGCATCAGGAGTTGGGAATTGTACATCCCGCATCAGGAGTTGGGAATTGTACATCCCGCATCAGGAACTGGGAATGATACATCCCGCATCAGGAGCTGGGAATGATACATCCCGCATCAGGAGCTGGGAATGATACATCCCGCATCAGGAGCTGAATGTATGTATCCAGCAGTAGCTGGGGAAAGAGCAGCAGCAGGCTATTAGGCAGCAGCCTCCTCTGCAGAGAGAATGGTCGTAGAGTCTCACTGCAGTTCAGCACCATCAGCTGGCGGACAGCACCCAACACTCTCAGCCACTTATACACACACACACTATAGGTCTGACATTACACACGTCACACACCCACTGTATAGTTGTAGCATTACACACACGATAGTTGTAGCATTACACACACACTATAGTTGTAGCATTACACACACACTATAGTTGTAGCATTACACACACACTCTAGCTGTGGCATTACTTACACACAGACTCTATAACTGTGGCATTACACACACACTATAGTTGTAGCATTACACACCCACACACACTCTATAGCTGTGGCATTACACAAACATACACACACACACTAAAGCTCTGCACCAAACAGACAGACGGACAAATAAAATGTCATCACTTTCCCCATGAAAAACCTCCCAATAAAAACCTCAGTGAATTTACCGACTATACAAATATTAATTTTGATTCCAGTCCCCCCTCCTACGCTTGGGTGTGTAGATGGTAGTGGCCTGAAATCTGCAGTGAGCAATCCCACCTCCGACAGTAGTGGGAAGGTTATCCACCACGGCCCACCTTCGTGCAGACAGCTGGGGGCTCATATATCTGAGAGATGCAAGGCTAGGAGAAGTAAAAGATCAGACAGACAGACAGGAGGGCACTTCTTGTGTACATATAGTTTCCTGCTCCCCACCATTAAGGGATGGAGGACATTTTCCTTGGGGGTGGAAGATTATTAGAACATCAGACAGATGGAAGCTGTCTTTCTGATGCAGTGTACTCAGCACTCCCCAAAAATGGGTGGAGGGAAGGATGATGTATCCTTGTATGACCTATCAATTATGCAAGATCAACGTTGGCCCTCCAGCTGTCAGCGAACTGCTAGAGGGCCCCAAAATTTAGGCTGGCAATTGAACACCACCATGAGTCTCCAGCTGCCCAACCTTGATGTCCATAACATTATTAATGGAACATACCAATCCATGTGTATCCTTTAGTGACCTACCAAAAAGACTGCATCCTCCTAGCTTCATGTACCATCAGCCCCAGAGCTGCTGCATGCTGGGAGTTCTAGAGCAACCCCAAAGGGCCAGTGGTCAGGCATTCCTTGCCCGTTATCCTTTACATTAAGCAATTTGGGCACCAATGCATGTCCTTTGACAACAGCTGGAGGACCACCGGCCCCGGCTTCCCTTGCACATGACAATATATGTACCATCACATGGCCTCCCAGCTTAACAAGTTCAACCTGTAGCCCCTCCAGATGTTGTTGGGCTACAAGCCCCATGTCCAACTGCAATTCTCAGCAAAGCATTGGGCTGGAATCTGATAAAGGGATGGGAGACCACAAGTGGAACATGTAAGGAGCAACTCCATGTGCCCATGCCCCCACCAGTTTGCCCATGCCCCCCTAATGTCCACACTTGCCCCCTTACCTCCACACTTGCCCCCTTACCTCCACACTTGGCCCATCTGCAGGAGGTGAATGACAGACTGCCAGAGCCAGACTGAGATCCTGCAGAACCTGTGTGCGGTGTAGGAAGGGAGATGGCGCTGGTAGTGGTGGTGAATGGTTCCCATCATTGGGGGTCCCCTGCTGCTCAAACCTTCCACCGCCCCCAGCCCACCCCCGGTATAATCCTGGGCGAACCACCTGAAGCTGAGGATCTGCACCAGCACCGAGGGCACCAGCACAAAGCCCAGGGTCAGGCTGGAGCACAGGTAGTCCCTGTTCTTGTAGTAGTCCGCTGCTAGCCACAAGTCGGTGCCCACGTCCCAGAAGAAGACCATGAGGGTCAGTACTATCCACAGACAGTCCAGCCAGGCCCGCTCCCCCTTGCCGCCTCCATGGCCCCCCAGCATGCCCGAGCCTTTGCCCTTGCCCAGGAGAGAGTGGAGGCAGGCGCTCCGGCAGCCCCAGTAGCAGGAGGACGTGTTGCAGCAGTGACAGATGTGGATGGAGCTGCTCTCTCCGGGCTCCCCGTCCTCCTCTCCGCCCCCCCTCTCTCCAGCCGCAGCGGCGGCCACAGCCTCGTCCAGGTTATGCAGCTGGGCGAAACCGGAGCCGACCCCCAGCATGCCGTCCGACTTGGCCGCCATCTTCCTCCTCCTCCGCCACCACCTCCACCTCCTTCCACACTCTCTCCTTCTCTCTCCTGCAAAACGGGGGAAACCCTCCGCTTCCGGGTGCGTGACGTCACCTCCGCCCGCCCCGCCTTTACACCTACTAAGTGTGGCCGGTCACTCACAGCCCCCTGTGGGGTTCAAAATGGCTTCCAAATGTACTTGGTGGGAAGAGTGTGGAAGGGTCTGACTGGCACCTACTGCTTTCCAGGAAGCCCAGGAGTCATGTCTGGCCACTTTATTTCTCATATCATGGGTCCTGGCTGCACAGGGGCTTCCTGCAGTAAGTAAAGCCGTGTAATACATGACTATAAATCAGAACAAAATGGCAGCTCAGCAGGGGATACACTGACAGACCATCTCTTTGGCTACAACTCCCTCATACCCACTACTAGAGACCCAGGTCTGTAACTTGGGAAGTGTTAGAACAGTTCTGACTCACCTTTCTCTTCTGACTGGTACTTACCCCCCATCTGACTGGTACTTACCCCCCTCTGACTGGTACTTACCCCCCTCTGACTGGTACTTACCCCCCTCTGCTGTTTGATTGGTACTTACCCCCCTCTGGTACTAACCCCCCGTCTGACTGGTACTTACCCCCCTCTGCTGTTTGATTGGTACTTACCCTTCTCTGCTGTCTAACTGGTACTTACCCCCCTTCTGACTGGTACTTACCCCCCTCTGCTGTCTGACTGGTACTTACCCTCCTTATGACTGGTACTTATCCCTCTCTGCTGTTTGACTGGTACTTACCCCCCGTCTGACTGGTACTTACCCTCCTCTGACTGGTACTTACCCCCTCTGCTGTCTGACTGGTACTTACCCTTCTCTGCTGTCTAACTGGTACTTACCCCCTTCTGCTGTCTGACTGGTACTTACCCCCCCTCTGCTGTTTGATTGGTACTTACCCTTCTCTGCTGTCTAACTGGTACTTACCCCCCTTCTGACTGGTACTTATCCCCCTTCTGACTGGTACTTACCCCCCTCTGCTGTCTGACTGGTACTTACCCTCCTTCTGACTGGTACTTACCCCCTCTGCTGTTTGACTGGTACTTGCCCCCCCCTGTCTGACTGGTACTTATCCCTCTCTGCTGTTTGACTGGTACTTACCCCCCGTCTGACTGGTACTTACCCCCTCTGCTGTCTGACTGGTACTTACCCCCCTCTGCTGTTTGACTGGTACTTACCCCCCGTCTGGCTGGTATTTACCCCCCTCTGCTGTTTGACTGGTACTTACCCCCATTTGACAGGTACTTAACCCCCTCTGCTGTTTGACTGGTACTAACCCCCGTCTGACTGGTACTTACCCCCCTCTGCTGTCTGACTGGTACTTATCCACCCTCTGCTGTTTGACTGGTACTTACCCCCTCTGCTGTCAGACTGGTACTTCCCCCTTCTGACTGGTACTTCCCCCTCTGACTGGTACTTACCCCCCTCTGACTGGTACTTACCCCCCTCTGCTGTCTGACTGGTACTTAACCCCCTCTGACTGGTACTACCCCCCTCTGCTGTTTGACTGGTACCCCCCTCTGACTGGTACTTCCCCCCTCTGACTGGTACTTACCCCCCTCTGACTGGTACTTACCCCCCTCTGCTGTCTGACTGGTACTTAACCCCCTCTGACTGGTACTACCCCCCTCTGCTATTTGACTGGTACCCCCCTCTGACTGGTACTTACCCCCCTCTACTGTTTGACTGGTACTTACCCCTTCTGCTGTCTAACTGGTACTTACCCCCGTCTGACTGGTACTTACCCCCCTCTGCTGTTTGACTGGTTCTTACCCCCTTCTGCTGTCTGACTGGTACTTACCCTCTCTGACTGGTACTTACCCCCGTCTGACTGGTACTTACCCCCCTCTGCTGTTTGACTGGTTCTTACCCCCTTCTGCTGTCTGACTGGTACTTACCCTCTCTGACTGGTACTTACCCCCCTCTGCTGTTTGACTGGTTCTTACCCCCTTCTGCTGTCTGACTGGTACTTACCCTCTCTGACTGGTACTTACCCCCCTCTGCTGTTTGACTGGTTCTTACCCCCTTCTGCTGTCTGACTGGTACTTACCCTCTCTGACTGGTACTTACCCCCGTCTGACTGGTACTTACCCCCCTCTGCTGTTTGACTGGTTCTTACCCCCCTCTGCTGTCTGACTGGTACTTACCCCCTCCTTCTGCTGTCTGACTGGTACTTACCCCCCTCTACCATCTGACTGGTACTTACCCCCGTCTGACTGGTACTTACCCCCCTCTGCTGTCTGACTGGTACTTACCCCCCCCTGCTGTCTTTTCCAACTGGCATTCCTTAGGTCCTTATCACAGAAATGCATTTC
Source organism: Xenopus laevis (assembly GCF_017654675.1). NCBI lineage: Eukaryota > Metazoa > Chordata > Amphibia > Anura > Pipidae > Xenopus > Xenopus laevis. Next base: position 162,591,474 of record NC_054379.1, on the reverse strand, counting down.
ATATTAGCTGCAAAATTTCATAAAATTTTTTTAAAAAAGCAAAATGATTTTGTGCGATAGTTCCAATAACTGACAAGTTGGTACTACATTGTTTCTTTTTGTTGTACAGGGAACCTCAGATACCAGGATCCCTTGTGTTTCTTACATTCTAGCTCACACTAGATTTTTCAAGGAAAGTAGTTAGACTTAGACATGCCATTGCCTTACTTGGCTATTCAGATACATGCGGGTCCAAGGTTAGTCAAGGTAAGTGCATAACCCAGTGGTCCCCAACCAGTGGCTCATGGGCAACATGTTACTCACCAACCCCTGTGGGTGTTTCTCTCAGTGTCATCAAACATTGAGTTTTTTTTTAATTCCAGGTTTGGAGACACGTTTTACATGAAATCCAAGTGTTCTGCCAAACAGAGTCTCCTGTAGGCTGCCAGTCCATATAGGGGCTACCAATAGCCAATCACAGACCTTATTCGGCTCCCCCAGGAACATTTTTCATGCTTGTTATTTTTTCCCCTCTGAGGCAAATTGGAGAGGTTTCAGATGTGTTTTTTTTTGTTGCCTTCCTCTGGATCAACTGACAGTTAGGCAGGTTATATATAGACTTTAAAGGGTGAACTTTATGTGTGTCTTTTTTCAACCTAAATTACTGTGTTACTATGTAACAGTATAAATATTTCCCTGAAGGATTCACTGCTACTGAGCACCTTAAGTATAATTGGGCTTTACTTGACCTTTCAATTGAGTAATAATTACTGTGCTAATGAAAGTAGAACACCGTTTCAGTGGATGCAAGTGCAACCCGTCCCCTCTGTGCTGCCCCAGTATAGTACCCCAGTACCCCTTTATTTCAGCAGAATAATGTGCCTGAATGATCTCAAGTGAGCTTGTGCCCTGAGCTACAAACAAGGGGGGGGGGTATAGGGAGCAAAGTCATACAAGCTCATTAAATGTGATAAAATCTATTAAATCTGTTAATTCCCCTGTCACATTTCCATCACCTGTCCCCCCAGTGAATCAGCTATACATAGCCATCGCTTGATGTGTGTCCTGCTCATTACACCATACAGAGTGTGACGAGGTCGCTCCTCAGGGTAGTTCTGAGTTAGTAAAGTAATCTTTAAACAATTTATACAATTTCTAGATTGCTTTACATGAAAGTGTCATAATAACTTTAAAAGACATGTTAAAAAAATCACAGTCCTTAATCTATCATTCCCAACCACACCCAGCTATCTGATTGGGCTGGTGTGGGACAAACCTCCCATTGGTTGAACCAACCCAGAAACTATTATCCCACTGTTACTATAGGCACCATCTCTCCCTACTATACCTGCTATCCCACAGTCACACTCCCTTCCCAGAGACTATTATCCACTGTTACTATAGACACCATCTCTCCCTACTATACCTGCTATCCCACAGTCACACTCCCTTCCCAGAGACTATTATCCCACTGTTACTATAGGCACCATCTCTCCCTACTATACCTGCTATCCCACAGTCACACTCCCTTCCCAGAGACTATTATCCACTGTTACTATAGACACCATCTCTCCCTACTATACCTGCTATCCCACAGTCACACTCCCTTCTCAGAGACTATTATCCACTGTTACTATAGGCATCATCTCTCCCTACTATACCTGCTATCCCACAGTCACACTCCCCTCCCAGAGACTATTATCCACTGTTACTATAGGCACCATCTCTCCCTACTATACCTGCTATCCCACAGTCACACTCCCTTCCCAGAGACTATTACCCCACTGTTACTATAGGCACCATCTCTCCCTACTATACCTGCTATCCTACAGTCACACTCCCTTCCCAGAGACTATTATCCCACTGTTACTATAGGCACCATCTCTCCCTACTATACCTGCTATCCCACAGTCACACTCCCCTCCCAGAGACTATTATCCACTGTTACTATAGGCACCATCTCTCCCTACTATACCTGCTATCCCACAGTCACACTCCCTTCCCAGAGACTATTATCCCACTGTTACTATAGGCACCATCTCTCCCTACTATACCTGCTATCCCACAGTCACACTCCCTTCCCAGAGACTATTATCCACTGTTACTATAGGCACCATCTCTCCCTACTATACCTGCTACCCCACAGTCACACTCCCTTCCTTGAGACTATTATCCACTGTTACTATAGACACCATCTCTCCCTACTATACCTGCTATCCCACAGTCACACTCCCTTCCCAGAGACTATTATCCACTGTTACTATAGGCACCATCTCTCCCTACTATACCTGCTATCCCACAGTCACACTCCCTTCCCAGAGACTATTATCCCACTGTTACTATAGACACCATCTCTCCCTACTATACCTGCTATCCCACAGTCACACTCCCTTCCCAGAGACTATTATCCACTGTTACTATAGACACCATCTCTCCCTACTATACCTGCTATCCCACAGTCACACTCCCTTCCCAGAGACTATTATCCCATTGTTACTATAGACACCATCTCTCCCTACTATACCTGCTATCCCACAGTCACACTCCTTTCCCAGAGACTATTATCCACTGTTACTATAGACACCATCTCTCCCTACTATACCTGCTATCCCACAGTCACGCTCCCTTCCCAGAGACTATTATCCACTGTTACTATAGGCACCATCTCTCCCTACTATACCTGCTATCCCACAGTCACACTCCCTTCCCAGAGACTATTATCCCACTGTTACTATAGGCACCATCTCTCCCTACTACACCTGCTATCCCACAGTCACACTCCCTTCCCAGAGACTATTATCCACTGTTACTATAGACACCATCTCTCCCTACTATACCTGCTATCCCACAGTCACACTCCCTTCCCAGAGACTATTATCCACTGTTACTATAGGCACTATCTCTCCCTACTATACCTGCTATCCCACAGTCACACTCCCTTCCCAGAGACTATTATCCACTGTTACTATAGGCTCCATCTCTCCCTACTATACCTGCTATCCCACAGTCACACTCCCTTCCCAGAGACTATTATCCACTGTACTATAGACACCATCTCTCCCTACTATACCTGCTATCCCACAGTCACACTCCCTTCCCAGAGACTATTATCCCACTGTTACTATAGACACATCTCTCCCTACTATACCTGCTATCCCACAGTCACACTCCCTTCCCAGAGACTATTATCCCACTGTTACTATAGACACCATCTCTCCCTACTATACCTGCTATCCCACAGTCACACTCCCTTCCCAGAGACTATTATCCACTGTTACTATAGACACCATCTCTCCCTACTATACCTGCTATCCAACAGTCACACTCCCTTCCCAGAGACTATTATCCCACTGTTACTATAGACACATCTCTCCCTACTATACCTGCTATCCCACAGTCACACTCCCTTCCCAGAGACTATTATCCACTGTACTATAGACACCATCTCTCCCTACTATACCTGCTATCCCACAGTCACACTCCCTTCCCAGAGACTATTATCCCTCTGTTACTATAGGCACCATCTCTCCCTACTATACCTGCTATCCCACAGTCACACTCCCTTCCCAGAGACTATTATCCCACTGTTACTATAGACACATCTCTCCCTACTATACCTGCTATCCCACAGTCACACTCCCTTCCCAGAGACTATTATCCACTGTTACTATAGACACCATCTCTCCCTACTATACCTGCTATCCAACAGTCACACTCCCTTCCAGAAATGAAGGAATATGTGAACACTTGTAATTGTAAACAAAATGACAAGACTGGAGTACAGATATATATATGTGTGTTGAGTGATAGAAGCCAATGGAAACAAAGTTGACAGTAACAGCTGGTCTTAAGAATAACCTCTTTGTCAAATACGTTAATTGCAACACTAACACTACCGGATCTTGTAAAGATTTTGCCCTGAAAATAATAATAGCCATCAATAATTATTGATCTCCAATTTCAATCTTAGTGGCTCAGATCTTTATTTCTATCTAACTTGTGCTTTCTCCATTCTGCCCTAGATTACAGGAAAAGTGAGCCCTGTTTGTAAACGATGGTAGTAGTAAGCGATATAAAAGTGTAGTTTATGAAAAACAGAAATTTCCAGTGGCCCGCCAGCCCAGACTGCAGTTTTCTTCCAGTTTGCAATGAGTAGAAACAGCCACAGCTCAGGCTTATATTTATTGTTTCTAAGCAGTAACATGCTAAATTATCATAACAGGGAATTTTGTGGTGAACTGACTCCCACAGCAGAGAAAAACTTTGAGACTTACCCTTTTTGTTTTTCTACTGTTACAAGACAGAACAGTTCTTATAATCGTATATAAATTAAAGGGCAAGGAAAGTCTAAAAAAGAATAAGGCTAGAAATGCTGTATTTTGTATACTAAACATAAACATGAACTTACTGCACCACAAGCCTAATCAAACAAATGATTTATGCTTTCAAAGTTGGCCACAGGGGACTGTCATCTTGTAACTTTGTTATACATTTTTGCAAGACTAAGACTGTGCACATGCTCAGTGTGGTCTGGGCTGCTTAGGGATCGTCATAAACAAAGCTGCTTGAGTTCTGCATGGCTGGGAAGTAAGGCGGGGGCTCCCCCTGCTGTTCATAAGTATGATTGTTTCCCTGCAGAGCAGTTAGGGACCGTCTGACAATTCCTATCCACAGCAGTAAATGAAGGGAGAATTTCACTGCATACAGTCAGGTTTCTTATAAAAACGGAACACATTTTTTAATTAAAGTATATCTTTCATTAAAGAAAGTAAAAATGGGATTGTATTTTTTTGCCTTTCCTTGTCCTTTAAAGGTCCACTATACTTTGATTTTATTGTTTTTAATTTTCTCTCATTTGTAGGGAAATCTAATATGTAACATAAAACTATGACAGCAAAGGCATTCCCCTGTACTAAGCACAATTCAGCAGGAACAGTCCCCTAAGTTTGCTCATAGTCTGTACAGAGAGATCCCATAAAACTATGGCAGCATAGGTATTCCCCTGTACTAAGTACAATTCAGCAGGAACAGCCCCTATGTTTGCTCATAGTCTGTACAGAGAGATCCCATAAAACTATGGCAGCATAGGTATTCCCTGTACTAAGCACAATTCAGCAGGAACAGTCTCCTAAGTTTGCTCATAGTCTGTACAGAGAGATCCCATAAAACTATGGCAGTATAGGTATTCCCTGTACTAAGCACAATTCAGCAGGAACAGTCCCTAAGTTTGCTCATAGTCTGTACAGAGAGATCCCATAAAACTATGGCAGCATAGGTATTCCCCTGTACTAAGCACAATTCAGCAGGAACAGTCCCTAAGTTTGCTCATAGTCTGTACAGAGAGATCCCATAAAACTATGGCAGCATAGGTATTCCCTGTACTAAGCACAATTCAGCAGGAACAGTCCCCTAAGTTTGCTCATAGTCTGTACAGAGAGATCCCATAAAACTATGGCAGCATAGGTATTCCCTGTACTAAGCACAATTCAGCAGGAACAGTCCCCTAAGTTTGCTCATAGTCTGTACAGAGAGATCCCATAAAACTATGGCAGCATAGGTATTCCCCTGTACTAAGTACAATTCAGCATTACAATGTAAGATGATAGTGCCATTTTAATAAAAGGCTTTGCCCATGAGTCAGACCTTCTTATCCAACCCTTGCTGTGTTGTGCTCAGAAAGAGAGATAAGAAAGGTTTAATTTTCCCATGTCAGAGTGAGACAGAGGTGAGAGGGAAGAACTCTATCCTGTTGCAATCAATCAGAAAGGCTGCAGTTGATCAATCGGTTGCCATTTAGCAGGGAATTGATTCCTCTTCCTTCATCATCTGCTGTTGTAATTCACTGGATATTTGCTATGTCTTCTGCTACAAAGCATCATTCACATTGTTTGGCCTTCGTAGACGGTGGGCAAAATACACGGTGGGGCAAGTAATGCAGGAAGGCTGAGGAATCCCAAAATAATTGACACAGATCATATAACAATCATGGGCAACAAGCTGCCCTCCAGCTTCTGTACATCTACAATACCCTTTATTGAAGGCTACAGCTTAGGCACCTTTGCTATACATGAAATAAATCCAATAATTCCTACGCCTGCTGAAAAATGTTGTTAAATGAGCCCAAAGCACAAGACTCGTGGATGAAGTCTCATTTATAGCACTGATTGCTAGAGAGGCCTGAATGTAATGTAACACGGGAACAGAAAATAACATTGTGCTCATCAACTAAATTCTATAGGATCATGAAAAGGGGTTAAAGGGGTAGTTCACCTTTAAATTAACTGTTGAGGGCAGATTTATCAAAGGTCGAAGTGAAAATTCAAATAAAAAAAATTCTAATTTCGAGCTAATTTTTGTGTACTTCGACTAGGGAATAGTCCAAATTCGATCTGAATTTGAAAAAAAAATTTGAAATTTTGAATATCGAAATTTATCATGTATTGTCTCTTTAAAATTCGACGTCGCACATTCGCCATCTAAAACCTGCCAAATTACCGTTTTAGCCTATGGGGGACCTCCTGGAACCTATTTGGAGTCAATTGATGAACTTTGAAAAATCAAAGGTTTTTCTTTTGGAAAAACTTCTAATCTAATTAGATCAAATGTGCTATTACTTCGATTTGTACGATTCAAATTATATCAAAAACAGACCTATTCGCCCCAAAAATTTTTTTTTTAAATTTATTATTATTGCTACTTTTCATTACTCTTCATTACTCTTCTTTCTATTCTTTCATATTCCAGTCTCTCATTCAAATCAGTGCATGGTTGCTAGGGTAATTGGGACCCTAGCAACCAGATTGTGGAAACTGCAAACTGGAGAGATGCTGAATTAAAAGCTAAATATAACTACAAAACCGAAAATAATAAAAAATGAAAACCAATTGCAAACTGTTTCAAAATTTTACTCTCTACATCATACTAAGGGGCATATTTATTAAGGGTTGAAGTGAAAATTCAAATGTTCTATTTTTTTCTTTTGGTCAAAATTTCGAATTGTGAGTTATCCAAACTTGATTCGAGTTTTAATTTGAATTTCGAGATTTATCATACTCTGGCCTTCAAGTACTCGAATTTGACTATTTTCCACCTAAAACCTGCCGAATTACTGTATAAGTCAATGGGAGAGGTCCAGGGATCATTTTGGTGATGTTTGCAGCTTTCCTGACAATCGAGTTTTTTACATTCAAATTGAGTTTTTATAATTCGATTAGAGTTCGGATCTGTAAAATTCAACCAAGTTTTAACTATGCGATTTTATTAATAAATTTCGATTAGTCGAATTTCAAATTTATGGGAGTTTAGGGGAGTTTTAAAAAAGTCACATGGATTCGGAATTCGACCTTTGATAAATGTGCCTCTAAGGGGCCATTCACTAAGTTCAAGTGAAGGAATAGAATTAAAAATACTTCGAATTTCGAAGTATTTTTTTGGCTACTTCGACTATTGAATTGGCTACTTCGAACTTGGACTACGACTTTGAATCGAACGTTTCGAACTAAAAATCGTTCCACTATTCGACCATTCGATAATCGTAAAGTACTGTCTCTTTAAGAAAAAACTTGACCCCCCAGTTCGCCACCTAAATGCTACCGAAGTCCATGTTAGCCTATGGGGAAGGTCCCCATAGGCTTTCCAAGTTTTTTCCAATTCGAAGGATTTAATCGTTCGATCGAGCGATTATTCCTTCGATCGTTCGATCGAACGAATTGTGCAAAATCCTCGAAGGATTTTAATTCGCCAGTTGAATATCGAGGGTTAATATTCAACCCTTAATACATCTGCTCCTAAGAGTTAATTTAAAAACATTAACATTTAATATAAGCTTCATCATACTAAAATAAGAAACTTTCTAAATACAATCAATTAAAAATTCTGTACCGTTTCTGAAATAATCAAGTTTATCTTCACTATTCCTCTCTCAGCATCTGTTTCTCTTCATTCTGTCTTCATTCAGGAGTTGGGTGTCAGATATTCATTGACAGTTAGAACCAATATATCTGTCAGTCCCTTGGTACTGACTTGCGCCCCGGCGAAAGATCGCGGCGTGTGTGCGCATCGGCGCGGTTGCGTCGAGTTGTGCGCGCGCGGGCGAAGGTTCGCGGGCGCGCGCACGTTTTTGACGCATGCGCACAGCGCGTAAAAGGACGCCGAGGCCTGCAAGTCAGTACCAAGGGACTGACAATATCTTATAGGAGGGCTCCTTTTGCCTAGAAGATGTATTAGAGCTCACGCTATTAAACTCAACATACATCATGTCTCTCTACATGCAGGATTTGTGCAAAAGGCAGTTATTTTGTTAGATTTTGTTTGTACTGGAATCAGTTTTTTGAGTGAGTTCTAATACATTTGCTAGGAAAGGAGCCCCCCTACAAGATATATTGGATCATTCATCTGACACCCAACTGCTGCATTAAAACAGGAGTTGGGTGTCAGATGAATGATCCAATATATCTTATAGGGGGGCTCCTTTCCTAGCAGATGTATCAGAACTCACTCTATTTAATCCCCAGATATCATGTCTCTCTACATGCAGAATTTGTGAAAAAGGCAGTTATTTTGTTAGAATTTGTTTGTACTGGAATCCGTTATCTGAATGAGCTCTAACACATCTGCTAGAAAAGGGAGCCCCCCATTAGATATTTTGGACCTGTCAATGAAAAAACTCTTGCATGAAGACAGAATGAAGAGAAACAGATGCTGAGAGAGGAATAGTGAAGATAAACTTGATTATTTCAGAAACAATGCAGAATTTTTTATTGATTGTATTTAGAAAGTTTCTTATTTCAGTATGAGGAAGCTTATATTACATTTTCATTTTCGCGATAGTTCCCCTTTAAAGGCGAACAACCCCTTCTATAATGCAATGACAATATCCCTTTAACAGACGGCTACCCAATTATTTCCGATGACTGTTCCATCAGTCCGTGTCAGTTTCACTAGCCGCAGCCCAAGGAATGTGTCCGAGCCAAAAGAAAAAGATAACTCTCCGTGACAGCTGAACCTCACCCTCTCACACTGACAGTTTTATCTCTTTATTCTCCTGGAAATCCCTCTCCTAAACCTCCACACTCACCCCAGGCTCCTGATCACCTGCCTTTTGTTTTGACCCCAGAAACGAGTAATGTTCTATTTTATTCCACCCAAAACCAGCCTTTACCTTATGAAAAGAAATGAACATCGGCCATTGTCAGTGCTGAATGTTCTGATACAGGTAGAATTCTATTGTTTCTATATGTTTATCTGACGATTAAACATGTGTGTATTGAAACAAACAATCTTTCCTGGGAAGAACATAATTGTAACATCTATGTCCACCTTTAGAAACAATGTAGCAGCTGATTATCTCTGGTGATCCGCTGCCTTCTGTTACATTGTTTCATGGTTCAGAACCAGAGAAACAGAAATGGGCAGACAGACACTGCTTTCAATAGTAGTTACATTCACACATTACTGCAAAACCATTGGCATTTTTTATTGACTATACATTAGAAAGTTTCTCAGAATCACTTCCAGTATCCACAATTTTATTTTTGGGTTTACATCCCCTTTAATGAATGGATTACAGGAGGCATGCTAGAATAAAGCCATGTAAATGCTGGTGTGTAGTCAGAGACGGAACTAGGTGGGGGCGGTAGTTACGCCACTGCGTGTAGTTCCATTTTTTCGAAGTAAAGTCCAGAAGCGGAAATTAAGCAAAAAAATAATGAAATATACAAAATCAAAAAAAGCAAAATGTTATTAAAAGGTGATCTCTTACCAGGTTAACCTACAGTCGAAGGGTTTGCCAATTTTTAGGAAAATACAGAACATTTAAATGTAGTAAGAGGTCATCTTGTAGTAAAGCAGTAGCCAAAAATGTTTTATGAAAGTAAAAATCTTTTATCAGGACATGTGTAAGCCTGATGCAGGCACTTACTCATAGGCTAATCGTCCCCTGTTATACAATCTATATAAAGGGGTATTGACCAATTCAAATGCATTACATCATGCTGGTCCTTGACCAATCGAAAGAAGCCTCGTTACATAGACATGGGCCAATAGATGTATATTGCCTGTATAGCAACCTACTGAGCCTTATCCAATAGGAACATGCATCCAGTTAAGTAGTATCCAATAAGGACAACACAAAATAGCAAGAACAATTATATATATGAAAGAATAACTAAAAATAGCGAAAAATATGTATTAAATACTAAAACACGTAACCCTTGTAATGCAGAATTGTTGTACTAGACAGCAAGTTATATATTGCAAAAAGATGTTTTTCAAAAATGGTCACAATTATGTAGTTTAAAATTCATCAAAAGGTAGGGTTGTTCAGATTCTTATTCATAACACTAAGGGGCCCATTCACTAAGTTCGAGTGAAGGAATAGAGGAAAAATAGTTAGAATTTCGAATTTTTTTTTTTGCTACTTCGACCATCGAATTGGCTACTTCGACTACGACCTTCGAATCGAACGATTCGAACTAAAAATCGTTCGAATATTCGACCATTCGATAATCGAAGTACTGTCTCTTTAAAAATTTCTTCGACCCCCTAGTTCGCCACCTAAAACCTACCGAGGCCAATGTTAGCCTATGGGGAAGGTCCTGATTGAAGGATAATCCTTCGATCGATGGATTAAAATCCTTCAAATCGTTCGATATTAAGGATTTAATCGTTCGATCTAACGATTATTCCTTTGATTGTTCAATCAAACGAATTGCGCAAAATTTTGGCAGTTGGATATCGAGGGTTAATTAACCCGCGATATTCAACCCTTGATACATCTGCCCCTAAGTATGTGATAGACAAAGAAGAAACCCGTACTACATACACTCCAAGTGGACAAGCCAAACCTATGTGCCAAATTGGCAAGTGTCACAGCATATTGATAAGAAGGGATTTTCTTAAAAGGCTTACACATGTCCTAATAAAGATTTTTTTACTTTTAGAAAACATTTTTGGCTGCTGTTTTACTACAAGATGACCTCTTACTACATTTGTAGGCATGCTAGAATCCCTGGCAATGGATATCAAGTAAAGGCCACTGATAAATTATCAATAATATTACAAAAAAAAACATTTCCATTATACAGGTATGGGACCTGTCATTCAGAATGCTCGGGACCTGGGGTTGTCCGGTTAACAGATCTTTCTGTAGTTTGGATCTTCATACCTTAAGTCTACTAGAAAATCATGTAAACATTAAATAAACCCAATAGGCTGGTTTTGCTTCTAATAAGGATTAATTATATCTTAGTTGGGATCAAGTACAAGCTACTGTTTTATTAAAAATAGAGTCTATGGGAGACAGCCATTCTGTCATTCGGAGCTTTCTGGATAACAGGTTTTCAGATAACTGATCTCATACCTGTAATATTATTTAAGGATCCTGGCTTCCAATCCAGTAAAATTCTTAATCCGGCGGCTCCTCTGTCTCTAGTAAAGAGTTTCCAGAGGCTTTATAAATACAGCCTGAGATAAGCAGGAAATGCTAAGGGAATATTAATTAGTTTTTCTCCCAAACTTCACCCAAAAGAATGGAGCTTATTTTGCTGATTTCCAAGCATTGGAGGTTAATTAGTTTTGTATTGTTCCTTAAGAGAAAAAGAAAGGAAAGACTGTACCAAGAATCTTCCCTTTAAAGTCCTGCTAAAAATCTCCCTCGACTGCCGTTACCTCTCTGCATGAAGCTGGCTTTGTTCTGTAAGGCACATAAAGGACCAGTAACACCATAAACACATCAAAATATTCATTTATATTGGCATACCATCCTTTTTGTCCTAGTTATTTTCTCTTTGAAGCAGAAGTCCTGTTTTGTTATTGATATCAGTCCTAACAAATAACTTTAACAGCATTTAAATTAATATATGTTGGGAAATTAATTTTTTTTCCATTATGTAAACTTTTTTTTGAGTGTAGTTGCCCTTTACTTTGAGCTGTATTTGTATTTCCAGAAAATAAAAAAAATTCTAATGATTGTAGTACAGTTTCCAACTAGACTGGGGAGTTCCGTTGCCCCCTGAGTAGAGAACAGTAAATATATCCCAGGGTCTACTTTTCCTTTATAGAAGTACTAAGGGAAAATAAAGCGAGCAGGCAGAGTGGGTTTAACAAGGATGGTTTTACCTCCATCATTTTTATCTCTTAATCTTTCATCCCAGCAGAGTGACAGGGAATGGAGTATAATAAGGAGGTCACTGTGTAGTCGGCAGCTACTGGGTCTATTCAATGCATGAGAGGCGCAGGCAGAGATCTGAGGCCTCTCAACTAAACAAAGAGCTCAGATCCGAGTGGGAATATTTATGTATGGGAAATCCCTGCAAATTATTCTCTTATAATAACGAATAACATGTCTGCTCTGCTCTGGAACTTGAGTAGTTACAACAAAGGAATGATCAGAATAAGCAGAGGTATGACCTCTATATAAATAAGTACGTATCCAAATTATTTTCAAGTGAATAGGATATTGCTAATTATAAAGTGACAGTTTAAAAAAACACAAGGTGATTATGTTCAGTTTTTTTTTTGCCCTTTAGTCTGGGCCCCCTAGCTCATAAATAGGTTACAGATACTGGGGTAGTTCAAGGGGTACCTAGAGCACAAATAAGCACTCAACCCAAATCTCTCCCTAACTGGCCTTCAGGGTGGGCCCCCTTAGCTCATAACAAGGTTACAGATATATAGAAACATTGGGGAAACAGTCACCCTACTATAGTTCCAGGGGTACCCAGGGCACAAATAAGCACTCACCCCAAATCTCCCCCTAAGTGACCTTCAGACTGGGCCCCCTTAGCTCATAACAAGGTTATAGATATATAGAAACATTGGGGTAACAGTCACCCTGCTATAGTTCCAGGGGTACCCAGGGCACAAATAATCACTCACCCCAAATCTCCCCCTAACTGGCCTTCAGACTGGGCCCCTTAGCTCATAACAAGGTTACAGATATATAGAAACATTGGGGTAAGTCACCCAGTTATAGTTCCAGGGGTACCCAGGGTACAAATAAGCACTCACCCAAAATCTCCCCCTAACTGGCCTTCAGGCTGGGCCCCTTAGCTCATAGCAAGGTTACAGATATATAGAAACATTGGGGTAACAGTCACCCAGCTATAGTTTCAGGGGTACCCAGGTTATAAATAATCCCTCACCCCAAATCTCCTCCTAACTGGCCTTCAGACTGGGCCCCCTTAGCTCATAACAAGGTTACAGATATATAGAAACATTGGGGTAACAGTCACCCTGCTATAGTTCCAGGGGTACCCAGGGCACAAATAAGCACTCACCCCAAATCTCCCCCCAACTGGCCTTCAGACTGGGCCCCCTTAGCTCATAACAAGGTTACAGATATATAGAAACATTGGGGTAACAGTCACCCTGCTATAGTTCCAGGGGTACCCAGGGCACAAATAAGCACTCACCCCAAATCTCCCCCCAACTGGCCTTCAGACTGGGCCCCCTTAGCTCATAACAAGATTACAGATATATAGAAACATTGGGGTAACAGTCACCCAGTTATAGTTCCAGGGGTACCCAGGGTACAAATAAGCACTCATCCCAAATCTCCCCCTAACTGGCCTTCAGACTGGGCCCCCTTAGCTCATAGCAAGGTTACAGATATATAGAAACATTGGGGTAACAGTCACCCTGCTATAGTTTCAGGGGTACCCAGGTTATAAATAATCACTCACCCCAAATCTCCCCCTAACTGGCCTTCAGACTGGGCCCCCTTAGCTCAAAACAGGGTTACAGATATATAGAAACATTGGGGTAACAGTCACCCTGCTATAGTTCCAGGGGTACCCAGGGCACAAATAAGCACTCACCCAAAATCTCCCCCTAATTGGCCTTTAGTCTGGGTCCCCTTAGCTCATAACAAGGTTACAGATATATAGAAACATTGGGGTGTCACTCTGCTATAGTTCCAGGGGTACCCAGGGTACAAATAAGCTCTCACCCAAAATCTCCCACCAAATTGGCCTTTAGTCTGGGCCCCCTTAGCTCATAACAAGGTTACTGATATATAGAAACATTGGGGTGTCACCCTGCTATAGTTCCAGGGGTACCCAGGGTACAAATAAGCACTTGCTAGGCCCCCCTTAATGGAAGAATAACACACATAGGTACGAGGAACACCTCATTTTAACGAATTGTTACAGGCCCCTCCCACTTACCTATCACTCGATGTGTAGGTGTCATTTGATATAAGTGAATCAGTGAAGGCAAAGTACACCAAGATAAGAGGAATCTCATGACATTTCTTTTGTGGGTGTTATTTACCACTTTCCAAATCTTTCCATCTGCTGTGAATTACTCATCTGTCCTGGCGCTGGAGTAGTCAATAGTAACTACCCATCTGTTTACTCATCCCGTGGATTATTATTCTTATCTCATGACTCAGTACATTCTTTTTTCCCGTGAATTCATCGCTGATAGGCGTGCAACATATTTACGGACATATGTATTTAGTCTTCCTTGTGAACTAATTTGTTGAAATATTTTGCTCCTCGGAGTACAAGCGAGGGAGCTCATTATACAGCACAGTGAATGGCAGGCTGCTGATGCGGTGCGTTTACTCGGATCTGTAAGAAATTCCAAGGAAATCCTGGCAGTTTTCTGGATTCTGCTTCATTTGAATGCAGGGCATTATGCACAGGGAGCTGGCACGCTCTCCAGACAAATAACCGAGGCTATTTATTTAGAGCCCGGCTGATTAAACTTCACATTTATCAATGAAACAATAGGAGAAATGAATAGTAATCTCGTCTGAATGGCGTGCAATCTTTCCATTTGGCAAATACGGTCAGATGTTGAATGTATGGCCTGGAATACATTTAAATCTTGCACTCCCCCATGATTTTTGGAGATGGAATAGCTAGAGAGGCCCTGGACTGGCTGGAGGGTCTGAGAGTTGTAGTCCAACAACAGCTAAAGGGCAGCAGGATGTAATTTCCCTACCAAGCCTAGTATAGACAACTGAGCCCTCCTGCATTTCCAGGACCCCCAGTTCCCTTTCTATAGATCTCCTTAATTCAGATGTCAGTAGCTGTGTGTGAGATGAGGGAACAATTTGGTATCCAGTAGTATAAATGTTATTATGGGGCAGATTTATTAAGGGTTGAAGAGAAAATTCTTCATTGAATTTTCTCTTCAATCCTTAATGAATCTGAATTTATTTTCTCTTCAACCCTTAATAAAATCATTGAATTTTCTCTTCAACCCTTAATAAATCTGCCCCATAATAACATTCATATGAAAAAATTCAAATTTTAATTTTGTTTTGGTCAAAACTCTCAAATTCGAATTGTGAATTATCCAAACTCAGTTCGAGTTTGAATTCAAATTTGAATTTTGAGATTTATCATACTCTCGCCCTTTAAAAACTCTAATTTGACTATTCGCAACCTTAAACCTGCCGAATTGCTGTATAAGTCAATGGGAGAGGTCTAGGGATCAATTTGGTGATGTTTGCAACCTTCCTGACATTAAAGTTTTTTTCTCCAAAATCAAGTTATTTAAATTTTATGAGTTTTTTTAGGGTCGATTCAATTAGTCCGAGCTGAGATAATTTGATACTATTAAATTTCGATAGTTCGAATTTAAAATTTGCAGGAGTTTATGGGAGTTTCAAAAAACTCACATGAATTTGAAATTTGACCCTTGATAAATGTGCCTTTACGTGTTTTTAGGTGAGATAGCCTATTAAGTTGGAGGGCCCTGATTGTCAGAATGGTCCTGCTCTAGTCAGGTGGAAAGAGTTATCCTCTAAATCAGGGATCCCCAACCTTTAGAACCCATGAGTAATTCAATTGTTTGTCAGGTGGTCCCTCACTCCAAAGGCATCAAGGCTCTATCAAACAGAGTCAGTGGCACCATCCAAGCCACGCAATATCCAAGGTATAAGCAAAGTTCACTCTGGAGAGCCAAATTAGATTCAGTGTACTTTATTCAAACACAACATGTTTCGGACAGACATGTCCTTCATCAGGTGCACCTGATGAAGGACATGTCTGTCCGAAACATGTTGTGTTTCGGACACAACATGTTTCGGCAACATTTAGAAGTAAAAGGTGTTGGGGGAGCAACACAAGCATTGGAATATGTTCCTGGGGTGACAAAAAGGGCTGTGATTGGCCATTTAGTAGACCCTATGTGGTCTGTCAACCTACATTGAGGTTCTGTTTGGCAGTACACCTGGTTTTTATGCAACCAAAACTTGCCTTCAAGCCTGGAATTCAAAAATAAGCACCTTCTTTGAGGACACTGAGAGCAAAATCCAAGGGGTTGGAGAGCAACATGTTGCTCACGAGCTATTGGTTGGGGATCACTGATCTAAATACTGAAAGGCTTTTCCAGTTCCAAAGAAGGTGAAAGAAGCTTTGACCCAGAGACTGGAACAGTGGCTCCAAGAAACCAGAAGGAGAGACATCACCTGGGCTGAAGCATGGCCAACTAATTGTAAGTCAGCAAACAAGGCCTGATGGTAGGCAGAGAAGTAGGTTTATCTTTGCCATGGACTCCTCAAAAATGTGGGTAAGTTAACATGTCTCCTCCTAGGTAGAGTTTGGTTTGTTCTGTAAGTGCTTGGCCTAAGAGTAAGAGACACAGGCAGGGCCGCCATTAGAAATCACGGGGCCCCGTACAACAAAATTTTTGGGGCCCCCTGGGCCCCGCCCACACTGACGACCAAGCTCCGCCCCATATCCCGCCCACTCCACATCGCAGTTAAAAGACCACACAGACATCAGCGCTAAAAAAGTAACCCCCCCCACACAAGTTGTAAAAAGCTATTGATGGTCAGGGCCCCCTTATAAAAAATTGGGGCCCCCAAAAAAAAAATTAAATTTTTTTTTTTTTTTTTTAAAACATTGGTGGCAGGGGCCCCCTTATAAGTTAAAAACAAATTGGGGCCCCAAAAAAAAATTTGAAAAAAAATTAATTTTTTTTTTGAAAAAAAAAAAAAACATTGGCGGCAGGGGCCCCCTTATAAGTTAAAAACAAATTGGGGCCTCAAAAAAAATTTTGAAAAAAAACAAAAACAAAAAAAAAAACTGTACTTGTACTTTGTTACAAGTTAAAAAAATTTGGGGCCACCAAAAAGAAAATTAATTTTTTTTTTAAAAAAAAAAACAAAAAAAACAATGGTGGCAAGGGGCCCCTTACGAGTTAAAAAAAAAATTGGGGCCCCAAAAAAAAAGTTTTTAAAAAAAGATTGGTGGCAGGGGCCTATAGAATATTAAAATAATACATTGGTGGCCAGGGGATTAAAAAAAAAAAAAACACAAACTGGTGTTCAGTAGGATTGAACTCATGGCTTCAGTACTTCAACTTCGCCTCCTTTCGTGACTTCGGGTCTTTTCACCGCTTCAGGACTTCAATTTCGGCTGTTTTCGTGACTTCGGGTCTTTGCGCTGCTTCAGGACTTCGGCTTCGGCTGTTTTCGTGACTTCGGGTCTTTTCGGCGCTTCGTGATTTCTGGACTTCGGCTTTTTCCGTGACTTCGGGTCTTTTCGGCGCATCGGCTTCGGCTTTTCGGCACTTCCGCATTCGGCACGCAAGAGGCAAGACGTACGGCTCGGGCGCTCGTAAGGGGGGCCCGGATCTTCAAAAAATGCAGCGCTGCCGGGCCCCCCTTCATGCCCGGGCCCGGTACGCTTGTCCCCCCTGTCCCCCCCTGATGGCGGCCCTGGACACAGGCTAGTTAATGAGCAGTCTATGGGGTATATTTATCAAAGAGTGAAGTTAGAGAGTGCCACGGTCTCCTAGGGGCAAATTCACTAAGGAGCGAAAATGCACTAGTGACGCCTTCACTGCACTTCGCCAGACGAAGTTTCGCCAGGGCGCCGCTAATTCGCTAAAATCCGAAGTTGCGCTCAGGGAGGCGAACGGTAGCGAAGTTGATTCGTCAAGGAAAGCGCAGTTACGCTAGCGATGCCTAATTTGCATAAAGTATAATGGAGGTATTTGTAGCAGCAAATACATTACACTACACAAGCCTGAGAAAGCTTCATAAAATAAAATAGAATTGTTATTTTGCCCTATACATGTGCCCATTGTATAGTTTAGGTGCCATATGTTAGGAAATGTAGGGGGGAAAATTTACGATCTTTTTCAGCCTATCACCCTTAAAAAAAGGAAAAGACGCCAGCGTTTTTTGGGACTTAGAAAAAATTTCAACTTTTTTGAAATTTTTTCGCCTGGTCTGAGGTGGCGAAGGCAAGTCTGACACAAAAGGTATAAAATGGCAAGTTAGTGAATTAGCGTAGTTACGTTGTCCCTTCGCCATAGCGCAACTTCGCCCGGTGTAAGGGTGCGAAGTAGCGCTAGAGTAGGTCCACTTCTCTAGCGAATTTACGCCAGCGCCCGTTAGTAAATCGGCGAAATTACAAAATGACGTCACGCTGGCAAATTTGCGCTAGCTTTAGGCTCTTTGTGCTTTAGTGAATTTGCCCCCTAGAGTGAAATTCTGCCACTCTCCATTCATTTCTATGGGATTTTTAAATGAGTATTTATCAATGGGTGAAAGTTCACCCTTTGATAAAAACGCCTTTCAAAATCCCATAGGAATGAATGGAGAGTGACGGCATTTCACTCCAGCGGACTATTACGATCGTTAACTTCACTTTTTGATAAATATACCCCTATGACTCTTCTGAAGAGATAGTTACAGTGTGAGAGGACCCAGGGCCGGATTAAATAGCTGTCGTTCGTCGCCCCCGTCTCCTCCCATCCCCTCACATTTATTTGCTTAAATTTTCATCATCGGGAACGGAGCAATGGGGATCGGCCAACAGGAGATTTAAAAAACCATTGTATCTCTTGCGCATCCCCAGTGTTTCTGAACCAATGTAGGTGTGGTTGGGCAGCAAGCCTCCCCCTAAAATCCTGCTGCTCAAGGCCTGGACCTTGGTGGCCTCTCCTAAGAGCACCATGGTGGGTGCCTTGCCAGAGAGGGACACTAAAGAATAGGAGTAGCACCTCTGACATGCTATTGAGGCACAAACTTTGAAGGAGGAGTAGTAGCTCGGGTGGGTCACCCTGAAAAGAGTGGGAAGTAGGGTAATGGCACTACACAGAACTAGGGATGCAACAAATCCACTACTTGGGATTTGGCCAAATCCCCGAATCCTTCATGAAAGATTCAGCCGAATATCGTACAGAATCTGACCCTACTTTGCATTTGCAAATTAGGACAGGAAGGGAAAAAGTTGAAAAAACTGTTTTTTACTCCCTTGTGATTTCCCTTCCTGCCCTTAATTTGCATATTTGGTATCCATTAGTAGAACTGTTATTATGTGTATTTTAGGTGAGATGGCCTATTAAGTTGGAGGGCCCTGATTGTTGGCAAACAAGGCCTGATGGTAAGCAGAGAGGTAGCTTTAGCTTCGCCATGGACTCCTCAAAAATGTGGGTAAGTTAAATAATTAGTATAAATAATATTTATACTAATGGATACCAAATTGTTCCCCCATTTCACACACAGCTGCTGACATTTGAATTAAAATCAAATTTCCCGGGGCAAACACATGCGCAGTTGAACGAAATAGGCGACTTTTTAGTTAATATTCGGTTCTTCGTTCTACTGTGCATGCGCAGCCGCGTGAAGGAAATAGGATGACGGAAGAGGATCGCTCTGTGGAGCTCATAGGTATAACCCAGGGCCAGTGCAGTTTTCTACTGATAGGAGCACTGGCCCGTGGTTTCAGGTAAGTCAATACAATCACTTGGGGGTGCCTAGCATTTGGCACCCCCAAGTGCACAAAGTCTTTCCTTCTCCTTTAAGGAGACCTATGGAAAGAGAATAGGGGGACCTGGAAATGCTTGTTAACTTACCCATGCATATGCAAATTCGGATTTGGTTTGGCTAGGCGCAAAAAGTTGTGATTTCTCTTCCTGCCCTTAATTTGCATATGCAAATTAGGATTCAGATTTGGTTTGGTCAGGCACAAGGATTTGGCAGAATTTGAATCCTGCTGAAAAAGACTGAATCCCGATCCGAATCCTGGATTTGGTGCATCCCTACCCAAAAAGATGACCTGATGATTAGAGCAGATGGGCACATTACTGGCCTGGAAGAGAACCTGGGTGAGAGCCATGGGATTTTCAGTCTTTGGTTTGGAGCCCACTGTGAGCCACATTATCAATAGCCAACACAATCTTGTCTCCTTCAGTATTAGAGTGACTGCAAAGGAAATGCAAAAGCAAATTTTGTAAACAATTCTTTTAGTTACACACAACCGGCACTAGATTAATAAATACACACAGACACAAATTTTGCTGTTACACAGATGATTCTTTGGGGTTACTGTATGCAAAAATGTTATATTGCATGTCCGTGGCATTCAATATCTAGAAATGTCCTTTTGTAAGTTTATTCCAAGTGAGACAGCACTGGGTTCATGGGGTGAACTTATGGTATGGGGCAATTCTTCAACATGCAGGGCAGAGTGCGAAGGATAAAAAACATGGTGGATTGGGCCGTTTCTTGCACCTTGCTCTGCCCCGCAGGTAGTCAATGACCCCCATTATGTGCTAAGGTGATGGTAAAAACAAATGTTTATGTTGAGATGCTAAAGTGAATTAAAAGCATAAGAAGCAGAGTTGATAGAGTTAATATTTCATGTGCTGTTATGTGCCACAACTGTAATCAAGCACAATGCCCCCATCAGACTAAAACTAAAAGGAGATAAACCTGAAGGTACAGTGTCCCTATAACCTGGATATTCATATACATGCATCAGTCTGCCCTCTAGTGTTAGTTTAAGGTAAAGACAGTTTGTTCTTACAGTTGCTATTTCATATTTAATGTAAAATGATGTTAAAAGTCATGTCACGTTCATGGGGTTTATTCACAGGATATTTGTTACCAAAAAAATAAAATTACAAATAAACGGCGATTAGAATGATATTTTCCTTTCAAATGTTACAGACATCAGCAGGGAATCAACTACAATCATCAAAACAGTAGGTTTGATTGTATAAATGTTAAAAATGGATACTATATATACATATTATGGAAACAATGGTAGGTAGGAAACAAAGAGCTCAATCGTTCCTTCCCTCCTTGCATCAAGCACAAAACTATAGAGGGCACCGTGAGACTGAATAGCAATATACCCGAGAATATATCTCACTCAAAAAACAAATTCACAGTCAACAACAAGATTATAAATTCAATAATTATAGAAGAAGACAGTGATAGAAAACTCCGCAGAAGTGCCTGTATACAAGCCCGTCGAGAGGAAAGGGCAGAATAGCTATTTCAAAATATTATTCCTGCAGCACAACTTGCACAAACCTCGTATGGCAGACTCTGGAGCCCCCGATTCTTTCTGGGGAAGCACAAAAAGCAAGATTGCTGTCATTTTGTTCATGGCCGTTGTGCTAACATCCCTTGCAAAATGGCAGAAGAGCAACTTTCCTATGTTTACTGAAAGTGCAACTAGTACTCTAACAAGCCACGACGAGTTACTGGAGCTAACAAGGAAGGTAGCGATGAGATTCATGGATAAAATGAATAGCCTTCAAGGAGAAGTTTTACTTTGAAAGCAGCAAGTAAGTTAAACTTAGTCCCTTTGTAAAATGTATAATGAAGCAATAGAATTCTTAATGAATCAGATGCAAGTTGAGTGTAGGACTGGCCAGATATGGGATGACTTTGATGTAGTTGACCATCTTAAATATATTGCAATATATAGACAAACAATCCCTGTGTTGTTTAAAGGGTAAGGCATTTTGTAGTTGCTTAAGGCACAAAATGTCTCAATGTCCTTAATATATTGATAATGGGTTGAGTGCAGAGGACTCTTGTATTTGTCTAAGGCCTTCAAGGAGAACATCAGGACACTCTACTTGCTATAAAGAATGTCCATGAGAATAAGGCCCAAATAAGAAAAGAAATAGATAACATGAAGGCTGAATTACTCCAATTACGGAAAAACAAGTATTCTTTATTGGTACTTTGCAGATCCTGAAGAGATGCTAGTTCCGGACATAAGGAATCTCGCTCTATTGGGTTTTCTAAGTGAACCCAATCGTCAACTAAAACCAGGTTTTCAAACTTGGTCTATAACATTATGTTTTTTTTCTTTTAGTTGTTAAAAGTTTAAAAATAAATACAATTGTTTTACAAAACTTTAACATTTCTTTGTGTTTTGTGATAGCGATAATATTCATATACAGGTATGGGACCTGTTATCCAGAATGCTCCGGACCTGGGGTTTTACGGATAATGGATCTTTCCATAATTTGGATCTTAATATTATAAGTGTGCTAGTAAATCATGTAAACATTCATTAATCCCAATTAGGTTTTACCTGGCCGGTAAAAATGATGCTTGATGTTATTAATAGGATATAAACTTCAAGAATATAGGAAGGCCGGTATTTTTTTCCAGAAAAGGTGGAAACCCTCATCCCATTAGGCTGGTTTTGCTTCTAACAAGGATTCATTATATCTTAGTTGGGATCAAGTACAAACTACTGTTTTATTATTACAGAGAAGAAAGAAATCAATTTTTAAAATTTGGATTATTTGAAATTAAGTCAATGGGAGACAGCCTTTCTGTAATTCGGAGCTTTCTGAATAATGGGTTTCTGGATATCGGATCCTTTACCTGTAATGGTTTTTAGCTTTAGTCACAAGTCATGGGAATATTTTAAATAACCAGAGACATGTGACATATTTCTATAGGTTTCTGGTTCAGTTAAATCTCAGGGTTCTGTACCAGCAGTTACAGCTGCCAGTGAAATGCAAACCCAGAACTTGGACTTTGAAAAAAAAAAAACTTTCTAATGCTATTATTAATTATAATCATTAATCACTTAACTGACCATTTACCGATATAAGCCTCTCACTTCTCTTTTTGTATGGCTGATGCATCATTGATGCAGGATTGGAGGGGTTTAGGTTGAACACACTGAGCCTCATTTACTATTGAAGAGTGCAGTTCTAGGTGCAAATTTGCACTTGTTTCTGCATGCCAAATGCCATACTTGGTTTGCTTGCCCCTCTTACCTATAAGTGTGACTGGGGTGCAAGGTGCAGCATGCAGATGGGATAGAATTTAGTGTAAGGAGGAGCCATGAGCTGTGTATTAGCAAATATTTTGCCTGGATGTGCCTAAAATGTTGGAGTAGCTTAAAGGAAAACTAAACCCTGCTTCATGTAAATAAACCATTTTCATAATAATATACTTTTCTAATAGTATGTGCCATTGGGTAATCATAAATAGAAATTGCCATTTTAAAAAATAAGGGCCGCCCACTGGGATTGTAGGATTTACGGTGCACACAAACATACCAAACAAGCCATACATGTTAGGTCACATGAGCCAATTCACAGAAAGAGTTTTGTCTTTTGCTTCCTCACTTCTTCCTGTTACAGTTAGAGCTGCGGTATCTGTTGCTTTAGTCTACATTTTGGATGTAAAGTTTTCATTTAAGTGGGTGCAATTATGTCAGAATATGTGAAAAAAAATCTGCATAGTGGGTTAAAAACCTATGCTGTCACGGCTACTGGAGCCATGTTGGATTTAGGGATACATCGAATCCAGGTTTCGGTTCGGGATTCGGCCAGGATGTGGCACTTGCAACAGGATCTTGACAAACTGGCAATCTGGGCAGCTAAGTGGCAAATGAGATTCAATGTTGATAAATGTAAAAAGTCATGCACCTGGGATGTCAAAATATACAATTATACCTAGTGATGCACCGAATCCAGCATTCGGTTTGGAATTCGGCCAGGATTGAGCCTTTTTCAGCAGGATTGGGATTCGGCCGAATCCTTCTGCCCAGCCGAGCTGAATTCTAATTTGCATATGCAAATGAAGGGCGGGGAGGGAAATTGTGTGACTTTTTGTCACAAAACAAGTAAAAAATGTTTTCCCCTTCCCATTCCTAATTTGGATGTAGGATTCGGTTCGGTTATTCTGCCAAATCTTTTGTGAAGGATTCAGGGGTTCGGCCGAATCCAAAATAGTGGATTTGGTACATCCCAGGTTGGAATGAGTCATGGGTAAATAACGAGGGCTTGAGCAGAGCTGATTATGGTGATAATGTGCTGTTACACACAGATGCAACGCTGTTTACTGCCAGGCCAATCATTTCAGACTACTAAATGAGTTTAGTGCTGAGAAAAATATTCCGACCTCCATCATTTCTATTCCCTTCAGTTTGTCCTTGTGTGTGTGAGACTGTAATCTTATAAAGTGCTGTACATTCTCCTTGCGATTTGCATCCCGGGCCCAGCATTATAATCCAGGAAATGCTCTGAAATGACTGTACAAGCAACAGCCAGCAATCTATTTCATTTATTTCAACAATTTCCTGATATTTGTTCTGTTGCAATGTAACTGGCAGGGACTGAGAAAGAATATGTATAGAAAATACAGAAGCCTGGCCCGTGACTCCCCAACATTCCTGGTTGATATATTAAAGGGGTTGTTCACCTTTGACTTCATTTTTAGTATAATTTAGAGAGTGATATTTTGAGACAATTTGCAATTAGTTTTCATTTTTTATCATTTAAGGTTTTTGAGTTATTTAGCTTTTTATTCAGCAACTCTTTGATTTGCATTTTAAGCAATCTGGTAGCTAGGGTCCAAATTCCCCTAGCAACCATGCATTGATTTGAATAAGAGACTGGAATATGAATAGGAGAGGCCTGAATAGAAAGATGAGTAATAAAAAGTAGCAATAACAATACATTTGTAGCCTTACAGAGTATTTGCTTTTCAGAAGGGGTCAGCGACGCCCATTTGAAAGCTGCAAAGAGTCAGAAGAAAAAGGCAAATCATTCAAAAACTATAAAAATAAATACTGAAAAACCAAATGAAAAGTTGCTTAGAATTGGCCATTCTATAAAATACTCAAAGTTACCTAAAAGGTGAACCACCCCCTTAAAATGAAATATCTAATTACAAGAAGATAGGCTGATTTGGCTTTCCGTATGGATTGATTATATCTTAGTTATACATTTTGGATAAAATGGAGTCTAAGGAAGATGGCCTTTCCATAATTTGGAGCTTTCTGGATTTTTTTTTTGGAAAAATGGATCTCGTACCTGTAGTTTGCTTTTGTTTTTTGAAGTCGATAGCCCAAAGCTGATTGGTTTCTGTCAGTTATTTCAATAGGCAGGCAGTAAATCCAAGGCCCCTTTGTGGTCTTCATCACCTAAACGGTGTATAATTTAGGGGGGTCACCTACATTCCTCCCCCATCCCTTCATTGTTGGACATTGATTTTTGGAAAAATCTTTAAAATCATGATGTGAATTTCAGGATTGTGCAGGACTCCTGGGGAGTCTGTAGACATATTATTTTAATTCATGCATCAATGACTCTATGCCAGCAGTGTTAATGCTGATTACAGGATTACATGGCATTATTTGCCAAAATGAATAATCCTGATTGCTGGAATGAGTGCTGGCAGGATTTCTGGGGATTATGGCTAGATCTGATATCATTATAACACTGCAAGTCATATTGTGCTAGGACGATTTTATGGGATTTAAGAGTAAATCGATTTTCCCAGTTTACAGAGGATTATGACCCTGCAGGGACACTGGACAAGAAGGCCAGGTTTAATTTCAAGATTATTTGGTATTATGTGTAGTTTTACCTTTATTGGGCTTTAAAAAAATGCAGATTGGAATAGTACATTTAGGGGCAGATTTATCAAGGGTAGAATTAAAAATTCGAAGTAAAAAAATTTGATTTTCAAGCTATTTGTGTGTACTTCGACTAGGGAATAGTCAAAATTTGATGCGAATTTGAAAAAAATTCAAATAATAAAATTTATCATGTATAGTCTCTTTAAAACTTCGACTTCACCCATTCTTCATCTAAAACCTGCCAAATTGCTGTTTTAGCCTATCGGGGGGGGGGGGGGGAACCTCCTAGAACCTATTAGGAATACTTTTAATCGAATTTGATCTTACTTCAATTCGAATGACTGAATACAGCCTATTCACCTGCAAAAAAAAAAACGTAGATTTTTTTTTTAATGATTTTCGGTTGGTCTTTTTTTAGTTGAATTTCGAAGTTGTGGGAGTTCAAAAGACTCCCATTACTTCGAAATTTGACCCTTGATAAATCTGCCCCTTAAAGGATACATATTGTGTGAAAAACAAGAATGTGCCAGAGCGTTATATAGAAGGAATGTGCTTATAAAAGTAGTGTTTCTGGTTGACTAATTGAAAATTTCTGCAAAAACCCTACTAGCCCCGCCTATCTGTTCCATTTTCTGCTGTCTCCTTTCCCACTTCCTGCAGTCTCCTTTCCCACTTCCTGCTGTCTCCTTTCCCACTTCCTGCAGTCTTCTTTCCCACTTCCTGCTGTCTCCTTTCCCACTTCCTGCTGTCTCCTTTCAACGGCTGTGCAGGGGAGCCAATGGCACACAGCTGTGTAGGATAGGAACCAATCAACATCTAGGCTTACCTGATAGGGAGCAGAAGTCTGTCTTTGCTTGTGTGACTGCAGGGCTGTGATTGGCTCTCCCCCTCCTACTGTGCTTCTGTCAGGGACCATTAGGACACACCCACCTATATAGATCTATATAGGTGGCAACTAGTGATGTGCAGGCCAACCCAAACCCAACCAACGGATCGCAGGCGGATTCGGGCAAGCTGCCGTATCAGGTCTTCGGGTCGCGGGCGGGTTTGGGTTCTGCGGTTCCTTCCTCTCTCCCCGCCCGCAACCAAACACTTTTGGCTTCCGGCTCTTCCATTTATAGATTTGCTAATGTCTCACCCCTTTTGTGACGTTACTGCAGGGCAGGTGCAGATATATAGATGGAGGAGGTGGCATCAGCAGCAATAAAGCACTAGGGTTGCCACTTTTTCTATACAAAAATACTTGCCTTCCTATATTTTATCTTGCTTCTCTATTAATAACACTGACATAAAGAATCATTATTAATGGCCAGGTAGCAGCCCTAATTGTGGTCCTGAACACAAAGCCCAGCATAGAAGAAGCTTTTGGGGGTGGCCTTTGGCTGCCTATATAATTAGGAAAAAAAATGTAAAAAAACATTTTAAAAAATCCCTCCTAGCCGCCACTGGAGACTTAAGCTGGCCATAGAAGCAACGATCCGATTGTACGAATCGTGGATTCGAAGGTTTGCGGGGCTGGGGGTGGCTTTGGGGGGACTTTTAGAGGAAACTATTCAGAACGTGTTGGTATTGCAGAACTAGAGCGAGGGATACAGGGCCCACTGCAGTGAAATCCGGAAGTGATGTTTTGTGGAAACATCAGCACACCCATGATTGTGACGTCATTCTGAACGTTGGGTGGCACTGGACCTAAATACACCCCAGTAGTGAATAGTCCTTGCACCCAGGGTGCGGTGTCAATGCTTTATAAAATGCTGGGAGTGATGTCGCAGTCTCATATTGTGAATCTTCGATAAGAGGGGCTGGCAAGAACTGCGACATTTAATAAGTGATCTGGGACTAGTGACTTCACGCGCACGACGTAGGGGCGTGTTTAGGTCCGATACCTAGGGGCGGCATCGGACCTAAATACAGCCCTGAGAACAGTCCTAAGAAAAACTGAACTGTTTGGGTCAAAACTACAGAGGAAGCAGACCCTGAGGCTGCAGGAGGGGCTGGAGGTATAGGGGCCCCAAGAGGCACTAATTACTGTGCAGTCTCAACCTATATTGGTAAAACAGGACAACCTCTGTATATATATTGGGGGCCCTACAATTAGCTCTGGGGCTCAGTAACATGTAGTTATGCCACTGTTCAAAACATATTTTACATATACAAGTGCTTGCAGAGGAGGGATTCTTGTGCACCAGACCCCGCAAGTTCGTGCCCCCCGTGTCCTCTGCCCCTTTCCTGTGAGCGCAGGGTCTGCCGTCTCTATAGTTAGGCCACTGGTTCTTACCTAAAACTCAGGTACTTTTGGATCTGGGAAAAGCTTCTGTAGGGGACTTAATGGGGTTGTTCACCTTTAAATTAACTGTTAGTATGATGTAGAGAGTGATATTCTGAAACAATTTGCAATTGGTTTTCATGTCATATTATTTGCGGTTTTTCAGTTATTTAGCTTTTTATTCAGAAGCTCTACAGTTTGCAATGTCAGCAATCTGGTTGCTAGGGAATAAATTAGCCTAGCAACCATGCACTGATTTGAATAAGAGTCTGGTATATGAATAGGAGAGTGGCTGGATAGGAAGATTAGTATTAAAAAGTAGCAATGACAATAAATGTGTGGCCTTTTTAGATGGGATCAGTGACCCCCATTTTAGTCAGAAGAAGCAGGCATATCATTTAAAAATGATAAAAAAGAAAAAATGAAGGCCAATTAAAAAAGTTACTTAGAATTAGCCATTCTATGACATACGAAAAGTTAATTTAAAGGGGAACTCCTCAAATACATAACTTAACCTTTTTGAAAAGTAAACATAATTTCAAGCAACTTTGCAATATACATCAATTAAAAAATATGCAGATTTTTGATGGTTTCTGACAGTTCCCTAAGACTAGCCCCCTGCTCTCCTGCTGGTCTGTCTGACTACTTTGCTGAGCTGGCTGACTACTGTTACTTTGTATCAAGTCATCTGTCCTCAGCCTGCATCCTCCAAACCCCATAATTCCCTGCACTCGTGATTTCAATAAGGAAAGGGACATCACAGTGCAATGCATTGTGGGTTATGTAGTTCCTGCATGTGGTCTGTGGAGAAGTTGTTACAATTTGTAACATCAGTGTTTAGTCCCTCCTTCCCTGCCAGGATTTCAAATGATGCAGAAAGAGAAGAACTGTTAAACAGTTGGATTTCAGCATAGAAAATGGCATTTATTCATACTTTTTGAAGAAACAGGTAACTGTGATGGGTATATTAGGGGTTTCTGTGTAATGTGGCCTCTTTATCAAATTTTGGTTTGGAAGCCGGAGTTGCCCTTTAAATGTGAACCAACCCTTTATGGCTTGTTTGCTTGTGTTTAGTTGTAGCAGAGGTCAGCTGATTAACAGACTTGGGGGGGAAATGTCTCTACAACATTGTTTCAGAACCAGTGAGCTTAAAGGAGAATTCAACCCCTTATTATTAAAAAAACCCTACCCCCCTACCCTACATAGACCCCCTCCCTCCCCCCCAGCCTAGCTGCCTCCCCTGTAAAATGCCCCTAACTTTTTACTTACCCCTTGGTGCAGATTCAGGGATCGGGGTTCACGGCAGCCATCTTCCGGGTCTTCGTGCCTTCTTCAGACGCTTTGCCATTTTCCGTCAATTTTGGCGCATGAGCAGTTGTCGCGAATCGGGAAATTGCTCCAACTGCGCATGCGCCTCTTCGCCAGTCTTATTCTCAGATTACCGAAGACCTGGAAGATGGCTGCTGTGAACTCTGATCCCTGAATCTGCACCGAGGGGTAAGTAAAAAGTTGGGGGCATTTTCCCGGGGGGGCAGCTAGGCTGGGAGGTAGGGGGGTCTATGTAGGGTAGGGTTTTTTTTAATAAGGGGTTGGATTCTCCTTTAAAGGTCTATAAATAAAGATGAGCAGCGGGCCCGGGTCGGATGCGGGTAGGGAGCAGGCAGGTTAAGGTCGGGTACGGGCACTAGTGGCAACCCTAGCGGGTTGGGTTTTTCCAGACCTGCCTGATATCCGACCTCCCACTAGCCGCACCCACCGAGCTCAACTCTGGGTTTCTTTTATATACCTGTGACGTCACTAAAGGGGCGAGCGGCTGTTAAACCGTACCCCGAAAGCCGGCAGTGTAAGGTGGCGAGTGGGGAGAGCAGGAAGAAGAGCTCGACCCGGACCCGCCCGCCGCAAATGGGGGTGCGAGGTCCTGAACCTGACGGTTCCTGTGGGTATTGGGCCGGCCCGCACATCACTAATATGTTTCTATTCGTTCTGAGAGCGTTGGGGAGAAGAATGTGAGAATATATTCAAGCAGCCATCTTCTTTTTGCCTTTCTCCAATGGGACACTTTGAAATTCAAATTCAAGTTGAAGATATGAATAAATCCAAGGGGAAGTAAAGTCTTACCTTTTATTATCGCTGTTTTAGGGAGAAATTAAGCATTAAAATAATGTGGTTACTGTTCCTTTAAAGGAATAAACACACACAGTTTCCAATGTGTTCTAACATAAATTGTACGGACAGATATTAGTGTGGACACTACTGCCGGCGAGGTAAGATACTGACCTCCTTAACTGAAGGCACAAATTCAGCAGCCGGAAGGAACGAGCTCAGTGACACTGACTAAAGCAATTCACCTTTTCCGCGTTGGTGATGTAAACTTCCGGTTCGGTGGCGGCGCATGCGCGTTTGGAGGAACCCGGAGCTGCGGTGTTTGCGGCCGAGCTGACTGGAAGTGGGTGACAGGAGTGATGAGTCTGGGGGAATCCAGTCAGTGAGTCCTCACCGGCGCCGCTTCCCGCTGCCGGAATGGAGTTCGCCGAGCTGATTAAGACTCCCCGGGTGGATAATGTGGTTCTGCACCGGCCTTTCCACTCCCCTGTGTGGGGCACCCTGTGTCTGACCGGCCACCACCTCATCCTCAGCTCCCGGCAGGACAACAGCGAGGAACTCTGGCTCCTACACTCCAACATCGACTCCATAGACAAACGGTCTGTTTTATCTCTACTCACCCTCCTCTGTCTGTTTTATTCACTCCCTCCTTCTCTGTTCTACTCTCCCTCCTACTGATTCTACTGGGAACTGTCACTCATGTATTATAAGGTATAATGTACCCCCTACTGTAAATGATAAGGATATTAGAAGTCACTGAGGGGTTCTGTGACCATATAAAGGCACAAGGCTGCAGGCTGAGTTATACAGGGAACTCTGAGTATCACTCATGTATTATAAGGGATAATGTACCCCCTACTGTAAATGATAAGGATATTAGAAGTCACTGAGGGGTTGTTCTGTGACCATATAAAGGCACAAGGCTGCAGGCTGAGTTATACAGGGAACTCTGAGTATCACTCATGTATTATAAGGGATAATGTACCCCCTACTGTAAATGATAAGGATATTAGAAGTCACTGAGGGGTTGTTCTGTGACCATATAAAGGCACAAGGCTGCAGGCTGAGTTATACAGGGAACTCTGAGTATCACTCCTGTATTATAAGGGATAATGTACCCCCTACTGTAAATGATAAGGATATTAGAAGTCACTGAGGGGTTCTGTGACCATATAAAGGCACAAGGCTGCAGGCTGAGTTATACAGGGAACTCTGAGTATCACTCCTGTATTATAAGGGATAATGTACCCCCTACTGTAAATGATAAGGATATTAGAAGTCACTGAGGGGTTCTGTGACCATATAAAGGCACAAGGCTGCAGGCTGAGTTATACAGGGAACTCTGAGTATCACTCATGTATTATAAGGGATAATGTACCCCCTACTGTAAATGATAAGGATATTAGAAGTCACTGAGGGGTTGTTCTGTGACCATATAAAGGCACAAGGCTGCAGGCTGAGTTATACAGGGAACTCTGAGTATCACTCATGTATTATAAGGGATAATGTACCCCCTACTGTAAATGATAAGGATATTAGAAGTCACTGAGGGGTTGTTCTGTGACCATATAAAGGCACAAGGCTGCAGGCTGAGTTATACACGGAACTCTGCCACTCATGTATTATAAGGGATAATGTACCCCCTACTGTAAATGATAAGGATATTAGAAGTCACTGAGGGGTTATTCTGTGACCATATAAAGGCACAAGGCTGCAGGCTGAGTTATACAGGGAACTCTGAGTATCACTCATGTATTATAAGGGATAATATACCACCTACTGTAAATGATAAGGATATTAGAAGTCACTGAGGGGTTCTGTGACCATATAAAGGCACAAGGCTGCAGGCTGAGTTATACAGGGAACTCTGAGTATCACTCATGTATTATAAGGGATAATGTACCCCCTACTGTAAATGATAAGGATATTAGGAGTTCTGGGACCATATAAAGTGATGGCAGATATTTGTGTTGACGTCTCAGTATGTATTGCAGGTTTGTTGGCACATCTGGAACCATCACCATTAAATGTAAGGACCTGCGGATAATACAGCTGGAAATCAGTGGAATGGAGGAATGCCTGAACATTGCCAGCTCCATTGAGGTAAGAAAGAATGTGTAGCATTAATTTAGGATTCGGTTGAATGCAAATTTTTGGGCACTCAATGCCAAATTACACGTTTAGTTAATTTTTAATTAACTAATTAATCAAAGGGGTTGTTCACCCGTAAATTAACTGTTAGTGATATTGTGAAACAATTTGCAGTTGGTTTTCATTTTTATTTTTGGTTTATGAGTTATTTAGCTTTTATTCAGCAAATCTTCAGTTTGCAATTTCAGCCATCTGGTTGCTAGAGTCCAAATTCCCCTAGCAACCATGCACTGATTTGAATAAGAGACTGGAATATGAATAGGAGAGGCCTGAATTGAAAGGTGAGTAATAAAATGTAACAATACATTTGTAGCCTTACAAAGCATGTGTTTTTTATGGGGTCAGTGACCCCATTCAAAAGCTGGAAAAATTTAGAAGAAGGGAAATAATTCAAAAACTATAAAAAATGAAGGGCAATTGAAATATTGCTTAGAATTAGCCATTCTGTAACATACTAAAAATCGGCTTATAGGTGAACCACCCCTTTAGGTAGCGCACAACTCCTGCAGGAATCCGTGTGCTAGAAAAAACACATTTGAGTAAATTGATGCCCAATGAAGTGTTATTTTTCTAACGTTAAAACATATAAACAAAGAAAATAGTAATTGTAACATGTTCAATATTTGTCACTTCCACTTGTCCAGTGA
Source organism: Xenopus laevis (assembly GCF_017654675.1). Taxonomy (NCBI): domain Eukaryota; kingdom Metazoa; phylum Chordata; class Amphibia; order Anura; family Pipidae; genus Xenopus; species Xenopus laevis. Next base: position 162,558,727 of record NC_054379.1, on the reverse strand, counting down.
GAATGTTTTTTTTACATTGTCCCTGACAATAATGGTTGTTCAGTTGAGTTGTTTTCAGATTGTTCACCAGAAATAAAGACTTTTTTTCAATTACTTCCACATTTTTTTTTACAGTTTTTTCCAATAAAGACTTTTTTTCCATTTACTTTCAATTTTTTTATTTTTTTTCAAAATCTAAGTTTAAATTTGAATGTCCCTCTCTCTGATTTTTGAGTCTGGCAGCTCAGTAATTCAGGTGCAGATTATGTTACAATTTTGCAACATTTCTCAGCAGCATCTTTGGAGTATTAGAAAATAATGTATCAATTCTAACAGCTGTCTTTAAAGGAGAACTAAAGCCTAACTAAAGAAGTAGGTAGAAATATTGAACATGATGTTTTGTGCTTCTGTACCAGCCCAAGGCAACCACAGCCCTTTAACAGTAAAGATCTGTGTCTCCAAAGATGCCACAGTAGCTCCCCATCTTCTTTTCTGCTGATTCACTGCACATGCTCTGTGCTGCTGTCACTTACTGAGCTTAGGGACCCACTCACAATATACAGTACACATAGAATAGAAATGTCACAATATAAGGCTGATTAGTAATTAATACACATAATTACTACATGGCAGCACAGAAACCAGTGCAATTAGCATCAGAATTTAATAATCAGCAAACCTGTAGCATCAGCTTATATTACAGCCAGGGAAGCTCATTTTCTGCTGGATAATTAGTGACGAGCCCTAAGCTTAGCTTCTCAACAGCCAATCAGAGCCCACTGAGCATGTGAGTGTCACAGACACTTTCCAAGATGGTGACCCCCTGTGACAAGTTTGAAGTCCTGGATCATTGCTGCTATTGACAAGCTAAAACTTTAGCCTCATGCAATAAATTCACTATATAAAATATGCCATTTTTAGCCACGTTCATTTTTAGGGTTTAGTTCTCCATTAAACTTGAAGCTCAGCAATTCTCTGCATGGATAAAGATAAGAAATATATTAACTAAATGTATCAATGTAAATCAGTTTACAGGGTCGGCGACCCTCCCCACTCCCAGAGCTGCTTTAGAAGGTGAAAAATGAAGCTTTACACTTCAATTTTGGAAAAACTGTCAAACATAGAAAATAGAAAGTCATTGGAAAAACTCTGTTTCTGAAACCAACTGAACTGAAAAAAGTGTTGGAAGGTGAACAACCCCTTAAAGGACCAGTAACAGCAAAAATTTGCTACAAAAAAGAGACGTCAATACATATTAAGCTTTAAAATCGCTAAGTCTTTATTAATAAATAACTTACCGAGACTCCACTTGTGCTCCTCTTCAGTAAAGGTGATCCATCGTGCGGTGCTCGATTTCTCCTCCCTGGATATCTCCTATAAGGAGAAATCGAGTGCCGCAAGATGGATCGCCGATCGCCTTTTCTGAAGAGGAGCACAAGTTGAGTTTTGGTAAGTTATCTATTAATAAAGACTTAAAAAATAATTTAATATTTTTTGTAGCATTCTAACGAATTTTTTATTTTTTTGCTGTAACTGGTCCTTAATAGCCATTAGAAGTTGACACCACAAACATTTCCTTCCACCTGTAGTTTCATTCTTGTGACTGGTGTATCGCCCCACAGTCAGTAGCCCAGTAGCATTTATTTGAGGTCTCCCTTGTCGAGTCCTACTTTCACTTTGCAGCCATCTTCCTCCAAACCCAGATAATTCTTTCTCTTTTTATATATACTTCTTAGGGATGCACCGAATCCACTTTTTTGGATTCGGCCGAACCCCCGAATCCTTCGTGAAAGATTCGGCCGAATACCGAACCGAATCCGAACCCTAATTTGCATATGCAAATTAGGGATGGTAAGGGGAAAACATTTTTTACTTCCTTGTTTTCTGACAAAAAGTCATGCAATTTCCCTCCCACCCCTAATTTGCATATGCAAATTAGGATTCGGTTCGGCTGGGCAGAAGGATTTGGCCGAATCCGAATCCTGCTGAAAAAGGCCGAATCCCGAACCGAATCCTGGATTCGGTGCATCCCTAATACTTCTATATATAGCGCTGCCTCATTGTTTCCATTAAACAGCACAGTATCAATGTATAGCTTATTATATGCCCACAATATTGCTTTTTTGTATATTTGTATTTATACATTATTAGCACAGGTAAAGGGCAAGTCAAACCCCCCCCCCCACCAAAAGATTTGCCTAATAAAAGAAAGCATACTTACAATATACATTTATCCAAAAATGTCAGTGCTTTTAAAGGAGAAACAAACCCGTAACATAATAAACTTCGGAAGCAGACCTTCGTTTTCGGCGCATGCGCAGTTGGAGTCATTTTCCGCTCCCGAACAACTGCGCATGTGCCGAAAGTCACGAAAATTTCTGAAGATTTTCGGAAATGTTCATGACTTTCGGCTCATGCACAGTTGTTCGGGACCGTAAAATTACTCCAACTGCGCATGCTCCGAAAACTAAAGGTCTGCTTCCGAAGTTTAATGAAGAAAAGAAGATGGCTGCCGCGAACTGCGGGGGACAGAATCTGCACAGAGGGGTAAGTAAAAGTTAGGGGTATTTGCCCCGGGTACCACCTAGGCTGGGGTGGAGGAGGGAGGTGGGTCTACAAAGGGTAAGGGGGTAGGGGTTTTTATGTTACGGGTTTGTTTCTCCTTTAAGTTTTTTGTAAAAACATTTGCAATCGAAAGCAGCCTTTACTTAAGGGGAACTCCACACAAACATAACTTAAGCTGCTTTCTCTTACATTGTATCAACAGTCTGAACCACCGGTGCAGAGAATAGACAAGGACAGACAAATACTGCTTTTAATAGCAATCCATATACAAATTACTTAAATACCATAGAAAACTATTAATGAATGTGTATTGCAAAGTTGCTCAGAATTATGTTTTATGTTATTAGCCAATTTTATTTTGGGGTTGACTTGTCCTTTTAAGTAGATCTTTTCAATAATGCCTTGTTAATGCTAGGCCTTATCTACACTGGATTCCATCACTTTGATGTACCCGTTCTTCTACCGGCCCTTGTTTGAGGTAACAGAGGATGGATGGAGCCTGTTCTCCCCTGAGCAAGAATTTGAGCAACTCATATTAGAGGTAAGTTGGCTTGTGGCACATCAGCAAGACTGTCCAGTGTAGTCCAATGGCAACTGTCGCCTCTCCGAAGGTTTATAAAGATCTGTTTGTGCCTGGGCAGATTTATTAAGGTTCCAATTGGAAATTCGAATTTTTGATTTGGATATTTGATCAAAATTCACAAATTCGAGTTGGGAATAATCCAAACTCGAATTTGAGATTTATCATGCCTGGACCCTGGGAACAATTTGAATTCGGCTATTCTCCACCTAAAACCTTCTGGGTTCATGTAGAAGTCAATGGCAGAGGTCCAGAGACCCACTTGAAGATATTAATAGCCTTCCTGACATTCACGTTTTTTTCGGAGAAAAAAAAATTGATTTGAGTTAAGTTGGATTCGATTCAAGTTTTCGGGACAGAAATATTAGTTTGAGTTTTAGATATTTGTTTATTTTACTTAAATAAGATAAGGGATGCACCGAATCCAGGATTTGGTTCCGGATTCAGCCTTTTTTAGCAGGATTCAGCCAAGTCCTTCTGCCTGGCCGAACCGAATCCTAATTTGTATAGGCAAATTGGGGACAGGGAGGGAAATCACGTGACTTTGTCACAAAACAAGGAAGTTAAAAATGTTTTCCCCTTCATGCTTCTAATTTGCATATTCAGTATTCGGCCGAATATTTCACAAAGAATTCTGGGGTTCGGCCGAATCCAAAATAGTGGATTCGGTGCATCCCTAAATATGATACTGCTCGAATTTCAAGGTCATTCGAGTTCATTCGGATTAAAGAAGCTCTATAACATTCGACCTTTGATAAATCTGCCCCTAAGTGTTTGTTCCGCAAATAACATGTGTTGCCTTGGTCACATTAGGTTGTAAGCTCTGAGGCACTGACCTGGCTGTGGTGCAACACTTATTTGGGAATTTTTATTTCTTTATTATACTTATATTGCTATCTATGGCGGTGCCATGACAATAAAGAGTTTATCACGCCAACGCCATGCACCCTATCCAGGAAAACTGCCATGATTGCTGACAGTTGGTAGTGTCTTTATTGGTCAGTTAAAGGGGGTTCACCTTTAAATTAACTGTTAGAATGATGTAGAGAGTGATAGTCTGAGACAATTTGCAATTGGTTTTCATTTTTTATTATGTGTGGTTTTTTAGTTATTTAGCTTTTTATTCAGCAGCTCTTCGGTTTGCAGTTTCAGCAATCTGGTTGCTAGGGGTCAAATTTACCATAGCAACCATGCATTGATTTGGATGAGAGGTTACAAAATGATTAGGAGAGGACTTGAATAGAAATATGAGTAATAAAAAGTTGCAATAACAATACAGTTGTAGCCTTACAGAGCATATGATTTTTAGATGGGGTCAGTGACACCCATTTGAAAGCTGGAAAGAGTCAGAAGAAGAAGGCAAATAATTCAAAAACTATAAAAAAAAATAAATAATGAAGGCCAATTGAAAAATTGCTTTGAATTGCCCACTCTGTAACATACTTAAAGTTAACTTAAAGGCGAACCACCCCATATAAATGAATATATGGCTAGAAATGTTTATTATATTCTGAACTTACTGTGTCACTGCACATGGTGTGTGTGTGTGTCATAGGGAAGCATCACAATATTAGCAGAAAGTGAGGTTACAGCTATGTTGCACTCATGTAGCGTCACAGTTCTGCAGTCAGTCCTGAGTGTTGCAGTATGGCAGCCCCTTACCCCGCTGACCTACATAAGTTGCTTTCTCTCTTTCAGACAGACGACTGGAGGCTGAGCTCTGTGAATCGGGATTACTCCGTGTGCTTGTCTTACCCTCAGCATGTCATGGTACCCAAATCTATAGACGATGACTCTCTTCGGAAAGTCGCTGTGTTCAGGCATGCTGGCCGGTTCCCCGTGCTTAGCTACTACCACAAGAAAAATGGCATGGTAAGCTCACTTAACCCTTACACGTCTTGTTTTGCAGGGGTGGCTGACACTGGCCACTTTGTACCAGCCCCTCAATGCCCGGGGAGCAACTTAAACCGTTTTCACTGTTTGGGAAAAGTGCCTGGACCCCAAAAATCTAATAGGTGTGGTGGAGTCAAGTGCAAAGCATCTGATTGGAAGTGTTGAAGTTGGTGTCCAGTTGTGTTGCCTAAAATTTACAGCTATTGGCATCCGCTGCTGTGTGAACAGGCCCATAGGGAATAATGAAAACGAATCAAGCAGTTCATTTTTATAGCGGGAAAAGCATCATACTTACATGAAACTGTATTTTATCTTTAAAGGGATACTGTCATGGGATTTTTTTATCAGTTGATAGTGCTGCTCCACCAGAATTCTGCTCTGAAATCCATTTCTCAAAAGAGCAAACAGATTTTTTTTTTTGAATTTTTGAAATCTGACATGGTGCTAGACATATTGTCAGTTTCCCGGCTGCCCAAAGTCATGTGACTTTTGCTCTGATAAACTTTTGTCGCTCTTTACTGCAAATTGGAGTGATATCACCCAGCAGCCTAACAACAGAACAGTGGGAAGGTAACCAGATAGCAGCTCCCTAACACAAGATAACAGCTGCCTGGTAGATCTAAGAACAGCACTCAATAGTAAAATCCAGGTCCCACTTAGACACATTCAGTACCATTGAGTAGGAGAAACAACAGCCTGCCAGAAAGCAGTTCCATCCTAAAGTGCTGGCTCTTTCTGAAAGCACATGACCAGGCAAAATGACCTGAGATGCACCTACACACCAATATTACAACTAAATACACTTGCTGATTCAGGAATGACATTTTATACTGTAGAGTGAATTATTTGCAGTGTAAACAGTGTCATTTAGAAATATAAACTACAGATAAAAATCATGACAGAATCCCTTTAATATTGTGTACAGGTATGGGACTTTTTATCCAGAATGCTTAGGACCTGGTTTTCATACCTTAAGTCTACTAGAAAATCATGTAAACATCAATAAACCCAATAGGCTGGTTTTGCTTCCAATAAGGATTAATTATATCTTAGTTGGGATCAAGTACAAGCTACTGTTTTATTATTACACAGAAAAAGGAAATCATTTTTAAACATTTGGGTTATTTGGATAAAATGGAGTCTATTCGGAGCTTACTAGATAATGGGTTTTCGGATAATGGATCCCACACCTCTACTAAACTTCAAGGGCAAGGCCTTCTACTCCATTCATTGATTTAAAGGAGAAGAAAAGGCTTATTTACTTGGGGGTGCCAAAAGTTAGGCACCCCCAAGTGATTGTATTGACTTACCTGAAACCCCGGGCGGGTGCTCCTATCACGAGAAAACTGCACTGGTCCAGGGGTTCTTCAGTGAGCACCGCGGATCGATCTCTTCCTTCTTTCTTCAAATTTCCCAGGGCAGACGCATGCGCAGTAGAATGAAATAGCAACTTCATTGTTAAAGGGGTTGTTCACCTTTAAATTAACTGTTAGTATGACATAGAGAGTGATATTCTGAGACAATTTGCAACTGGTTTTCGGTTTTTTTTCTTTGTGGTTTTTGAGTTATTTAGCTTTTTATTCAGCAGCATCAGGTTGCCAGGGTCCAACTTATCCTAACAACAGGGCACTGATTTAATTGGAGACTGTAATATCAATAGGAGAGGACCTGAATAGAAAGATGAGTAATAAAAAAGTAGCTCCCCCATCAGAAAATTGGGGTCAGTGACCCCCATTTGAAAGCCGGAAACAATCAGAAGAAAAAGGCAAATCATTTTTAAAAATGTTGAAAAGTTGCTTAGAATTGGTCATTCTATAACATATTAAAAGTTAACTTAAAGGTGAACCACCCCTTTAAAGTTCAGCACGAAGAAAGAAGAAGGAAGCTGATCACTCCGTGGTGCCCGCTGGAAAAACCCCAGGCTGGTGCAGTTTTCAGCTGATAGGAGCACCGGCCCGGGGTTTCAGGTAAGTATATCCAATCACTTGGGGGTGCCTAACTTTTGGTACCCCCGAGTAAATAGAGCCTTTCCTTCTCCTTTAATCATAGCTTCTATTGCTGTGTTCTAATACCACTGATCATAACCAGACACTATGGGAATTCTGCTGTTTATAGAAGTAAGTGTCTCTTATTGTCTCTTTGCAGCAGTGTCCTTTGCCTGGCAGCACTGTATATTTATCACCGGAGTGATTAGTGAGGCAAATTATGTAGATCTCTGAGGGGCCATTAAACTCTTTCTATCTTCTCTGCGGTGATAAATAGTGCCAGGCTGCCAACCCAGTCATGTGGGTGCCACCCATTCAGATCAGTGTTTATCCTTAGCACTGATTCAGCTGCACATCTGCTGCTACCCACAATCCCTGGCTCCCGTGCTTCACGCAGTAAGGTATAATAATAGAAGGGTCTGATGCTCACACACAGCTGTACATGCTTTTATTTATATAAATGACACATTAAATACACCCAGTAAAATAATGTCAGTGTGTTGGTTTCCTCCTAGTCCCTCTGCTGTTTGATTTACAGTTGCGATGTAAGTGAACTTGGCAACCAATCAATATAGCTACTTTACTTGTAAGTCTGCTCAGGTCTATATATGTATGCTTGGATTCAGTAGCTAGGGCTAGTGACCTTAGCAACCAAATGCAACGTACTGCTTTCTAACAATGTCCTTTTGGTAACAGGTGATGATGCGCAGCAGCCAACCACTAACTGGTACCAACGGTAAGCGCTGCAAGGAAGACGAGAAGCTTATTAACGCCACGCTAAAGCATGGGAAACGTGGATACATTATAGACACCCGCGCCCTGAATGTGGCCCAGCAGGCCAGAGCACGTGGAGGGGGAATCGAACAGGAGGCCCATTATCCACAATGGAGGCGGATACACAAGTCTATTGAAAGGTAACCGTGTATTTTGTGCAAAAGGATAGAAAGGCGGTACTCCTGTAAAAAAAAAAAAAAAAAAAAAGAAGGTGGTTTATTGCAACAGATCACAGACCAACATCACATGACATGTTTCGAGAGCAACTTCCTTAATCATAGGCTATGATTAAGGGAAGCCTATGATTAAGGTAGTTGCTCCCGAAACGTGTCATGTGATGTTGGTCTGTGACCTGTTGCAATAAACCACCTTCTTTTTTTTACCGGAGTGCCGCCTTTCTATCATTTTGCATATCTGACTACAGTGAGAACGCTGGTGGCTGAGCACCTGGTTCATCAAAATGGAGCTGCACTAATTTGAACACACAGAGGGTGAGTAAAAGTATAATGCACTGGTAAAACTGCTGTGTTTGCTCCAGTTTGCTACTATTGTTTATATAAAGAAGCAGTTGTGTAGCAATGGGGTCAGCCATTCAAAGGAGAAAAGGCTCAGGTTACACAGCAGATAGCAGATAAGCTCTGTAGAACATAATGGTGTTATCTATTATCCACTATTTAACTTGTGACATATCCTTTTTTTCAATTTCCACCATGGCTACACAGCAGCTTGTTTATATAAACTATAGTAGTACTTATCTGTTATCTACTGTATATCCTGTGCTTGAATGGCTGCCCCCATGGCTACACAGCAGCTTGTTTATATAAACTATAGTAGTACTTATCTGTTATCTACTGTGTGTCCTGTGCTTGAATGGCTGCCCCCATGGCTACACAGCAGCTTGTTTATATAAACTATAGTAGTACTTATCTGTTATCTACTGTGTATCCTGTGCTTGAATGGCTGCCCCCATGGCTACACAGCAGCTTGTTTATATAAACTATAGTAGTACTTATCTGTTATCTACTGTGTATCCTGTGCTTGAATGGCTGCCCCCATGGCTACACAGCAGCTTGTTTATATAAACTATAGTAGTACTTATCTGTGATCTACTGTGTATCCTGTGCTTGAATGGCTGCCCCCATGGCTACACTGCAGCTTGTTTATATAAACTATAGTAGTACTTATCTGTTATCTACTGTGTATCCTGTGCTTGAATGGCTGCCCCCATGGCTACACAGCAGCTTGTTTATATAAACTATAGTAGTACTTATCTGTTATCTACTGTGTATCCTGTGCTTGAATGGCTGCCCCCATGGCTACACTGCAGTTTGTTTATATGAACTATAGTAATTTTTCTGAAGCAAATACACCAATTTTACCAGTGCAGGGCAACGCTACATTATATTTTCATTACTTTAAAGGGGTTGTTCACCTTAAAATTAACTTTTAGTATGATGTAGAGACAATTGGCAATTGATTTTCATTTTTTATCATTTATGGGGTTTGTGTTAATTAACTTTTAATTCACCTTTATTGCAACTTCAGCAATCTGGTTGCTAGGCTCCAAATTCCCCTAGCAACCATGCACTGATTTGAATAAGAGACTGGAATATGAATAGGAGAGGCCTGAATAGAAAGACGAGTAATAAAAAGTAGCAATAACAATACATATGTTGCCTTACAGAGCATTTGTTTTTAGATGGGGTGACCCCCATTTGATATCTGAACGAATTCGGAAGATGAAGGTAATTGATAAAAAATTCTATAAAAAAAAATAATGAAGACCAATTGAAAAGTTGCTTAGTATTGGCCCTTCTAGAACATACTAAAAGTTAACTTAAAGTTGAACCACCCCTTTAAACCCCTGTTCCGTCTCACAGAATGTGCTTCATGCTGTCACTGGAAACAAATCAGGTAACATATTCTAAAAGAAATGGTAAATTTTGACACCACATCTCTGTCGTCTTTCGTAGGTTCAACATTTTGCAGGAGAGTCTGATAAAGCTGGTCGAGGCCTGTAATGACCAGTCCCACAATATGGATCGCTGGCTGAGCAAACTGGAGGCCTCCAACTGGTTGACTCACATCAAAGAAATGTTAACCACCGCCTGCCTTGCAGCCCAGTGCATTGATAGGTAAGTTTCTAACTACTCTGAGTACTGCATGACCAAACAGGCTGATGTTATAGCATGGCCACATATCTAAATATCCAACCTTTCAGATATTTGTACAATTTTATTTGTGGGTATGGCCATGCTGCACTGATTCACCCATTAGTCCCACAGAAGTATGGCTTCATTCCTTTCTTTGCTGCCTGTAGACCACATTATACAATAAAGCAGGTCACTGGTTGGCCTAGTTTTTCCTTCTGGCAAGCATTGCAGACAGCATAAATCATTTAAAAGTTGTAATTAAAAACCAAGTTGATATATAAATATAATGATTTTATTGACCCTTATAAAAAATACTTCATCAATTGTCAATCAATTAAAACCTGGCTGGCCAGGACCCAAAATGAATCAATTCTAGGGATGCACCAAATACACTATTTTGGATTCGGCCGAACCCCCTAATCCCTTTTGAAAGATTCGGCCGAATACCAAACCGAATCCTACTTCCTTGTTTTGTGCCGAAAAGTCACGTGATTTCCCTCCCCTCCCCTAATTTGTATATGCAAATTAGGATTCAGATTCAGTTTGGCTGGGCAGAAGGATTCGGCCGAATCCTACTGAAAAAGGCCGAATCCCGAACCGAATTGTGGATTCGGTGCATCCCTATTATATTTATATATCAACTTGGTTTTTAATCACACCTTTTAAATTATTTATTGTAATCCTCAAAAGGACCTTGGGGATTAAAGGTGTATTAAGGACTAGTTAGGGAGGAAAAAAAATATTTTCCCATAATGCCACATTACTCAATATTTTTCATGATCCAGCAGACAGCAGTCGTATAATAATCATGATGCTTCACAAAAAGGAAGACATTAGTTATATATCTGAGTACAGCCCAGTCTCTCTGTGTGATGTACAAATAAGCATTCATGCACATACCCACCCTTGTCTCCATCTATCACAGAGAAGGAGCGTCTGTGTTGGTTCATGGTTCCGAGGGTATGGACTCCACCCTGCAAGTCACCGCTCTGGCACAAATCATTTTGGACCCAAGGTGCAGGACAATCCGTGGGTTTGAGTCTCTGATTGAGAGGGAGTGGCTCCAGGTGAGCAGCCAATATATTCTGGGTAATTGTACATCATAAAAACTATAGATCTAGTGTGGTCTTTTATCCTTGTGCTGATCTGCAGCAAAACATGGGTCTCTGTCTCTTGTCTGTACAGTGTTATTTAGTATGTTGTTCCTGTAGTCTGTCTCCTTTTGAAGAGATTGTAACACTTTTATTACACATTTATTAGGAGAGCATCACTATGCCTTTAAAGGAGAAGGGAAGGCTAAAAGTAAGCTTTATCAGAAAGGTCTATATACAGTAAATACACCAGTAAACCCTCAAAGTAATGCTGTCAAAAGAAACACCACATTTCTTTCCTTCTATTGTGTACTCATGGGCTTCTGTATCAGACTTCCTGTTCTCAGCTTAAACCTCCAGGGCTTGGGCTTGAGCATGCTCAGTTTGCTCCTCCTCCTCTTCCAGCTGTAATCTGAGCTCAGATATGAGTGAGCAGGGAGAGACAGTGATGTCATACAGAGTTAATATGTCCGCTGTATCCTAAACAAACAGAGAGAGCTTCTAGAGCTGGTTACTCGGGTATGAAAAATCATTCTGCAGAATAAATATAGTGTTATAGCTTGCACTATTGTGGCTATTCTATTGCCAATAAACTGCCTCGGTAGCTTTCCTTCTCCTATAATAAACTGACTGCTTCCTAACAGACGTTCATGCCGGCCCCTTCCTCCCTGCAGACCACCATTAGGAACATGTCACTGGCACTGCCTCTGTCCCCAATATCTCAGTAGATGACATTGTTTCAGTAGATGAAGTTGAGTGCTTCTTTGTGGGGGCAACAGATTGAATCTGACAAACCTCTATTTAGTGTCTCAAAAGTGACCCAGATACTTTGTGCTAGTGATGTGCGGGCTGACCTGATACCCGTGGGTCGGGCGGGTTTGGGCCGACCTCGTACTCTTCCTCGCAGGTGGCCGGCTTCTGTGTTCGTCTTTTATAGATGCTGTGCCTGCTCACCCCGCCCGTTTTGTGGGGTGGGCTATCGTGGGTCTATAAAAGCAAAACGGAAGTTGGATGGGAACGGGCTAATGGAGGGCAGTTTAGGGTCAGGGGCAGGTCAGGGAAATCCCGACCCGCACATCACTACTTTGTGTCCCCTGACAGGGCGGGCACCCATTCCAGCAGCGCTGTGCACAGTCCGCCTACTCCAACAGCAAACACAAGTGGGAGTCTCCGACCTTCCTTCTCTTCCTGGACTGCGTGTGGCAGATCCTGCGCCAGTTCCCCTGCTCTTTCCAGTTCAACGAGCGCCTTCTTCTCACCCTCTTTGAACATTCCTACGCCTCTCAGTTTGGCACCTTCCTGGGCAACAACGACTATGAAAGGTGAGTGCGCCTTTCACCTATTGGCTAAATAAACTCTTATGGTATTAAAGGGTATGTTCACCTTCCAACACTTTTTTTTTTTTTTTAGTTCAGTTGGTTTCAGACAGTTCACCAGAAATAAAGACTTTTTATGTGTGACCGTTTTTCTAATATTGACGTGTGTCTAATTTTCACCTTTCTAGGTGCTAAAAACACACGGATGTTTTTTGCTGCACCTGCGTTCCGTTTTCCAGCTGCAGACTGCAGGGGAGCGCACGAGTAAACGCATTCAATTATTGTTAAGGGAGCTGTACTCACACAGACGCATGTAAGTGCTGAACGCAGGTGGAATGCAACATGCTGTGTCCCACCTGCGTTTGGCGCTTACATGCGTCTGTGTGAGTACAGCCCACTTCACACTAATTAAATGCATTTACTCGCGCTCCCCTGCGGCTGAACGGAAGAAAGCAGAATGCAGGGGAGCGCAGCAAAAAACACCTGCGTTTAAGAGCCCTTAAAGGAGAGCTAAACCCTAAAAATGAATGTGGCTAAAAATGCCATATTTTATATAGTGAATTTATTGTACCAGCCTAGCTTGTCAATAACAGCAATGATCCAGGACTTCAAACTTGTCACAGGGGGTCACCATCTTGGAAAGTGTCTGTGACACTCACATGCTCAGTGGGCTCTGATTGGCTGTTGAGAAGCTAAGCTTAGGGCTCGTCACTAATTATCCAGCAGAAAATGAGCTTCCCCTGTAATATATGCTGATGCTACAGGTTTGCTGATTATTCAATTCTGATGCTAATTGCACTGGTTTCTGTGCTGCCATGTAGTAATTATCTGTATTAATTACTAATCAGCCTTATATTGTGACATTTCTATTCTATGTGTACTGTATATTGTGAGTGGGTCCCTAAGCTCAGTAAGTGACAGCAGCACAGAGCATGTGCAGTGAATCAGCAGAAAAGAAGATGGGGAGCTACTGGGGCATCTTTGGAGACATATCTTTACTGCTAAAGGACTGTGGTTGCCTTGGGCTGGTACAGAAGCACAAAACATAATGTACAACATTTCTACCTATTTCTTTAGTTTAACTTTCCTTGTCCTTTAAGTAGCTCTCGAAGGGAGTGGTCGCTGACCCTCTAAACTGATCTAAATGGATACATTTAGTTTATACATTTGTTATCTTTGTCCCTGCTGAGCAGAATCCCTGGGTTTCATTAAAGGCAGTTGTTAGAATTGATAAATAGTTGCTAATATTCCAGAGATGCTGCTGAGAAATGTATCAATGTTGTAAAATTGTAAATAAAATATAAAAAAATTGTAAAATTGAGTCTGCACCTGAATTACTGAGCTGCCAGACTGAAACACCAGAGACAGGGATATTCAACTTTAAAAAATGAAAAGAAATTGGAAAAACTTTTTATTTCTGGGGAACAATCTGAAACCAACCGAACTGAAAAAAGTGTTGGAAGGTGAACAACCCCTTTGAGTGTTACACTGGTGAGGGTGTGATTTTGTAGGTTGATTTTTATCTATATATAAGTATTTATTTTCAAGGAATAAATTGAAGCTGTCCCAGAAGACTCTCTCCCTCTGGTCGTGGGTGAACCAACCATCTGAGATCAAGAAATTCCTCAATCCTCTCTTTGAAGCAAATGGGCTGGTGATCTGGCCGTCGGTAGCACCTCAGAGCCTGCAGCTGTGGGAAGGTAATTTATTTTTGGCCTTACGGGCTTCTGTACTCTTTAAAGGAACAGTAACACCAAAAAAATGAAAGTTATATAATGTACTGTTGCCCTGCACTGGTAAAACTGGTGTGTTTGCTTCAGAAACTCTACTATAGTTCATATAAACAAGCTGCTGTTTAGCAATGGTGGAAATTGAAAAAAGACTATATGGCACAGGTTAAATAGTGGATAACAGATAACACCATTATGTTCTACAGAGTTTATCTGCTGTGTAACCTGAGCCTTTTCTCCTTCTCCATTGCTACACAGCAGCTTATTTATATAAACAATAGTAGTGTTTCTGAAGCTGAAATAATAGAATTATATTTTTTAGGATGTGCCAAATCCAGGATTCGGTTTGGGATTCACACTTTTTCAGCAGGATTCGGATTCGAATCCTTCTGTCCAGCCAAACCAAATTGGAATCCTAATTTGCATATGCAAATTAGGGGTGAGGAGGGAAATCGTTTGACTTTTTTTTTCCCCCCTTCCCACCCCTAAATTGCATATGCAAATTAGGATTTAGTTCGGCATTTGGCTGAATCTTTCGCAAAGGATCCGGGGTTCGGCCGAATCAAAAATAGTGGATTCGGTGCATCCCTAAGATTTCTATTACTTTAAAACACTTTCACTTTTGATGTTACTATTCCTTTGAAGGGGTTGTGAACCCAAACATTTTCCTTAGTGAAAGAAAATGTAATTATAGACACATTTCCAAATACACGTTCATTACCCATTTTCAATGGTTTTATAGTCGTTTGCTTTAAAAGCCGCATCTGTTCCTTTTTGTTCTTTGCACTACTGGTTATGACTATAGAAACATTGTAGCAGAAGCCAGCTGATTAATAGATCTGTGAACAGTATGCTGGCATTTTGGGGAATCAGAATGCATTGAATGGAGCTGGTGACGATGATGGCTTCTGCTACATTGTTTCTAGAGCCAGAATGCCCAGGCCATTGAACCCTTTGTTGATTCCGAGGCCAGAGATAGTTCTGCTTCTAACACTAATCTTCTCCATTACCTGTATCAGGTGTTTTCCTGCGTTGGAACAGATCGTCTAAGTACCTAGAAGAAGCCTATGAAGAGACGGCTCACATTATTGAGTACAACAAAGAGCTGCAAGTGAAAGTAAATGCACTCCGAAGGCAGCTGGCCGAACTGGAGACAGAGGATGGGGTTTTGGAAACTCCCTAATGGGAATGCTGGGAAATTATCTGGCTTCATTGAGGGGCACAGCGATGCTTACATGACTCCACATTACCAGTAACAGGCCCCAAACCTCCTTACCCTTTCTAAACCTCTTTATTTCTTACGGGTACTATCCCCTTAAATTAACTTTTAGAGGCACATTTATCAAAAGGTCGAATTTCGAATTCATGTGAGTTTTTAAAAACTCCCATAAATTCTAAATTCGACCAATCAATTTAAAGTTTATTAGACTTTTCCATACTCTGATAAATTATATTGAGCCTAAAACTCGAATCAATTTTGATTTGAGTTTAAAAAACTTGATTCAAGTTTTTTTCTCCGAAACAATTTTGAATGTCAGGAAGACTGCAAGCAACGCCAAATTGATCCCTGGACGTCTCCCGTTGATTTAAACAGCAATTCGGCAGATAGGTGGCAAATAGTCAAATTCGAGGGCCAGAGTATGATAAATCTCGAAAATCGAATTCAAGTTTTTTTTAAAAAAACTTGAATCAAATTTAAATAACTACCTAGTAAAACTTGACAGTTTTGAACATAAAAAAAATCAAAAACTCTAATTTTGTTTTAATACGAGTTTTACTCTTTCATTCTACTTTCCTCCCTGCCTGGTTGTTAACAACCAAGTAATGGGTTACATTCCAAATTAGAGAACAAAAAGTTAAATAGTTTGGAAAAAAATTGAAGCAAATTGCCTAAGAATGTCACTGTTTACAGCATCCTAAAAGTTAATTTCAAGGTGAACTGTCCCCTGTAAAAATCTATTTTTAAAGGACCAGTTACATCAATTTTTTTAAAGAAAAAATTTGTTTGTATAGAACAAAAAAAAAAAAAAACAAAGCCAAATGAAACGTTTTAAATCGACAAGTCTTTATTAAGAATTAACTTACCTACACTCCTCTTGCGCTCCTCTTCAGAAAAGGCGATCCATTGGGTGTTGCTCGATTTCTCCTCTCTGCCTTCCTTATAGGAGATATATATGTATGTAGAATATATATATATATATATATATATATATATATATATATATATATATATATATATATATATATATATATATATATATATATATATATATATATATATATATATATATATATGTATGTGTGTGTGTGTGTATATGTGTGTGTATATATATGTATATATAGGAGCCAGGGAGGAGAAGTCGCACGTTGGATTGTCGCCTTTTCTGAAGAGTAGAGCAAGCAGAGTTTCAGTAAGTTATTTCTTAATAAAGACTGCAATTTTAAAGTTTAGTTTGTCTTGGTGGTTTTTAGTTTTTGTTCTATACGAATGATTTAAAAAAAAATTGTTACTGGTCCTTTAAGAAAGTTCATTTTCACTGTTTTTTTAATACTTGAATATACTTAAGTATAGGCAGGTAGTTTATTGTGCGCAAAAAAAATATATCCTTATTTTCTCTTCCTTCTCTTAAATTGTCAGTTTATAAGTTATACATAGAATACCCCCTAACAAGATACTTAATTGTTAAAAAAAAACCCAGATGCTAGAGAAAGAATTGTGCCGAGTTTAGTGGAAGTTTCGGACGTATCCGTTAATACAAAGGATCTTCAAGCATTACTGTGCACACTGACCGTACCATACTCAATCCTATATAAAGTCTACAGGGAAGGGACAGAAGTTTACACTATATGTGACGCATGCACTACTTACTCCTTGGTACCATCCCTGTGTTCCTATTAGATACTTGTGCTGCAAAACCCACGGCAGTCACTAGTTGTAGATAAGAAACTCCTGGGTAAATAAGCCCGGTGTGCTTCTGTTTAATCTGTTCGTTCGGTGCTTGATTGTTTAGGTTTAGTTTGTCTGGTGCACTGATAGTCAGCCTGTGGCTCCCTAGCTGTTCCTGAACTGCAGTTTAAAGGATAAATAAACCTCAAAAATAAGTGAATGTAAAATTGATGAGGGGGGCTATTCAATGAACTTCTGCAATGTACATTCATTATTAATTTTTAATTCCAAGATATTAAGGGATACATGTACTGTTAATATGAATGAATTGTGTTACAACAGCGCCACCTGCTGGTCATTTTCCCACCAGTCTGACCAGCAAGTAGTCAAGGAAATTGTCAGGAGAAAGAAAGAGGCTGCTCTGATGTTCTTCTGTTTAGGAATAAAATTAGAAAACTTTCTCACATCTTTCCTAAGCAGAAGAACATCAGCCTCTTTCTTTCTCCTGACAACTTCCTTGACTACTTGGTGGGAAAATGACCAGCAGGTGGCGCTGTTGTAACAAAATTCATTCATATTAACAGTACATGTATCCCTTAATATCTTGGAATTAAAAAATAAATAAATAATGAACGTATATTGCAGAAGTTCATAGAATAGCCCCCTCATCAATTTTACACTCACTTATTTTTAAGGTTTACTTCTCTTTTAAAGGGGTGCTTCACCTTTTAGGTAACTTCTATTATGTTATAGAATGGTCCTTTCTAAGCAATTTTTCAATTGGTTTTCACTATTTATATTTTATAGTTATTTGCCTTTTTCTTCTGACTCTTTGCAGCTTTCAAATGGGCGTCGCTGGCCCCTTATAAAAAAACATCTGTAAGGCTACAAATGTATTATTGCTACTTTTTATTACTGATCCTTCTATTCAGGCCCTCTCCTTTTTTATATTCGAATCAATGCATGGTTGCTAGGGTAATCTGGACCCTTGTTACCAGATTACTTAAAATGCAAATTAAAAGAGCTACTGAATAAATAGCTAAATAACTTAAAAACCACAAATAATGAAAACCAATTGCAAATTATCTCAGAATATCACTCTCTACATCATACTAACAGTTAATTCAAAGGTGAACAACCCCTTTAAAGAGCCCTAGGGGCCTTTTTATTAAAACTGCAGTCAAGAATGAGCCCTAAAAAAAAAAAGATGGAGAAATGGCTGTTAAATATTCTTCCCTAGTTAAGTTTCCTTGCAGTTCTATAAATCGGCCCCACAGTCTTGTATAAGTCTTGTTCTTTTCTCTTGCTCTGTTTTTCTCCACCAGATGGCGATGTTACATAAGAAACACTTCAATCTTCTGCAGCACTTGCTCCTGAATCCCCCTACCTCCCTTTTGGACACTCCCAATTTGCAAATTTTGCACAACACCCATATGATCTAAACGTCCACCGTGTTTGTCTTTTCTCTTTCTCTAAATGTGATTAGTTATTAGATTATTTGTGAATGATTGAACTAACCAAAGGGTAGGGACCTGCCTGTGTTGGACTGCTGTTACCCACTGCTTGCTGAGCATGCTGGGAGATGTGGTCCTTCCCTATCCAAGTTCTAGGAATCAAAGGGAAAAACGAATGAACTTGTGATTGTTCAGTAATGAACCAGACTCCTCTTCATTCATGTTATTGTTGTTACTAATTATTTATTGTCAATAAGAGCAGGTACAGATTCTGTTCAAGTTGTGGTCCCTTCATTTATCTCCTATAGGGTAACAGCATGGGGCAAATATGATGATGGGCACATACAGGTCTTATAATAAGATTTATAATTATCTTCCGTGGTCATACATGTGTTGATAGCCGGGCCCTGACAACCAAGTGACGGGTTCCATTCCAAACTAGAGAGCAGCAACAGAAAGTTAAAACGGTTAAAAACAAAATGAAGACCAACTGCAATTTATTTAAGAATGGCACTGTTTACAGCATACATAGGGGCACATTTACTATTGGTCGAATATCGAGGGTTAATTAACCCTTGATATTCGGCCGTCGAAGTAAAATACTTTGAATATCGAAGTCGAAGGATTTACCGCATTTCCTTCGTTCGTACGATTCAAAGGATTTTAATCCATCGATCGAACGAAATTCCTTCGATCAAAAAAACCTAGGAAAGCCTATGGGGACCTTCCCCATAGACTAACATTGATGCTCGGTAGGTTTTAGGTGGCGAAGTAGGTGGTCGAAGTTTTTTTTAAAGAGACAGTACTTCAACTATCGAATAGTCGAACGATTTTTAGTTCGAATCGTTCAATTCAAAGTCATGGTCGAATTAGCCAATTCAATGGTCGAAGTAGCCAGAAAAACACTTAGAAAGTCAAAGTATTTTTCATTCTATTCCTTCACTCGAGCTAAGTAAATGTGCCCCTAAAAGTTAAGTTTAAGGTGAACTTTCCCCTGCAAAACCTATTTCTAAGTAATAGGCAGGTAGTTTATTGTGTGCAAAAAAAAAATATCCTTCTCTTAAATTGTCACTTTATAAGTTATACATAGAATACCCCCAAACAAGAACTGACTCTTTCTCTATCATTGTTAAAAAAAATTTTTTAAAAAAAATTAAAAAAAACGATGATAGCGAAAGAGTCAGTTATGCATGAAGTGAAAACGTTTGTGCCTCTAGTTGTCTTGTACAATAAACATCCAGTACCTCATATATTAAACCTCATTAATACAGGTCTGCCCCGTTGCTTAAAGGGGAACTAAACCCTAAAAATAAATATGGCTAGATATGCAGTATTTTATCTGTGGCACTAATTGCACCAGACTAAAGGTTCAGCAGCTCAATAGTAGTATTAATCCAGGCCGTCATTGGTTTTTACACGGGAGGGTCGCCATCTTTGATTCTGTCAGGAGTGTGACTGAGAATCCTCACTTACATGCTCAGTGTGCTGCGGGCAAACGATGAAGCCGAAAATGAGGTTCACCTGTCGGATAAGCCGATGCTACAGGGCTGTGGTTTTGGAGCTGCCATGTAATGAGAATCTGGATTAAAGGACCAGTAACATCAAAATTGTTTTAAAAAAAAAAAATGTGTCCGTATACATTGCGATTTTAAAGTTTAATTTGTCATGGTGGGTTTTTTTCAATGTATACGGACACATTTTTTTTTTTTTTTTTTTCCATCATGCGGCACTTGATTTCTCCTCCCTCGCTATCTCCTATAAGGAAGGCAGGGAGGAGAAATCGAGCATCGCACGATGGATCGCCTTTTCTAAAGAGGAGCGCAAGCGGAGTTTCGGTAAGTTATTCCTTAATAAAGACTTTGCGATTTTAAAGTTTAATTTGTCATGGTGGGTTTTTTTCAAAGTCTTTATTAAGGAATAACTTACCGAAACTCCGCTTGCGCTCCTCTTTAGAAAAGGCGATCCATCGTGCCATGCTCGATTTCTCCTCCCTGCCTTCCTTATAGGAGATAGCGAGGGAGGAGAAATCAAGTGCCGCATGATGGAACATCGCCATGTCGCCTTTTTTGAAGAGAAGCGGAGTTTTGCTAAGTTATTTCTTAATAAAGGCTTTGCAATTTTAAAGTTGAATTTGTCTTGGTGGGTTTTTTTAAATGTATACTCACGATTTGTTTTTTTAAATTTGATGTTACTGGTCCTTTAATTACTAATCAGCATTGTATTGTGGCTGGCATATTCTATATAGATTTCTGTACATTAGGGCTGCCACCAGTAGCTTTTGTTTTTGGATTTGAGTTTATTACCCCGTTCCCTGCCTGGCGCAGAATTCATTTTAATACAGTAGAACCCCCATTTTATGTTTTTCAGGGGACCAGGAAAAAATTATGTAAAATCAGAGAAAAATTTAAAATCAGAGAAATGTGTTAAAGTAACTTTTTCTTCAAGTACTGAAAGGATATAAGCGCAAGAGTCTGTTTTTTTTTTGCATTGAGATACAAATATTTGCTAGGGATGCACCAAATACATATTTTGGATTCAGCCGAAACCTCGAATTCTTCACAAAAGATTCGGGCGAATACCAAACCGAATCGTAATTTGCATATGCAAATTAGGGGTGGGAAGGGGGAAAATGTTTTACTTCCTTGTTTTGTGACAAAAATTCACGCGATTTCCCTCCCCGCCCCTAATTTGCATACGCAAATTAGGATGTGGCGCCGGTGAGGCCGAATCCTGCTCAAAAAAGCCGAATCCTGGATTCGGTGCATCCCTAATATTTAGTGTGTTAATAACAAGGGTTAAACATTACAGGGTTAATGTTACACTATGGGGGGGGCAAGTGCAAGACTCTCTGTCAGTCACATACACAACGTAAAGCAATAAGTGATTGGTGCAGGACTGGATAAGGGACACACTCATTGCAATTGACCATTTACAGGCAGAACCCTGGCACAATATACATCTGTGTAAACTTTTTTATTTATTTTTTTTCATAGAGGAAAAAAAAGCAGTTTTTAGTAACATTAGGACAAAATTTTGATGCAAAATCCAGGAAAATACTTAAAATCAGGGAAATGCACCCATTGAAATGCATTATAAATTGATGGGACCACAAATAAAAATTGTAAAATGCGGGAAAACTTAAAATCAGGGTAACCAATCAGTGACTAGAGGGGGGGGCACATAACTGTTGCTTTTGAATCTGAGCTGAATGCTGAGGATCAATTACAAACTCATTGAACAGTTATGTCCCATGTGGCCTCCCTTATAGTCACTGGCTTAAGGTGCCCATACAAGGAGAGATCCGCTCGTTTGGCGTTGTCGCCAAATGAGCGGATCTCTCCCCGATATGCCCACCTTGAGGTGGGCAATAGGGCCCACGATCGGATCCTAACGAATAGTAATGGGCGGTTGGATTGCGTGACTGCATCAACAAATAGATGCGGCCGTGATCCGACTGGATTTTTCGGCCAGATCTCGATCGGGGAAGCCCATTGGGGGGGGCCCCATACAAGGTCCAATAAGGTGCCGACACGGTCTGTCCGCAGCTTTTATCGGCCTGTGTATGGCCACCTTAACTCAGAGTTAGAGAGCTGAAAAGCAGGAAGTAGTGTTCTGGCTATTATGTTACACATCCAGTCACTCCAGCCTTTATACATTACACTTTTGCCTAACTCACTATATTAGATACATTTTTATTTTGTACAGTCTATTTATTTACCCAGTTTTTATTTATACTGAACTGTCCCTTTAAGAGGCCGCTATCGATCCTTTAGACCAATTCGGCAGTTTATATGCCGGTGTTTGGAGCGTCCCGAAGGGCCTCCCCTGATCGATATCGATTGAGCAGGTTTGATTTCCCTTGTGATCAAGGACAACATCAGTTTGTTGATACAGTCTTTGTCCCATCTGCCCCTATTTCCGTTGTCGTAATCTAATTGTTTGGCCCTAGGGCCAAATGATCAGATTAGCCGGATATTGTCCTGCCTTTGGTGGGCATTTGGGGGATAGATCCGCTCGTTTGACAACCTCATCAAA
Source organism: Xenopus laevis (assembly GCF_017654675.1). NCBI lineage: Eukaryota > Metazoa > Chordata > Amphibia > Anura > Pipidae > Xenopus > Xenopus laevis. Next base: position 162,536,285 of record NC_054379.1, on the reverse strand, counting down.
TGAGGGGATCTTATAGTCAGGGTCGGTTGGGTGGGCGGGACACCGGGAAAAAACCTGGTGGGCTTCCGGCTCTTTATTGCCCAGATCAATCAATTCGAATCCCTGGTGCCCAGCAAAGTAGAGGATCAGCCAACCCCTCAAAAGCACAAATGAAAAAAATTCACTGGCACTCAGGTAATGCTAGCAGGGTGAAACCCTTGCTTTAAATTTATTTAGTGCGGCATGCAACGTTTCGGGGACAACCATATCAAGCAGCCTCAGGCCCCCCAGTCCGAACCTACTTATAGTGCAGTTCCACCTTTTATATACCTGAAAGCTCTTTTGTCCAGGCCATTTCCATTCAGACCAGCAGAGGGCGCACCTTTTACATGATTATATTCACTGAACCCCCTGCTATTATAAAATCTAAAAGAAGAAAATGCAATTGCAAAAAAAGAGCTCAGAAAAGTCCTCACCCTATAGAAAAAATGTTTTGTGGGCAGGATGCGTCATTGGTCTGTAGTTCCCCTTTAAACTTTCCAAGCAGTATCTAGGGAAACAGATTATGTGTCTGTTGGGCAATATTATAAAGGGAAGTTTAGAATGGCCGGGCAGGGGTGAATGTGAGGGAAGCAATTTGCTTTCATCGGGCAGAACAGATAGTGATTGTGTTCTGGGAACGGCTCAGTCTGTGATTTTCATGTAGAGCCCGGGCAGCAGCACCAACTCCTTGGAAACTCTTTGTATTGGAATGTCCCTCCTTATGAGATCTGGACACAATGTTCTGTCCTTGTCTCTGCCCTAAGCAATGTCCTTGGGGGGCCACAGAGGAGCAGCTGCAACACTAATAGTGAGGCAAGGGGGTGGTTCACCTTTACCTTCTAGTATGTTACAGAATAGCTTATTCTAAGCAACTTTTCCATTGCCCTTCTTTTTTTTCTGTTTTATGGTTTTTGAATGATTTGCTAGCGGAATCTGGACACCAGCAGCCAGATGGCTGAAATTGAAAACTGGAGAGCTGCTGAATAAAAAGCTAAATAACTGAATAATCACAAATAAAAAAAAAAAATTGCAAATTGTCTACGTCATACTAAAAGTTAACTCAAAGGTGAACGACCCCTTTAATGGTTGGCATGAGCGGAGGATCATTGCTAAATAATTATCCCAAAGTCTATACTTCAAAGTTCTTTTTGAATAAAGAGCACCAGTACCAGAGCTTTCATGAATTATCTATAAAGGGGAAGTTTTGGGGCAATAGGGTTGGCAGTGAATATTATATACCCTGTGTGTTATCTGCCTTTAGGTGGGTCATTAGGGCTTCAGTGGACTATGGAGGCTCAGTTGGAGGCAATACTGGGGTCACTGGGCCATGGAGCTCACATGTAGATATTATAGGGGCCACGGGATGTTCTGGAGGTGTGACGGTTATTGGGGTCAGTGAGTATGTAGAGGCCTCTATTATATACTTTGCTCCTCTCAAGTACAGTGATAGAGGGTTAATATTGCTCTGATAGTGCTGGGGACACAGTTACTGTTTGTCCATTCCACTAACAAAACCCGCCCAGATGTCTGTAACCCAGAAACACATGGAGTTCTTGCCCCAGAAACGCGGCCCCAGGGCCAAGGACACGCGGACCAGTTACATACAGTGCGCTCTATATTACCTACAGTATGTACCATTCACTCTATATTACATACAGTATGTACCATTCACTCTATATTACCTACAGTATGTACCATGCACTCTATATTACATACAGTATGTACCATTCACTCTATATTACATACAGTATGTACCATTCACTCTATATTACATACAGTATGTACCATTCACTCTATATTACATACAGTATGTACCATGCACTCTATATTACATACAGTATGTACCATGCACTCTATATTACATACAGTAAGTACCATTCACTCTATATTACATACAGTATGTACCATTCACTCTATATTACATACAGTATGTACCATGCACTCTATATTACATACAGTATGTACCATTCACTCTATATTGCATACAGTATGTACCATGCACTCTATATTACATACAGTATGTACCATGCACTCTATATTACAAACAGTATGTACCATGCACTCTATATTGCATACAGTATGTACCATTCACTCTATATTGCATACAGTATGTACCATGCACTCTATATTGCATACAGTATGTACCATGCACTCTATATTACATACAGTATGTACCATTCACTCTATATTACATACAGTATGTACCATGCACTCTATATTACATACAGTATGTACCATGCACTCTATATTGCATACAGTATGTGCCATTCACTCTATATTGCATACAGTATGTACCATGCACTCTATATTGCATACAGTATGTACCATTCACTCTATATTGCATACAGTATGTACCATTCACTCTATATTACATACAGTATGTACCATTCACTCTATATTACATACAGTATGTACCATGCACTCTATATTGCATACAGTATGTACCATTCACTCTATATTGCATACAGTATGTACCATGCACTCTATATTGCATACAGTATGTACCATTCACTCTATATTACATACAGTATGTACCATTCACTCTATATTACATACAGTATGTACCATTCACTCTATATTACATACAGTATGTACCATTCACTCTATATTACATACAGTATGTACCATTCACTCTATATTAAATACAGTATGTACCATTCACTCTATATTTAGGCCCATCACATGTCCTCTCTGTATAACTGCTGCTCCTATACACATGGACCAATGTTCAGACTCCATATTCCACTGTAGCCATGTATATTCCCATCATGCTCAGCCACCGAATTCCTCAGCCTGATACTACTATTCCCATCATGCTCAGCCAGCAAGAAGATTTCCAGCAATCAAACTACACTGAGCTGTCACTATAATAAAAATGAAAGGGGATTTAAAGCCTTTTTGTACTAGTGGTTGTGACTTCTGAAACAAAGCAGCAGAGGCCAGACAAGTCACAGAGCTGCTACATTGTTTAGTGACTCGGAACCAGCAGTGCACACAGGGACTTTCTATGGCAATTTACCAATAACTTGTCCCAGTAAGAACGAGTGGTGAATATAATCATTTTTGTGGGGGAAGATATATTGGATTGATATTCACTGGAAGGCTCACAGTCTCCTTGTAGTCTTATCTCAGCCCTTAATCGAATACGTGCGCTAATCTGACACACTCCCGCTGTGCGCACACAGTAGCTTGACCCACACGTGACACCATCTGTTCCCACTAGGCGACCGCTTCCATTGGCTGAGACAGACACACCACTGCAGGCGCAATTGGTCTAGATAGGCCTTCTCTGTTTCTATTGGTCTTGACGGACACACCCACGACGCTCCCAGCAGCGAATGCTGCAGCCGCGCTATAGAAATATTCCCAGCTGCATTCTGAGCGTACGTCATCAGCGGGGCGTGGCTCCCCTGCCAGCCGCGACACTCCCACCCGCGCTCGTCCAATCCAGTGCTCGCTGCTGTGAGAAGCCGGCCGGTATTTAGCGCACGGGGGTCGCGATCAGACGCAGAGCTGATGCAATTCTGCAACTTGTGAAAGGGGCAGCGCTTTATCCGGCTGAAGAGAAGAATCCGCTACCTACTGTCGCCCATTCAGCAGCAGAGCAACCGGGGGCCGGTGAGTAAATGAACTTTGACTGAATCATCGGTCTGATTTACTGAGAGTGACATTAGGGAACAGCTCAACCTCCCTCTTCTCTTCCACTGCTGCTCCTCTAGACTTCTCTGTAGTGAGGGACTGGACCCAACCATTTGATACAGATGGGGGGATATATAATATACTGAGCTCTAACTCCCAGCATGCTCAGCCCAAGGCTGTACTTAGGGTTCTGGGAGTTGCAGTTCTGGGGTTGGGACGCAGGTTGGGCACCCCTATATACATATCCCTATATTTATATCCCTATATTTATATCCCTATATTTATATCCCTATATATCTCCCTATATATATATATCTCCCTATATATATATATATCTCCCTATATATATATCTCTCTATTTATATCTCCCTATATATATCTCCCTATATATATCTCCCTATATATCTCCCTATATGTCTCCCTATATATATCCCATATCCCCCTCCAGTGGGCCTCACTATTAGGGACTGACTCAGTGGCGTAACTAGATATTACTGGGCCCCACAGCAAATTATTTTTCAGGCCCCCAAAATGTTTAGAGGTTGACTTGTTTCTCCAATATTTATTGAAACTGTATATGAATTAGGGCCTCATGGGGCCCCTATTAGGGATGTAGCGAACGTCGGAAAAAAAGTTCGCGAACATATTCGCGAACTTGCGCAAAAATGCGAGCGGTTCGCGAACGGTTCGCGAACCCCATAGACTTCAATGGGAAGGCGAACTTTAACATCTAGAAAAGACATTTCTGGCCAGAAAAATGATTTTAAAGTTGTTTAAAGGGTGCAACGACCTGGACAGTGGCATGCCAGAGGGGGATCAAGGGCAAAAATGTATCTGAAAAATCTGCCTGTGTGTGCTTGGAAGAGATAGTGTAGGGGGAGAGCTGTTAGTGATTTCAGGGACAGATGATAGTAAGTTTGCTGGCTAGTAATCTACTTGATACTGCTCTGTATTGGAGGGACAGAAGTCTGCAGGGATTTGAGGGACATTTTAGCTTAGGTAGCTTTGCTGGCTAGTAATCTACTGTTCTCTTTAAACAACTGCCATACGTTGACCTTGTAGGCATTGTTTGCCCAGTTTTTTTGGACGCAGCCACTGAAGCACAGTTGCCAGAAAAAATATGCCATATAAATGCTGAAAATAGTCATTTTTCGCCATACGTTGACCTTGTAGACATTGTTTGCCCAGTTTTTTTGGACGCAGCCACTGAAGCACAGTTGCCAGAAAAAATATGCCATATAAATGCTGAAAATAGTAATTTTTCGCCATACGTTGACCTTGTAGACATTGTTTGCCCAGTTTTTTTGGTTGCAGCCACTGAAGCACAGTTGCCAGAAAAAATATGCCACATAAATGCTGAAAATAGTCATTTTTTGCCATATACGTTGAGTCAACGTATGGCAAAAAATGACTATTTTCAGCATTTATATGGCATATTTTTTCTGGCCTCTGTGCTTCAGTGGCTGTGGCCAAAAAAACTGGGCAAACAATGCCTACAAGGTCAACGTCGTTGACCTTGTAGGCATTGTTTGCCCAGTTTTTTTGGCCACAGCCACTGAAGCACAGAGGCCAGAAAAAATATGCCATATAAATGCTGAAAATAGTCATTTTTTTGGTCGCAGCCACTGAAGCACAGTTGCCAGAAAAATTATGCCATATAAATGCTGAAAATATAAATTTTTTTGGTTGCAGCCACTGAAGCACAGAGGCCAGAAAAATTATGCCATATAAATGCAGAAAATATGCATTTTTTTGGTCGCAGCCACTGAAGCACAGTTGACAGAAAAATTATGCCATATAAATGCTGAAAATATAAATTTTTTTGGTTGCAGCCACTGAAGCACAGAGGCCAGAAAAATTATGCCATATAAATGCAGAAAATATGCATTTTTTTGGTCGCAGCCACTGAAGCACAGTTGCCAGAAAAATTATGCCATATAAATGCTGAAAATAGTAATTTTTTTGGTTGCAGCCACTGAAGCACAGAGGCCAGAAAAATTATGCCATATAAATGCAGAAAATATGCATTTTTTTGGTCGCAGCCACTGAAGCACAGTTGACAGAAAAATTATGCCATATAAATGCTGAAAATATAAATTTTTTTGGTTGCAGCCACTGAAGCACAGAGGCCAGAAAAATTATGTCATATAAATGCAGAAAATAGGCATTTTTTTGGTCGCAGCCACTGAAGCACAGAGGCCAGAAAAAATTAAACCAGTAGGGTTTGCACCCTAGTTTGTAACGGTGGCGGAGGGAGGAGGAGGACGCTAAAGGACAGCTGTGTGTGGAGTCATGAGGCTTGAAGAGAAGGACAGCTGCATAGAAGTCAGAACAAGTCTTCCGGCGTGCAGTAACCCTCCGAGATCCACCCCTCATTCATTTTAATAAAGGTCAGGTAATCGACACTTTTGTGACCTAGGCGAGTTCTCTTCTCAGTTACAATCCCTCCTGCTGCACTGAAGGTCCTTTCTGAGAGCACACTTGAGGCTGGGCAAGACAAGAGGTTCATGGCAAATTGTGACAGCTCTGGCCACAGATCAAGCCTGCGCACCCAGTAGTCCAGGGGTTCATCGCTCCTCAGAGTGTCGATATCTGCAGTTAATGCCAGGTAGTCCGCTACCTGCCGGTCGAGGCGTTCTTTGAGGGTGGATCCAGAAGGGTTGTGGCGCTGCCTTGGACAGAAAAACATTTGCATGTCTGACGTTACAGACTGGCCAAAGGGCTTTGTCCTTGCAGGTGCGCTCGTGGCAGGATTACTGGCACCTCTGCCCCTGGAATGTTGATGAGTTCCTGAAGTGACATCACCCTTAAAAGCATTGTACAACATGTTTTGCAGGCTGGTTTGTAAATGCCGCATCTTTTCGGACTTGTGGTATGTTGGTAACATTTCTGACACTTTATGCTTGTACCGAGGGTCTAGTAGCGTTGCGACCCAGTACAGGTCCTTCTCCTTAAGCCTCTTGATACGGGGGTCCTTCAACAGGCATGACAGCATGAAAGACCCCATTCTCACAAGGTTGGATGCAGAGCTATCCATCTCCGCTTCCTCATTATCAAGGACTGCATCATCCACGGTCTCCTCCCCCCAGCCACGTACAAGACCAGGGGTCCCCAAAAGGTCACCACTAGCCCCCTGGGAAGCCTGCTCCTGTTGGTCCTCCTCCTCCTCCTCCACAAAGCCACCTTCCTCCTCTGACTCCACTTCTGGCACCTCTCCCTGCGTTGCAGCATGTGCCTGGGTTCGTTCTGGTGATTCCGACCAGAAATCGTGCGCTTCCAGCTCCTCGTCACGCTGGTCTACAGCCTCATCTGTCACTCGTCGCACGGCACGCTCCAGGAATAAAGCGAAGGGTATTAGGTCGCTGAGGGTGCCTTCAGTGCGACTGACCATATTTGTCACCTCTTCAAAAGGTCGCATGAGCCTGCAGGCATCGCGCATAAGCACCCAGTAACGGGGGAAAAAAATCCCCAGCTGTGCAGATCCAGTCCTACCACCCAGTTCAAAAAGGTACTCGTTGACGGCCCTTTGTTGTTGCAGCAGACGTTCCAACATAAGGAGCGTTGAATTGCAGCGAGTCTGGCTGTCAGAAATCAAACGCCTGACTGGCATGTTGTAGCGCTGCTGAATGTCAGCAAGGCGTGCCATGGCTGTGTAGGAACGTCTGAAATGGGCCGACACCTTTCTGGACTGGGTGAGAACGTCCTGGAATCCTGGGTACTTGGAGACAAAACGTTGGACTATTAAATTTAACACATGTGCCATGCAGGGCACATGTGTTAAATTGCCTAGTCTCAACGCTGCCAACAGATTGCTTCCATTGTCACACACCACTTTTCCGATCTGCAGTTGGTGTGGGGTCAGCCACCGATCGGCCTGTGACTGCAGAGATGACAGGAGTACAGATCCGGTATGGTTTTTGCTTTCCAGGCACGTCATCCCCAAGACAGCGTGACAACGGCGTACCTGGCACGTCGAATAGCCTAGGGGGAGCTGGGGGTGCACAGGTGTGGAGGAGGAGAAGGAGGACCCAGCAGCAGAGTAAGAAGAAGAAGAAGACGAGGTAGAGAGCGATGGAGGAGTAGAGGTGGTGGCAGAACCGCGTGCAATCCGTGGCGGTGACACCAACTCCACTGTTGTTGTTGAGCTACCCATTCCCTGCTTCCCAGCCATTACCAAGTTCACCCAGTGGGCAGTGTAGGTGACATACCTGCCCTGACCATGCTTGGAGGACCATGCGTCAGTAGTCATATGGACCTTTGGCCCAACACTAAGTGACAGAGATGCGGTAACTTGGCTCTGCACATGTTGGTACAGGTGTGGTATTCCCTTTTTAGAAAAAAAATTGCGGCTGGGTACCTTCCACTGCGGTGTCCCAATTGCTACAAATTTGCGGAAGGCCTCAGAGTCCACCAGCTGGTATGGTAAAAGCTGGCGGGCTAAGAGTGCAGACAAGCCAGCTGTCAGACGCCGGGCAAGGGGGTGACAGTCAGACATTGGCTTCTTACGCTCAAACATGGCCTTCACAGAAACTTGGCTAGTGGCAGATGACTGGGAATGGGAACAGGTGGTCAAGGTGGAAGGCGGAGTGGAGGGTGGTTCAGACGGGTCAAGGAGAGCAGAGGTAGAGCAGTAAGATGCTGGATCAGAAGGAGTGTGGCTTTTAGTTTGCCTGTTGCCTTTGAGGTGTTGCTCCCAAAGTGCTTTGTGCTTGCCGCTCATGTGCCTTCGCATAGAAGTTGTACCTATGTGGCTGTTGGGCTTACCAAGGCTCAGTTTCTGACTGCACTCATTGCAAATTACAATGCTTTTGTCAGAGGCACACACATTAAAAAAATCCCACACTGCTGACTTTTTGGAAGTGTGCGATCTGGCGGTAACAGTAGAAGTTGGCGGAGTTGGCGGTATTGGCGGCAATGGCGGGTGCGTTGGCCGGCTGAACACAGGTGCCGATACATGTTGTTGCCCTACTGATCCCTGCGGGCTGTCCTCCCTGCTTCTTCTAAGTCTTATTCTCCTACTGCCTCTCTGACTCTCCGTCTCTCCATCTGAACTACCCTCCTCTTGCTCTCTTCTACTAGGCACCCACAAAACATCAATCTCCTCATCATCATTCTCCTCAGATGCATCAATTTCTTCTGACACATCACAGAAGGAAGCAGCAGCGGGGACCTCCTCCTCATCACTCATTATGTCCATCTCTATCGTGTTCTCTGCCAGAATTAAATCTGGTGTAAGGTCCTCATCTCCTTCATCTTCTTCTGGCAATAATGGTTGCGCATTACTCAGTTCAAGAAACTCATGGGAAAATAACTCCTCTGACCCCAGTGAAGAAGGGGCACCGGTGGTGGAGGAAGTGTTACGTGGGGTGGCCATAGCAGTGGAGGATGAGGAGGATGTTGTGGTAAAGTTAGAAACGGTAGAGGATGGGGTGTGCTGTGTAAGCCAGTCAACTACCTCTTCAGCATTTTGGGAGTTCAGGGTCATTGGCTTTTTAAAACTGGGCAATTTGCTAGGGCCACAGGATTGCATAGCAGCACGGCCCCTAGCACGGCCTCTGCGTGGCGGCCTGCCTTTGCCTGGCATTATTTTTAAAAAAACAACAACAACAACAAAAACTCAGTTGGTTTTTCTGGAAACGATAATACACACAGCTAGATGGCGGGTTGAAGAAAACACTGTGCAAATAATGCCTACAAAGTCAACGTATACACTACTACAGCGGTGGATACGGATTACGTAAAATATATGAATGCTGCTTGAAAAAAAGTAACTCAAGTGGTTTTTCTAGAGACGATAATATTATCAATATTTAGACAAAATGTGAACAAGGTCACACAGCTCGATGGCGGGTTGAAGAAAACAGTGTGCAAATAATGCCTACAAGGTCAACGTATACACTACTACAGCGGTGGATACGGATTACGTAAAATATATGAATGCTGCTTGAAAAAAAGTAACTCAAGTGGTTTTTCTAGAGACGATAATATTATCAATATTTAGACAAAATGTGAACAAGCTCACACAGCTCGATGGCGGGTTGAAGAAAACACTGTGCAAATAATGCCTACAAGGTCAACGTATACACTACTACAGCGGTGGATACGGATTACGTAAAATATATGAATGCTGCTTGAAAAAAAGTAACTCAAGTGGTTTTTCTAGAGACGATAATATTATCAATATTTAGACAAAATGTGAACAAGCTCACACAGCTCGATGGCGGGTTGAAGAAAACACTGTGCAAATAATGCCTACAAGGTCAACGTATACACTACTACAGCGGTGGATACGGATTACGTAAAATATATGAATGCTGCTTGAAAAAAAGTAACTCAAGTGGTTTTTCTAGAGACGATAATATTATCAATATTTAGACAAAATGTGAACAAGCTCACACAGCTCGATGGCGGGTTGAAGAAAACAGTGTGCAAATAATGCCTACAAGGCCAACGTATACACTACTACAGCGGTGGATACGGATTACGTAAAATATATGAATGCTGCTTGAAAAAAGTGACTCCGGTGTTTTTTCTGGAGACGGTAATATTATGGATATTTAGACAGAATGTGAACAAGGTCACACAGCTCGATGGCGGGTTGAAGAAAACAGTGTGCAAATAATGCCTACAAGGCCAACGTATACACTACTACAGCGGTGGATACGGATTACGTAAAATATATGAATGCTGCTTGAAAAAAGTGACTCCGGTGTTTTTTCTGGAGACGGTAATATTATGGATATTTAGACAGAATGTGAACAAGGTCACACAGCTCGATGGCGGGTTGAAGAAAACAGTGTGCAAATAATGCCTACAAGGCCAACGTATACACTACTACAGCGGTGGATACGGATTACGTAAAATATATGAATGCTGCTTGAAAAAAGTGACTCCGGTGTTTTTTCTGGAGACGGTAATATTATGGATATTTAGACAGAATGTGAACAAGGTCACACAGCTCGATGGCGGGTTGAAGAAAACAGTGTGCAAATAATGCCTACAAGGCCAACGTATACACTACTACAGCGGTGGATACGGATTACGTAAAATATATGAATGCTGCTTGAAAAAAGTGACTCCGGTGTTTTTTCTGGAGACGGTAATATTATGGATATTTAGACAGAATGTGAACAAGGTCACACAGCTCGATGGCGGGTTGAAGAAAACAGTGTGCAAATAATGCCTACAAGGCCAACGTATACACTACTACAGCGGTGGATACGGATTACGTAAAATATATGAATGCTGCTTGAAAAAAGTGACTCCGGTGTTTTTTCTGGAGACGGTAATATTATGGATATTTAGACAGAATGGGAACAAGGTCACACAGCTCGATGGCGGGTTGAAGAAAACAGTGTGCAAATAATGCCTACAAGGCCAACGTATACACTACTACAGCGGTGGATACGGATTACGTAAAATATATTATGGCTGCTTGAAAAAAGTGACTCCGGTGTTTTTTCTGGAGACGGTAATATTATGGATATTTAGACAGAATGTGAACAAGGTCACACAGCTCGATGGCGGGTTGAAGAAAACAGTGTGCAAATAATGCCTACAAGGCCAACGTATACACTACTACAGCGGTGGATACGGATTACGTAAAATATATGAATGCTGCTTGAAAAAAGTGACTCCGGTGTTTTTTCTGGAGACGGTAATATTATGGATATTTAGACAGAATGGGAACAAGGTCACACAGCTCGATGGCGGGTTGAAGAAAACAGTGTGCAAATAATGCCTACAAGGCCAACGTATACACTACTACAGCGGTGGATACGGATTACGTAAAATATATTATGGCTGCTTGAAAAAAGTGACTCCGGTGTTTTTTCTGGAGACGGTAATATTATGGATATTTAGACAGAATGTGAACAAGGTCACACAGCTCGATGGCGGGTTGAAGAAAACAGTGTGCAAATAATGCCTACAAGGCCAACGTATACACTACTACAGCGGTGGATACGGATTACGTAAAATATATGAATGCTGCTTGAAAAAAGTGACTCCGGTGTTTTTTCTGGAGACGGTAATATTATGGATATTTAGACAGAATGGGAACAAGGTCACACAGCTCGATGGCGGGTTGAAGAAAACAGTGTGCAAATAATGCCTACAGGGCAAATAATGCCTAAAAGGTCAACTTATACACTACTACAGCGGTAGTAAAATAAAAAAAAGTAAAATAAAAAAAAATGAATATTAAAAAAAAAAAATTAAAGTTGGTGCTGCTGAACTACTAGGAGCAGCAGATTAGCACACCAGTCCCACTCCCCAACACTGCTAGACTAATAGCACTGGGCTCTTATAGTAGTAGTAGTAGTAGTAGTAGTAAAACAACAAAAAAATAAATAAAAGCAGTCCTTACAAGGACTACTGTTATTGCAGCAGTCAGCAGATGAGATCAGAAGCAGGACAGCTGCCCACTGCAGCTACATACAGAGCACTGCAGTAGAAGGTAGATTACTAGCCAGCAAAGCTACCTAAGCTTAAATGTCCCTCAAACCCCTGCAGACTTCTGTCCCTCCAATAACAGAGCAGTATCAAAACGATTACTAGCCAGCAAACTTTCAACTGTCCCTGAAATCACTAACAGGCAGCAGCTCTCTCCCTACACTATCTCTTCAGCACACACAGGCAGAGTGAAAAAACGCTGCAGGGCTTCGGTTTTTATAGGGAAGGGGAGTGGTCCAGGGGAGAGCTTCCTGATTGGCTGCCATGTACCTGCTGGTCTGGGGTGAGAGGGCAAAAAAAAGCGCCAACAATGGCGAACCCAAAATGGCGAACGTCGCGCGACGTTCGCGAACTTCCGACGAGCGCGAACACCCGAAGTTCGCCGGCGAACAGTTCGCGACATCTCTAGCCCCTATACCTCCTGGGCCCCCCTGCAGCCGCAGGATCTGCTTCCTCTATAGTTACGCCCCTGGACTGACTGCAGGTGCAGGGGGGAACAACTGAGGAAGCAGACCCTGAGGCTGCAGGGGCCCCATAAGGCACTAAATAATGAGCAGTTTCAACAAACATTGGTAAAAAAGGAATATGCAAAATTAATTTGCTGTGGGGCCCAGTAACCTCTAGTTACAGCACAAGTGATTGTACTACCCCCTGGTATCAGATGTGGTGGGGCAGCAATTGCCTTGCCTGTACCTTAAACCAGAAGTAAAGGCTTTGTGCACTTGTGGGTACCAAATATTAGGCACCCCAAGTGATTGTATTGACTCACCTGAAACCCCGGGCTGATGCTCCTATCAGCAGAAAAATGCACCGGCCCGGGGTTATACCAGTGAGCACCACGGAGTGATCCTCTTCCGTCTTCTTCTTTCTTCTAATTTCCCGGGGTAGACGCATGCGCATTTGAATGAAATAGGCGACTTTTTAGTTAAAATTCAGCTTTTTGTTCTACTGAGCATGCGCAGCTGCGTGAAGAATTCAGAAGCCGGAAGAGGATCACTCTGTGGTGCTCACTGGTATAACCGCGGGCAGCAGTGGCGGAACTACCGGGGGAGTAGGGGGTGCGAGCGGGCCAGGGCCCGCACCCCCTCATGGCCCCCCGGCAGTTCACGCGCTGCTGAACAGCGTATGGTAGTGTCTGCCGGCCAGTGCAGTTTTCTGCTGATAGGAGCACCAGCCCGGGTTTCAGGTAAGTCAATACAATCACTTGCCTAACATTTGGCAGCTCCAAGTGCACCAAGCCTTTCCTTCTCCTTTAAGCCCCCGTGGGTGAGTTTCAGCCAATAGAGGGCTCCAAGCAGGGGCGTAGTTATATTAAGGCACCCTAGGGCAGCACGGTTTTGGGGACAGCCCTCCTGTGCCTATTTTTTCCATTTTCTTGTTTTTAGATTTTTTTAAAAACACCCCCACCCTCTGCCACGGAGGTGACGGAGCTGGGGGGGGGTGAGGGGTAGGGGGCCTGTGACATTGCGTGCACAATGCACTGGCATTAAATGCGCAACGTAAGGGCAAGTTTAGGTCCGGTGCATACGGTACCATTGGACCTAAATACAGTCCTGGATATGTTCATTGTAGGATGGAAACTAGTGATGGATGAATTTGTCCCGATTCACTAACAATTTGCAAATTTCCCATGAAATTAGTGAAACAGTGAAAAGGAATTTTGACACCTGCCTCAAAGTCCAGATAATGTTGACGCGCGACGGTTTTGACGCATGCAACTTTTCTGACGCGTTTCCAAAAATTTTCGCCAACCACGTAATTTTCGGCGGCAATTTTTTTTCGTGCCAGTTTCACATATTTGTTCACTGGTGGCAAAACATGGAAATTCGCACCTGCTGAATTTATTCTCCCAACACTAATGGAAATGATATATAGGGAAGAAGCACACCAACTTTTACTGGCTCACACCTTTGTCATATTTTAATGCAGAAGTTAAGCTTTCGGGACCGACCCCTTCCTCAGGTTAAGGTGGAATCATTCCAGGATTCCCTCTGTCCCACACTTGAACTTCCCTGACTGGTCTGGAAACAATTACACCTCCCTCCACTATTTGGTTTAACTGGAACTCCAGAAGCTGCTGCAGAACCTCTTTGTAACTGCTGCCCCAGTTGAGTGTTATAACTGAGGTCACAGGACTTGAAATGTATTGCATTCTCTAATTGCTTTTTACCCAATAAGGACAGAGACTTATTGCTCAAGGCTGGAACTAAAATTGTGAAACCAGTAGGGATGCACCAAATCCACTATTTTGGATTCGGCCGAACCCCCGAATCCTTTGTGAAAGATTCCAAATCCCGAACCGAATCCTGGACTCGGTGCATCCCTAGAAACCAGAACCTGGCGTTAAAGGGATAGGAGATGCCTGAATAGAAAGAGCATTTGTTTTTAGATGAGGTCAGTGACCCCCATTTGAAAGCTGGAAAGAAGGCAAATAATTAAAAAAACTATACAAAATAAATAATGAAGACCAATTGAAAAGTTGCATACAATTAGCCATTGTATAACATACTAAAAGGTGAACCACCCCTCCATAATGTAGCACTGACTGGTCTTTTAGGATAGTTATAGTTCAGTAATAGCTGAAGGGCTGCACACTCCTGATAAATTTGCTCCCCTCCCTGCATTAAATAGGAAGGTCAGCCTGCCTGCAGGGGGCCTGACGTTGAACTACAACTCACAGAGTTCACAAAGAACCCATAGCTATGCAGATTTGACCCTTTCTACATGAGAGGTGTGGATACGTTCCATCTATAACATTAGTCGGCTGCCTGATAACAAAGCCACGGTGTGGCGGGACGAGCGCTTGGCCATGTGACTTCCAAACTGACTGCTCTGTCATCAGGAGAATCAGCTGTCTGGGAACAAAACCGCGTCTGAAGCCGTGCGCTCAAATGCCCGGGGCAAAGGGAGTTGACGAAAGATAAACCATCTCCCTGGCACAGAGAAGCAGATCTACTATCAGGGTGTGGATATTCTGTAATAAAGGATTATTATTATTCTTATGTAGACTGTGGTTTTTTTAAGCCATTTGCAGTTGGTCTTTATTTTTATGCTTTCGTTTATTTAACAAGTCCTGTATGGTGTCAGACATAGTAAGGCTGATGTATCTTACTAATGGCATTTCTGGTACTTACCAATTTCCCAACGTCTCCTGTGCCCTATGGCCCTTGACACATATTGGAACCTTTTTGGGGCAATGCCCTTTTTGTTGAATCTCTGCTTGGAAGTAGCCAAGTGCAACATTAGCCTAATAGCCTGTCCCCAATCTCTATCTGCCCCCCCCAATCTCTATCTGTCACCTCTGTTCCCCCAGTCTCTATTAGGGTTGCCACCTTTTCTGGAAAAAAATATCAGCCTTCCTGTATTCTTGCCATTTTTTCCCATTAATAAAATTGGCATCAAGCTTCATTTTTACCGGCCAGGTAAAATAACGGCCAGATGGCGACCCTAGTCTCTATCTGTCCCCCCAATCTCTATCTGTCACCTCTGTCCCCCAATCTCTATCTGCCCCCCAATCTCTATCTGTCACCTCTGTCCCCCAATCTCTATCTGTCCCCTCTGTCCCCCAATCTCTATCTGTCCCCTCTGTCCCCCCAATCTCTATTTGTCCCCCAGTCTCTAACTGTCACCTTTGTCCCCCAATCTCTTATCTGTCCCCCAATCTCTATCTGTCCCCCACTTAGTCTCCATTCTCTCCATCAGTGGGTGCCAGTCTGCCCTCTCAGCTTCTCCTTTTTGCACAAGTGCCTGGCATTTAAAGGGCCGGATCAGCTTCATGTTAATTTTTAGTATGTTATAGAATGGACAACTTTTCAATTGGTCTGCTGAATAAAAGGCTATATAACTCAAACCACAAATAATAAAAAATGAAAACCAACTGCAAATTGTCTCCGAATATCTCTCTACTAACAGTTCATTTAAGATGAACAACCCCTTTAATCCGATTTCTCCTTCCTCCACCCTGATGATATGGAACTACCTGCCCTTGTTGGATATAATTATAAAACACTGCCCTGTCTCCTGCAAACAAATCCCAGAGCCTCCCAGTATCTTCCTGCCCCTTTCCCACGCCACCTTCTCTCTACCAAATATAATCCGTGCGCATCTTTTAAAGGGGACCCATCACCCAAAAAAATATTTGAAATCCTATTTTATCACATTAGTCAAGCAAAATAAACTTTAATGACACTGTATAAATTATTTGAATCTTGTTTCCTTCAGTCTGGGAACTCATAATTATAACAAGCAGGCAGGAGCCATTTTGTGGGACACTGTTATTAAGACAAGTCTTGTATCATCTCAGAATCTTGTTTGTGCACCAGAATGGGGGACCTGATGTCCATCCCCATGTCCTGGCTACACAATTAAATGGTGAAGAGAACTGGGGAATGTGGGGAGAGCAGTGACATGTAGGAAGTGCTGAATGGAAAGTGAAAGAAAGGCATAGAGGAGGGGCAGACAATATTTGATTGACAGCTGAGATGTTTTAATGAGTTTACAACAGCAATGAATGTTTAATAAAAAATAGGAATTGGATTTCATGTTTAATTTGAAAAGGACTTTTATTATATAAATGTTTGTGTCTGGGTGACGGGTCCCCTTTAATGCCCTTCTTTCAACAACACCACAATGTATCCTGCCTCCTTTGGGCTGTTTCACCCTGTGAGATCATTGCGCTGACTCATTGTAGATCCAGTCATTGTGACAAGGTAACTAGTAGGCGAGGCTGATAAAAGACACATCACAATGACAATCAGATTTGTGCTCAAACATTTCCTACGTAGGATTTAGATCTCTAAACCACTTTCTTTTGCACAAAGGCTCCCCTATGATATTAGGGTCCCGGGGGCTATTATTTCCTTTTCAGGTTCAAGGAATAAGTCTTTTCTAGGGTCAGATTGCCAACCTTGCCTTGGCAGCCAATCGCTTTGCCTCAGAGACTCGCAGGCCTGTGCAAGGCATTGTGGGAAGTAGAGTCTTAACTAGAGCAGAGCAAACTACTGCTACATTGTTCCATGATATCATGTAGTCAGAACCTGCAGTGCAGAGGAAAGCAAAGCACTTAACAGTAGCAGCTTCGTTTAGAAATATCGTTGAAAATCACTGTAAATTGGAAAGTTGTTTAGAGTTCCATTTCCTTTTATTGCGCTAAATGGTAAATGTGGGTTTATTTCCCCTTTAAAAGCTTGGATAACCGTCTCTATTCCTGTTCCTACCCGGTTGGGGCGGCAGTTTTACTGAATGAGGTCCCTGTCACGTTTTGTTTCCTTTGTGTCTGACCCCTCCAGGCTTCTGTGACCTCTAATGACCTTGGGCTAGTGTGCCCCTGATGTAGCCAGTCACTAGCATTGTGTCAATATTTAAGGTTCTGCTCGTATTCGCTCTGACGGCTTGTGTTCCATGAATTTCAGGCTCAGACTGGTCTGTACTTGTACCTTGTCATTCCAGGAATGTCCTAATCTGCAGCGAGCCTCTTGCACACGTGTGTGTGTGTGTGTGTGTGTGGGGGGTATGAGATGCTCACCCTGTGCCCCTCCTCCAAATGTGTCCAGCACCCCTCCTTTATATCTTGCTGAGAATCCTGGGACCCTTAGTTATATCAATAGAAGGACCCCAGTGTGATTTAGCCCAGGCAGCAGTATGGCAGCTCCCACACACACACACACATATATATATATATATATATATATATATATATATATATATATATATATATATATATATATATATATATATATATATATATATATATATATATATATATATATATATAGCAATAAGAATGGAATGTACCAGTTCTCAGAAGCACAGGCTGCAGTTACTTCATACACGGTTCTCTAGATCACATTGCATAATGCTCAGCAATGGGCCAGTCAGCAGCCACTCAGAAGTCAGGAGACCCTCATTGTGACAGGTGCATGATGTGGGGGTTAAAAGTATGATATAGATATATATATATATATTATATATATATATTATATATATATATATATATATATATATATATATATAAAAAATATTAATATTAAATATTTAAAAAACTAGTGGTGAGCACAACTTTCCCTTGTTTGTTATAGTTTATACAGGAGCAGTGACCAGCTCCATGTTGTAGCTCCCACCCTTCCCAACTATAGTCAGGTGATCCCACTGGTGGCCAATAAAAGGGCAGCCAAGTTTGGGAGTTTTACTTTGAAAGCAGCAAGTAAGTTGCAGGTAAAACTTAGTCCCTTTGTAAAATGTATAATGAAGCAATAGAATTCTTAATGAATCAGATAAAATTGAGCATAGGACTGGCCAGATATGGGATGACTATGACGTAGTTGTTCAGCTTAAATATATTGCAATATATGGACAAACAATCCCTGTGTTGTTTAAAGGGTAAGGCATTTTTTAGTAGCAGTATGCACAAAATGTCTCTGTCTTAAATATATTGATAATGGGTTGAGTGCAGAAGACCTCTTGTAGTTGACTATATATATATATATATATATATATATATATATATATATATATATATATATATATATATATATATATATATATATATATATATATATATATATATATATATATATATATATATATATACTATCCAGCATATAAAGCCATTGAATCCCATGCTACAGTGGGTGTCTCGGGTTATGAGCAGTACCCCTTGAGGTTGTGCTCCCCTGGACCCTATTATAAATTATGTGGATTCAGTGTGTCCTCATACCATAACATAGTAACATAGTAACATAGTAACATAGTAAGTGAGGTTGAAAAAAGACACGTCCATCGGCTTCAACCTTTTTTTTTAAATATTAACTACCTATCTGCCAGTTGATCCAGAGGAAGGCAAAAAACCCATCTGAAACCTCTCCAATTTGCCTCAGAGGGGAAAAAATTCCTTCCTGACTCCAAAATGGCAATGGGACCAGTCCCTGGATCAACTTGTACTATGAGCTCTCTCCCATATCCCTGTATTCCCTCACTTGCTAAACACCATCCAACCCCTTCTTATACCTATCTAATGTATCAGCCTGTACCACTGATTCAGGGAGACAATTCCACATCTTCACAGCTCTCACTGTAACAAACCCCTTCCCAATATTTAGCTGGAACCTCTTTTCTTCTAATCGGAATGGGTGACCTTGTGTCAGCTGGAAAGACCTACTGGTAAATAAAGCATTAGAGAGATTATTATATGATCCCCTTATATATTTATACATAGTTATCATATCTCCCCTTAAGCGCCTCTTCTCCAGTGTGAACATCCCCAATTTGGCCAACCTTGATAAGGTTCCTATAAAGGCAATGGAATGGGCAGTAAATCTTACATTGATATAGATCCAGCTCTGAAAGCTCAAAATACAGCCCAGTACACTCTGGCTATGTAGTTGAACTACAACTCCCAGAAACCTCTGCAGCAGCCGCAGGTCTATCAGATTTATACCTGTTTGTATAATCCCTCTGAGTAGCAATATTATCCTTTGTAGGATTTCCATGTGTAGTCAGAGTCTACAGGGTTGCACTGTGTTATAGCAATTGTGTAATAGCAAGTAAAGCAGTCGCATGGGGGAATAAATTTCCTGCTACACAAGTGGTTGTGTCCATTTCCTTTCTGGCCCTGTCTTGCTTTATGGCTCTGATTCTAGATGGACCCTTGGGATCAGAACAATAGTCACACAGCAGAACCACAAGCAGTTAACCTACATCTGCAAAATAAAGACCTGGAATAAAAAAAAAAGATTGGGGGGGGGGGTTTAAGTTTGGTTACGTGTCCCTTTAACCCCTTCCAACGCAGGGAGCACCATGAGTCAGTAAAAGGATTAACTGTTTGTAGGAAAGAGACTGTCGCTGTAGGGCTCGTGGTGCTGCCAGACTAAATGATCTCAGCTGCTTTGCCCCATAGGCTGAGCCTGACAATGAAATGTGAGCAGGGGCCCCTCCTTCCCTGTGACATAGGGGCCAACTCCCATGCGTCTCATGCTGTGTGATTGGCATATTTTGGAGGCTGTGTCCTATAAAAGGCTGAGCGCACGTTGCTTTTTACAGATTCACAGAAACGTATGAAGCAAGGCACCGGCAAGCAGTAGGGCATCCTCTTTTAATCCTAAGGTAGGTTCTAGTTCCCCCTCCAAATATATCTGGTACAGTCCATTGTCCCCTATAATGCAGAACACTCAGCTCATATGGGAAGGGTTAATATTTGGAATAAAGCATGAGAGTGTATGTGACTGGGGCTGTAAGATAAAATGTAAAGCAATGGGATCATGTGTATAGTAAGGCAAATGGGATCAGGGGAAGGCACTGTTACTGTGGTTGGAGTGTAGAGTAGATGAGAGAGCAGTGTAGATGAGTGTGTAGAGGCGTTAGTAGTGAGTAGAGGAGAGAGTACTGTAGTGTGGAGGAGAGAGGAGTGTGGAGAGTAGTGAGTAGAGAGCAGTGTAGATGAGAGTAGTGTGGAGGAGTGAGTAGAGGAGAGAGTAGTGAGTAGAGGAGAAATTGGTGTGGAGGAGAGAGTAGTGTGGAGGAGTGAGTAGAGGAGAGAGTAGTGTGGAGGAGAGAGTAGTGTAGAGGAGAGAGTAGTGTGGAGTAGTGAGTAGAGGAGAGAGTAGTGTGGAGAAGAGAGTAGTGTGGAGGAGAGAGTAGTGAGTAGAGGAGAGAGTAGTGAGTAGAGGAGAGAGTAGTGAGTAGAGGAGAGCGTAGTGAGTAGAGGAGAGAGTAGTGTGGAGGAGAGAGTAGTGTAGAGGAGTGAGGAGAGGAGTGTTAGTGTATAATAAGCAAACGTTGAATGGTGTGCTCATTGGGGCTGCAGTGTGTGTGTATTTGTACTGTAACTGGGTCAGACCAGGACACACTTTTCCAGAACTTCCCCATTTTTATTTCTGTAATGTGAATATTCCGCACATGGAGGGAGAAATGAATTGCGCAGCTGGGAGACTGGAATTTCTGGCACTTGAGTGAGTCGGAGCTAATGGTGTGGAGAGTCACAGTCTGGGCACAGTCTAATCATTTGAGTTATTAGTATAAAACTAATAAATAAAACTGGATGTTTTCTGGTTATTCCCAGTAATGGCTGGAGGGGGGGGGGTTCCAAAAGAAATGTCACCTAAATGTCTGAAATGTTAATTGTATGGCGTGACTTAAAGGGCTGGTTCACCTTTAAGTTAACTTTTAGTATGTTATAAAATGGACAATTCTAAGCAATATTTCAATTGGTCTTTATTATTTCTTTTTTTTTTTTATAGTTTTAAATTATTTGCCTTCTTCTGACTCTTTCCGGCTTTAACTGACCCTCTTTAAAAAACAAATACTCTGTAAGGCTACAAATATATTTTTATTGCTACTTTTTATTATTCCTCTTTCTATTCAGGCCTCTCCTATTCATATTCTAGTCTCTTATTCAAATCAATACATGGTTGCTAGGGGAATTTGGACCCTAGCAACCAGATGGCTGCCCCTCTCCAGGGGTCTCATGGGATGGAGCTGTGCGAGGCACTGAAAGAGGGTAGTCAGAGTTATTTTAGCTGTGGGGTCGGTGATTATTCAGGAGAACGTGATGCAGATCCACTTGATTCCCCGACTGGAAACCTGTATCCAAATAAATGTTTTTCCCTGCCAGGGCTTTGCCCTTTGCTTATCCCATGGGGAAAGCAGATCTTTAACCCTGCAGGGTATACAAGGGGAAAGCTTGTACAGGTATAGGATCAGTCATCCGGAAACCTATCATCCAGAAAGCTCCAAATTACAGAATTTTTAAAAAATGATTTCCTTTTTCTGTGTAATAATAAAACAGTAGCTTGTACTTGATCCCAACTAAGATATAATTAATCCTTATTGGAAGGAAAACCAGCCTATTGGGTTTATTTAATGAACAGAGTTTATTTAATGTTTACACAATTTTCTAGTAGACTTATGGTGTGAGGATCCAAATTACGGAAAGATCCATTATCTGGAAAAGCCCACATCCCGGGCATTCTGGATAACCGGTCACGTACCTGTACTTAAATTGGCTTGTGCCCAATGAGCTGGCTGTGCCAACTTGTGTGTCTGAGACACTGCGTCAGAATTTTAGCTCTTGTTTTAGTTACCCGCCCACTTAGATTGTAAGCTCTAGGGGCAAGTACTTCTTCTCCTTTGTCGATTGGCACATAAATGTAATGTTTTCAGAGCTTGTACAAAGTGATGGGCGAATAAATTCACCTGGCACAAATTTGCGAATTTTTTTCGTGAAAACGTTCGAATTGCTCTAATTTTTCGTGAAAACATTGAAATAGCTAGATTGTTTTTCGCGAAAACGTTCAAATTTCACGTTTTTTTCGCGAATTTTTTGGCGAAGTGAAACGGGAGAAATTTTCCCATCACTACTTGTACAATATCAGGGAATCAGTGTTGGTTTTCCCTATGGCAGAAATAGCCTTCCGACTAATCCTCGGGCTGAGAATGTCCGGCTGATATAAACTGATCTTCTTCTTCCTTCCAGACTTCCTGCCTGACGATGCCTGTAGTGCGGACGTTAACGAGAGTGGCCAAGCAGATGACTCTTAGTCCTGCGTGCGGTTGCCAGGTCTCTGTTATGCCCATCAGATCAATTGGTTTTTCTCCCCGCCAAGTTCCGTCAGACGCCAGCTTCCACTCCGTGTCCTTCTCTGAGACAGACCACCCTCGGGTGCTGATCACAGGTGGGTTTGGCAGCTCTATCCTATCCAGCTTCACTCTATAGGCCAGACATAGGCACTTAATGCTGTAGTGATGCAGGGTACGGTGTCTGTACAGATATTTAGTCATATTCTTCCTCCCAATTTATTCTCTTCTTTTATACCTTGGTCAAAGTCCTCACCAGTACACCCTGACCCTTAGAATTACGGTTCCACCTGGTGATCAATGTCTCCTGAGGGTTCGGCACCCTCCAATTTGTACCAAGTAGATTGGAAACTGGCACAACAAGGATGTTACAAGCGAGATATGTATAATGCCCTCCTCCTTATCTGTAAGCCTGACACAGACTGCAGCTGGCAGGGGTTGGTTTGTACAGAGATCATTTCTTTTTATAGGACATATCCACATTACAGAGGGAGGAAGTATGGATAAAAGCCAAAACAATGATCAATTAGTGTTTTATAATAGAACATGGAGTAAGTGTGTAGGAGTGATGATTATTTAATGAGCCCCATCATTGCTTCCATGTCTGAGGCAGGGTATAGAAGAAGCAAGATGTAACGTTTCAGGCCAAGTCCCTTCATCAGACATGGAAATGTTATATCAATGTTATATCACTTGCAAGTAATAAACATGCAGAGTGTATCCCGCTTGTAACAACCTTGTTGTTGCCGGTTTCCAATCTACTTGTTTCTTCTATACCCTGCCTCAGACATGGAAACATGAGGGGGCTCATTAAATAATCATCACTCCTACACACTTACTCTAGGTTCTGTTTTGTTAACACTAATTGATCATTGTTTTGGCTTTTATCCCCCTGTAATGTGGATACGTGCCATAAAAAGAAATGATCTCTGTACAAACCAACCCCTGCCAGCCGCAGTCTGCGTCAGGCTTACAGATAAGGAGGAGAGCATTATAAAATGTGGTTTACATGATTCATTTCTCCTCCTACTGCAATGACTTAAGAACCATAGGAAGTGGGAAACTGAAACCATTATTTAGCATTGCTCTTGTATTTCTACAGTAGTAGAAAAGTATGTTCACCACAAGGTATAGTGTCCCTTTAAGTGGAAGTAATTTAGGGGGTTCATCACAGTGAGGTTTGGGAATGCACTGCCGGGTGATGTTGTGATGCTGATTCAGTTAATGACTATAAGAGGGACTTGGACATAATATCAAAGGCTATTGTGATACTAAACTCTACAATTAATATAGATATTGGTGAATATAATGTATAGGGATGCACCAAATTCGGGATTCGGCCTTTTTCAGCAGGCTTCGGATTCGGCTGAATCCTTGGTCAATCCGAATTCTAATTTGCATATGCAAATTAGGGTCGGGGAGGGAAATCACGTGACTTTTTGTCACAAAACAGGGAAGTAAAAATGTTTTCCCCTTACAACCCCTAATTTGCATATGCAAATTAGGATTTGGTTCGGTATTCGGGCAAATATAATGGATTCGCTGCATCCCTAATAGTGTATATATGTGAGTGCATAGTAAGGTCTGTATGTGTATGAACTGGGGTTCACTTGGAGGGGTTGAACTTGGTGGAATTTAGTCTTTAATTCAACCCAACTACGTTCTGCATTCTAAATGTCGATGTTTTATTGCAGGAGGCCTGGGCCAGCTGGGAGTGGGACTTGCCAAACTGCTGAGGTATGCTGAGCGTGGGAAAATATAAATAGAATTTATGATGACTATTTATTTATAGCCATGCTGTGACTTGTTTGCAAATAAAATCATATGCGCCCTCTTTTATGGGGAGGAGGTGCCGCCGCTATCATTAGGTTAATGAAAGCTGATTGGTTGCTTAGGAATAAATGACTTATCAAATGTGTCGCGCAGACAGCGATGTAATTACATAGGCAAATATATTCCCCGTCCATTAACTCACGGCAACCACCCAGCGCCTTCATTTTGTTCCTCTAATTCAGTAAAACTGCTGATCGGTTGCTAGGAGATTTTTTGGACTGTTCTATAAGGGAATACTATATAGAATGACTAGATTGCTGCCTTTGTAAAACTGATTCTATTTTCCCTTTACCAGTGACTAGTATAGGCAAATATCAACTGTTCTTTCTTCCCACCCCCTTACAGAAAACGCTATGGAAAGAACAACGTGATCCTGTCTGACATACGTAAACCTCCAGACAGCGTCTTCTACAGCGGTAAGAACTCCCATTGGCCACATATTATCTGCTGTTTATAATGTGCTGTTGGGAGAACCCGCAGTGACTTGTGACTATTAGCTCAGTAATGGCAATGGTAAAGGAGGGATGGCATGGGGCGGCAGAGGGAGAGCAGCTGGTGGAACAGTCTAAATGTATAGGAACCTATTCCAGTTACACAAGCATTACAGTATGTCTATGTCTGACTTGGGTGGTTGGCTTGAATCTAGGCACGGCCATGGGTACCATCTCAAGCATATTTACCCAGTCTGCTTGGAGACTCTTCCACTGGACTTGCTGGTTGTTTCCAGAAGACATTGCCAGGTAGCTTACATAGGGAAAGCAAACAGAATGTAGCTGGTGTTGATGGTCCTAATTATAAGGGAAACTTCCATGACGATGGCAGTAAAAATGTATATCAATGTATCTTATCCTCCTGCCCTTCCAGCAGCCTGCCAGCCCAACACTGACAGGACATATTGGACTTGGACATTTACTGCTTTATATAAATAAAGGGTTCCATATGTCCCTGTGCCCCATCTTAACTAAACACAGTGCTCCAACAAACTAGCATTCAAAAAAGTATTAGGCCTAAGTCTATGCAGGATAAGTATTGCCTTCTTCTTGACCATCTGTACCGTTCCTCACCATACTCTCAGGGCCATTTATCTACTCTGATATACTGGACTACAAGAATCTCCGTGAGATTGTGGTGAACAATCGGATAACGTGGCTTATTCACTACAGTGCTTTGCTCAGCGCAGTCGGCGAGGCAAACGTTCCTTTGGCAAGAGCGGTCAATATTACTGGTGAGCTACAAACACGTTGAGTGATGTCTATGGTTGGATGAGTTTATTGAATATTGTTCTGATAAAACTGCCATTCCTTTCTGCAGGGCTACACAATATCCTGGATATTGCGGCTGAACACGGGCTGCGTCTGTTTGTGCCCAGTACAATTGGGGCCTTTGGTCCCACCTCGCCCAGAAACCCAACTCCAGATCTTTGTGTACAGAGACCAAGGACAATCTATGGTGTTTCCAAAGTCCATGCAGAGCTTATGGGAGAGGTACGATTGCTTTATGGCTTAGGTTTTGTTTTATCCTTATTCTTCTATTGTAGTACCCATGAAAGTTCAAAAAGATAATGCCAAAGGTTTTGGTTACCAGGTTCATGCAAGATAGAGACTGAGCATGGAAAGGGCTCTTGGCTTGCAGACCAGCAGTGGTTGGTTGGCACACTCTCTATGCAGTTTTATGGTTGGATATAATCCCTTTGGCCTCACCTTAAAATTGTCCCACCTGCAGGAGAGGCAGAGAACTGCAGTTGCAGGATTCCTACATGACTTTTATTATTTATTTAATAAGCCTTTATCAGTACAGGTTATAGTAGTGCATGATGTATACAGTCTTCTACCATTTAGGTCTTCCTGTTTATTTATTTGTGTACAGTACTACCACTACAGATACGGCCTGGACTTCCGATGCCTCCGTTATCCTGGAATCATTTCCGCTGATTCCCAACCTGGAGGAGGAACTACAGGTAACAATCTTATAGTAGATTTATTGGACACCCCCAGTGGTTCATTAATATCCTTTATGACCAGGGTTTTTGCTCCTCTTCCAAAAAAATTCAGGTTACTTTCTTCTAGAAGGCCACACCACTAAGTTTGATCATAATTTTTCCAAGCATCCCCTGTACTACAACTTGCACAGTACAGTTACCTTTCCAAAAGTTTTATACTGTATATGCCAAGCAACATCTTGATAGTGTTGGTCAAATCTCCATTAAAACATATCACAATGTTCTTCTAGCTTTTTTTTTTTCTTCGCTAAAATGTAATCTCTCCTGATTTTCTTATGTTCTCCTAACAGACTATGCCGTCCAGATTTTCCATGACGCTATCAAGACTGGAAGGTTCACGTGCAACCTTAAACCAGACACTCGTTTGCCCATGATGTATATTGATGATTGTCTAAAGGCTACCCTAGAGGTCATGGAAGCACCTGCCTCTTCGCTTACTATGAGGACGTACAACATCAATGCCATGAGCTTCACGCCTGAAGAGCTAGCACAAGAAGTTCAAAAGCACATGACGGAGCTTGAAGTTGTTTATGATGTGGATGCCATCCGGCAAGCTATTGGTAAGTAACAACAATTAATATTTTTGAACATGCTTCAAGTTGCAGAACCAAAGTTTAAACCAAATGGAGCATTTTATAAAAGTTTTATTCAGGTGAAAGCAACTGTTGTGATCACTTTATGGCTGGGTCCTCAACCTCTGAAGGGTAGAAGAAACATCTGAGCAGGAAAGACCTTTAGAATGTTTTCAGGGCTAGGGCATGTACCCAGTTAAATCACTAGAATGGTCATCAGGGTGGAGCAAGTACCCAATGAAATCATTAGCATGTCCATGGGGTAAAAAAGGAACCCAGTTAGAGCTACACCTGAGGAAGGACTTGGGTTACACACCTCCCCCAAAACGTTGTGTGGACAAAGTGTCTTGTCGAGTGTAGCTAAATACATTTACACTTTTTGCAGTAGAAGTGGAACCAACATTTTTTTTTTTTTGCTTAGAGAGTACTGGGGGGAAGGACTAAGATCTCCACTTGTTCCCCTTCTATTAATTTTTTTATGTACCCAATTAGAATGTTTTTGGCTAAAGTAATGATACAAGATGTCCATGGATCTTCCTCAATAAGACCATCATTTTGATTGAATATTATCCGTAGCTGTTTTGATAATCCTTTTTCTGAAGCCAATCTTAACGTCCGCTCTTCTTCTTGTTCTAGCCGACAGTTGGCCAATGAATTTTGATGACAGCAATGCTCGCAAGGACTGGGGGTGGAAGCACGATTTCGATATGGCCGAGCTGGTAACTACAATGCTCAATTACTTGAACTCTGAGAGACTGGCATTCCAAGCAAACTGAGCCTCATGTCCTGCAAAAATCCAGACGTCCTATGTGGGCACGAGCTTTCTGGGACAACTGCATGTGCCAATGTGTGGAGTATAAAATCTATGGTACTAAAAACATACCATAACCTGAAGGAAACCATACATTGTATTATACATTACTTGAAAGGGGTTTTTTTCATGTAAAGGGAGAGAAGATGGAGGTGCTAATTGTCTTATTGATTTGCATTTTCTTAATTTAAAAACCTGTAATTATTTTAGACATGTATATACATTTATATATTTTTTTTCCCCCACTGTCCAATCAGTTTTTGGCAGCACTCAGGATGAAGAATTTTACTGTATATTTCCTGGCATTTAGCATGTAAATACTGCATGGAATTATTATTCTATGACAAAATGTATATAAACGTAATGTTTTTGGGAACTGAAGCTGAAATGCTGGAAAATGTTATATTTAAGTGGTGTGGGTGTGGTCGAGCACCGACCTGTAGCCAATGAGATCAGCTTATAAATGCACAGAACCTATTGCAATAGGAGCAAAAACTCTCTCTCTTAAAAAAACTCTCTCTCTCTTACCTTAGACTTCTGGATGACTAATTAAAAGTAGAAGAAAAAAAAACAATTGTAGGGCAATTAGGGTTTTACATAAACAGAGTTGGCATTTTGTCCTTAGAACTCAATCAAATGATAGCATTTTAAATATAATTAAAATGGAAAAATGTTAAAAAATTAATTAAAAATGAAAAAAAAAAAAAAGCTAATTTGTAGATACTCTAGTCTCAGATGTAGGCGCCACTCTGTGTAAGGTGCTGTACATAAGACAAGTGTAGATATTAAATTTATATTTATATATTATTATTTTTTTCCTGCAGTAGGTGGCAAGAAAAATAACAATTAGGTCAAGCTAAACATTTAATGCTGTTTTTCCCCCAAGCTCAATAACTATGACATATTAGTCATCTGTTGTTTAATGGAAATCACAACTAAAAAAATCAATAGATAAAATGGATATTTCATTACGGAGTGTGAGTTCCTTCTCTTGGTTGGGCTGAAAAGTAAAAGGCTGAGTGACAGTTGTACTGATATGTTGTGATATGATTCCCTTAGGAAATGGGAGAAAATATTGGGGTAATGCTGCCTCCTCTGCAAAGGGGTGCATATTAATTTATTAAAGGGGTGGTTCACCTTTAAGTTACATTTTAGTATGTTTCAGTGGGCCTTTTTTTTCTTTTCATTATTTGCCTTCTTCTAACTGTTTCCAGCTTTTAGATGGAACAAAGGTTTCATAAGGCTACAAATTTATTGTTATTGCTACTTTTTTGTTACTCACCGTTCTATTGAGAACCTGTGCATAGCAACAGTGGTTGCTAGGGTAATTTGGACCCTAGCAACCAGATTGGTGAAATTACAAACTGGAGAGCTGCTGAATAAAAAGCTAAATCACTCAAAAACCACAAATAATAAAAATATGGAAACCAACTGCAAATTGTCTCTCTACAGTTACATCTAGTTATGCCACTGATTGTTACTATGGGGTGGACCTGTCTCCCATCAGGCTTTGCTGTGCAAACATACGTGCAAACAGGCCCGGATTTGTGGCGAGGCCACATAGGCCCGGGCCTAGGACGGCAAAAAATAGGGGAGGCATGCCGCCCAGCCGCATTATGGGGATGTGTGCGTCCCCATTCAATTACACCAGCTGCGCCGGCTCTTTTTCGCCGGCGCACTGGGAAGTGTAGGAGGGCGCTAGGAAAGCACGGCCGCCTGGTTGGACCTCGTGGCCTAGGGCCGGCCGGCAAACAAATCTGGCGCTGCGTGCAAACTGGCAGGTCTCTTGGAGAGTCGGACAAGAGTCCTGCACGGAACCAATTTCTAAGACCCGGATCCGACCCAAACCCGCCCCAAACCTGCAACCTGAACTGCAACCTGCATATTTACCCTCTTTGATCCGCTACCTGACCCGCAACTGCCTTATCCACAGCCCGACCTGCAACCGCCAACCACCATCAGACAGGAAGTGGTGGCGCTGCTAGCCGGAAGTGATGTAATCAAAAGTGGGTGGGGACAAAAACAAGTTTTGTAAAATATAGACAATATCACATCAGATAAGAAATTTAGATCATACCCGCAGGGCGCCTGCTTTTTTGCGGTTACCCGACCCGCTGCAGGACTCTAACTCAGACATTCCGCCCCCCACTTTTTTAACCTTTCCATTGCTGTTTGGCATGGCAGTGGCTTATATCAATATATTATATAAATACATATTAGAATCATGTCTGGTTCCAGTTTTACTTTATGTCCCAACCTACATGTTTTCTCAGGGGAATTTCCTGCACCCTTGTGCTAAATTTATATTGCTGAGCTCTGTGTCCTAAGTTGACTTTCCAGATTCATTCTTGCAACCCACCTGCAAACCAACACACAGATGTCTGGGGTGAGTACGGCACTAAAGTGTCAGCTCATAAAGTGACATAGAACAACAGGTTGGCATTTGCTGTGAAATGAGAAGAATGCCATGCGAGTGCAGAAACACCCCCACTGAGGGAGAGGGATGTAAATCAGTGAAGTCAAACCTGCACCCGTTAAACTATTGTTTTACTACAACTCCCAGAATCCTCCTGACAACCTGGTAAAAAGCCTGGTAAAGTGTACACTGATCACTGGTCCCTATGGGTCACTAGTATTGAAGGAAATACAGAACTCAAGTTCATTGATGCCACAGAAATATGTATAAATAATTATAACTGTAGGGAAATAGCAAGCATGGGTTAAAACTGGAAAATGAAGTTACTGCAGGGGTTAACAGAAAGCTGAGGGAATGAGGGGGCAGGTATTCACTAATCCTGGTTCTCTGCAGTACAAAAGCTGGAGACGTGTTCTGAACACACAATGGACCTGCTAAATGAGCGTGATTCAGCAATCTCCTCACTGTAGACTAGACAGACCCACCGACCAGGGATTTCATTAGCACAACTTCTAAAAGCTGCTCTAGATGAACAAATCCTGGAAAGGCCCATAAAATCCTAAGTAGATCAGATTTGAAAGCAAGAGGACCCCAAGTTGGCCAAAGACAACCCAACACACAATTCTATCCAAAATCTCTTCAGGATCAAATGGATTTCAATTGATCACGTTGGAAAATTAGGCCAATCGTCAGTGGTTATCAGCTCAACAGGTTCCAATGTCCTCCTAGTGATCTTCTTCTTTGACCCTACATTGGTTTTGGTCACAGACATTTTTTATAGACTATTTTACTTGAGAATCTTTAGTTAAAATTTCCTTCATGAGGCATGAAATGCTGGTCCTTGGTGGGATACTTTTCTAAGGAACCTCAACACCTATCAGCCTTTTTTTTAGAAGGATTGAATTTCAGTAGAGCCATTATTTTCCTTCCCTCACTGTTATAGAAGAACTCAACCCAAGAATTAAGAAAAACCCCTACCTAGCAAGATAGTTCCACCTCCCTGCTTCCCCTCGCATAATTCAATAGGTCTGATGTCCCTAACATTTTTCCCACCTAACAGTGCAGAGTAAGTGCTTGTGGGCACCATCTTCTGGATCGTGAGTATTGATCTGTAATAGAGCGATGTACTGGCGCATGCGCAGTTGGAGCAGTCTTCTGGAGATTACCGACTGTGCATGCACCAAAAGTGCAAAAAGAGGACCCGAAGAAATTCGAAGAGGTCCTGAAAAAATCCGAAGATCTGGAAGATGATGCCCACAAGCTTAATCTACACTGCTAGTTGGGAAAATTTTAGGGACATTTTCTACCTATTGAACTATGCGAGGTGAAGCAGGGAGGGGGGACTATCTTGCTTACTAGGTAGGGGCTTTTTATAATTTGGGAGTTGAGTTCTCCTTTAAGGTTAAAGGAATGTTCGTTAACAAGCAGCATGACTTTGAACATTGACATGTCATTGGCAGTTACCATTCTTCTCCATCTGCATCTCATTCCTACTGAAAACAAACCATTAGGCAATGGCAGAGACCTGTAGGGCTAAAGTGGTGTTGGCAACAAGGAAACACTTTAGGGAATGGTTGTAACGACTGAATGTGGAAAAAGTCCAAGATCACACACACTCATTGTGCAAAATTCCAGGCAAAAGCAGCTTACAGGTTCCAAGGACACCAGTCTCAAAGGTCATGATCTAGAGCAGGGGTCCCCAACCTTTTTTTACCCTTGAGCTACATTCAAATGTAAAAAGAGTTGGGGAGCAACACAAGCATGAAAAAGTCCTTGGGTGCCAAATAAGGAATGTGATTGGTTATTTGGTAGCCCCTATGTGGACTGGCAGCCTACAGGAGGCTTTATTCAGTTTTTATGCAATGAAAACTCGCTTCCAAGCCTGGAATTCAAAAAAAGCACCTGCTTTGAGGACACTGAGAGCAACATCCAAGGGGTTGGAGAGCTACTCAAGAGCTACTGGCTGGGGATCACTGATCTAGAGGTTGCTTTCAGCTAGCCATGTGCAAGGACATTACCTTATTGGTGGTTTTGGCTGGATACTGGCTGCAAACAGCTGCAATGGGAAGATAATCACAAAATGTCAAGGGCAAGTCATGGGCGCGCCATCTTATCTCCTGTTTGCTAGGTCATTGGTTACATTTAGATAATTTAAAGTGCAATCACAAGGAACATTGATCTACAAAAATAGTACATGGCAAATGAAAAAAATATCTTCTTTAATTTATAGAATATTATCTACAAAGCTGAAACAAATTATACTGCTCTGGAAAACCAATGGCAAGGTTCCCTCATTATAGGGGTGACACATATTTCTGTAGCAGTGGATCCCAAACCCAATTAGAATTGAGGATCAACATGTGTTCGTTACCCCATATTGTTCTTGGAACTATGACTGATTGACTGATGGATCCCTGTACTTGGACTCATGTCATGAGATAAGAGGATGTGACCAAAGGTTGGACCTCCAAAGCTTTGGCTTTCAAGAAGACTCTTGACCAAAGGTGGACTCCAAGGGTTGCCTTGGCCAAAGGTTGGGCCTTTATAGGGAGTCCTAACTTAAGGATGAACCTTCAAGGCTGCCCTGACCAAAGTTTGGGCTATTAAAGAGGACTTAAAGTGAAAAATTTGACAGCAATTGTGAAAAAAAGATAATCAGTATATAAAGTATAAATAGGAAAGTGCTGCTGGTGACTCACTCATACTGTAGTTACTGTGCATCGTTACATAGTAACTCAACAATTACGTTGATAAAAGTGCATACCTAAAACTGGCCATACATGGGGGTTATACAAACTGCCAACTTGGCCCCTCCAGATCGTAATGGCAGTTTATCAGCATGGCCTGATTGGACACATTTGAAAATCTCTTTGGTCAATGATTACATTGGTGTGTTGATCTGGTCTGCAACCAACTGGTCTGCATAAACCCGGCAGAATGTTTCTAATTATTGGCCCGGGGGCCAACAATCTGATATGCCCAAATTGGCTTGTTCATGAGTGGCCAAAAGGTCTGCTCATTTGTTGACTTTGCCAAACGAAGAGATCTTTGAATGTAGGGCCAGATGGTTGATCTTTTGATCACGACTGACGATGGCTCCATGTGAGCCGAAACGCGTTGATGCTTCATCAAGCAATAGAATTCTTAATGAATCAGATAAAAATTAAGCGTAGGACTGGCCAGATATGGGATGACTTTGACGTAGTTGTTCAGCTTAAATATATTGCAATATATGGACAAACAATCCCTGTGTTGTTTAAAGGGTAAGGCATTTTTCAGTAGCAGTATGCACAAAATGTCTCTGTCTTAAATATATTGATAATGGGTTGAGTGCAGAGGACTCTTGTAGTTGACTATATGTATTTTGTGGTCACACCCTCACTGCACCCCCGCCTAATGTTTTTAAAAACTAGTGGTGAGCACAACTTTCCCTTGTTTGTTATAGTTTATACAGGAGCAGTGACCAGCTCCATGTTGTAGCTCCCACCCTTCCCAGCTATAGTCAGATGATACCACTGGTGTCTAATAAAAGGGCAGCCAAGTTTGGGAGTTTTACTTTGAAAGCAGCAAGTAAGTTGCAGGTAAAACTTAGTCCCTTTGTAAAATGTATAATTAAGCAATAGAATTCTTAATGAATCAGATGAAAATTGAGCGTAGGACTGGCCAGATATGGGATGACTGTGATGTAGTTGTTCAGCTTAAATATATTGCAATATATGGACAAACAATCCCTGTTTTGTTTAAAGGGTAAGGCATTTTTCAGTAGCAGTAGCACAAAATGTCTCTGTCTTAAATATATTGATAATGGGTTGAGTGCAGAGGACTCTTGTATTTGTCTATATGTATTTTGTGGTCACAGCCTCATTGCACCCCCACCTAATGATTTTTAAAAAATAGTGGTGAGCACAACTTTCCCTTGTTTGTTATAGTTTATATATATATATATATATGTTATCTATATTTCCTTGCCAAAGGCGTGGCAGCTTTTACTAGAAATGACTCTCTCCAATGACCCTGTTCCAATTGTGAAACTGCCTTCTTGTTGTGAAAGATTCTAAATTGAGTAATTTCACTTCTTTCAGGACAATTATTTGCTTATTGCTTGGGGGGTGGAGCTGACCCCTCTGAGATGAATCCGGCCCAGTAACTCTAGGCCTCTTGCCTAATGCACCAATACCCTAAAAACAAAAAGTTACTACTGGGTTAACACATTGTTTGCGCCTATAAGGTCACTTGTTGACCTCTGACAAAACAACACTTAATACTGTGTTGAAATCAATATTTGCCGCTAGATTCTAACCTTGTGCAATTTGTTTGTAGATCCGGGGCTGGTATTGTAATTATAGTGCAAACACACAAACTGAGTAAAGAATAACAGAAGCCAAAGACGGGTGTTGTCTGCATTGTAGCATTTCCATTGGCTCCAGGGTTTCCTCTCTTTTCATTGGGAAATTTGCTCAGTCCTGACTGGCCACACTTGATTGCAAGAGATTTGCTGCTGAACCTGCACATGAGAATAACCTACAATCTAATCCTGATCTCCCTAAGGGCAGAGACACGCGGTCAGATTCAGGGAGATTAGTCGCCCAGCAACAAATCTCCTCTTCTTTGGGGCGACTAATCTCCCGAATTGCCTCCCACCGGCTAGAATGTAAACTGCCGGCATTATGGCACTTGGTGCGATTCGTTTTTCGAAGCCACCCGAAGTTTCCTCGTGAGGCAACTTTGCGTGACTTAGGATAATAAGGCTCTCCGACTGCCATCCCGCTGGCAATTTACATTCCAGAAGGCAGTTCGGGGAGATTAGTCGCCCCAAAGAAGAGATTTGTTGCCGGACGTGTGTGGTGTTTTGCCGGTGTCTTTGCCCTTAAGGTGGCCATACACAGAGAGATCAGCTCGTTTGTCGATGTTGCCAAACGAGCGGATCTCTCCCCGATATGGGCAATATTAGTGTGATCCAGTCGTGGGCCCTATGGCCCAACAATCGGATCAGAATAGACGCTATACAGGCGGTTGGAACAACGAACAGATGCGGCTGAGATCCAATGGGATTTTTTTCCATGTCCAATCAACATCGACCGGGAAAGCCCGTCGGAGGGCCCTACACACGGGCCAATAAGCTGCCGACTCTGTTTGTCAGCAGCTTTTATGAGGGCCTTTAGGCTGGTAATGAAGGTTGAGGTGGTAGAAAGATCTTTGGAAGGGTCCCCTGGGCTTCTCCATGATTACAGGGTCTGCTGTATAATAGTTACACCACTGATCACCCCTATATCCAGAGGAGCTGTGAACCCCTAATGGCAACATGAAGTCTTACAAATGCCCAGAGTTGATCATTAACTCTAATGACATAGGGTTACTGGATATCCAGTGACATAAATATAAATACAGGTTAATAATAATAACAATAATAATAATAATAACAACTAGGGACCCCACTCCCCCCTGCCATCCTTACCAGCAGGTCCCACCACTCCCCTTACCTTCAGGCCATGTATTTATGTAAAATGGGTTTCATGAACATTGATCAAAAACCACTAGTGGGGGTATTTTCTGCATTCAGGGACTAGACTTGAAAGCTGTGGGGGTCTATAATAGGCATTGTGGGGGAGGGGATTGTTCTTATTGGGTCTTCTCTGTTTTGGGGTTGCAGGGTCTGCTCCCATGTAGTTATGCAGTGGTGTAACTAGATATTAGTGGGTCCCACAGTAAATTATTTTTCAGGCCCCCAGAATAACTAGAGGTGGGCCTGTTTTACCAATAATTATTGAAATTGTATATGAATTAGGGCCTCATGTGGCCCCTATACCTCCAGGGCCCCCTTGCAGCCGCAGGGTCTGCTCCCTCTGTTCTTACGCCCCTGTAGTCATGCCTCTGATAATTCTGCCCATTCTCTGGAAAAGAATCCCATCAGGTGAGAATAACATTGTACTGTGGGTGCCGCCTTCTTCTGATAGGTCGGCACAAGCCCCCTGTGTAATATGAAAACAAGGTTAGATAGAGCCCACCGACCCTTATATAGGTTAGGTGCAGTTGCTCCGGACTCAACCCATTTAATGGCTCCAATACAGCAGTGAAAATAGAAAAAGAAAATGGTTTTATTGGATTATATACATAAATACATGACCACCCATCACTCGGGTAGCAACATACAGATTTGGATCTCAGTACAGGTATCGGACCTGTTATACAGAATGCTCGGGACCTGGAGTTTTCCGGATCATGGATCTTTCTGTAATTTGGATCTTCATACTTTAAGTCTACTAGAAAAACATAAAATAAACCCAATAGGCTGGTTTTGCTTCCAATAAGGATTAATTATATCTCAGTTGGGATCAAGTACAAGCTACTGTTTTATTATTACACAGAAAAAAGTTACTTTTAAAAATTGTAATTATTTGGATAAAATGGAGTCTATGGGAGATGGCCTTAATGAAATTTGTAACTTTCTGGATAACAGGTTTACTGAACGGACCCCATACCTGTATATTTATCATTAAAGGGATACTGTCATGGGAAAAAATTTTTTTTCAAAATGAATCAGTTAATAGTGCTGTCCCAGCAGAATTCTGCACTAAAATCCATTCCTCAAAAGAGCAAACAGATTTTTTTATATTCAATTTTGAAATCTGACATGGGGCTAGACATTTTGTCAATTTCCCAGCTGCCCCCAGTCATGTGACTTGTGCCTGCACTTTAGGAGAGAAATGCTTTCTGGCAGGCTGCTGTTTTTCCTTCTCAATGTAACTGAATGTGTCTCAGTGAGACATGGGTTTTTAGTATTAAGTGCTGTACTTAGATCTACCGGGCAGCTGTTATCTTGTGTTAGGGAGCTGTTATCTGGTTACCTTCCCATTGTTCTTTTGTTTGGCTAATGCGGGGGGAAAGGGAGGGGGTGATATCACTCCACCTTGCAGTACAGCAGTAAAGAGTGATTGAAGTTTATCAGAGCACAAGTCAAATGACTTGGGGCAGCTGGGAAATTGACAAAATGTCTAGCCCCATGTCAAATTTCAAAATTGAATATAAAAAAATCTGTTTGCTCTTTTGAGAAATGGATTTCAGTGCAGAATTCTGCTGGAGCAGCACTATTAACTGATTCATTTTGGAAAAATTTTTTTTTCCCATGACAGTATCCCTTTAATAAAGTCCACCAACAATACAACTTCCCCTTTGTGAGTGAATGAGGCCACTGGTCTGTGTGGGAGGAAGAGAAATGAGGAGAGAAAAACCAAATATTGTTCCTATTTTTCATCCCATTTTGAAAAAATAGACTAAATTATAGCCATTCAAGAGGCTTCCGGCTTCAATATGGAACGGCACCAGCACAGCCTGTAAAGACTCATTTATTTTATATCCCCATTTTTTAGTTGCAAAATTCGGCAGAATATAGAGAATATTGGCGCAGACACAATTATCTAAGCACAAATACTCTGTACTCCCCTTTATTTATCTTCTTGCTGAGCCCAATGACTGAGCAATATCTCTATCCCGGCTGTAGAGTGTCAGCTCCTGTGTCCCTGCTGTTCAGTTTAACTGGGTCGTCTCCTGTGTGACTGGTCACTATCAGGGCAATGTACTTGAATGACTTTCAATGGAAAATGAAAACCACCACTTGCACAACAACTAATGTCAATTCAGAGAAGTTACTGCCCCTGAATCTTTTTCCTTCCAGAAGAGACTATAATATTTTCGGGGTCTCACACACCCAACAATCCCTTTCTGACATGGAAACTTATGAATAAACTATTTGAAATAATCTGTATACAGACCAGAATATAGGGGGTTGTTCGATTTCATTATATCCCCCCTGACTATTTGCCTCACATACAACATCCCACTATTGCACTTATGTTTCTTTATATCATTTTAATTCATATAATTCACCCGATAGTGTTGGTGGCCCTGAGCTTGAAGCTTGGGGAGAAATCCAGTCTTCACTCCAAAAGAAGGTGCATTTGACTGGACCACCAATACTAGGAGCTTTTTATCAAAGGTCGATTCTTAAAGGGATACTGTCATGGGAAATTTTTTTTTTTCAAAATGAATCAGTTTATAGTGCTGCTCCAGCAGAATTCTGCAGTGAAATCCATTTCTCAAAAGAGCAAACAGATTTTTTTATATTCAAATTTTGAAATCTGACATGGGGCTAGACATATTGTCAATTTCCCAGCTGCCCCAAGTCATGTGACTTGTGGGCTGGGTCACTGGGGCCCATGAAGGCTGTGACCCACCGTGATTTTTCCCGGTATCCCAGTGGCCCAGTCCGACACTGTATACTTATATCTTAAAACA
The DNA here is from genome assembly GCF_017654675.1 of Xenopus laevis. Lineage (NCBI taxonomy): Eukaryota > Metazoa > Chordata > Amphibia > Anura > Pipidae > Xenopus > Xenopus laevis. The sequence continues at coordinate 162,497,679 of NC_054379.1, read as the reverse complement.
ATAGTTCATTACCACATTTTATTTATTAGTACAATTAGTTATTAGTACAATCAATAATAGTAAATATTAGTACAATAGTACAATTCCCTCCATTTATTCAATAAATAAATCACAGCTTGCCTCAGTACTGCTTTATAAATAGGTATCATTCATGACAAATATTAAAATATGAGTTCTTCTCCATGATCACTGGATTTACCCAAAAACCTTTTTTTTCCACTGAATGAGGAAATCCATTCCAGAAAAACACTTCTTTGTGCATCCTCTATGCAGATACTAAGGGGCAGATTTATCAAGGGTTGAATTTGAGGTGATGGGAGTTTTTTTTAAAAAAAATTCTATTAAAAAACAAACAAATGAAATTCATTTAAAAAAATCAAATCGGGTCAATAGGCTATATTCGATCGTATTCAAATCGAAGTATTTTCCAAAAACTTTCCACCAAATGACTCCAAATAGGTTCTAGGAGGTCCCCCATAGGCTAAAACAGCAATTCGGCAGGTTTTAGATGGCGAATAGTTGGTCAAATTTTTAAAGAGACAGTACATGATTAATTTCGATATTTGAATTTTCAATTTTTTTTCAAATTCGATTTGCATTTGGACTATACCCTTGTCAAAGTACGCTAAAATGACCTCTAAATTAGACTTTAAAAACTCGTATTTTCACTTCGACCCTTGATAAATCTGCCCCTAATTATTAACCTGCCTCCGTTACTCTTGTATATGGCTGTGCCGCTGCCTGTGCAGGAGTGAGAGGTTCAGAGAGGGAACATTTACAGACAAAATCACAAGGAGTTCTCCCCCCTGTGTTACCCCTGCATGTATATTTATTTATTAAGACAGTGACGGGGAACAGTCATGGGATTAATGTAGGATGGGATTTGCCTTTACAGGCTGCTCTAGGGGCTGATATAACTAGTAGAAATGTCACACACATATAATATATATATATATATATATATATATATATATATATATATATATATATATATATATATATATATATATATATATAGGACCTGCTGCCTTCCCATAGGACCCTGTAATAATGACACACTTTTTCCTTCTCTCTCTCTCATTATGGGATGTATTGGCTTCTCCAATGAACTGGAAAAAGTCTAATTTAAAGCCTCAGTGGCTTCACCCTGGGATCAATGAGAATGGGATGGGGGAGACGTGACTGCACCACTGCAGGGATGAAATGCAACTGTGGGAACATCAGCAGGAATAATGCACCGCAAGGGCAAATGATCTTTATCAGAGAGGAGCAACAACATAGTCCTTAGCGCTGTACAACAGAAGGGTGTAAATATATATCAAACCAAGAAACTGCAGACAAATACTGAACTTTTAGTGTGCCATAGAGACTGATATTCTGAAATGATTTGCAATTGGTCTTCATTTTTTATTTTTTGCGGTTTTTCAGTTTCTTGTTCAACTTCTCTCCGGTTTGCTATCTGGTTGCTAGGCTCTTATTTACCCCAGCAACCGGGCAGGGGTTTGAATGAGAGACTGGAATAGGAATAGGAGAGGCCTGAACAGGAAGATAAGAATTAAAATGTAACAATGACAATAAAATTATAGCCTGAAGGAGCAATAGTGTTTGGCTGACGGGGGTCAGTGACCCCCACTGAAAAATTTGAACGAGGCAGAAGACCAAGGGACATGCTATAAAAAATGAATAAAAAAGACAAATTCCAAAGTTGCTAGGAATAGGATATTCTATATACTAAGATTTAATTTACAGGTAAGCTACTTTTTTAAATAACTCCGGAACAACATGTAAACATTGTCTGGGTTAAATGGGAGGTTCACCTTTAAGTTAAATTTTAGTATGTTATAGAATGGCCAATTTTAAGCAACTTTTCAATTGGTCTTCATTTTTTTCTTTTTTTTTACAGTTTTTGAATTATTTGCCATCTTCTTCTGACTCTTTCCAGCTTTCAAATGAGGGTCACTGACCCCATCTAAAAACATGCCCTGTAAGGCTACAAATGTTTTGTTATTGTTACAATACATTCTACAATGTCTAATTGTAAGAACTTTTCAATTGGCCTTCATTTTTCTTTTTTTTATAGTTTTTGAATTATTTACTCTTTCCAGCTTTCAAATGGGGGTCACTGACCCCTTCTAAAAAACAAATATTCTGTAAGGCTACACTTTTATTGTTATTGCTACTTTTTATAACTCATATTGCTATTCAGGCATCTCCTATTCCTATTCAAATCAATGCTTGGTTGCTAGGGAAATTTAAACCCTAGCAACCAGACTGCTGAAATTGCAAACTAGAGAGCTGTTGAATAAAAAGCTAAATAACTGAAAAACAACAATTAATAACAAATGAAAACCAGTTACAAATTGTCTCTGTCTCTATATCATACTAACAGTTAATTTAAAGGTGAACAATCCCTAGGACGAGGGATATATATATATAAATACAGAGAGAGAGTATATGGACAGGGAGAAGGATGAATTAAAGTGATTGATGGCAGTTGCTGTGACATTGAGTTACTGGTACTGAAAGTTCTATATCACAAGGGAGACAGGTGATTAACTGACACTTACAGGGTCCGCTGAATTCTAATTTCCCTTTATTACTGTTCACAACAGTTCAGGGTCATCACTAATTACATAGCCTGAGCCTTCTAATGAATTGCGATTAATCACATGTGCCTAGGAATGCTTGCACAGCGGCACCATCCTCAATGTAGGGTTATTGGACTACAACTCCCAGAATCCATCACCTGCTATATAAAATTATACTCACTGCCTCTTTTAATTGGTCACACTGTAATGACATCACCCCACCTGTTGCTAGGCCACACCTTCCTTGGGGTTCATGTAATTATAACACAATGGGAGGGCTATGGAAATGGTATGAAAGTCTATGGCAGTTGAAGGGATCCTAAACTGCTAGCTGAGTGGGCAACATCTTCCCTGGAACTGGGTGGTGGGAGGTCACTTGCGCTCGTGCAGAAATTAAATTGTACACGTAGTCAGGACCAGCAGTGCAGAGAATATAAACAGACGGACAATCGCAACTTTATTTTCAAGTAAATATAAAAGCAGTAAGAATTAGGAATATATTGATATCAGGAACTGGCTTGGAATGATATTTCCCATTGTTTTGGATTATATGCCTTTCCAGATACAGTCTGTTATTTATTTGTTATTTGCCCTTCTCTGCCCTTTCTGCTGTTTTTTCGGAGAGAGGTTCCTGGCATCTGATTGGCTAAAACTGGCACCCAGTGCCCACCCCAAGCAGGATTGGTCGGCCGTATAAACATGTTTTCCCAGAAAGTGTATAAACACCCCGGAATGTGATATCAGTGCAGTTATCAGGATGGGGGTGGGGAGGGTATGATCTGGGAATTGGGCAGGGTTGGCAGAGTTGCTGTTTGCCCGGCTTATCTCCCTGGGCGGTGCCTGTGCCAAAAACTGATCAACCTGCTCTTACTATTAACTCTTTTATTCTCAGTCCATGATTTACTGAAGGCAGAGTTAAAGGATAAGTAAACCTTTAAAACAAGTGAATGTAAAATTGATGAGGTTCCTATTCTAAGCACTTTTGCAATGTACATTCCTTCTTTATTTATCTTTTATTCCAATATATTAAGGGATACATGTGATGTTAATATGAATGAATTTTGTTACAACAGCGCCACCTGCTGGTCAGTTTCCCACCAGTCTGACCAGCAAGTAGTCAAGGAAGTTGTCAGGAGAAAGAAAGAGGCTGCTCTGATGTTCTTCTGCTTAGGAAAACAATTAGAAACCTTTCTGACATCTTTTCAGAAAAACATCAGAGCAGCCTCTTTCTTTCTCCTGACAACTTCATTATTTATTTTATATAGTTTTTGAATTATTTCCCTTCTTCTTCTGACTCTTTATAGCTTTCAAATGCGGGTCACTGACCCCATCAAAAAAATCAAATGCTCTGTAAGGCTACACATTTATAGTTATTGCTTCTTTTTATTACTCCTCTTTCTATTCAGGCCTCTCCTATTCATATTCCTGTCCCTTATTCAAATCAATGCATGGTTGCTAGGGGAATTGGACTCTAGCAACCAGATGGCTAAAATTGCAAATTGGAGAGCTGCTGAATAAAAAGCTAAATAACTCAAAAACCACAAATAATAAAAAAATGAAAACCAATTGCAAATTGTTTCAGAATATCCCTCTCTACATCCTACTAAAAGTTAATTCAAAGGTGGAAAACCCCTTTAATATCTTGTAATAAAAGATAAATAAATAATGAATGTAAATTACAAAAGTGTTTAAAATAGCCCCCTCATCAATTTTACATTCACTTAGGTTTACTTATCCTTTAAAAAGCTTCAACTCTGCCCCTTATTTCCCCATTTCACATTTTTCTCTTCCAGTTTCTTGTAGGTCATAGAGTTCCTCTTGCACTTTTTGGTGAGAAGGGGCAACATGACTATGAGGCTTCTTTACTCAAACCCCAGACCTGAATATAAAGAGACTCAGCCTGCCTCGCTCTTCCCGCACCTTCCATCTCTGATTATAGAATTCTAATAGAAGCCTAATATAATAATGATTCTTCTAATTACACCATTAGCAGCTCTCTCATTGGTCTAATGCTACAGTGCAGTGATATTTAGTGGTGCTCTGTCTCCCCCTAATGGACACTTGGTAGATAACAGCTCTCACCTGGAAGAATTCTATATAATATACTGTAAGTGGCCACGGTATAATATCACTGAAACCATTGGCATTAATAGCACTGTGAGCCCCATAGTCACTAGCCATGCACCAGTTCTGCAGCTTGTGCTCAATAGTAATGAAGCTGCAGAAATGCACCACTGCTAAGATCCTTTAACTTCAGGAAGTTGCCCAATGATCGGATCCTAACGAATAGTAATGGGCGGTCGGATCACGTGACCGCATCAACGAACAGATGCGCCCGCGATCCAACGGGATTTTTAGTCCCATCCGATGTAGATCTGGCCGACTTTCGGCCAGATCTCGATCGGGGAAGCCCGTCAGGGGGCCCCATACACGGTCTGTCGGCAGCTTTTATCGGCCCGTGTATGGCCACCTTAAGACTTTCAGTGGTTCTTTAAGAAGAATCTCTAGACCAACCTTTTTTACCCGTGAGCCACAGTAAAAAATAAAAAGAGTTGGGGAGCAACACAGGCATGGAAAAACTTCATGGGGTGCCAAATAAGGGCTGTGATTGGCTGTGATTTGGTGGCCCCTATGTGGACTGGCAGCCTATAGGAGACTCTGTTTGGCAGTGAACCTGGTTTTTATACAACTAAAACTCGCCTCCAAGCCTGGAATTCAAAAATAAGCTCCTGCTTTGAGGCCACTGGGAACAACATCCAAGGTGTTGGGGAGCAACATGTTGCCTGTGAGCTACTGTTTGGGGATCACTGATCTAGACACTAGTAAAGGATTTGGCCGAACCCACGAATCTTTTGCAAATACCGAACCAAATCCTAATCCTAATAAGTATATGCAAATTAGGGGTGGATAGGGGAAAACATTTTTTGCTTCCTTGTTTTGTGACAAAAAGTAATGGGATTTCCGTCCCCGCCCTTAATTTACATATGCAAATTAGGATCCAGATTCGGTTCAGCCGGGAGAAGGATTCGTCCAGATCCGAATCCTGCTGAAAAAGGCCGAATCCTGGCTGAATCCCGAACCGAATCCTAGATTCTGTGCGTCCCTAATACTGACACTAACAAATTATTATTCAAAATTTTAATGTACATCAAAAGTTACCTATAGCTCATGTTGATCGTTTTTCACTGCTAGTTCTGCTTTTGTAAGTAATTGTGTTACTTGAAGTTCCTAAACCAGACTTTCCCCTCTCAACATGTCAGAGTTAGAGTTTCTAATGCTGCACAAATATGGCTGCCCCCTCACAGGGGAACATGGGGGATCAGACGGGTAATGGAAAAGCATCTGCAAAATTACAGAGCGAATGCAAAGACAATATGATGATAGATGTAAAAAAAAGTTTTAATTTCTGGTGTCAGTATCTCTTTTTAGATTTTTTCCCTCTAAATGTAAACTGGTAACGTACAAGGAAGGGGGATGTATTTATTGGGAAGTGGAGAAAGGAACCAGAGGACACATAGGATCCAGTTACTTAGAAGGCCAGGCCTGGACTCGGAGTCAATATAGGCCCTGTCATTCCAAGTACATAGAGGCCCAAACAGCCCCCTACCAGCCCACTATATGGTGACTTTCTATGGAGCCGTACAGCAGCCCCTCTGGCATTTGCCAGAACCCACAGATTGCCAGTCCGGGCCTGTAGAAGGCAGACGGGTGGACTTGTTGGAATCAGTAGAAGGAGGTGCTGCTCCTCAGGGGTGTGTCCCAGCTTTCTGCATGGCCAGACTGACATTCAACAAGGGTTGACACCCAGACAGTATTTGACAGTTAAATAATACCCTCTGTCTAGTCTATGAACTGGGGAACCAGCTAAAATATTACAGCTTCCAAATACCCTTTCTTATCCATGGGGCTAATGGGGAAAGGGATAACGTTAAGTAACAGTGCGGCTGCGTTTCCTACATTATAGATATTGCTGGTATCATATCAGCTGCTCATGATAAAAGGCAAAGTGTGTCGCACTTAAAGGAGAACTAAACCCTAAAAATGAATAAGGAAAAAATGCCATATTTTATATAGTGAACTTATTGCACGAGGCTAAAGTTTCAGCTTGTCAATAGCAGTAATGATCCAGGACTTCAAACTTGTCACAGGGGGTCACCATCTTGGAAAGTGTCTGTGACACTCACATGCTCAGTGGGCTCTGATTGGCTGTTGAGAAGCTAAGCTTAGGGCTCGTCACTAATTATCCAGCAGAAAATGAGCTTCCCTGGCTGTAATATAAGCTGATGTTACAGGTTTGCTGATTATTAAATTCTGATGCTAATTGCACTGGTTTCTGTGCTGCCATGTAGTAATTATCTGTATTAATTACTAATCAGTCTTATATTGTGACATTTCTATTCTATGTGTACTGTATATTGTGAGTGGCTCCCTAAGCTCAGTAAGTGACAGCAGCACAGAGCATGTGCAGTGAATCAGCAGAAAAGAAGATGGGGAGCTACTGGGGCATCTTTGGAGACACAGATCTTTACTGCTAAAGGGCTGTGGTTGCCTTGGGCTGGTACAGAAGCACAAAACATAATGTACAATATACTTCTTTAGTTAAGCTTTAGTTCTCCTTTAACCATGGGTAACAGAATGCCACTCCTTGTAACATTAAAAGCCAAAATTCCAAATTCTAAATTGAAATTGACATTCGGTGTGGGTGGGATGGTGTTTCCTATCCAAAGATTGTCCCCGAATATGAACAGTGGCCTAGTCGGGTCTCTTGAGCCTCGGAGCAGTATGTGATCATGTCCACAAACACGGCTAAACTGTCAATAACAAATAGAAGAGACCAACAGCAACTGCCACTTTATTAATACTTGTTAATAATCTTGGAGCCAGTTACAACCAAAACCCAATGCATCCTGTAATACCTCCATGTGACCACAAGATGTCAGTAGCACATAGATTTGTCACAGGCTGATACTTGCTGTGGAATCTTAGCAGAGCTGCTACAACGGCAACATGGTGAAAGTGAAAGTCTTAGATAGGCTCCCACGATTCCTTTGTATCCAAGGTCAGTGATGGTATCTGCTGTGCAGGGGCGATTCTTGCTATAATGCCGCCTGAGGCGGCCTTCTTTCGCCGCCCCCTTCCCTCCTCCCGGCACTAACCTTTATAGCGCCGGAGAGGGCAGGGGCGGTCCGCGACGATTCGTGCAGAGAGCGCAATAGCGCTCTCTGCGCTAGAAGAGCCGAATTTCCGGTTTGAAAACCGGAAATTCGGCTCTTAGTTACAAGGAGCGGCATTTTTGCGGCCCTTGCAACCAGGGGGGCGCTGCCGCCTGAGGCGAGTGTCTCAACTCGCCTCATTGGTGGAGCGCCCCTGCTGCTGTGTATCCTGTGCTTGAATGGCTGCCCCCATGGCTACACAACAGCTTGTTTATATAAACTATAGTAGTACTTATCTGTTATCTACTGTGTATCCTGTGCTTGAATGGCTGCCCCCATGGCTACACAGCAGCTTGTTTATATAAACTATAGTAGTAATTATCTCTTATCTACTGTGTATCCTGTGCTTGAATGGCTGCCCCCATGGCTACACAACAGCTTGTTTATATAAACTATAGTAGTACTTATCTGTATCTACTGTGTATCCTGTGCTTGAATGGCTGCCCCCATGGCTACACAACAGCTTGTTTATATAAACTATAGTAGTACTTATCTGTTATCTACTGTGTATCCTGTGCTTGAATGGCTGCCCCCATGGCTACACAGCAGCTTGTTTATATAAACTATAGTAGTACTTATCTGTTATCTACTGTGTATCCTGTGCTTGAATGGCTGCCCCCATGGCTACACAACAGCTTGTTTATATAAACTATAGTAGTACTTATCTGTTATCTACTGTGTATCCTGTGCTTGAATGGCTGCCCCCATGGCTACACAACAGCTTTTTTATATAAACTATAGTAGTACTTATCTGTTATCTACTGTGTATCCTGTGCTTGAATGGCTGCCCCCATGGCTACACAACAGCTTGTTTATATAAACTATAGTAGTACTTAACTGTTATCTACTGTGTATCCTATGCTTGAATGGCTGCCCCAATGGCTACACAGCAGCTTGTTTATATAAACTATAGTAATACTTATCTGTTATCTACTGTGTATCCTGTGCTTGAATGGCTGCCCCCATGGCTACACAGCAGCTTGTTTATATAAACTATAGTAGTACTTATCTGTTATCTACTGTGTATCCTGTGCTTGAATGGCTGCCCCCATGGCTACACAGCAGCTTGTTTATATAAACTATAGTAGTACTTATCTGTTATCTACTGTGTATCCTGTGCTTGAATGGCTGCCCCCATGGCTACACAACAGCTTGTTTATATAAACTATAGTAGTTCTTAACTGTTATCTACTGTGTATCCTGTGCTTGAATGGCTGCCCCCATGGCTACACAGCAGCTTGTTTATATAAACTATAGTAGTACTTATCTGTTATCTACTGTGTATCCTGTGCTTGAATGGCTGCCCCCATGGCTACACAACAGCTTGTTTATATAAACTATAGTAGTACTTAACTGTTATCTACTGTGTATCCTGTGCTTGAATGGCTGCCCCCATGACTACACAGCAGCTTGTTTATATAAACTATAGTAGTACTTATCTGTTATCTACTGTGTATCCTGTGCTTGAATGGCTGCCCCCATGGCTACACAGCAGCTTGTTTATATAAACTATAGTAGTACTTATCTGTTATCTACTGTGTATCCTGTGCTTGAATGGCTGCCCCCATGGCTACACAGCAGCTTGTTTATATAAACTATAGTAGTACTTATCTGTTATCTACTGTGTATCCTGTGCTTGAATGGCTGCCCCCATGGCTACACAGCAGCTTGTTTATATAAACTATAGTAGTACTTATCTGTTATCTACTGTGTATCCTGTGCTTGAATGGCTGCCCCCATGGCTACACAACAGCTTGTTTATATAAACTATAGTAGTACTTATCTGTTATCTACTGTGTATCCTGTGCTTGAATGGCTGCCCCCATGGCTACACAACAGCTTGTTTATATAAACTATAGTAGTACTTATCTGTTATCTACTGTGTATCCTGTGCTTGAATGGCTGCCCCCATGGCTACACAGCAGCTTGTTTATATAAACTATAGTAGTACTTAACTGTTATCTACTGTGTATACTGTGCTTGAATGGCTGCCCCCATGACTACACAGCAGCTTGTTTATATAAACTATAGTAGTACTTAACTGTTATCTACTGTGTATCCTGTGCTTGAATGGCTGCCCCCATGGCTACACAGCAGCTTGTTTATATAAACTATAGTAGTACTTATCTGTTATCTACTGTGTATCCTGTGCTTGAATGGCTGCCCCCATGGCTACACAGCAGCTTGTTTATATAAACTATAGTAGTACATATCTGTTATCTACTGTGTATCCTGTGCTTGAATGGCTGCCCCCATGGCTACACAACAGCTTGTTTATATAAACTATAGTAGTACTTAACTGTTATCTACTGTGTATCCTGTGCTTGAATGGCTGCCCCCATGGCTACACAGCAGCTTGTTTATATAAACTATAGTAGTACTTATCTGTTATCTACTGTGTATCCTGTGCTTGAATGGCTGCCCCCATGGCTACACAACAGCTTGTTTATATAAACTATAGTAGTACTTAACTGTTATCTACTGTGTATCCTGTGCTTGAATGGCTGCCCCCATGGCTACACAGCAGCTTGTTTATATAAACTATAGTAGTACTTATCTGTTATCTACTGTGTATCCTGTGCTTGAATGGCTGCCCCCATGGCTACACAACAGCTTGTTTATATAAACCATAGTAGTACTTATCTGTTATCTACTGTGTATCCTGTGCTTGAATGGCTGTCCCCATGGCTACACAGCAGCTTGTTTATATAAACCATAGTAGTACTTATCTGTTATCTACTGTGTATCCTGTGCTTGAATGGCTGCCCCCATGGCTACACAACAGCTTGTTTATATAAACTATAGTAGTACTTAACTGTTATCTACTGTGTATCCTGTGCTTGAATGGCTGCCCCCATGGCTACACAGCAGCTTGTTTATATAAACTATAGTAGCATGTTTTTTAAAATACTAAATGTTTTTAAAATTTAACAACACAGCCACATGTTGGTCAATGGTTAACAGTCTAAAGTCCAGAGAAAAGTAGGTCTGGGAAAAGATAGGGGTTACATTTTCCTGACTGTGGAGAGTCAACATGACCAGCAGGTGGCACTGTTGTTTAGCATTCATTTTATTAGCAGTTTATTAGCAGATTTATAAAACTTCATGAAATGGCAAGCATGCTCAATATATATATATATATAATTTTATATTGTCACATATGAAATAGATTTTTTTTCTTTCGTAAATAGAGACCTACACCACGGCTAAGCTCTGCTATTCTCACAACTGTTTTTGTTATACTTTACTGACACCTGGTGGCTCATTCCTTTAGTGCAATGTGATAAATGATCATCAGTCAGATCTCGCATAGCAAAGCAGTCATAGGTCTGTATTCTGTTCTCTTCAGCTTTCTACTGTTCAGCTCAGCCAGTAAAAGGGTTCAGTTCATCTGAAAGAAATATTCTTTATATTCCATTCCCCTGGATCACTTCTTTGGTAAAGATTAAGAACGAATCCCTCAAAAGCTTTCTCCATGACTTAAAGGAGAACTAAAGCCTAACTAAAGAAGTAGCTAGAAATGTTGTACATGATGTTTTGTGCTTCTGTACCAGCCCAAGGCAACCACAGCCCTTTAGCAGTAAAGATCTGTGTCTCCAAAGATGCCCCAGTAGCTCCCCATCTTCTTTTCTGCTGATTCACTGTACATGCTCTGTGCTGCTGTCACTTACTGAGCTTAGGGACCCACTCACAATATACAGTACACATAGAATAGAAATGTCACAATATAAGGCTGATTAGTAATTAATACAGATAATTACTACATGGCAGCACAGAAACCAGTGCAATTAGCATCAGAATTGAATAATCAGCAAACCTGTAGCATCAGCTTATATTACAGCCAGGGAAGGTCATTTTCTGCTGGATAATTAGTGACGAGCCCTAAGCTTAGCTTCTCAACAGCCAATCAGAGCCCACTGAGCATGTGAGTGTCACAGACACTTTCCAAGATGGTGACCCCCTGTGACAAGTTTGAAGTCCTGGATCATTGCTGCTATTGTAAAGCTACAAATTTATTGTTATTGCTACTTTATGTTGCTCATCTTTCTATTCAGGCCTCTCCTATTCATATTCCAGTCTCTTATTCCAATCAGTGCATGGTTGCTAGGATAATTTGGACCCTAGCAACCAGATTGCTGAAATTACAAACTGGAGAGCTGCTGAATAAAAATCTAAATAATACAAAAACCACAAATAATAAAAAATGAAAACCAATTGCAAATTGTTTCAGAATATCCCTCTCTACATCATACTAACAGTTAATTTAAAGGTGAACAACCCCTTTAAGGAACTATGGAATTAGGAATTTATATATGATCAAAGCCCCTCCCCAGCCTATAAATCAGATAGGAAAATGAATGATCTTGAATTATGGAACAAGTTGTTGCACATGAAAGGAAACACACAATAAGCAGATGATGGATCCCTCGTGCGCATTTTTGTGTCCCTCTTTACTAAAAAAAGGATTAATCCTGGGAACCCTTAGGAATGTGCTCAGATCTCACATATATCCATTATACCTGATGCGTTTCATTCAAGTTCATTATGTTTCAGTGATGGGAAATTATTCAGCTCTCACGGATAAGGAAATGATTAGGATTGAGGATATCTGAAGAAAATATACACCCCAAGGCAACTGTGAAATATTAGTGGCATAAATTAGACCCCAATGTCATTATTATGGTACCACCCATTTTGACACTTTAATGAGTACTGCATAACCCAGACATACCAATAAGATCACTGAATGGATGGATTCAGAGCATTGCATTAATCCCATATATACCAATAAAATTACTGCAGAAAATGGATTCAGAGCATTGCATTAATCCCATATATACCAATAAGATCACTGCAGAAAATGGATTTACAGCATTGCATTAATCCCATATATACCAATAAGATCACTGCATAAAATGGATTCAGAGCATTGCATTAATCCCAGGTTTACCAATAAAATCACTGCAGAAAATGGATTTACAGCATTGCATTAATCCCAGATTTACCAATATAATCACTGCAGAACATGGACTCGGGGCATTGCATTATTCCAGACATACCAATGAAGTCACTACAGAATATGGATTCAGAGCATTGCATTATCCCAGATTTACCAATGAGGTCACTGCAGAAAATGGATTCAGAGCATTGCATTAATCCCAGATTTACCAATAAGATCACTGCAGAAAATGGATTCAGAGTATTGCATTAATCTCAGATTTACCAATAAGATCACTGCAGAAAATGGACCCAGGGCATTGATTTATCCCAGATATACCAATGAAGTCACTGCAGAAAATGGATACAGAGCATTTTATTTATTCCAGATTTACCAATGAGGTCACTGCTGAAAATGGATTCAGAGCATTGCATTAATCCCAGACATACCAATAAGATCACTGCAGAAAATGGATTCAGAGCATTGCATTAATCTCAGATTTACCATCACTGCAGAAAATGGACTGAGGGCATTGCATTATCCCAGATATACCAATGAAGTCACTGCAGAAAATGGATTCAGAGCATTACATTTATCCCAGATTTACCAATGAGGTCACTGCAGAAAATGGATTCAGAGCATTGCATTATTTCCAGAGATACCAATAAAATCACTGCAGAAAATGAAGTCAGAGCATTGCATTAATCCCAGATTTACCAATAAAATCAATGCAGAAAATGGATTCAGAGCATTGCATTAATCCTAGTCTTACTAATAAGATCACTGCAGAAAATGGATTCAGAGCATTGCATTAATCCCAGACATACCAATAAGATCACTGCAGAAAATGGATTCAGAGCATTGCATTACCCCAGATCAGGGGTGATCTTGCCCATTTTGCCACCCGAGACGGGCTTCCCTTTGCTGCCCCCTCGTCCCCACTGCACTCACCTTTTCATCGACGGACAGGGGGTGGTCCACGACTCCAGTGCAGAGATCGCAATTGCACCAGATATACCAATGAGGTCACTGCAGAGAATGGATTCAGAGCATTGCATTAACCGCAGACATACCAATGAGGCCACTCCAGAAGAATGGATGTAGCTAAATACAGATCATTGGAGAAGAAAGAATAATGAACTTTGCATTAACCCAAGAGCAACTCCTTACCCAGACATACCAATAAGATCACTGCAGAAATGGGATTCAGAGCACTGACTTAATGCCAGTAGAATTACTGCAGAAAATGGAATCGAAGCATTGCATCAAGCCCAGAAATGCCTGTAAGATTACTGCAGAAAATGTGATAATGCTCATTAATTTACCTTGGTATATGCCAGTAAGATCACTGGAACAAATGGAGAGCACTGAATTTATTCTGAACAGGCCGTTAAGACCAGTATGTAAAATGGATTTCAGAGCATCACATTAACCACAGACATATCAGTAAGATCACTGCATCATATTAATTAAACCCTGGGGCCCCTCATACAACTTATTTAATTGGGTTTCCACCACCTTTACCATCCTCTTCCAAACACCCTTTCACACCCAAAGACCAAAGTTTACTTTTACATTTCTGATTTTTTTTAATGCTCTTCCCTCTTTTCTCCCCTATCTTTTGTTCAACCACAATTCTCTTCTACTCTCCTTCCATGCCCTCTTGTCCCTCCACCGCTGTTTACCTGGTGCCTCCTCTGCTCTTTAGACAGACAGACAGACAGACAGATTTCCAGCACAATGTCATACATTATATCATTTATATGCAGGTACTAGTGATGACAGTTGGAGATGATCTCTTTGTGCAGCAGTTCAGCTCCCAGACGGGGGTAACAACTCTTTGTCCTGCCAAGTTTCCACTCGCCTGCAGAGTCATTGTGAGGATGAACTGTGGGTTGTGGCTGTTGCTGTGGTACAGTAAGACGTAATGTCTAAGATCCGGCTCTGGCAGATGTTCCCAAAATCAGTTTATTGCCTCTTATTGTCTGCTGCTGGCTCTGTACCAAGGGAAAACTCATTTGGCTCATTTGGCTGCACTAAGTACAAAATCCCCCTGTTGAGTGACTGCCTTTATTATAGGCCAAGTGCAACACAAAGACAAACACAGAGACAGGTTCATCCGAAACTATTATTAACCTATAACATCAACGAGAAAGTGATTTCATTTTCCTTCTGCTCAAATTGTTACTTCCCCAGGTGATTCCTTATTATCATGTGACCGTAAGAAACACAACAGTTCTGTCATGCTTTATGGCTGGAGTTTAAACAGAGAATCAGAATCATTTCAATATCTGTCCATAAAGCTGTTCTAGAACATTTCAATAATGTGGTTGTGGCTGCAGGCTGAGTTATACAGGGAACTCTGAGTATCACTCATGTATTATAAGGGATAATGTACCCCCTACTGTAAATGATAAGGATATTAGAAGTCACTGAGGGGTTGTTCTGTGACCATATAAAGGCACAAGGCTGCAGGCTGAGTTATAGAGGGAACTCTGAGTATCACTCATGTATTATAAGGGATAATGTACCCCCTACTGTAAATGATAAGTATATTAGAAGTCACTGAGGGGTTGTTCTGTGACCATATAAAGGCACAAGGATGCAGGCTGAGTTATACAGGGAACTCTTGAGTATCACTCATGTATTATAAGGGATAATGTACCCCCTACTGTAAATGATAAGGATATTAGAAGTCTCTTAGGGGTTCTGTGACCATATAAAGGCACAAGGCTGCAGGCTGAGTTATATAGGGAACTCTGAGTATCACATGTATTATTAGGGATATTGTACCCCCTACTGTAAATGATAAGGATATTAGAAGTCTCTTAGGGGTTCTGTGACCATATAAAGGCACAAGGCTGCAGGCTGAATTATACAGGGAACTCTGAGTATCACTCATGTATTATAAGGGATAATGTACCCCCTATTGTAAATGATAAGGATATTAGAAGTCACTGAGGGGTTGTTCTGTGACCATATAAAGGCACAAGGCTGCAGGCTGAGTTATACAGGGAACTCTGAGTATCACTCATGTATTATAAGGGATAATGTACCCCCTATTGTAAATGATAAGGATATTAGAAGTCACTGAGGGGTTGTTCTGTGACCATATAAAGGCACAAGGCTGCAGGCTGAGTTATACAGGGAACTCTGAGTATCACTCATGTATTATAAGGGATAATGTACCCCCTATTGTAAATGATAAGGATATTAGAAGTCACTTAGGGGTTGTTCTGTGACCATATAAAGACACAAGGCCGCAGGATGAGTTATACAGGGAACTCTGAGTATCACTCATGTATTATAAGGGATAATGTACCCCCTACTGTAAATGATAAGGATATTAGAAGTCACTGAGGGGTTCTGTGACCATATAAAGGCACAAGGCTGCAGGCTGAGTTATACAGGGAACTCTGAGTATCACTCATGTATTATAAGGGATAATGTACCCCCTACTGTAAATGATAAGGATATTAGAAGTCACTGAGGGGTTGTTCTGTGACCATATAAAGACACAAGGCCGCAGGATGAGTTATACAGGGAACTCTGAGTATCACTCATGTATTATAAGAGATAATGTACCCCCTACTGTAAATGATAAGGATATTAGAAGTTACTGACTTTTGTGTATTTATAGAAAGGAGCTGATGGGTATCACAGGACACATTCCTCAAGTTTCAGGCTTCCTGCTTTTCATATCAAGATTCCTAACCATAACCCACCCCCCTTCTGTAAAGTTAAAGATTTCAGAAGACGATTATGTTCAATGCTCTGATTTGTATTCTCCCCATTAAAGGAAAAGTTTACACATATACAATTAAATTCCATAATGTTTATTCTGTGTTTTCTTCAGTACTTAAAGTGTAAGGGCCTGTGACATTGGGAGGTTATGATTGTGATTTGCTGGAATTTGTCCGGGTTTTTCATCAAATCGTACAAACTGTGCCGGGGGTTTCGAAACCATTTAAAAAACCAGACTCTCCAGGTCAAAACTGTACAGGTGGCAATGCTATGAGCAGTTGAGGCTTTCTAAATGTGCGACTACAAGTCTCCTCGGTATGTGACGGTGGTACGTGTTTATGCGTCCGATTAATACAATAGGATATGTAGCGCTATTCTGGGCTATCCAGACCACAAGTAGTTAAGTGTCCAGCTAGTGATAGGAGCATGGGTTACATTGCGACTCACACATCAGGATCAGGGCCTTCTCTAAGTGGAAGATTCCCATAAAGGTTTAGTAGAACTACAACTCTCAGGCTACTGTACAGCAAAATAGGAATGATTGGACGCCAGCAGGTTCTTATAATGAAACAAAAAGGAGGGTTTATTAGTCCAAGACAACGACCCCAGGGTTTCTCACAGAGTTTGAGGTATTAGCAGATGTAACATAACATCAGATGAGGATAGAACAGACAGATGACACAGCATGAAGGAGGTGACTCCCATAAGGCATAGTAGTCAATCGTAAATCAATTCCCTCAGGCAGATATACCTCAAAGTGATCTGGATTTCACCCAGTGGAGGGGTCAGGGAGAAGGAGTCTAAGCCTGATCCCTATCCACTGTGATCCCTTCATTAAAGGCAATCTAGGAGCCTTGGGAAGCTGCTCGCTGCTACTGATCCTCGATGGAGCACAAAGCTGCTCTCACTTTCTGTACTCTCTATCTTACTCTCCTAGAGAGTCTATTACAGAACTATCCTGTTCTAGCTAAACGGGGTTCCCTGGTCTGTGACTTAATCACCAAAGGTGCCGTTCCTTTAAGGCAATTGGCTTTACTGGGCCTTGGTGTACCCAGACTCAATGGGAACAGCTAGTAGGTAAGAACACCAGTGTTGGACTGGGATGCCAGAGGCCCACCAGAAAACCTTAGACCATGGGCCCACTTTCCAAACAATTATTCCGCACTCAACCTCTTTATTCTGCTAGTCTTTCATATCTACTTACTATTGTCTTCCATTATTAAGCATTTTGTTCCCTTAAAGAAATAGGGAATGACCATGGAATAGGCTAAATCATTAGAAGCAAAAGGGTCCACTGATGCCTGGGCCCACCGGGAGTTTTCCTGGTATCCCAGTGGGCCAGTCCGACACTGAGGTCACCAGCAGCCAAAGAGGAAGATCCACCCCTTTCCCAGCACTTTATTGTAGTGTGGTAGGAAGTGGTCATTACACCTCTTGGCCAATAACACTGGTTGTGTAAATACTTAAAGGACCTGTAACATAAAACATTTAAAAAAATTTTTTTTTTGACTTAACGAAAACCCCCCACCAGTTTTAGCTTTAAATTCGCAATGTCTTTATTAAGAAATTACTTACCGATTCTCTGCTTGCGCTCCTCTTCAGAAACGGCGACGATCCATCGTGCGGCGCTTGATTTCTCCTCCCTTGCTATCTCCTATAAGGAAAGCAGGGAGGAGAAATCGACCGCTGCACAATGGATCGTCGTTTCTGAAGAGGAGCGCAAGCAGAGAATCGGTAAGTAATTTCTTAAAAAAGACTTTGCGAATTTAAAGTTAAAACTGTCCTGGTGTTTTTTTTTAGTAGAAACACATTTTTTTAATTTTTTTTTTATGTTACTGGTCTTTTAAACTAGATACATGGGCTTTTGCCCAGCAACTAGGCAAAAGGAGGAATCACTGATTGGTTGCTATGGGTTACTGCCCAGATGAAAATCTGCCCATTGTTTATAAATGAGCCCCAGTGCATACCTCCCAACATTTTGGAAGTAAAAAGAGGGACAAAAAAATGATTGTCATGTAGCGCAGTGAATTTTATTTGACCACACCCATTTTTGTGGCCACACCCCCTAATTACCATGTTCATTTTACAAAGTTTGGCAGGTTATAAAAGTTTGAAAATATTTCTCCTTATCTAAACTGTTAAAATTACTTATTTTCTTATCTCAAAATTGTTATAAAGCATCTTAGTTGCACCTGTTAGCTGTACTGGCCTCTCTGCCAAAAGCCAATTAAGTTAGAAACTTTGTTTCTTTTTCTGGCTGTTCAGTGCAGAGAAGAGAGGGACTTTCCAGTACAAATGAGGGACTGCGGGTTGAGCTGTCAAAAGAGGGACTGTCCCTCTGAAAAAGGGACAGTTGGGAGGTATGCCAGTGTGTCAGTTCATGAAAGACTTTCCTCACTGTCGGACAGTCTCACTGATAATAATACATACATAATAGGGATGCATCGAACCCAGGATTCAGTTTGGGATTCGGACAGGATTCAGCCTTTTTCAGCAGGATTCAGATTCGCCAAATCCTTGTGCCTGGCCAAACTGAATTTGAATGCTAGTTTGCATATGTAAATTAGGGTCAGGAAGGGAAATCATGTAACTTTTTCCCTTTCTGTCCCTAATATGCAAACTTGCAAAATTAGGATTCAGCTCAGGTATTGGTCTGAATATTTCATGAAGGATTCGAGGATTCGGCCATATCCAAATCAGTGGATTTGGTGCATCTCTAATTTACATAATCAATGGGGTTCGTTTATCAACACTGGGCAAATTTGCCCATGGGCAGTTACCCATAGCAACCAATCAGTGATTAGCTTTTTAAGCCAGCTGCAAGAACAATGAATGCAACAATCTGATTGGTTGCAATGGGTTATTGCCCATGGGCAAATTTGCCCAGTGTTGATAAATGACCCCAATGTGTTTTAATTAAAAGTTGGAATTTGCAGAAATCAGCCTTTTCTTGGTCAATAGTCTCTTGCCTTGTAATCGTGCAGATAGGTGGCGCTGTTGTTATTGCTGCCTATGGAAGAGGGAGCAGGCAGATCTAGGTAGTTACTTTCCATTAGCATAACCTCAGTTACTGTACAGGGTTATAGGCACCCGGGATAATGAGATGAAATGTGATGGGAGAGACTCACGAGTAAGAACAAGTAAAGAACAGGAAACAAAATAACAAGGTGGGTTGTGTTATCAGGTTTGTACTTGTTATTCCTGGGAGTGACAAGATGAAGACAATTGTGCTCTGTGCCTCACTATATGCCCTGTGCTCTGCTTATTATAGTATTATTATATGTCATCTGTTGTTAAAAGGTCACTGGGAAGAATGCAGAGACAAATTGACTAACTGCAGGTTGGATTGTGTTACTGACACAGGAACTGCAACAATGGGCTCCAGATATCACTTTCACTCAGAGAGTAAGCTGCACCCCCTACTGTAAATGATAAGGATATTATATGTCACTGAGGGGTTCTGTAACCATATAAAGACACAAGGCTGCAGGCTGAGTTATACAGGGAACTCTGAGTATCACATGTATTATAAGGGATAATGTACCCCCTACTGTAAATGATAAGGATATTAGAAGTCTCTTAGGGGGTCTGTGACCATATAAAGGCACAAGGCTGCAGGCTGAGTTATACAGGGAACTCTGAGTATCACTCATGTATTATAAGGGATAATGTACCCCCTACTGTAAATGATAAGGATATTAGAAGTCACTGAGGGGTTGTTCTGTTACCATATAAAGGCACAAGGCTGCAGGCTGAGTTATACAGGGAACTCTGAGTATCACTCATGTATTATAAGGGATAATGTACCCCCTACTGTAAATGATAAGGATATTAGAAGTCACTGAGGGGTTGTTCTGTGACCATATAAAGGCACAAGGCTGCAGGCTGAGTTATACAGGGAACTCTGAGTATCACTCATGTATTATAAGGGATAATGTACCCCCTACTGTAAATGATAAGGATATTAGAAGTCACTGAGGGGTTGTTCTGTGACCATATAAAGGCACAAGGCTGCAGGCTGAGTTATACAGGGAACTCTGAGTATCACTCATGTATTATAAGGGATAATGTACCCCCTACTGTAAATGATAAGGATATTAGAAGTCACTGAGGGGTTGTTCTGTTACCATATAAAGGCACAAGGCTGCAGGCTGAGTTATACAGGGAACTCTGAGTATCACTCATGTATTATAAGGGATAATGTACCCCCTACTGTAAATGATAAGGATATTAGAAGTCACTGAGGGGTTGTTCTGTGACCATATAAAGGCACAAGGCTGCAGGCTGAGTTATACAGGGAACTCTGAGTATCACTCATGTATTATAAGGGATAATGTACCCCCTACTGTAAATGATAAGGATATTAGAAGTCACTGAGGGGTTGTTCTGTGACCATATAAAGGCACAAGGCTGCAGGCTGAGTTATACAGGGAACTCTGAGTATCACTCATGTATTATAAGGGATAATATACCCCCTACTGTAAATGATAAGGATATTAGAAGTCACTGAGGGGTTGTTCTGTGACCATATAAAGGCACAAGGCTGCAGGCTGAGTTATACGGGGAACTCTGAGTATCATTCATGTATTATAAGGGATAATGTACCCCCTACTGTAAATGATAAGGATATTAGAAGTCACTGAGGGGTTCTGTGACCATATAAAGGCACAAGGCTGCAGGCTGAGTTATACAGGGAACTCTGAGTATCACTCATGTATTATAAGGGATAATGTACCCCCTACTTTAAATGATAAGGATATTAGAAGTCACTGAGGGGTTGTTCTGTGACCATATAAAGGCACAAGGCTGCAGGCTGAGTTATACGGGGAACTCTGAGTATCACTCATGTATTATAAGGGATAATGTACCCCCTACTGTAAATGATAAGGATATTAGAAGTCACTGAGGGGTTGTTCTGTGACCATATAAAGGCACAAGGCTGCAGGCTGAGTTATACAGGGAACTCTGAGTATCACTCATGTATTATAAGGGATAATGTACCCCCTACTGTAAATGATAAGGATATTAGAAGTCACTGAGGGGTTGTTCTGTGACCATATAAAGGCACAAGGCTGCAGGCTGAGTTATACAGGGAACTCTGAGTATCACTCATGTATTATAAGGGATAATGTACCCCCTACTGTAAATGATAAGGATATTAGAAGTCACTGAGGGGTTGTTCTGTGACCATATAAAGGTTTGATTATGTGCAGGTTATAGATGTGACTTCCCATACGCTATTTTATAATAAAGGCTACATTATTTAAACATAAGTTTCACCATGTGACATCTTTACGCATCATTAGTGGGAAAAGGAATGTGCCCCTGGCATTACTAATCACAAACAGTTGTTGTCATGGTGAGATTATTTTGTTCCCACGAGAGATACAAGATATCAGCCCATATTCTATATCCAGTTTTGCCGAAGGTTGGTTTAGAGTAGGGCAGAAATGGCATTTGCCCTGGGACCAAGTGTCATTACAAAGGATATTTGATATTGTGGAACAGATACTCTTTTTGTTACAGTCTCACAATAGTTGTTGATTACAACTCCCAGCGTCTCACAGACAGTCCAGCAAAAGGTTGTTCATGGAACTATGGGAGTTACAGTTCAACTACAGCTGGTACCACTGACACCCGTTATTGGTGTCTCACAAGCGTTTGCCAGGGGCCCCATCTCTTTTTTTTTTTACAGGCCAGTAAATATAAAATATGCCAAACGACTGTCAGATTTCTATTTGATTAATATTGGAATTAAGTCATTTTATCCCAATTATCTTTGCCATTGCCCTAAGTGACAAACCAAAGCCAAATCGCTGCGCCCTGCCCCCTGTTGGCACATTACCTTCTCCAGGAGATGAGATAATTGCTGTTATTATAAAAACAAATTAGGGGACGAGTCCAACTGTACAAGTTCTAACAGCGGCACCTGGAACAGTGATGCAATTTAACTTACCCTTTGGAAAGAGAATCAATTATTGGAAATGCAAGTTCGAGATTTTGGGAGAAAATTGCTGCTGAATTGATCATAAGGGGTCAGGACGAGGGCTCAAGCAGCACAGAAATATACCAGTTCCCCAGTATAAGGGTCATTTATGGCATTAACTCCTGGTCGGTCATTAAGAAAAGCAACGACACATTCCCCATTGTGCGCATGTTATTTTATTGTATATACGCCGGCCTACAATGATACACAATCCTCTCCATTATCCAAACAATCTACAAAATAAAAAGGGACCAAACCGGGGTTTTTTTTAGTAAAAGCCGCTTCCCCACCCCCACCCCGTAATTCGCTAACAAATAAATGGTTATTATAAAAAAATTGTATAAAAGTAAATAAGACAAAAAAAGCTAAAAACATCATCAGTAAATCTCTTATATAGAAAAAAGAAGAAAAAGAAAGGCATTTTGGAATAATGAGTTTCCTCAAAGAAAAAGGCAATAATTGGCATTTCTAACAGTTGAAAGAAACGTTGACACACACGTTAATATTCGGGGAGATTTAGTCACCCGGCGACAAATTGCCTCTGCTTCAGGCGACTAATCTCCCCACAATGCCTTCCTGCCGGCTAGAATCGAAATCGCTTCATTAGGAAACTTCGGGCGACTTTGGAAAATGAACCGAGCGAGTGCCATCCTGCCGGCGATTTAGACTGTAGCCCAGGGAGGCATTGCGATGAGATTAGTTGCCTGAAGAAGAGGCAATTTGTCGCCGGGCGACTAAATCTCCCCGAATCTCCACGTGTGTCGCTGCCCTAAAGAGAGAACAGGACCCGCCCCTCAGCTGGACATGAGATGAGTTTCAAACATGTCTTTGTTTGACTTTTCCTTTAAGCAATGGAGTTCAATGCAAAAATTTGGGAGTCAACTGATGGCAAAAGTACAAGAGACACAATGGTGCGCCTCTAACCAGCATCGGACTGGAGGGTCGGAGACCCCCAGGGCTTTTGCCACAGGCCCCCACCTCTGGCCCCCTGTCTCTGCCACCCCCTACAAGCTCCCCTCCTCAGTCACAACCCCCTCTTTAAGCCCCAGTAGTATCTGTCCTGTAGTTGCAGCCACGGTCAGGGATGGGGGGTTGAAATCAGGGGGCAGCATGGGCCATAAATGGGTGCAGGTCTGAGTCAGTGGGGCACCACGAGGGCCTGGATCCACCAGGCTTTTACCAGGTGTCCCACTGGCCCAGTAGCACCCTGCCTCTAACTGGTCATGCAGGGAGCACTTCTCACTGGGGTCTGGGTGCCCTGGGTGCAGAGAGAGCCATAGCCCATGCTAGTGGTGTGCAGGACGAGAAATTCTCGACTCACACCCGACACTAACCCTCCCCCTCCCAACCTGCCCGCCGTGCCCTCTTTATTTATAGACCTGCGCCTGACCAGCCCCAATGTCACAAAAGCAATGGGTGCAGGTGTGAGTCTATAAATTTAGGTGCCCGAAGCCATCAGTGCTAGGTCGTGGGCGGGGAGAGCAGGAGAAGAGCTCAACACAGACCCACCTGTGACCCGAAGATTTAGTGTAGGAGAAGGCACATCACTAGCCCACGCCATGAGGACACAAGGTGCCCTTTAATTAGAAAAGACCTAATATGGTCTAAAACTTCTTCTCAGTGGCCCCAAATGAATTTGGTGAATCAGAATCACCACCCAAGAATTGAAGTGATCTCAGGAACCCAACCAAAATATAAGCCCCTCCCCCCAACCTACTGGGTAGAGAGGAAACTCCCTTTAGCTGGATGGTTTTCTGTGGCTGATTAATTTAACAGCATAATAATATCTGCCCCCTGACTGCCATGTGTATGTGTCGTAATGACAGTTTTTAGTTGACGTGTTTCTATAGAAATTAAAGTTAAAGTAAAGTCTAAAATAGAATAAGGCTAGAAATGCTGTATTTTGTATACTAAACATAAACATGAACTTACTGCCCCACAAGCCTAATCAAACAAATGATTTATGCTTTCAAAGTTGGCTACAGGGGGTCACCATCTTGTAACTTTGTTAAACATCTTTGCAAGACCAAGACTGTGCACATGCTCAGTGTGGTCTGGGCTGCTTAGGGATCATCATAAATTATCAAAACAGGGAAACAAACAAAGCTGATTAAGTTCTACATGGCTGGGAAGTAAGGCGGGGGCTCCCCCTGCTGTTCATAAGTATGGTTGTTTCCCTGCAGAGCAGTTAGGGACCGTCTAACAATTCCTATCCACAGCAGTAAATGATGGGAGAATTTCACTTCATATTGTCAGGTTTCTTATAAAAATGGTGCACATTTTTTAATTAAAGTATATTGGAGATAGGTTTCTTTTTCATTAAAGTAAAAATGGGATTTTATTTTTTTTCCCTTTACATGCCCTTTAATGTGCTCCATTGGGCCTGACTAATGAGCCAGTGATCCATCATTACAGTTATTATGTAGCAGGGGAGCTTCCCTGTTTCCTGAAGTCTCTGCAGGGGGTCTGTGGGTCAGGCCTAGTTTGTTGTAATGAGCTCCTAGTAATGTCCCTGGAGATCAGCGCTTTATATAGTAAATATTGAAAATAGACACATGTCCAACAACCTTCTGTCCAAGTGCACCTTCCTGACTCCTGTCTACGTTCTGCTGCTTCCATGGACATTGGGCTTGGTTTGGCGATAGGGTTGCCACCTTTTTTGGAAACCGGCCTTCTTATATATTTATCTTTTTTTCCTATTAATAACATTGGGGTCAACCATAATTTTTACAGGCCGGTAAAATACCGACCAGGTGGCAACCCTATTTGGAGGACACTTCCATTGGTCGGGAGACATTTTGCTTAAACATTATTATTTGGAAAAGCCAAGAACAATTCATGATCAGTCCCTTTCCATCGATGCGATTTCCCTTTAAATCAGCAGACACAATATGGCAGCCGACAGGGAAACATCCCCCTTTTTAAAAAATGAAAGAAAATAATCCCAAGCAACTTTCCAGTATGGATTTAAAGTAGTATGTAAATGTAATTACTACTGAAACAATGTCTGTCCCTTTCTGCACTGCTGGTTTGGACTCTGAAAACAATGTAGCAGAAGCCAAGTCTCCCCCGGATGGAAAGACTCACTGTGACTCACTGAAGTATGTTTTATATGGAATAATATAAAATAAGAGGATATTTCATGCCACCTTGCAGTTCTCTGTCCGATATAAAAGCTCCCGGCCTCATGCTTTTATATGGCCATTGAACTCTATACTGGTTTCTAATTGCCTTGTGTTACACCATGCAGGGGTTCGATATTCCTTTATATATTACTGAGTGTTATTGGGAGAATACAAAGATTGTCTCTCTAACTCCAGACCAGTATCTGGTTGGAAATTCAGTTTATTAGAAATTAATTGTTTATAAATGTTGATGTAGGAGAACATTGTGCAAAAGCACATGGCATATAAAGCCTGGTCACAGGTAATAGTAACACACTAGTGACTGACTTAAAAGGATTGTTCACCTATAAATTAACTGTTAGTGTGATGTAGAGAGGGATATTCTGAGACAATTTGCAATTGGTTTTCATTTTTTATTATTTGTAGTTATCGAGTTATTTAGCTTTTTATTCAGCAGCTCTCCAGTTTGCAATTTCAGCCATCTGGTTGCTGGGATCCAAATTCCCCTAGCAACCATGCATTGGTTTGAATAAGAGACTGGACTATGAATAGGAGAGGCCTGAATAGAAAGATGAGTAATAAAAAGTAGCAATAACTATACATTTGTAGCCTTACAGAGCATTTGTGTTTAGATGGGGTCAGTGACCCCCATTTGAAACCTGAAGAGCCAGAAGAAGAAGGCAAATAATTCAGAAATCTTAAAAAAATAAATAATGAAGACCGATTGAAAAGTTGCTTAGAATTGGCCATTATATAACATACTTAAAGTCAACTTAAAGGTGAACCACCTATTTAAAGAGATGAGTGTTTATTGTACCTTAGGTATCAGATGACAGTACCCAGCCCACACTGGGCAACGTTAAATAAACCTTATATTTATAGGGACTTTCACTGTGATTCGACCTATTCTCATTGCTTTTTATTGGTCAGTGCAGAATAGTGAAGTGGACAAGGCTAGAAAGAACCAGTAGGCAAAGGAGAACGGAAGCAGCCAATCAGAGCATTACAACAGCCACATATCAGCCAATCACAGACTCTACCTGCAACACAAGGTATGAAAGCTTTTCTATAGCTGAATTCATGGCTCTAATCGTTCCTTATAAAGCACGAGCCATACCATTAGGTTTAGTAGGTGGGGGGGCCCTACTGGTCCCCGTTGCTGTGCCCATGTCTGTAACCTGCTCTCTTCCTAATAATAAGTTGTCTGTGCAGTGTCCCTACTACAGGTGTAACATGTCCTGACTACTACTTGGGCTCAGTTCTATGACATAACATGGTACCAGCATCTGAGTCGCTTCTATAACTAGTTATGAAATAAGGCAACAAAAACGGTCTATATCATAATAAAGGTCCATTTAGGAAATTGTTGCGATTTTGTGCTCTTTGACGCAGGTGAAGCCTCTGGGTAGGGTCTAACAGAGGGAGAACCTCCTCGAGTTGATGTTCATTTTGGTGACCCCAATAAGTTTAAGGGGAGCAGAGAGGCTGAAAGGAGAAATGAGGGGGAAATCGCACAGCAGGTCCGACAGCTCGTCCCTCTCCTCCAGTTCGAAGGTTGCGTCGTTCAGCATGCGCCGGTGCAGGTGACACGTCTGCTCGATCTTCAGCTTGTTGATGTCGCTGCGCAGTCGCATGAGTTGCCTCGCCAGTTGCTGGTCCTGTAGTCGCATCTCTGTCTGAAAGAGACAAACGTAAAGCAACAGGGGAGAGGCACAGCTATAGTTAGATATTAAATCTCTAATTTGAACATATATTAAAGGAGAAGTAAAGCTTAACTAAAGAAGTAGATAGAAATGTTATACATTATGTTTTGTGCTTCTGTACCAGCCCAAGGAAACCACAGCCCTTTAGCAGTAAAGATCTGTGTGCTCCCAAGTTTGTCTTGATTGTCTTGCAGCCCAGGTCCCTCCACCCCACCAATAGGGTCCTTG
This sequence comes from Xenopus laevis, assembly GCF_017654675.1. NCBI lineage: Eukaryota > Metazoa > Chordata > Amphibia > Anura > Pipidae > Xenopus > Xenopus laevis. The sequence goes on along the minus strand of NC_054379.1, from coordinate 162,470,153 downwards.
TAAAAGGGGGGAGGGCAGCCCCAAAATTTGGGAGCCACTGCTTTGTATATTTCAGTATTTTCCTTTAATTCAGTGCACTGGGGTATCACACAGATGTCACTCACTAAACTATTGATCCCGTGAAGCTGAATCAAATGTGACCTTGGGTGCTTGATCTCTGACTCTCCCAGAGGGGATGAGGCTATAGCTAATGTGGCAAATAAAGATTCCATTTATTTATGGAAAAAGCTCAAAAGTCTTTATTTTCATTCACAAAGGATACACAACATTTAATTCCTTTGTTCCTGTAATGTCTTCCAATCTGCCGGCTCTCTGCACCGTCTCACAGGAGCCCAGATCAGATGGTGGAGTTGCAAAAACATTAGAGAGGGTGACAGGTGTAACAATGAGAGAGTGGCTACTACAAGTGCTATCTGGCACACAGAGCTGATCATTCCTGCTGCTGCCAGTACAATGCCCAAGCTGGGAGGGATTGTGTTTCTGCAGCTAAAAATGCTACTTGTTGCCTAAACCTAAATAGGAAAGTAAGCAAACTTAGGGGCTGTTCCTGCAGAATTGTGCTTAGTACAGGGGAATACCTATACTGCCATAGTTTATGGTATCTCTCTGTACAGACTATGAGCAAACTTAGGGACGGTTCCTGCTGAATTGTGCTTAGTACAGGGGAATACCTATGCTGCCATAGTTTTATGGTATCTCTCTATACAGAATATGAGCAAACTTAGGGGCTGTTCCTGCTGAATTGTGCTTAGTACAGGGGAATACCTATGCTGCCATAGTTTTATGGGATCTCTCTGTACAGTCTATGAGCAAACTTAGGGATGGTTCCTGCTGAATTGTTCTTAGTACAGGCCCCTGTTTATCCATAAAATTACATCAGTCTTCTATGGAGATTATAACACAATATGAGGGCTATAAAAGGCAACGAGTATGGACATGGCTTAGACAAGCCTGGACAGTGCCGGAACTACTGGGTGTGCAAAGGGTGCAGCTGCACCAGGGATCGTACCCCGCCACCCCCGATGGGTCCCCCAACCCAGGAGTGGAGTACCAGGTACTGACAGGCTGAGGTACTCCGTGACATGATCAGATTCAGAAGATCTGTTCCTGCACTGGCATGCGTCACAAGCAGTCACCGGTGTCAGTGCCGGCCTTAGGACAACTGCTAAACTGCGCCACCTATTGCACCTAATCGGGCCCTCACTTCCTCTCCCAGCATGTGCGCAGCCTGTGACTGACTCGGTCAGAACTTTGATGCACACATCCAGGTTCCAGGGGTGTATCTATTCCCCTCCTCCCCCCCTCACTGCCACTGGCTTCCTAGCTAAAAATAGTGTCAGACTGAGGGGGTGGGGGTTCGTGTTGGTGCATTTGAGAGAGTGTGTGTGTGGGGGGGGGGTGAAAGAGATTGTGCAGAGGAGGGTTTGAGAGAGTGGGATCTCTATGTCCATATTTCCTATTTCCTATTGATTTTATTCAAATCAGTGCATGGTTGCTAGGGGAATTTAAACCCTAGCAACCAGACTGCTGAAATTGCAAACCGGAGAGCTGCTGAATAAATAGCTAAATAACTCAAAAACCACAAATAAAATAAAATGAAAAACAATTGCAAATTGTCTCAGAATATCACTTTCTACATCATACTAAAAGTTAATTCGTAGGTGAACAATTCCTTTGGGGGGTCCCCTTAGTTATGCCAATGAGACTGGAACTTCAAGATGAGTCAGTAAGCATTTGACAGAAGCTATGGCAATAGGGAATGGTTATAGATTAAACTCTTAATATTTCTATTGGGCAAATGCAAAAGGACATTAAAAATTGTCCCTTTACGAATGAAACAAATGGGGGCCACTGATAATGCAACCCCTTGAAGTTTCCACCTTTTTGCATATTGAAGCCTCGGGATATTATTGGCTAATTTTACTATATCAAAGGCACCCAATATAAACAGAACGAGGACCCAATATCAGGTTCTGACCCATTACTACTTTACACAATTTCCCCTCTCCATGGACTCTCCCATTATGCTCATCTCTGTTTTATGCATTTCTTACCCCAGAGGCTCCGAAATTTCCTTATGATATACTGATGAACATTATGAAATGTGCAGAAAGTGCTCCGTCTCCTCCTGCACGATAACGCTGCGTATTTATTTACAATTACTATGCAGCAACACTGGGCTAAATTATTCCTGAGAGTTATAATTAGGATAATGAATGGCGGGCGCCCCAAGCCAACGTATACACCCATTATAGCAAACACTGGATTGTGTGAGCCGCCAGCTGAGAAGGAATCAACGAATACGATTCCAATGCCAAATTCCATGGAGAGAAACACGGATTTAATATGTAACCGCAATTGTACAAATAGATTGGCGTCTCATGATTATAGGATTATGTCAGACAAGCAATCAGCCCAAAATCACATTTGTAATGGGAATGCAGCCTCTACCTGTCTCTTGTGAGCTGACAATTAACCACTCAGTCTCATGGGAGAGATTTGGCAGCAGTAATGTCAGGCAAGGCTTGTTAATCTCATAGATGTTTGGCCAAATTACCCCTTGGTGGGGCCACATTTTGAGTAACGCACAAGGGCCACCAGGCAGATGATTTAGTCTGAAGGGGCTGTGTTGGAAGCATTTTGAGCAGTGGTTTCCAAAATATTTGGGCTGCTCCCCCTTGGTAAGTCTTCTAACAGTGACAGGGAACTCCAGTGTTGGACTGGGGCAGCTATCTTGACACCCAGCTTTAAAGGGCATGTAACGGCAAACAAATAAAATCCCATTTTTACTTTCTTTAATGAAAAATAAACCTATCTCCAATATACTTTAATTAAAAAATATGTACCGTTTTTATAAGAAACCTGACTATATGCAGTGAAATTCTCCCTTCATTTACTGCTGTGGATAGCAATTGTCAGACGGTCCCTAACTGCTCTGCAGGGAAACAATCATAATTATGAACAGCAGGGGGAGCCCCCCCTTACTTCCCAGCCATGCAGAACTCAAGCAGCTTTGTTTATGATGATCCCTAAGCAGCCCACTGAGCATGTGCACAGTCTTAGTCGTGCAAAGATGTTTAACAAAGTTACAAGATGGTGACCCCCTGTAGCCAACTTTGAAAGCATAAATCATTTGTTTGATTATAGGCTTGTGGGGCAGTAAGCTCATGTTTATACAAAAAATACAAAATACAGCATTTCTAGCCTTATTCTATTTTAGACTTTACATGCCCTTTAAGGTTAGTTTGTACTTGATCCCAACTAAGATATAATTCATCCTCATTGGAGGCAAAATCAGTCTATTGGGTTTATTTAATGTTTACATGATTTTCTAGTAGGCTTAAGAAATGAAGATCCAAATTATGGAAAGATCTGTTATCCGGAAAACCCAAGTCCCGAGCATTCTGGATAACAGGTCCCATACCCTCATTTTATCCAAATAATCCAAATTCTTAAAATTGATTTCCTTTTTTTGTGTAATAATAAAACAGTAGCTTGTACTTGATCCCAACTAAGATATAATTATTCCTTATTTGAAACAAATCCAGCCTATTGGGTTTATTTAATGTTTACATGATTTTCTAGTGGACGTAAGGTATGAAGATCCAAATTACAGAAATATCCGTTATCCGGAAAACCCCAAGTCCAGGGCATTCTGGATAACAGGTCCCATACTCTCATTTTATCCAAATAATCCAAATTCTTAAAATTGATTTCCTTTTACTGTGTAATAATAAAACAGTAGCTTGTACTTGATCCCAACTAAGATATAATTAATCCTTATTGAAAGCAAAACCAGCCTATTGGGATTAATTAATGTTTACGTGATTTTCTAGTAGAATTACGGTATGAAGATCCAAATTATGGAAAGATCCGTTATCCAGAAAACCCCCAGGTCCCGAGCATTCTGAATAACAGGTCCCATATCTGTATTAAAAAACACCAGTTTTAACGGGGGCTAAATCACTAATCCAGTATTTAAAGTTAGATCTCCTCGCAGCAGCAATTAATAATTGAAGAAAACTGATAGCGTTAGGTTTACTTTTCTTCCCAGTAGTTTCATCTTTAGGAAGATTCAACACACAAACAAAGGGGTCAAATTTTAAAGTTATACATAAAGTATTTTTTTCTCCCATATCTGTCCATAGTTTTTTGGTTTTTTTTTAGGAAACAACCAAATTAAGTGAAGAAAATCGTATTCTCTGTTCTAAGAGTGGGCTAGAATTATTTGAATTTACCTATACTTTGTGGTTAAATTTCTAATATTCATAAGAAAGGGGTTTGTAATTTGTCCAAAACTCTAGAAACTAGGTTGTGTTTTAAGGATAAACACTTAATATTTGGTATTGATGAAAGTCCAGATTGAAAGCCAGTTACATTAAGATTTGGAGTGAATATCTATTTGATATCCTAGATATGTTTGGAACTATGACTGAATGGATAAACCAATAATTTTCTATGTTTGTACATAAAGGGTAGACTTTCAAGAGGGGCCATATCCAAAGGTTGGATCATCAAGGTGAGTTCTCTCGAAATGCTGGACCTTCGAGACTGAGCCCTGACCATAGGCTAGACCTTCAAGGGTGGGCCCTGTACAAAGGCTAGACCTTCAAGGGTGGGCCCTGTACAAAGGCTGGACCTTCAAGGGTGGACTTTGTCCAAAGGCTGGACCTTCAAGGGTGGGGCCTGTCCAAAGGCTGGACTTTCAAGGGTGGGCCCTGTTCAAAGGCTGGACTTTCAAGGGTGGGCCCTGTTCAAAGGCTGGACTTTCAAGGGTGGGACCTGTCCAAAGGTTGGACCTTCAAGGATGAGCTCTGTTCAAAGGCTGGACCTTCAAGGGTGGGGCCTATCCAAAGGCTGGACCTTTAAGGGTGGCGCCTGTCCATGTTGGGCTTGATCTGAAAAACTACTGGTCTGAATATGAAGCACAGTTGTGGCATCCGGTACACAAAAAGACCATAGAATGGAAACTAAATAATAGGAATAAATGAATTCATATTTAGAATTTGGTAATTCTTATTTAAGAACAGACCAAATCAAAAGGGATGGTTTATACTGAAGCAATGTGGGGGGGGGGTATGATGAGTGTTAATACTTAAGGGGGATACACTAAATCCTCTATGTGACCCTATTCGCTAATACAGTGTTGCCCAAGATTATCCAACATAACAAGGAGTGGAGCATTTCCCAAAATCTGCCTCTGCATAACTACAGTGGAAGCAGACCCAGTAGTTGCTGAGGTGCTCTGCAATGGAACATGCAGCGTGGGAGCTCATGTATCTTCTCCTGAGGGGCAGTTGAAGTATGTGCCCCCCCTGCAGGTGTGCTGCCTGGGGCAAGTCAGATGATTGAAGGAGGAATCAATGCTTTCCAGCAAGTCAGTGGTATTGTGCCATTAATAGCAGCTGCCGCGTGTTTATCCAGGGATTAGGGTACTTTGTATTTTAGGAGCGATGAAGAAACAGGATCCAGTCCCCTTGGGGATTTGGAAAGAGAACTAAGCAGCCAACATGCTTCATGTTTATTTACTGAGGATTAGATATAACAAAGTACATTTATTTTATCACAGTGTAAGTATGTCAGTTTCACAGCATGTATCATACAGATGCACATGCCGTTACTGACTTTCATGGTCGGAAGATTATTTTATATGTGTATTCATGAAGTGTTATGCACGATATCCCCTCATTCCATAGGGCTGATTGCATTAGAACCTTACCATATATAGAGCAGTTATGGCACCAGAGAGATCTATATAAACACACCCTATTCCTTCTTTATACGGAATCCCAACCTAATTAAACAGCTCCTCTAACTATGAACTGTATTGCAGACAAAACAACATTTTTGTAATGCATCTCCAAGAACGAGCAGATCCATCATTTAGATCTCATGGTGCAACTCATGGTGGGTCTTTGTGACCAACAGGTATTTGGCCACTGGGGGGAGGGGGGGAGTGGAAGAGCTGACCGATTAAAGCTCAATCTTTCTCTTTTTAGACAATGGGCAGGATGACATCAAAGCCTGGTCACCCCATCATTCTGTCCTTCCTTAAGCAAATAGAATCCAATACAGACATTTTTCACCATTATCTGACCTCGGCCAAAGGGCAACTTTTCCTTTTAATCTACAGAAAATCACACAACATTTGCCTGTGTTCCAGTTTATATCCCACTACTAGAATCACCAATATGAGGCTTACTTACCAGTTCCTTCCGTAGCCAGTTCAGAGCTTCATCGATATTATCAAACCCATTTATTTTCCTGGAACCAATATCAGTCTCCTTTGGAACACTTGACTCAAGCTTGACTTGTTCCATGTTCTGAGATGACGGTTCCTCTCCATCTGTTGGCTGCTGGTTCACCTCTGGCTCTTCTGGTGGGGGCTTTGGGCTTTTCCATGTTTGGTCTTCAACCTTTGCTCTCCATTCTAGATAAGAAGGTCTCCTAGTCTCCAATCTCAGTTTTTCTGTGAGAGCCTTCAGGCTTCTAAGATGGTCATCATGAGGAGGCACTGAATTGGTATCAGTTTCATTGTCAACATCATCAATTTGGATTTTTGGTAAGGACATGTTGCTGGTTTGGAGCTGGGCACCACCAAGTGTTAAAGTACAAGCTCTTTAGTGCATTTTGCACCCCTCGTTCCTCCCCTTATCATGAAAAGGACGCCTGTTAACCTTGCATTGACTTGCGTTGACTCATCCGTTTGATTGCAGAGCTGGCATATCTGAAATAATAAAGTGTCAAATAACTTCATTAAATCATGATTACTGTGCTGGATAAAATTACAGAAGAAAAAAAATAACTATTACGTTTTCATTTAAATGAATCTGGGAGGAGGCATTTCTTCTTTTCAGTGTGGACTAAGTGATTGGGGAGAGTGAAAGGCATCGGAGAAGAATAATGAGTTTTCATTGGTATGTGCGGCACAGGCACCACCGGCCCTGATTTAGTCTCATTCAGGCTCATTGTCAATGACAAAGTTGCTTTAAACCTTTAGGCTTCAGGGCAATTAAATAAAGAAGGTGAGTCAACTGGAGGTTTATCAGTCTCAACAGGCCTACAACATGGCACGACCAAACATCTCCAAGTTTCATATTATTCTATAGGATATCTCTGAAATACAACTAAGACACAGAACACATAGAGAAACAGAGGCCGAAACCCATTATGTTGGACCAGTTTGCTGCATGTCAATCCACAGCCTGCTGATGTTACAAGTCTCATCATGGGATGGGGATACATTACTAGTAATGGTCTCTGGAGGTATTACTCTGAAATTTAATAGATAATATTATTGCCATATATAACACATTAGATATACTGCAGATTATTACTGGGAATACAGGATATTTCTCTTATCATAGTGACTGTAGGGCTTCATTCCAGACATCTAATTGTCTCATCTCATACTATTCTTCCTATCTGTAGAATAACAGGTATAATAGGGAGAGATGGTGCCTGTGGTAGAAGTAGGAATAGTAGTCTCTGGAAAGGGAGTGTGACTGTGGGATAACAGGTATAGTAGGGAGAGATGGTGGCTATAGTAACAGTGGATAATAGTCTCTGGGAAGGGAGTGTGACTGTGGGATAGCAGGTATAGTAGGGAGAGATGGTGCCTATAGTAACAGTGGATAATAGTCTCTGGGAAGGGAGTGTGACTGTGGGATAGCAGGTATAGTAGGGAGAGATGGTGCCTATAGTAACAGTGGATAATAGTCTCTGGGAAGGGAGTGTGACTGTGGGATAGCAGGAATAGTAGGGAGAGATGGTGCCTATAGTAACAGTAGATAATTGTCTCTGGGAAGGGAGTGTGACTGTGGGATAGCAGGTATAGTAGGGAGAAATGGTGCCTATAGTAACAGTGGATAATAGTCTCTGGGAAGGGAGTGTGACTGTGGGATAGCAGGTATAGTAGGGAGAGATGGTGCCTATAGTAACAATGGGATAATAGTCTCTGGGAAGGGAGTGTGACTGTGGGATAGCAGGTATAGTAGGGAGAGATGGTGTCTATAGTAACAGTGGATAATAGTCTCTGGGAAGGGAGTGTGACTGTGGGATAGCAGGTATAGTAGGGAGAGATGGTGTCCTATAGTAACAGTGGATAATAGTCTCTGGGAAGGGAGTGTGACTGTGGGATAGCAGGTATAGTAGGGAGAGATGGTGCTATAGTAACAGTGGGATAATAGTCTCTGGGAAGGGAGTGTGACTGTGGGATAGCAGGTATAGTAGGGAGAAATGGTGCCTATAGTAACAGTAGATAATTGTCTCTGGGAAGGGAGTGTGACTGTGGGATAGCAGGTATAGTAGGGAGAAATGGTGCCTATAGTAACAGTGGATAATAGTCTCTGGGAAGGGAGTGTGACTGTGGGATAGCAGGTATAGTAGGGAGAGATGGTGCCTATAGTAACAGTGGATAATAGTCTCTGGGAAGGGAGTGTGACTGTGGGATAGCAGGTATAGTAGGGAGAGATGGTGTCTATAGTAACAGTGGATAATAGTCTCTGGGAAGGGAGTGTGACTGTGGGATAGCAGGTATAGTAGGGAGAGATGGTGTGCTATAGTAACAGTGGATAATAGTCTCTGGAAGGGAGTGTGACTGTGGGATAGCAGGTATAGTAGGGAGAGATGGTGGCTATAGTAACAGTGGATAATAGTCTCTGGGAAGGGAGTGTGACTGTGGGATAGCAGGTATAGTAGGGAGAGATGGTGCCTATAGTAACAGTGGATAATAGTCTCTGGGAAGGGAGTGTGACTGTGGGATAGCAGGTATAGTAGGGAGAGATGGTGTCTATAGTAACGAGTGGATAATAGTCTCTGGGAAGGGAGTGTGACTGTGGGATAGCAGGTATAGTAGGGAGAGATGGTGGCCTATAGTAACAGTGGATAATAGTCTCTGGAAGGGAGTGTGACTGTGGGATAGCAGGTATAGTAGGGAGAGATGGTGCCTATAGTAACAGTGGATAATAGTCTCTGGGAAGGGAGTGTGACTGTGGGATAGCAGGTATAGTAGGGAGAGATGGTGCCTATAGTAACAGTGGATAATAGTCTCTGGGAAGGGAGTGTGACTGTGGGATAGCAGGTATAGTAGGGAGAGATGGTGCCTATAGTAACAGTGGATAAATAGTCTCTGGGAAGGGAGTGTGACTGTGGGATAGCAGGTATAGTAGGAGAGATGGTGCCTATAGTAACAGTGGATAATAGTCCTCTGGGAAGGGAGTGTGACTGTGGGATAGCAGGTATAGTAGGGAGAATGGTGGCTATAGTAACAGTGGATAATAGTCTCTGGAAAGGGAGTGTGACTGTGGGATAGCAGGTATAGTAGGGAGAGATGGTGTCTATAGTAACAGTGATATAGTCTCTGGGAAGGGTGTGCTGTGGGATAGCAGGATAGTAGGAAGAATGTGCCTATATAACAGTGGAAATAGTCCTGGGAGGAGTGTGACTGTGGATAGAGGTATAGTAGGGAGAGATGGTGCCTATAGTAACAGTGGATAATAGTCTCTGGGAAGGGAGTGTGCTGTGGATAGCAGGTATAGTAGGGAGAGATGGTGCCTATAGTAACAGTGGATAATAGTCTCTGGGAAGGAGTGTGACTGTGGGATAGCAGGTATAGTAGGAGAGATGGCTATAGTAACAGTGGATAATAGTCTCTGGGAAGGGAGTGTGACTGTGGGATAGCAGGTATAGTAGGGAGAGATGGTGCCTAGTAACAGTGGATAATAGTCTCTGGGAAGGGAGTGTGACTGTGGATAGCAGGTATAGTAGGGAGAGATGGTCTATAGTAACAGTGGATAATAGTCTCTGGAAGGGAGTGTGACTGTGGGATAGCAGGTATAGTAGGGAGAGATGGTCTATAGTAACAGTGGATAATAGTCTCTGGGAAGGAGTGTGACTGTGGATAGCAGGTTATAGGGAGAGATGTGCTATAGTAACAGTGGATAATGTCTCTGGGAAGGAGTGTGACTGTGGATAGCAGGTATAGTAGGGAGAATGGTGCCTATAGTAACAGTGGATAATAGTCTCTGGGAAGGGAGTGTGACTGTGGATAGCAGGTATAGTAGGAGAGATGGTGCTATAGTAACAGTGGATAATAGTCTCTGGAAGGGAGTGTGACTTGGGATAGCAGGTATAGTAGGAGAGATGGTGCTATAGTAACAGTGGATAATAGTCTCTGGAAGGGAGTGTGACTGTGGGATAGCAGGTATAGTAGGGAGAGATGTGCTATAGTAACAGTGGATAATAGTCTCTGGAAGGGAGTGTGACTGTGGGATAGCAGGTATAGTAGGAGAGATGGTGCCTATAGTACAGTGGATAATAGTCTCTGGGAAGGAGTGTGACTGTGGGATAGCAGGTATAGTAGGGAGAGATGGTGCTATAGTAACAGTGGATAATAGTCTCTGGGAAGGGAGTGTGACTGTGGGATAGCAGGTATAGTAGGGAGAGATGGTGCCTATAGTAACAGTGGATAATAGTCTCTGGGAAGGGAGTGTGACTGTGGGATAGCAGGTATAGTAGGGAGAGATGGTGCTATAGTAACAGTGGATAATAGTCTCTGGGAAGGGAGTGTGACTGTGGGATAGCAGGTATAGTAGGGAGAGATGGTGTCTATAGTAACAGTGGATAATAGTCTCTGGGAAGGGAGTGTGACTGTGGGATAGCAGGTATAGTAGGGAGAGATGGTGCCTATAGTAACAGTGGATAATAGTCTCTGGGAAGGGAGTGTGACTGTGGGATAGCAGGTATAGTAGGGAGAGATGGTGCCTATAGTAACAGTGGATAATAGTCTCTGGGAAGGGAGTGTGACTGTGGGATAGCAGGTATAGTAGGGAGAGATGGTGCCTATAGTAACAGTGGATAATAGTCTCTGGGAAGGGAGTGTGACTGTGGGATAGCAGGTATAGTAGGGAGAGATGGTGCTATAGTAACAGTGGATAATAGTCTCTGGAAGGGAGTGTGACTGTGGGATAGCAGGTTATAGTAGGGAGAGATGGTGCCTATAGTAACAGTGGATAATAGTCTCTGGGAAGGGAGTGTGACTGTGGGATAGCAGGTATAGTAGGGAGAGATGGTGCCTATAGTAACAGTGGATAATAGTCTCTGGAAGGAGTGTGACTGTGGGATAGCAGGTATAGTAGGGAGAGATGGTGCTATAGTAACAGTGGATAATAGTCTCTGGGAAGGGAGTGTGACTGTGGGATAGCAGGTATAGTAGGGAGAGATGGTGCTATAGTAACAGTGGATAATAGTCTCTGGGAAGGGAGTGTGACTGTGGGATAGCAGGTATAGTAGGGAGAGATGGTGCCTATAGTAACAGTGGATAATAGTCTCTGGGAAGGGAGTGTGACTGTGGGATAGCAGGTATAGTAGGGAGAGATGGTGCCTATAGTAACAGTGGATAATAGTCTCTGGGAAGGGAGTGTGACTGTGGGATAGCAGGATATAGTAGGGAGAGATGGTGCCTATAGTAACAGTGGATAATAGTCTCTGGGAAGGGAGTGTGACTGTGGGATAGCAGGTATAGTAGGGAGAGATGGTGTCTATAGTAACAGTGGATAATAGTCTCTGGGAAGGGAGTGTGACTGTGGGATAGCAGGTATAGTAGGGAGAGATGGTGCCTATAGTAACAGTGGATAATAGTCTCTGGGAAGGGAGTGTGACTGTGGGATAGCAGGTATAGTAGGGAGAGATGGTGCCTATAGTAACAGTGGATAATAGTCTCTGGGAAGGGAGTGTGACTGTGGGATAGCAGGTATAGTAGGGAGAGATGGTGCCTATAGTAACAGTGGATAATAGTCTCTGGGAAGGGAGTGTGACTGTGGGATAGCAGGTATAGTAGGGAGAGATGGTGTCTATAGTAACAGTGGATAATAGTCTCTGGGAAGGGAGTGTGACTGTGGGATAGCAGGTAATAGTAGGGAGATGGTGCCTATAGTAACAGTGGATAATAGTCTCTGGGAAGGGAGTGTGACTGTGGGATAGCAGGTATAGTAGGGAGAGATGGTGCTATAGTAACAGTGGATAATAGTCTCTGGGAAGGGATGTGACTGTGGGATAGCAGGTATAGTATAGGGAGAGATGGTGTCCTATAGTAACAGTGGATAATAGTCTCTGGGAAGGGAGTGTGACTGTGGGATAGCAGGTATAGTAGGGAGAGATGGTGCCTATAGTAACAGTGGATAATAGTCTCTGGGAAGGGAGTGTGACTGTGGGATAGCAGGTATAGTAGGGAGAGATGGTGCTATAGTAACAGTGGATAATAGTTCTCTGGGAAGGGAGTGTGACTGTGGGATAGCAGGTATAGTAGGGAGAGATGGTGCTATAGTAACAGTGGATAATAGTCTCTGGGAAGGGAGTGTGACTGTGGGATAGCAGGTATAGTAGGGAGAGATGGTGTCTATAGTAACAGTGGATAATAGTCTCTGGGAAGGGAGTGTGACTGTGGGATAGCAGGTATAGTAGGGAGAGATGGTGCCTATAGTAACAGTGGATAATAGTCTCTGGGAAGGGAGTGTGACTGTGGGATAGCAGGTATAGTAGGGAGAGATGGTGCTATAGTAACAGTGGATAATAGTCTCTGGGAAGGGAGTGTGACTGTGGGATAGCAGGTATAGTAGGGAGAGATGGTGCCTATAGTAACAGTGGATAATAGTCTCTGGGAAGGGAGTGTGACTGTGGGATAGCAGGTATAGTAGGGAGAGATGGTGCCTATAGTAACAGTGGATAATAGTCTCTGGGAAGGGAGTGTGACTGTGGGATAGCAGGTATAGTAGGGAGAGATGGTGCCTATAGTAACAGTGGATAATAGTCTCTGGAAGGGAGTGTGACTGTGGGATAGCAGGTATAGTAGGGAGAGATGGTGCCTATAGTAACAGTGGATAATAGTCTCTGGGAAGGGAGTGTGACTGTGGGATAGCAGGTATAGTAGGGAGAGATGGTGCCTATAGTAACAGTGGATAATAGTCTCTGGGAAGGGAGTGTGACTGTGGGATAGCAGGTATAGTAGGGAGAGATGGTGCTATAGTAACAGTGGATAATAGTCTCTGGGAAGGGAGTGTGACTGTGGGATAGCAGGGTATAGTAGGGAGAGATGGTGCTATAGTAACAGTAGATAATTGTCTCTGGGAAGGGAGTGTGACTGTGGGATAGCAGGTATAGTAGGGAGAAATGGTGCCTATAGTAACAGTGGATAATAGTCTCTGGGAAGGGAGTGTGACTGTGGGATAGCAGGTATAGTAGGGAGAGATGGTGCCTATAGTAACAATGGGATAATAGTCTCTGGGAAGGGAGTGTGACTGTGGGATAGCAGGTATAGTCGGGAGAGATGGTGTCTATAGTAACAGTGGATAATAGTCTCTGGGAAGGGAGTGTGACTGTGGGATAGCAGGTATAGTAGGGAGAGATGGTGTCTATAGTAACAGTGGATAATAGTCTCTGGGAAGGGAGTGTGACTGTGGGATAGCAGGTATAGTAGGGAGCGATTGTGCCTATAGTAACACTGGGATAATAGTCTCTGGGAAGGGAGTGTGACTGTGGGATAGCAGGTATAGTAGGGAGAGATGGTGCCTATAGTAACAGTAGATAATTGTCTCTGGGAAGGGAGTGTGACTGTGGGATAGCAGGTATAGTAGGGAGAGATGGTGCCTATAGTAACAGTGGATAATAGTCTCTGGGAAGGGAGTGTGACTGTGGGATAGCAGGTATAGTAGGGAGAGATGGTGCCTATAGTAACAGTGGGATAATAGTCTCTGGGAAGGGAGTGTGACTGTGGGATAGCAGGTATAGTAGGGAGAGATGGTGCCTATAGTAACAGTGGATAATAGTCTCTGGGAAGGGAGTGTGACTGTGGGATATCAGGTATAGTAGGGAGAGATGGTGCCTATAGTAACAGTGGATAATAGTCTCTGGGAAGGGAGTGTGACTGTGAGATAGCAGGTATAGTAGGGAGAGATGGTGCCTATAGTAACAGTGGATAATAGTCTCTGGGAAGGGAGTGTGACTGTGGGATAGCAGGTATAGTAGGGAGAGATGGTGCCTATAGTAACAGTGGGATAATAGTCTCTGGGAAGGGAGTGTGACTGTGGGATAGCAGGTATAGTAGGGAGAGATGGTGCCTATAGTAACAGTGGATAATAGTCTCTGGGAAGGGAGTGTGACTGTGGGATAACAGGTATAGTAGTGAGAGATGGTGCCTATAGTAACAGTGGATAATAGTCTCTGGGAAGGGAGTGTGACTGTGGGATAGCAGGTATAGTAGGGAGAGATGGTGCCTAGCAGGTAAAGTAGTTAATGAAAGTCTCTTTGAATTCCATATAGGAAAAATAAATAAACGTCAGTGCATAAGTACAGAGTGCAAATCATACAGAGAGAGTTATATAAGAGAGGCAAGGAGGGAAAGCTGCTGGATTGTAAATCACTTTTGTTATGAAGAGAAGTTAAATTACGAGCTCATTTTCCAGTGGAAACAAACAAGTGTCCATCACTCACACCTCCTCATTCAACTCACAGACACTTCCTCATTGTGATATTTATCACGAGTGCCATAAACACAATATTTTGCTCCCGCAGCTCCAGCCCCCGTGTGTTGGTTGAGCAATAAAGACAAGTATTGATGGCAGGTTAATATCTGAACAGAGGGAGGGAGAGGCCGGCTGGTTACTGGTTATGTGATTTGGATCATATCAGTATGTGTCTTAGTTTATATAAAGACCAATAAACCTTGATTATTTGCATTTATCTAATCTTCCTTACTGTGCTTTGCACTTTGTGCTGGATTTAAAATTGGCTGATGGGGGTAAAGCCTCCAAAGCCGGGGTAACAGTCAGGGGCAATGCTTACAGGCTGGGGTCCATTATATCAACCAGGGGTGATTGTCTTCACAGCTTGGGTTATTGTGCGTTGGAATTATAGTTAGATATAAATACACGTTGTAGATGTATATGACTGATACATAGTATGTACTTAGTTCCTTTACCCCAAGGGGCTTCTCTGATGTTGGGGGCCAAAGAAAGGTGTCCTTTGTTCCTTAACCTTAAAGTTAACTTTTCGTATCTTATAGTAGATTGGCTAACACTAAGTAACTTTTCAATTGGGTTTCATTATTTATTTTTTTATAGTTTTTTAATTATTTGCCTTCTTCTTCTGACTTTTTTCAACTTTCAGATAGGGGTCACTGACCCCATCTAAAAAAACAAATGCTCTGTAAGGCTGCACATTTATTCTTATTGGTACTTTTTATTACTTGTCTTTCTATTCAGGCCTCTCCTATTCATTGATACAAATCAGTGCATGGTTGCTGGGGTAATTGAGACCCTAGCGACTAGATTGCAAACTGGAGAGCTGCTGAATAAAAGTTAAATTACTCAAAAACCACCAATAACAAAAAATGAAAACCGATTGCAAATTGTCTCAGAATATGACTCTCTACACGATACTGAAAGTTAATTGAAAGGTGAATAACCCCAAGGACTATGGCACTTGTAGGACACAGTTCTACTAATCACTTTGGGTGGCAAATCCCATGGAAATGCCCCATTGCTCTAAAACCCACCCTAATCCAGTGAAACCCAAAAACAAATTTTGTAACTGTTTCCTGGGCCATAGTGTTCCCTCTGACCCCCTTAATGTACAAAGCAGCAGCACCTATGAGTAGGCAGAGGTGAGAATCACAAGGTGCTCGGCTGGCACCCTTAACCTTTCACCGCAGAGCTGGCACTCAGCAGTTACATTGTTCTCATATATTGATTGTTACAGTGTGTCCTGTACTTAAAGTTCACTACAGGGATCAGCTTTCAGCTACACAATGGGACACCGGCTTGAGTTTTCTGTTTGAGAACAAGAGGACGTCCAGGGGCGATCCTGGCCCCTCCGCCGCCTGAGGCAACAGCACTTGCTGTTGCCCCCCCCTCCCCCGGAAATTCACTCTTAAAGTACCAGGAGCAGCATTTTTGCTGCCCCTGGTACCTAGTGGGGCGCTGCCGCCTGAGGCGACAGCCTCAACTCGCCTCATTGGCGAAGCACCCCTGAGGACGTCATTGTGCTTTTCGGCACTGTACGTCCCCAAGGGCAGGTGAAGGCAGCTCCACTGTCTGCAGCCAACATTTTGGAAATAAAAAGAGGGACAAAAAAATTAGGGATGCACCGAATCCACTATTTTGGATTCAGCTGAACCTCTGAATCCTCCGTGAAAGATTTGTCCGATTACCGAACCGAATCCTAATTTGCATATGCAAATTAGGGGTGGGAAGGGGGAAAAATGTTTACTTCTTTGATTTGTGCCAAAAAGTCACACGATTTCCCTCCCGCCCCTAATTTGCATATGCAAATTAGGATTCGGTTTGGCCGAGCAGAAGGATTCGGCCGAATCCGAATCCTGCTGGAAAAGGCAGAATCCTGGTCGAATCCCAAACCGAATCCTGGATTCGGTGCATCTCTAAAAAAAATTGATGTGCATATAGCAGCGAAATTGCCCATTTTTGTACCCACACCCCCTAATTACCATGTTCATTTTACAAAATTTGGTAGGTTATTACAGTTTAGTACAGTTAGTACAGTTTTTTTTCCGTTATTACAGTTTTGCTAATGAATTGCCCTTTAAGCCGTGAGTCTAACTTTTCCCAAGGGACCTGATATCTTATATTGTTACAATTACTTATTTCCTTATCTTGAAATTGTTACAAAATTATCTTATAAGCAGCTGTGGCTGTTCTGGGCTCTGCCAAAAGCCAATTAAGTTAGAATTTTTTTTCTTTTTCTGGCTGTTCAGTGCAGAGAAAAACGGGACTTTGCAGTACAATCAAGGGACTGTCCCTCTAAAAATGGGACAGTTGGGAGGTATGCATTGTCAGGCCAATCAGAGTGTAGTGATGATTCCAATGAAGTCTATATCCTGGTGCCCTTTTGCTAAAGATCTTCCTGTTGTTGCTTCATTCTGAACATCCTTATCATCCAGATTGAGATATAATCTCAGTTTATCATGTAAGCAGATAAATACATTATAATTAGGTGCACAGACAACATTGATTTTGGAAAAAGCATCAACTCCATTAAGCTTGGCTGTGGGAGAAGAAACAAATTCTTCCTAATAAAGAAAATATCATGAAATAGTTTACGTTGCCGCGGTTTTAAATTGGTTTTCTCGGCAGGAGCGCTCGGCTCCTCACACGTCTAAACTAATGTTTATTTTTAGAATCTCTTAGAACCTTCATTCAGAAAGCGACCAGATTGCTGTGATCTGCAACATTCTTAACAAGACTTAAAGGGATTCTGTCATGATTTTTATGATTTAGTATTCATTTCTAAATGACACTGTTTACACTGCAAATAATTCACTCTACAATATAAAATTTCATTCCTGAATCAGAAAGTGTATTTTTTAGTTGTAATATTGGTGTGTAGGTGCATCTCAGCTCATTTGCTTGTTCATGTGATTTCAGAAAGAGCCAACGCTTTAGGATGGAACTGCTTTCTGGCAGGCTGTTGTTTCTCCTACTCAATTTAACTGAATGTGTCTCAGTGGGACCTGGATTTTACTATTGAGTGTTGTTCTTAGATCTACCAGGCAGCTGTTATCTTGTGTTAGGGAGCTGCTATCTGGTTACCTTCCCATTGTTCTTTTGTTTGGCTGCTGGGGGGAAAGGGAGAGGGTGATATCACTCCAACTTGCAGTACAGCAGTAAAGAGTGACTGAAGTTTATTAGAGCACAAGTCACGTGACTGGGGGCAGCTGGGAAACTGACAATATGTCTAGCTCCATGTCAGATTTAAAAATTAAATATGTACGTAAAACAATCTTTTGAGAAACGGATTTCAGTGCAGAAGTCTGCTGGAGCAGCACTATTAACTGATGCGTTTTGAAATTTCAGTTTCCCTTTAATGTAATTACTGCCAGGTCTATGGGGGGGCATTGCATCTATTACGGAGATCTGCCACCATGTAATATAACAGAGTTTGTTACGTAAACAGAGAGTATGGTTCAGTAAAAAAAAAATGTTTCCACAGTATGTTCTAGGAGGGAGCACCAGTGTTTCAGGACTTACATTGTAGTAGTATGGAAGGTTTAGCTCAAACAAATTGTCAGTGACAGACATATGGTATGATACTTATTTAGGTAGCATTAATGAGAATAGTACTCGGATCATGGTTGGATTGGGCCGGCAGGAAAACCCAGTTGGCCCTGGCTTTCATGGGCCCCAATGGCTCCCCCGACTTACCATCTCCTCAAAGTTTAAAGAAGGAAGGAGGTAAGCTGGATGCAATGTGATGCAACATTATACTGCGTGAGCTGAAGTGACATGATGCACATGCGCGGGGGGTGGACATCTGGAGGAGGGAGGGCCCTAGTGGTTGCAAACAGGGCCCTTGATTTCACCCCCAATGCCCAAGTCCGACTCTGCATTGCTTTCATCTGGTATGGTACCAATGGACTGGAAGAAATATGATGTTTACTTTCTCAGTCTGGCAATTATAAGCCTGTAAGCTTGATACTGTATCTGTCAAGTTTGAATAGGTTTAGAGATCTTTAGAGGATCTCATTCAAAATTGTGTCCTTAAAAAATGACATAATAAGTATCAGTTGGCAAAGCCTTATGCTGGACAGAACAAATAGATTTGCTTTTTATCATGTAGAACGTATGAAGTTGAACAGTAGCATCGTTGACTATTATTTGCCAAATCTTCTGATACCTTGTTGCATAAACATTTGCTTTCTAAACTGAAGTCCATAAGAGGCAGTAGATAGAGAAGTGGCAGAAGGACATTTCCTAACTGGACTAGTTTTCCAAGGGGTGTTCTGCAGGGAACTGTATTGGGTCCACTATTGATTGATATATTCGTTAATGAATAGAATGCATTTAAAACGAAATAGCTATGCTTGTGGATGATACAAAATAAAGCAAAACAATTGATTTTATCTACTATGGTCTGTGAATTTTGAATGAAGGTGAATTTAGGGTGAGTTTGGCCATTGTGAGCTTCTCTAGCGAAAATCATAGCCACGTTTAAATGCAGCTTTGTTGGCTTTTATTTGGCACAAAATCAATCTTCTTAGCACTCTTGCTCAGATAAACATTAGCAGTCAATTCCACACCCTCGCTGGTGTTCACACAAACTCACTTTTCTCCACTTACTGATTTCAGTGGACACAAATCCCAGAATCCTCTCTGGAGCTCACTTTAGACACTCTTGTCTCCTGGGAGGGGTTTCTCTCTTCCACTCTCCAGACCTTTTGGATCTCTCCAACTGTCTTTAACACAGGGGGATCACTCTCTGTTTCCAGCTGCTCACAAACTTCTTCCCTTCACTCAATGAGGTTCTCACGTGGCCCCTCATCCTCCTCCATTTAAGGAGGTCTCAAGAGGGAAGCTCTGAGATGTAGTCCCACACCTTTTTTATCTGCAGCTCCCCTGTAGCTTAATTACTTGGCAACCTTTACCTGGGCAGCTGAACACACTTAACGTCGCATGGAATGGAAGCCCACCCTGCTCTCCTCCATTCACTCCAGGGACCCATTACCCAGCTTTTCCTAAGCCAGTACACAAATACTCAGCTTTACTAACTGCAGCAACACAGACTTTCCCTCTAGTTTTCTTTTCACCAGTCTAACACTGGTGAAATACACATCATTTTGTGCCCTTTTCCACCATATATCTTACACCGTGTACCCACAACTGTACCATACAGCATACCTCCCAACTGTCTGGTTTTTCGCGGGACAGTCATGATTTTGACAGCTCAGCCCACAGTCCCGGATTATTACTGAAATGTCCCGACTTTCACTTTGATCTCCTGCACTAAACAGCCAGAAATAGATTCAAAGTTTCTAACTTAATTGGCTTTTGGCTAAGAATGCTCCGAGCTGCTGATACTTTTGTAACAATTTAAGATAAGCAAAGGAACAATTGTAACAATTTAAGATGAGCAAAGGAACAATTGTAACAATTTAAGATAAGCAAAGGAACAATTGTAACAATTTAAGATGAGCAAAGGAACAATTGTAACAATTTAAGATAAGCAAAGAAACAATTGTAACAATTTAAGATAAGCAAAGGAACAATTGTAACAATTTAAGATGAGCAAAGGAACAATTGTAACAATTTAAGATAAGCAGGTCTCTTGGGGAAACGGTGACTTGCAGAATAAAGGACAATTCACCTTCAATAGCAAAACTGTAATAACACATGAAAACCACAGAAAATGTGTTCAAACTTTCATAACCTGCCAAATTTTGTAAAATTAACAAGTTAATTAGCCACAAAAATGGGCGTGGTCAAATGTTTCGCTGCGCTATATGCGGCAAAACTTTTTGTCCCTCTTTCTGTTGGGAGGTGTGGATAATGGGTTCCAATGCAGAGCAACTGGGAGAGTCTAAATGTACCGATTCAGTTCCCATCTGGCTGGATTTTGAAAACTGCACGGTCGATATCTATTGATGTAACTACAGAGGCCCTGGGGGGCCAGGAGGTGTAGGGGCCCCATCATACCCTAATTCATATACCATTTCAATAAATATTGGTAAAACAGCTCAACCCCTAGACATTTTGGGGGCCTGAGAAACAATTTGCTGTGGGGCCATCCAGTTACTCCACTGTTGATTTCTGACCAATCTTCAGCCCAAAGCAGACCTTTGCCCCAATCATTGGAAGCCACGCCCCCTTTTTTGCCCCAGTCCCACAAAAGGGTAGGACTACACGGACGTTTTCGGCGAGATCCGACGGGCAAGTCGGCAGCATTTATCAGCCTGTGTATGACCAGCTTTAGTCTTTAATTCAGAGCACAGTCTGGCTGCTAGGATCTGCAGAAAAGCAAAACGTTTGAGTAATAACTAGGGATGTAGCGAACGTCGGAAAAAAAGTTCGCGAACATATTCGCGAACTTGCGCAAAAACGCGTTCGGTTCGCGAACGGTTCGCGAACCCCATAGACTTCAATGGGAAGGCGAACTTTAACATCTAGAAAAGACATTTCTGGCCAGAAAAATGATTTTAAAGTTGTTTAAAGGGTGCAACGACCTGGACAGTGGCATGCCAGAGGGGGATCAAGGGCAAAAATGTATCTGAAAAATCTGCCTGTGTGTGCTTGGAAGAGATAGTGTAGGGGGAGAGCTGTTAGTGATTTCAGGGACAGATGATAGTAAGTTTGCTGGCTAGTAATCTGCTTGATACTGCTCTGTATTGGAGGGACAGAAGTCTGCAGGGATTTGAGGGACATTTTAGCTTAGGTAGCTTTGCTGGCTAGTAATCTACTGTTCTCTTTAAACAACTGCCATACGTTGACCTTGTAGGCATTGTTTGCCCAGTTTTTTTGGACGCAGCCACTGAAGCACAGTTGCCAGAAAAAATATGCCATATAAATGCTGAAAATAGTCATTTTTCGCCATACGTTGACCTTGTAGACATTGTTTGCCCAGTTTTTTTGGACGCAGCCACTGAAGCACAGTTGCCAGAAAAATTATGCCATATAAATGCTGAAAATATAAATTTTTTTGGTTGCAGCCACTGAAGCACAGAGGCCAGAAAAATTATGCCATATAAATGCAGAAAATATGCATTTTTTTGGTCGCAGCCACTGAAGCACAGTTGACAGAAAAATTATGCCATATAAATGCTGAAAATATAAACTTTTTTGGTTGCAGCCACTGAAGCACAGAGGCCAGAAAAATTATGCCATATAAATGCAGAAAACATGCATTTTTTTGGTCGCAGCCACTGAAGCACAGTTGACAGAAAAATTATGCCATATAAATGCTGAAAATATAAATTTTTTTGGTTGCAGCCACTGAAGCACAGAGGCCAGAAAAATTATGCCATATAAATGCAGAAAATATGCATTTTTTTTGGTCGCAGCCACTGAAGCACAGTTGCCAGAAAAAATATGCCATATAAATGCTGAAAATAGTCATTTTTTGCCATATACGTTGAGTCAACGTATGGCAAAAAATGACTATTTTCAGCATTTATATGGCATATTTTTTCTGGCCTCTGTGCTTCAGTGGCTGCGGCCAAAAAAACTGGGCAAACAATGCCTACAAGGTCAACGTCGTTGACCTTGTAGGCATTGTTTGCCCAGTTTTTTTGGCCGCAGCCACTGAAGCACAGAGGCCAGAAAAAATATGCCATATAAATGCTGAAAATAGTCATTTTTTTGGTCGCAGCCACTGAAGCACAGTTGCCAGAAAAATTATGCCATATAAATGCTGAAAATATAAATTTTTTTGGTTGCAGCCACTGAAGCACAGAGGCCAGAAAAATTATGCCATATAAATGCAGAAAATATGCATTTTTTTGGTTGCAGCCACTGAAGCACAGAGGCCAGAAAAAATTAAACCAGTAGGGTTTGCACCCTAGTTTGTAACGGTGGCGGAGGGAGGAGGAGGACGCTAAAGGACAGCTGTGTGTGGAGTCATGAGGCTTGAAGAGAAGGACAGCTGCATAGAAGTCAGAACAAGTCTTCCGGCGTGCAGTAACCCTCCGAGATCCACCCCTCATTCATTTTAATAAAGGTCAGGTAATCGACACTTTTGTGACCTAGGCGAGTTCTCTTCTCAGTTACAATCCCTCTGCTGCACTGAAGGTCCTTTCTGAGAGCACACTTGAGGCTGGGCAAGACAAGAGGTTCATGGCAAATTGTGACAGCTCTGGCCACAGATCAAGCCTGCGCACCCAGTAGTCCAGGGGTTCATCGCTCCTCAGAGTGTCGATATCTGCAGTTAATGCCAGGTAGTCCGCTACCTGCCGGTCGAGGCGTTCTTTGAGGGTGGATCCAGAAGGGTTGTGGCGCTGCCTTGGACAGAAAAACATTTGCATGTCTGACGTTACAGACTGGCCAAAGGGCTTTGTCCTTGCAGGTGTGCTCGTGGCAGGATTACTGGCACCTCTGCCCCTGGAATGTTGATGAGTTCCTGAAGTGACATCACCCTTAAAAGCATTGTACAACATGTTTTGCAGGCTGGTTTGTAAATGCCGCATCTTTTCGGACTTGTGGTATGTTGGTAACATTTCTGACACTTTATGCTTGTACCGAGGGTCTAGTAGCGTTGCGACCCAGTACAGGTCCTTCTCCTTAAGCCTCTTGATACGGGGGTCCTTCAACAGGCATGACAGCATGAAAGACCCCATTCTCACAAGGTTGGATGCAGAGCTATCCATCTCCGCTTCCTCATTATCAAGGACTGCATCATCCACGGTCTCCTCCCCCCAGCCACGTACAAGACCAGGGGTCCCCAAAAGGTCACCACTAGCCCCCTGGGAAGCCTGCTCCTGTTGGTCCTCCTCCTCCTCCTCCACAAAGCCACCTTCCTCCTCTGACTCCACTTCTGGCACCTCTCCCTGCGTTGCAGCAGGTGCCTGGGTTCGTTCTGGTGATTCCGACCAGAAATCGTGCGCTTCCAGCTCCTCGTCACGCTGGTCTACAGCCTCATCTGTCACTCGTCGCACGGCACGCTCCAGGAAGAAAGCGAAGGGTATTAGGTCGCTGATGGTGCCTTCGGTGCGACTGACCATATTTGTCACCTCTTCAAAAGGTCGCATGAGCCTGCAGGCATCGCGCATAAGCACCCAGTAACGGGGGAAAAAATCCCCAGCTGTGCAGATCCAGTCCTACCACCCAGTTCAAAAAGGTACTCGTTGACGGCCCTTTGTTGTTGCAGCAGACGTTCCAACATAAGGAGCGTTGAATTCCAGCGAGTCTGGCTGTCAGAAATCAAACGCCTGACTGGCATGTTGTAGCGCTGCTGAATGTCAGCAAGGCGTGCCATGGCTGTGTAGGAACGTCTGAAATGGGCCGACACCTTTCTGGACTGGGTGAGAACGTCCTGGAATCCTGGGTACTTGGAGACAAAACGTTGGACTATTAAATTTAACACATGTGCCATGCAGGGCACATGTGTTAAATTGCCTAGTCTCAACGCTGCCAACAGATTGCTTCCATTGTCACACACCACTTTTCCGATCTGCAGTTGGTGTGGGGTCAGCCACCGATCGGCCTGTGACTGCAGAGATGACAGGAGTACAGATCCGGTATGGTTTTTGCTTTCCAGGCACGTCATCCCCAAGACAGCGTGACAACGGCGTACCTGGCACGTCGAATAGCCTAGGGGGAGCTGGGGGTGCACAGGTGTGGAGGAGGAGAAGGAGGACCCAGCAGCAGAGTAAGAAGAAGAAGAAGACGAGGTAGAGAGCGATGGAGGAGTAGAGGTGGTGGCAGAACCGCGTGCAATCCGTGGCGGTGACACCAACTCCACTGTTGTTGTTGAGCTACCCATTCCCTGCTTCCCAGCCATTACCAAGTTCACCCAGTGGGCAGTGTAGGTGACATACCTGCCCTGACCATGCTTGGAGGACCATGCGTCAGTAGTCATATGGACCTTTGGCCCAACACTAAGTGACAGAGATGCGGTAACTTGGCTCTGCACATGTTGGTACAGGTGTGGTATTCCCTTTTTAGAAAAAAAATTGCGGCTGGGTACCTTCCACTGCGGTGTCCCAATTGCTACAAATTTGCGGAAGGCCTCAGAGTCCACCAGCTGGTATGGTAAAAGCTGGCGGGCTAAGAGTGCAGACAAGCCAGCTGTCAGACGCCGGGCAAGGGGGTGACAGTCAGACATTGGCTTCTTACGCTCAAACATGGCCTTCACAGAAACTTGGCTGGTGGCAGATGACTGGGAATGGGAACAGGTGGTCAAGGTGGAAGGCGGAGTGGAGGGTGGTTCAGACGGGTCAAGGAGAGCAGAGGTAGAGCAGTAAGATGCTGGACCAGAAGGAGTGTGGCTTTTAGTTTGCCTGTTGCCTTTGAGGTGTTGCTCCCAAAGTGCTTTGTGCTTGCCGCTCATGTGCCTTCGCATAGAAGTTGTACCTATGTGGCTGTTGGGCTTACCAAGGCTCAGTTTCTGACTGCACTCATTGCAAATTACAATGCTTTTGTCAGAGGCACACACATTAAAAAAATCCCACACTGCTGACTTTTTGGAAGTGTGCGATCTGGCGGTAACAGTAGAAGTTGGCGGAGTTGGCGGTATTGGCGGCAATGGCGGGTGCGTTGGCCGGCTGAACACAGGTGCCGATACATGTTGTTGCCCTGCTGATCCCTGCGGGCTGTCCTCCCTGCTTCTTCTAAGTCTTATTCTCCTACTGCCTCTCTGACTCTCCGTCTCTCCATCTGAACTACCCTCCTCTTGCTCTCTTCTACTAGGCACCCACAAAACATCAATCTCCTCATCATCATTCTCCTCAGATGCATCAATTTCTTCTGACACATCACAGAAGGAAGCAGCAGCGGGGACCTCCTCCTCATCACTCATTATGTCCATCTCTATCGTGTTCTCTGCCAGAATTAAATCTGGTGTAAGGTCCTCATCTCCTTCATCTTCTTCTGGCAATAATGGTTGCGCATTACTCAGTTCAAGAAACTCATTGGAAAATAACTCCTCTGACCCCAGTGAAGAAGGGGCACCGGTGGTGGAGGAAGTGTTACGTGGGGTGGCCATAGCAGTGGAGGATGAGGAGGATGTTGTGGTAAAGTTAGAAACGGTAGAGGATGGGGTGTGCTGTGTAAGCCAGTCAACTACCTCTTCAGCATTTTGGGAGTTCAGGGTCATTGGCTTTTTAAAACTGGGCAATTTGCTAGGGCCACAGGATTGCATAGCAGCACGGCCCTAGCACGGCCTCTGCGTGGCGGCCTGCCTTTGCCTGGCATTATTTTTAAAAAAACAACAACAACAACAAAAACTCAGTTGGTTTTTCTGGAAACGATAATACACACAGCTAGATGGCGGGTTGAAGAAAACACTGTGCAAATAATGCCTACAAAGTCAACGTATACACTACTACAGCGGTGGATACGGATTACGTAAAATATATGAATGCTGCTTGAAAAAAAGTAACTCAAGTGGTTTTTCTAGAGACGATAATATTATCAATATTTAGACAAAATGTGAACAAGGTCACACAGCTCGATGGCGGGTTGAAGAAAACAGTGTGCAAATAATGCCTACAAGGCCAACGTATACACTACTACAGCGGTGGATACGGATTACGTAAAATATATGAATGCTGCTTGAAAAAAGTGACTCCGGTGTTTTTTCTGGAGACGGTAATATTATGGATATTTAGACAGAATGGGAACAAAGGTCACACAGCTCGATGGCGGGTTGAAGAAAACAGTGTGCAAATAATGCCTACAAGGTCAACGTATACACTACTACAGCGGTGGATACGGATTACGTAAAATATATGAATGCTGCTTGAAAAAAAGTAACTCAAGTGGTTTTTCTAGAGACGATAATATTATCAATATTTAGACAAAATGTGAACAAGCTCACACAGCTCGATGGCGGGTTGAAGAAAACACTGTGCAAATAATGCCTACAAGGCCAACGTATACACTACTACAGCGGTGGATACGGATTACGTAAAATATATGAATGCTGCTTGAAAAAAGTGACTCCGGTGTTTTTTCTGGAGACGGTAATATTATGGATATTTAGACAGAATGGGAACAAGGTCACACAGCTCGATGGCGGGTTGAAGAAAACAGTGTGCAAATAATGCCTACAAGGCCAACGTATACACTACTACAGCGGTGGATACGGATTACGTAAAATATATGAATGCTGCTTGAAAAAAGTGACTCCGGTGTTTTTTCTGGAGACGGTAATATTATGGATATTTAGACAGAATGGGAACAAGGTCACACAGCTCGATGGCGGTTGAAGAAAACAGTGTGCAAATAATGCCTACAAGGCCAACGTATACACTACTACAGCGGTGGATACGGATTACGTAAAATATATGAATGCTGCTTGAAAAAAGTGACTCCGGTGTTTTTCTGGAGACGGTAATATTATGGATATTTAGACAGAATGGGAACAAGGTCACACAGCTCGATGGCGGGTTGAAGAAAACAGTGTGCAAATAATGCCTACAAGGCCAACGTATACACTACTACAGCGGTGGATACGGATTACGTAAAATATATTATGGCTGCTTGAAAAAAGTGACTCCGGTGTTTTTTCTGGAGACGGTAATATTATGGATATTTAGACAGAATGTGAACAAGGTCACACAGCTCGATGGCGGGTTGAAGAAAACAGTGTGCAAATAATGCCTACAGGGCAAATAATGCCTAAAAGGTCAACTTATACACTACTACAGCGGTAGTAAAATAAAAAAAGTAAAATAAAAAAAAAATGAATATTAAAAAAAAAAAATTAAAGTTGGTGCTGCTGAACTACTAGGAGCAGCAGATTAGCACACCAGTCCCACTCCCCAACACTGCTAGACTAATAGCACTGGGCTCTTATAGTAGTAGTAGTAGTAGTAGTAGTAAAACAACAAAAAAATAAATAAAAGCAGTCCTTACAAGGACTACTGTTATTGCAGCAGTCAGCAGATGAGATCAGAAGCAGGACAGCTGCCCACTGCAGCTACATACAGAGCACTGCAGTAGAAGGTAGATTACTAGCCAGCAAAGCTACCTAAGCTTAAATGTCCCTCAAACCCCTGCAGACTTCTGTCCCTCCAATAACAGAGCAGTATCAAAACGATTACTAGCCAGCAAACTTTCAACTGTCCCTGAAATCACTAACAGGCAGCAGCTCTCTCCCTACACTATCTCTTCAGCACACACAGGCAGAGTGAAAAAACGCTGCAGGGCTTCGGTTTTTATAGGGAAGGGGAGTGGTCCAGGGGAGAGCTTCCTGATTGGCTGCCATGTACCTGCTGGTCTGGGGTGAGAGGGCAAAAAAAAGCGCCAACAATGGCGAACCCAAAATGGCGAACGTCGCGCGACGTTCGCGAACTTCCGGCGAGCGCGAACACCCGATGTTCGCGCGAACAAGTTCGCCGGCGAACAGTTCGCGACATCTCTAGTAATAACACCCCACCTAGATAAGATAAATACCCCAGACTGTCCATATCATATTAACTGTTACATTAAAGGTGAAGCTCCCTTTTATAACAGCCCAGACATGTGCAGCCAAAAACCAGAGACAGACACAAGTGTCCCTAACGTCAGTGCTCAGCAGTCGTTTCCCACAGTGCTCATGTTGGCATCCCTATCTCCCGCCCGCCATCAAACAGTGGATCCAGTGATGCAAGTGAGTCGGCGGAACCTTGACAAAAGCATCGGGCACAAAACGTCTTCTATCTGCGCACAATATGGAGTCATTAACAGCGAGCTCTGAGCTGTAACGTTATAACTCACTTTTGTCATCCCTCCTGTACAAAAGCCCAAGCCCCAATTCTAACAAGTGCCTGGGATTTCCTGGGAACTAAAGCCTTGCACCTCGGTGCTGAAGGTCACTGACACAATGGCTAACAAAAGCATGTAGAATTTCACTATTTATTCATAAAAATCCAAAGCCCATTCTTGGGAGAGTCGGGATCTGCTAATAATTGGGCTTATTATTCTGTCTCCCCGGGGCTAATCTCTGAGCCAGCAGTTCATACTTCTGCGCTTTAGTGTCTGACTGTCACTATTAACATTTAAATAGCCGTGGGGAGGGAGAACAGCTCCCGTCTGCTAAATCAGCCATTCTAACTGTCATGCAAACAGGGCACTCAGGGCTCAGAATCCCAAAAAAGAAATAATTTCTCATTATTACACCTCCAATGTAAAAAAAAAAACTATTTGCAACCACCTCTGCCCAGTCCCACAGTCACTTCTGGGGAGAAGAGAGGAATATTCAGGCATATATATAATAATATATAATAATATAATACACAATAGCCATGAATATCTTGTAAATTATATCATTTTTGTTACATGGCTCACTAAAACTTGTGTATTATTATAAATAAAGTACCCCTTGTTGGCAAATATGAGGATATTAGAAGTTACCTTGGAGTTCAATGACCTATGTAAAAGCACTCGGCCTTCAGCCTCGCAACTTCTTGGTGACATATAATATCCTTAAAATTTACAATAGGGGGTACTTTATTCACTATATATATATATATATATATATATATATATATATATATATATATATATATATATATATATATATATATATATATATATATATATAATTTTAGCCAAAGAGATATTGTCTCAGCTTCTACTTGTAGCCGGGACCTGTTCGTCATGCCAATATAAATGCCATTGATAAAGAGGGTTTACTTTCCCTTGATTTTCATTTTGTGGAGCTGACCTCCAGTTTGGAATTTTAGCGGCTATCTGGTTGTCCGGGTCTTGCTTAGCTTAGCAACCAAGCAGTGGTTTGAACGAGAGCCTGGAATACGAATAGGAGAGGGAATGAATAGAAAGATAAGGAATGAAAAGCAATAATAATAAAATTGCAGCCTCACAGAGCAGATGTTTTTGGCTGCCTGGGTCAGTGACCCCCATTTGAAAGCTGCAAGGAGACAGAAAAAGATGGAAAATCTTTAAAAAACTATAAAAAAAAACATAATAAGGACCAATTGCATAGTTGCTAGAAATAAGACATTCTATAACATATTAAAGTTTAACTTAAAGGTGAATCACCCCTTTAAGGCAGTGCTAAAAACACATCATTTGTGCGTCCATTTTTTTTTTGCACTTTGGCACTTTTTATGATTTAACCCTACAATAGGAGAGAATGGCTAATTCCAAGCAAATTTTCAATTGGTCTTCAAATTTTCTTTCTTTTTTATATTTTTTTTAAATTATTTGCTTTTTTCTTCTGACTCTTTCAAGTTTCAAATGGGGGTCACTGACCCCATCTAAAAAAACAAATGCTCTGTAAGGCTACAAATGTATTGTTATTGCTACTTTTTATTCCTCCTCTTTCTATTCAGGCCTCTCCTATTCATATTCCAGTCCCTTATTCACATCAATGCATGGTTGCTAGGGGAATTTGGACCATATCAACCTATTTGTTGAAATTACAAACTGGAGAGCTGCTGAATAAAAAGCTAAATAACTCAAAAACCCCAAATAATAAAAAATGAAAAACAATTATAATTTGTCTCTGAATATCATACATCATACTAACAGTTAATTTAAAGGTGAACAATCCCTTTTATTGCCACAAGCAACAGCTCCAACTGCCAGCTAGCTCCCCCATCTCTTTTCCAGCAGAATGGAAACATTCAAACTAACCAGGAACCGTTTAACGATTCCCCCTTCCCAGTTATCTCATGCACAGAGCATCTGGCCTTAGTCACTCTGTCTGTCTTACTAATTGCTCACAGCTCGGCCTCCTATTGAAGGGCTTTGGCTGACTAATCCTGCTCTGCATTGAAATTTAATTCTATAACATAGTAAAAGTTAGCTGCAATGTGAACCACCCCTTTAAGTAGGGTTTCCACCTTTCTGGAAAAAAATACCGGCCGATATATTTATCTTTTTCCCTATTAATAACATTGGAATCAACCATCATTTTTACCAGAAGGGCCCCATATTGACAGGGAAAGTTCTGCAGGTAGGTGGGCACTGTAGAGTATTTAGGGCTTACTAATGTAATACAAAAGAAGGAGGTCAAGGCCTGTTTGGTTCCAAGGCAGCAGAAGCCTGGGCCCCACAGAGAAGTTGAAAAGCTCCATTGCTACTTGCTCATTGTTAAGGAAGAAGGACCCCATTAATGAGGGATGGAGAGAGGATTCTGTGTATATGTCTTTAATTCCTGTGGAAAAATCCATCCCAACAAGCTTGGAGCCTTAACATCATGTTAAACAGGTTTCCCAGTGAGTAATCCACTGAACTCCGGCTGCCTGGGTGATTTATTGCTTCACTTAAGCAATCAGGTCCATAAAGCAAAGAAATAATAATAATAAAAAAAAAACATGGCCCCAAAACCAGGCTGCAAACGTAGTAAAAAATGCCAAGGTTCATAACATCAGGGAGACACAGTGACCAGATTGTGGTTTCATCCTCACTAGGACGTGCAAGGCCAACAATCAGACTGTGCATCTAATAAATCCATTAAAGCTGGAGGTATGTGCACAGCCCACGCCTCTGACACACTAACCCCTTGTTATGTCTAAGAATAAAGGGCAATTTGCCTTTTGGCGAAAGCTTCTGTAGCAAGACAAACAAGTACACAGGGTATTGGTTCCATGAAGTATTAAGAAGTAAATACAGAATTGTTTCTCTCTTACATTGTTTTTTATAACAATGATCATGTTTGCTCTGCTTGCAGTTTCAGTCTCGCATAAAACTCTACTGTTTTGGTTTGGCCACAACCTTTATAATCTTGTCCGAGAGCCCACCTATACTCCACAGTAGGGTCAACCAGTCAGAGGTTCTGGTCAGTCCACTGCAATAAGACTAAATCAAGTCATACACATCAAGATGACCCATTTCTTTGACTAAGTTGCCAAATTAGTGGATCTTTGCTCACTATTGTGCTCTCGGCCAGGAAACTGATCACACGTGGGACCCATGCTAAGTGGTGACTAAAGGGATTTTCTGCCCAGCCTGCTGAACAGAGAAATAGGGTTATGGAAGAGGGTAAGTTTCCAATATGTACAATGAAACATGTATTGAGGAAGGACTGTTGAACTGAGTGGTCTAATCTATAGATCTATGTTTGGGGGTCGGGAGGTCCAGAGAGCTTCATGGAGAGGAGAAGAGTGGGGATTCCCAATTCCGAGAAAAACACTTCATTCCATATTCTGGCCTTTCCCATTTTCACTAAAGTTTAAGAAAGTCTTAATTCTACAAGCCCAAGATCATTTTTAAATGCTTGGCATGAAGCAAGGTAGTGTTTATCTGGCTGCTGTACTATGGACCATACCAAATAAACACTAATACAATCAGGTGGACCATGCCAAATGAAAACCATTACAGTAAGGCACGACCATGCCAAACAAACAGCAGTATAGATAGGATGTGAGCAAGTGAGCACTGATATTGTCAGAATGGACCATACCAAATGAATATGGATATAGTCACAATGGACCATACCAAATAAACACTAATACAGTCAGGTGGACCATGCCAAATGAAAACCATTACAGTAAGGCAAGACCATGCCAAACAAACAGCAGTATAGATAGGATGTGCCATACCAAGTGAGCACTGATATTGTCAGAATGGACAATACCAAATAAACACTGATATTGTCAGAATGGACCATACCAAATGAATATGGATATAGTCAGGATGGACCAAACCAAATGAATACTGATATAGTCAGGATGGACCAAACCAAATGAAAACTAATATAGTCAGGATGGACCATACCAAATAAACCCTGATATAGTCAGGATGGACCATACCAAATGAAAACAAATATAGTCAGAATGGACCAGACCAAATAAAAACC
Organism: Xenopus laevis; assembly: GCF_017654675.1. Lineage (NCBI taxonomy): Eukaryota > Metazoa > Chordata > Amphibia > Anura > Pipidae > Xenopus > Xenopus laevis. The sequence continues at coordinate 162,437,909 of NC_054379.1, read as the reverse complement.
GATATAGTTAGGATGGATCATACCAAATGAACACTGATATTGTCAGAATGGACCATACCAAATGAATACTGATATAGTCACAATGGACCATACCAAATAAACCCTGATATAGTCAGGATGGACTTTACCAAAGTAATAGCAATGGACCATACCAAATAGGTTGGACCATGCCAAACGAACACTGATATTGTAAGAATGGACCATACCAAATGAATACTGATATAGTCAGGATGGACCAAACCAAATGAATACTGATATAGTCAGGATGGACCAAACCAAATGAAAACTAATATAGTCAGGATGGACCATACCAAATAAACCCTGATATAGTCAGGATGGACCATACCAAATGAAAACAAATATAGTCAGAACGGACCAGACCAAATAAAAACCGATATAGTTAGGATGGACCATACCAAATGAACACTGATATTGTCAGAATGGACCATACCAAATGAATACTGATATAGTCACAATGGACCATGCCAAATAAACTCTGATATAGTCAGGATGGACCTTACCAAAGTAATAGCAGTAATGTTAAACTGGGCCATAGCAAATGAAAAAGCTTATTCATGCGCCATACATACAGAAACAGCTTTATGTGCTCTTTTAAAATCACTTACTGGATTTTGGTGCCAGAATGTATTTCCGTTCTGGTACATTATTAGTCCCCTGCAAGGGAACAAAGTGTGTGTTCCCATTAAAGGCATGAATTGGTACTCACGGAAGGTTTGTTTGTACAGTGTCATTATTATAGTTCTGCATTCATACTTTCCTTTTGTATTTACGTACAGTGAAATCCTTAAAGGAGAACTGTCATAGCAATACAAACTCCACTTCTCTGCAGTAGATGTTTAACAAATAAAGCTTCACATATAATGTTTTAAAAGACATTTAAAGACCTATTGATTAGTTAGAGAAGCTCAATTTTATTACCATCCCCCGCCCCCCATTTTCTATTGCTCGTCTGTCCTGAGAAAACCAAGACTTTTTTGCCACAAAAAATCTGCAAAAAAGTAAGCTGTATAGAATGCCACTTTCTGCTCTATATACAGAAAGTTCCATTGTAAGGTAGACTTCTCCTTTAAGAGGAATTCATGGTCATGATGGGGTAAATGTTTGCGGCTGTTTGAGGACACATCTCCTAAAGCTCCGTCTCATTAAAGGATAAGTAGATTATGGACATGCTCTGTATCTTAAGCACAGGTTTGAATGTTAAGCAGTGACTCAGTGAGGACGCTGGGAGTTCAGAGATGGTAGTTGAAGGGTTGTACACCCTACATTTACAGATAAATATATCCATCGCTTATAACAGAATGAAATAATGCATAAGATGGATTTTTACAAAGAAAATTGTGTTGCCCTTTAAAGTTCAGGGGGTGACAGAAAATCTCCTTTCTACCCTGAAACTCTCTGGTGATGTCAATTTAAGGCAGATCAAGATGTAGTCAATGGGGATAAATATAATGCACAATGGCACCTCTAGTTCACCAGTAAAAGTAGGAGCAGTTGCATTTGTAGAACTTTGTTGACTCCTGTATCGACACAAACTATCCGCAATCCAAATCTGGTAGAGTTGGACAGATAAGCCTATAGGGATAGGACCACCTTGGGTCATGGAAGGAGTGTGGGGTTTTGAGTTCCTCACAGGTTCCTGGTGTCCAATCATTGGCCCAAGCGGCAACGGTCCACAAAATAGCATTGCCAAGTCATACAGTATATGCCTAAAACATGTTGAGTATGATAAGCCCAAATTGGCCAAGTCGAGTGCTCCACTGATTGTCCCATGACCAGACATAAGTTATAGGTACATATAGGTGATATAAATATATATATCCCATGGCCAGATACTAATATAGTGATATAGTAATAATCCTTTCCATGCCAGTGAGCCGGCTCATGCTCCAAATGATCTAGTGGTTAAACTAACGTTGCTCTTCAACATTGGTGCCATCACCCTAGAAGACAATTGGCCAGACTGATTGTTCTGCATGCACATAGACTAGAGTGCAGCTCAGCCTGGAATCTGAGCATAATATTGTGCCAAGTGTGGAAGAATTTCTCATGCAGGTGACAGTTTTATATATGCAATGTGCCACTTACCCGCCTGCCATATGCTTCTTCTCAGTGCCGCGCCTGATTAATGTGCCATTAGCAATGGGAACTGGGATTCAGGATACATAAGACCATGTTTTCTTTAAAAAAAACAAGTTCCCCCAGGACATCAGTCTCAAGGGGTGACCTGTGCACAGTGTCTGCATAACTTAAAGGCAAAATCCACCCAAAAACTGTTTGTTGCACAATGTAAGAAAATATACTTCTCCACATGAAAATGATCCAATGTGAAATTGCAATTGAAAGAGATATTTGTCTGCCCTTTTCTGTTCCCTGGTTCTGACTCTTGAAGCAATGTAGCAGCAGTCAGTCTTCCCCAGCATTCTGCGTTATACAGATTATACTGCTCTACTGTCACTAGTGAGTGAGTTACAGGGAATTGGAAACAGAAAATGTCAGGGCAGCCACAGGGGCTGAAATCCAACAGAGATAAAAAAGGAGAGAAATAGAATTAATTAAAGAGATAAATAATAAGAGAGGAAGGAATCCGGGCTCACCTCTCCAGTGATACCTCCGAGCCAATTCATAGGCACGACAGAGTCTGCTGCTGCTTTTATGCTTCTGGCACATCCTCCCATTCTACCACTCCCACTCTTAAGTAAATAAGCCAAGTTAAATGCCTATTCTGTAGCTGTGAATGACTTGCACAAAGCTGCCCATCTGAATGGAGAAGAGAAAGGAACCTGGCGGTGTGCGGGGCCCTCGGTGCTCAGACAGAGGAACAAAAATAAAGGAAGTTCTATAGCACCCAGGGAAGATGCTCCCCCCACCCAAAAGGTTTCTCAAGTTCATGTTAGTGCAGAAAGGTTTTTTCTTATTCCTTCTCTTTACTTTCTGTTCTACTATATCTCCTACTATCATAAAAGTGCCAAACAGGGCCCCTGATTATCTGAGTAGTTGTAGTTGCACTGGGTTCCTCTCATGGTGCCTCCCAATATGGCTGCAGTTATATAAAGAAATGATGCTGATCACTGACTAATTCATTTCAGGTTAGGGAAGCAGCTCCCAAACTGTGGGGCTGCCTCATCTAGAGAGGATCAAAACACTTGGCCAAAAGGTAAATAGGGTGAAAAATGCCAATTTGCCCTTATAGACCTGGAGAGAATACTGCCCCCCAATGTTTCTATATATCTGTAACCTTGTTATGAGCTAAGGGGGCCCAGTCTGAAGGCCAGTTAGGGGGAGATTTGGGGTGAGTGTTTATTTGTACCCTGGGTATCCCTGGAACTATAGCAGGGTGACTGTTACCCCAATGTTTCTATATATCTGTAACCTTGTTATGAGCTAAGGGGGCCCAGTCTGAAGGCCAGTTAGGGGGAGATTTGGGGTGAGTGTTTATTTGTACCCTGGGTACCCCTGGAACTATAGCAGGGTGACTGTTACCCCAATGTTTCTATATATCTGTAACCTTGTTATGAGCTAAGGGGGCCCAGCCTGAAGGTCAGTTAGGGGGAGATTTGGGGTGAGAGTTTATTTGTGCCCTGGGTACCCCTGGAACTATAGCAGGGGGACTGTTACCCCAATGTTTCTATATATCTGTAACCTTGTTATGAGCTAAGGGGGCCCAGTCTGAAGGCCAGTTAGGGGGAGATTTGGGGTGAGTGATTATTTGTACCCTGGGTACCCCTGGAACTATAGCAGGGTGACTGTTACCCCAATGTTTCTATATATCTGTAACCTTGTTATGAGCTAAGAGGGCCCAGTCTGAAGGCCAGTTAGGGGGAGATTTGGGGTGAGTGATTATTTGTGCCCTGGGTACCCCTGGAACTATAGCAGGGTGACACCCCAATGTTTCTATATATCTGTAACCTTATTATGAGCTAAGAAGGCCCAGTCTGAAGGCTAGTTGGGGGGAGATTTGGGGTGAGTTATTATTTGTGCCCTGGGTACCCCTGGAACTATAGCAGGGTGACACCCCAATGTTTCTATATATCTGTAACCTTGTTATGAGCTAAGAGGGCCCAGTCTGAAGGCCAGTTGTGGGGAGATTTGGGGTGAGTGATTATTTGTGCCCTGGGTACCCCTGGAACTATAAAAGGTCATTATTGTATCTGGAACTGCCTGTGGATCAGCACTAGGCCAAGAGTGAACAGTCTTTGCCAATAACACTCCCTTTGTTAAATGATATTATCTCATTGCCAGTTGTTATTTTGACTGGAGCCCCACAGTGCAGGAATCCTAAACTATAAACTGCAGAAACATGGAAAAGAACTACAAGACAAGTGATACAAATACATGACTATGTGACACAATACAAGGAGGCGACCCCTAGCATTTCACCCCCCCCAGCACTGCGCCTCCCACAGCACATGGATATAGGGAATTCCATATAGGAACCAGAGGAACAGTTAGAGGCAAGAGGAGGAACTACATGGGGTACAGGTAAGAAAATGAGTTTAGATCTTGAGATTGCTAATGTCTAAGCCACAGAATTGATGCAACAATGGCACCAACCAGCTTCAGATGAAAGGCCCATGGGGTTACACCTTATCCTCCCACATCTGAGCATTGGCAGCAGGGAGGGAAGAGATTTATTGTTGTAACAAGTCAATACAAATGTAAGTTCTTGTTTTACATCAGAGCGAGGAACAAGAGTATTGATACAAGGGGACCGCACCTAATCTGCACCTCTTTGTTATAGGTGGGGACCGACATTTCTCTGATGGAAGGCAATTTGCACAGCGCCAGCATCAATTCTATAAATATATATAAATAATAGTGTGACTGAAGGATTAAGGTATACGGGTGTAATGTAGTAATAGGTGCAGTCAATGCTACCGCTGATTGGTTGCTGTGGGTTACTATATTGCCTCTTCCTAATAGATTATAAGCTCTTTTGGGCAGGACCTCATCCCAATTCAGTATTGAAAACTCCAGCATTGATTTATTTATTTCCACTGTCCAATTTATTTTTGTGTTCATGTCTTGTAAACACTGAGTACAATGCTGCTGCTATATAGATAAAGACTAAAGGGCAGAGGAAAGTCAAACTCTCTCCTTTAGGGTCTGGCCACACGGGAATATTCGGGGAAATTAGTCGCCAGGCGACAATTCTCCTCTACTTTGCGCAACTAATCTCCCTGATCTGCCTTCTGCCAGCTAAAATAAAAATCGCCTGGGGGCAGACACTCGGAGCACTTCGTTTTCCGAAGTCGCCTGTAATTGCCTCACAAGGAAACTTCAGGCGACTTCAGAAAATGAAGCGCGCCAAGTGCCTACCCCCAGGCGATTTTCAATTTGGTTCGGGGAGAATAGTCGCCGCGAAAAAGAGTAGATTTGTCGCCTGGTGACTAATCTCCCCAAATCTGCCCGTGTGGCCAGACCCTTAGGGCAGAGGCACAGGGTCAGATTTGGGAGATTAGTCGCTCGGCAACAAATCTCCTCTTCTTTGCGGCGACTAATCTCCCCAAACTGCCTTCCCCTGACTTCCCGCTGGCTAGAATGCAAGATGGCACTCTGAGCGAGTTGTTTTCCGAAGTTCAGGCAACTTCCGAAAATGAAGCAATCCGGGTGCCATCCCACCGCTGATTTACATTCTAGCTGGCGGGAAGGCAGTTCGAGGAGATTAGTCGCCCTGAAGAAAAGGAGTTTTGTTGCTTGGCGACTAATGTCCCCGAATTTGACCATGTGTCTCTGCCCTTAAAGGGATCCTGTCATGGAAAAAAATTATTTTCCAAAACACATCAGATAATAGTAATACTACAGCAGAATTCTGCACTGAAATCCATTTCTCAAAAGAGCAAACAGATTTTTTTATATTAAATTTTTAAATCTGACATGGGGCTAGACATATTGTCAATTTCCCAGCTGTCCCCAGTCATGTGACTTGTGCCTGCACTTTAGGAGAAAAATGCTTTCTGGCAGGCTGCTTTTTTTCCTTCTCAATGTAACTGCATGTGTCTCAGTGGGACATGGGTTTTTACTATTGAGTGTTGTTCTTAGATCTACCAGGCAGCTGTTATCTTGTGTTAGGGAGCTGCTATCTGGTTACCTTCCTGTTGTTCTTTTGTTTGGCTGCTGGGGGGAAAGGGAGGGGGTGATATCACTCCAACTTGCAGTACAGCAGTAAAGAGTGATTGAAGTTTATCAGAGCACAAGTCACATGACTTGGGGCAGCTGGGAAATTGACAAAATGTCTAGCCCCATGTCAGATTTCAAAATTGAATATAAAAAAATCTGTTTGCTCTTTTGAGAAATGAATTTCAGTGCAGAATTCTGCTGGAGCAACACTATTAACTGATTCATTTTGAGAAAAAAATTTTTTTCCCATGACAGTATCCCTTTAAGGAATGTATTTACCCCTACTTCAGGCAACTTCAGAAAACGAAGCGCCGCGAGTGCCATCCCGCTAACGATTTTTTATTATAGCTGACGGGAAGGTAGGGGAAGGCAGTTTGGGGAGATTATCGACATGAAAAAGAGGAGATTTGTCACAGGGGGCGACTAATCTCCCCCAATCTGCCCGTGTGCCCTTACCCTAAGGAATGTATTTACCCCTCAGAGACAAATAGACCACGGCTTCTGATTGCTCTTTCGGGATCATTTATAAATAATAAATAGCAATTATGGGACTAAAAGAGACTAATGGAGTTGTGTCTCTTCAGTAGCCATTTTACTTTGTGTTCACTTGCACATTCATTCTCAACACCCCTTAGTTCATAAAGCCCTAAGGGCTCGAACTGGACTTGTTATCTTTTGTAGAAACATAAACTAATAATTGTAGACAACAATTCCTAATTAATTACCTTGTTTAACATTCCACACCGTCCTTGTGGCTGGGGTAGTTATTGGTGATGACTTTATTATTTAAAGGGTAATCTCCTTTCCAAAGACTGTTATCCCCAACAAGAGGCAATAAGATACAGGGTAGGTAATAATTCTTTCAGAAAACAATTCAGACAAAGCTGGTCAATTTATTTAGAATCACTACAAGGAGTAGACAGAGGAAGTAACTACTACGTTGATATGGTGTATAACCTGTTCACAATACTGCTTTTGTTCTTATCTACCATATTTGAATCCTGGTTACACAGTTATTGTGATATTGTAGAGTACAGAGATAGTTGAAAAGTAACAGGTCATAGATTTTTCATACCTAAGTTTTTGTCATAAAAACCTTATTGCCATTTTTGACTATAAAATGTTATTTTTCCCTTGAAACTATGCATATGTATCTTGTCAGATTTCTGCTTGTCTATGGCAAATTTAATAAAAAGAGTTTGAAAATAAAAATTATTATCCCACTGTTACTATAGGCACCATCTCCTCCCTACTATACCTGCTATCCCAGTCACACTCCCTTCCCAGAGACTATTATCCACTGTTACTATAGGCACCAACTCTCCCTACTATACCTGCTATCCCACAGTCACACTCCCTTCCCAGAGACTATTATCCACTGTTACTATAGGCACCATCTCTCCCTACTATACCTGCTATCCCACAGTCACACTCCCTTCCCAGAGACTATTATCCCACTGTTACTATAGACACCATCTCTCCCTACTATACCTGCTATCCCACAGTCACACTCCCTTCCCAGAGACTATTATCCACTGTTACTATAGGAACCATCTCTCCCTACTATACCTGCTATCCCACAGTCACAGTTCCTTCCCAGAGACTATTATCCCACTGTTACTATAGGCACCATCTCTCCCTACTATACCTGCTATCCCACAGTCACACTCCCTTCCCAGAGACTATTATCCACTGTTACTATAGACACCATCTCTCCCTACTATACCTGCTATCCCACAGTCACACTCCCTTTTGAGAGACTATTATCCACTGTTACTATAGACACCATCTCTCCCTACTATACCTGCTATCCCACAGTCACACTCCCTTCCCAGAGACTATTATCCACTGTTACTATAGACAACATCTCTCCCTACTATACCTGCTATCCCACAGTCACACTCCCTTCCCAGAGACAATTATCCACTGTTACTATAGGCTCCATCTCTCCCTACTATACCTGCTATCCCACAGTCACACTCCCTTCCCAGAGACTATTATCCCACTGTTACTATAGGCACCATCTCTCCCTACTATACCTGCTATCCCACAGTCACAGTTCCTTCCCAGAGACTATTATCCCACTGTTACTATAGGCACCATCTCTCCCTACTATACCTGCTATCCCACAGTCACACTCCCTTCCCAGAGACTATTATCCACTGTTACTATAGACACCATCTCTCCCTACTATACCTGCTATCCCACAGTCACACTCCCTTTTGAGAGACTATTATCCACTGTTACTATAGACAACATCTCTCCCTACTATACCTGCTATCCCACAGTCACACTCCCTTCCCAGAGACTATTATCCACTGTTACTATAGACAACATCTCTCCCTACTATACCTGCTATCCCACAGTCACACTCCCTTCCCAGAGACTATTATCCACTGTTACTATAGGCACCATCTCTCCCTACTATACCTGCTATCCCACAGTCACACTCCCTTCCCAGAGACTATTATCCACTGTTACTATAGCACCATCTCTCCCTACTATACCTGCTATCCCACAGTCACACTCCCTTTAGAGACTATTATCCACTGTACTATAGACACCATCTCTCCCTACTATACTGCTATCCCACAGTCACACTCCTTCCCAGAGACTATTATCCACTGTTACTATAGCACATCTCTCCCTACTATACCTGCTATCCCACAGTCACACTCCTTCCCAGAGACTATTATCCACTGTTACTATAGACACCATCTCTCCCTACTATACCTGCTATCCACAGTCACACTCCCTTAAGACTATTATCCACTGTACATAGCACATCTCTCCCTCTATACCTGCTATCCACAGTCACACTCCCTCCAGAGACTATTATCCACTGTACTATAGCACCATCTCTCCCTACTATACTGCTATCCCACAGTCACACTCCCTTCCCAGAGACTATTATCCACTGTTACTATAGCACCATCTCTCCCTACTATACCTGCTCCACATCACACCTTAGAGACTATACCACTGTACTATAGCACCATCTCTCCCTACTATACCTCTATCCCACAGTCACACTCCTTCCAGAGACATTATCCACTTTACATAGCACCTCTCCCCTACTATACCTGCTATCCACAGTCACACTCCTTCCCAGAGACTATTATCCACTTTACTATAGCACCATCTCTCCCTACTATACTGCTATCCACAGTCACACTCCCTTTAGAGACTATTATCACTGTACTATAGCACCATCTCTCCCTACTACCTGCTATCCCACAGTCACACTCCCTCCCAGAGACTATTATCCCACTGTTACTATAGGCACATCTCTCCCTACTATACCTGCTATCCCACAGTCACACTCCCTTCAGAGACATTATCACTGTTACTATAGACACATCTCTCCTACTATACCTGCTATCCCACAGTCACACTCCCTTCCAGGACTATTATCACTGTTACTATAGGCCCATTCTCCCTACTAACCTGCTATCCCACAGTCACACCCCTTCCCAGAGACTATTATCACTGTTACTATAGCACCATCTCTCCCTACTATACCTGCTATCCACAGTCACACTCCTTAGAGACTATTATCACTGTTACTATAGCCCTCTCCCTACTATACCTGCTATCCACAGTCACACTCCTTCCAGAGACTATTATCCACTGTTACTATAGCCCATCTCTCCTACTATACCTGCTATCCCACAGTCACACTCCTTCCAGAGACTATTATCCACTGTACTATAGACACCATCTCTCCCTACTATACCTGCTATCCACAGTCACACTCCTTCCCAGAGACTATTATCCACTGTTACTATAGCACCATCTCTCCCTACTATACCTGCTATCCACATCACACTCCTTCCCAGAGACTATTATCCACTGTTACTATAGCACATCTCTCCCTACATACCTGCTATCCCACAGTCACACTCCCTTCCAGAGATATTATCCACTGTTCTATAGCACCATCTCTCCCTACTATACCTGCTATCCCAGTCACACCCTTCCAGAGACTATTATCCACTGTACATAGCACCATCTCTCCCTACTATACCTGCTATCCACAGTCACACTCCTTCCAGAGACTATTATCACTGTTACTATAGGCATCATCTCTCCCTACTATACTGCTATCCACAGTCACACTCCCTCCCAGAGACTATTATCCCACTGTTACTATAGCACCATCTCTCCCTACTATACCTGCTATCCCACAGTCACACTCCCTTCCCAGAGACTATTATCCACTGTTACTATAGACACCATCTCTCCCTACTATACCTGCTATCCACAGTCACACTCCCTTCCCAGAGACTATTATCCACTGTTACTATAGCACCATCTCTCCCTACTATACCTGCTATCCCACAGTCACACTCCCTTCCCAGTGACTATTATCCACTGTTACTATAGGCACCATCTCTCCTACTATACCTGCTATCCCACAGTCACACTCCCTTCCCAGAGACTATTATCCACTGTACTATAGGCACATCTCTCCCTACTATACCTGCTATCCCACAGTCACACTCCCTTCCTAGAGACTATTATCCACTGTTACTATAGGCACCATCTCTCCCTACTATACCTGCTATCCCACAGTCACACTCCCTTCCCAGAGACTATTATCCACTGTTACTATAGGCACCATCTCTCCCTACTATACCTGCTATCCCACAGTCACACTCCCTTCCCAGAGACTATTATCCACTGTTACTATAGGCACCATCTCTCCCTACTATACCTGCTATCCCACAGTCACACTCCCTTCCCAGAGACATATTATCCACTGTTACTATAGGCATCATCTCTCCCTACTATACCTGCTATCCCACAGTCACACTCCCTTCCCAGAGACTATTATCCACTGTTACTATAGGCACCATCTCTCCCTACTATACCTGCTATCCCACAGTCACACTCCCTTCCCAGAGACTATTATCCCACTGTTACTATAGGACACCATCTCTCCCTACTATACCTGCTATCCCACAGTCACACTCCCTTCCCAGAGACTATTATCCACTGTTACTATAGGCACCATCTCTCCCTACTATACCTGCTATCCCACAGTCACACTCCCTTCCCAGAGACTATTATCCACTGTTACTATAGGCACCATCTCTCCCTACTATACCTGCTATCCCACAGCACACTCCCTTCCCAACTATATCCACTGTACTATAGCACATCTCTCCCTACTATACCTGCTATCCACAGTCACACTCCCTTCAGAGACTATTATCCACTGTACTATAGGCACATCTCTCCCTACTTACCTGCTATCCCACAGCACACTCCTTCCCAGAGACTATTATCCACTTACTATAGCACATCTCTCCTACATACCTCTATCCCACAGTCACACTCCCTTCCAGAGATATTATCCACTGTTACATAGGCACCATCTCTCCCTACTATACCTGCTATCCACAGTCACACTCCCTTCCAGAACTATTATCCACTGTTACTATAGCACCATCTCTCCCTACTATACCTGCTATCCCACAGCACACTCCCTTCCCAGGACTATTATCCACTGTTATATAGGCACCATCTCTCCCTACTATACCTGCTATCCCACAGTCACACTCCCTTCCAGAGACTATTATCCACTGTTACATAGCACCATCTCTCCTACTATACCTGCTATCCCACAGCACACTCCCTTCCAGAGACTATTATCCACTGTTACTATAGGCACATCTCTCCCTACTATACCTGCTATCCACAGTCACACTCCCTCCCAGAGACTATTATCCACTGTTACTATAGGCACCATCTCTCCCTACTATACCTGCTATCCCACAGCACACTCCCTTCCCAGAGACTATTATCCACTGTTACTATAGCACATCTCTCCCTACTATACCTGCTATCCACAGTCACACTCCCTTCGAGGACTATTATCCACTGTTACTATAGCACCATCTCTCCCTACTATACCTGCTATCCACAGTCACACTCCTTCCCAGAGACTATTATCCACTGTTACTATAGCACATCTCTCCCTACATACCTGCTATCCACAGTCACATCCTTCCCAGAGACTATTATCCACTGTTACTATAGGCACCATCTCTCCCTACTATACCTGCTATCCCACAGTCACACTCCCTTCCCAGAGACTATTATCCACTGTTACTATAGGCACCATCTCTCCCTACTATACCTGCTATCCCACAGTCACACCCCTTCCAGAGACTATTATCCACTGTTACTATAGGCACATCTCTCCCTACTATACCTGCTATCCCACAGTCACACTCCTCCAGAGACTATTATCCACTGTTACTATAGCACCATCTCTCCCTACTATACCTGCTATCCCACAGTCACACTCCCTTCCAGAGACTATTATCCACTGTTACTATAGCACCATCTCCCTACTATACTGCTATCCCACAGTCACACTCCTTCAGAGACTATTATCCACTGTTACTATAGACACCATCTCTCCTACTATACCTGCTATCCCACAGTCACACTCCCTTCCCAGAGACTATTATCCACTGTTACTATAGACACCATCTCTCCCTACTATACCTGCTATCCCACAGTCACACTCCCTTCCCAAGGACTATTATCCCACTCTTACTATAGGCACCATCTCTCCCTACTATACCTGCTATCCCACAGCACACTCCCTTCCCAGAGACTATTATCCACTGTTACTATAGCACATCTCTCCCTACTATACCTGCTATCCCACAGTCACACCCTTCCAGAGACTATTATCCACTGTTACTATAGCACCATCTCTCCCTACTATACCTGCTATCCCACAGCACACTCATTCCCAGAGACTATTATCCCACTTTACTATAGGCATCATCTCTCCCTACATACCTGCTATCCCACAGTCACACTCCCTTCCAGCTATTACCACTTTACTATAGGCACCATCTCTCCCTACTATACCTGCTATCCCACATCACACTCCCTTCCCAGAGACTATTATCCACTGTTACTATAGGCACCATCTCTCCCTACTATACCTGCTATCCCACAGTCACACTCCCTTCCCAGAGACTATTATCCCACTGTTACTATAGGCACCATCTTCCTACTATAACCTGCTATCCCACAGTCACACTCCCTTCCCAGAGACTATTATCCACTGTTACTATAGACACCATCTCTCCCTACTATACCTGCTATCCCACAGTCACACTCCCTTCCCAGAGACTATTATCCACTGTTACTATGGGACACCATCTCTCCCTACTATACTGCTATCCCACAGTCACACTCCCTTCCCAGAGACTATTTATCCACTGTTACTATAAGGACACCATCTCTCCCTACTATACCTGCTATCCCACAGTCACACTCCCTTCCCAGAGACTATTATCCACTGTTACTATAGGCACCATCTCTCCCTACTATACCTGCTATCCCCCAGCACACCCTCCGCTATTCCACGTTATAGCACATCTCCCCTACAACCTGCTATCCACAGTCACACTCCCTTCCCAGAGACATTATCACTGTACAAGCACACTCTCCCTATATACCGCTACCACTTCCCTCCCAGAGACTATTATCCACTGTTACTATAGCACCATCTCTCCCTACTATACCTGCTATCCCACAGTCACACTCCCTTCCCAGAGACTATTATCCACTGTACTATAGCACCATCTCTCCCTACTATACCTGCTATCCCACAGTCACACTCCCTTAGAGACTATTATCCACTGTTACTATAGCACCATCTCTCCCTACTATACTGCTATCCACAGTCACACTCCCTTCCAGAGACTATTATCCACTGTTACTATAGCACCATCTCTCCCTACTATACCTGCTATCCACAGTCACACTCCCTTCAGAGACTATTATCCACTGTTACTATAGCACCATCTCTCCCTACTATACCTGCTATCCCACAGTCACCCCCTTCCCAGAGACTATTATCCACTGTTACTATAGGCACCATCTCTCCCTACTATACCTGCTATCCCACAGTCACACTCCCTTCCAGAGACTATTATCCACTGTTACTATAGGCACATCTCTCCCTACTATACCTGCTATCCCACAGTCACACCCCTTCCCAGGACTATTATCCACTGTTACTATAGCACCATCTCTCCCTACTATACCTGCTATCCACAGTCACACTCCCTTCCCAGAGACTATTATCCACTGTTACTATAGGCACATCTCTCCCTACTATACCTGCTATCCCACAGTCACACTCCCTTCCCAGAGACTATTATCCACTGTTACTATAGCACCATCTCTCCCTACTATACCTGCTATCCCACAGTCACACTCCCTTCCAGAGACATTATCCACTGTTACTATAGGCACCATCTCTCCCTACTATACCTGCTATCCCACAGTCACACTCCCTTCCCAGAGACTATTATCCACTGTTACTATAGGCACCATCTCTCCCTACTATACCTGCTATCCCACAGTCACACTCCCTTCCCAGAGACTATTATCCACTGTTACTATAGGCACCATCTCTCCCTACTATACCTGCTATCCCACAGTCACACTCCCTTCCAGAGACTATTATCCACTGTTACTATAGCACCATCTCTCCCTACTATACCTGCTATCCCACAGTCACACTCCCTTCCCAGACTATTATCCACTGTTACTATAGCACCATCTCTCCCTACTATACCTGCTATCCCACAGTCACACTCCCTTCCCAGAGACTATTATCCACTGTTACTATAGGCACATCTCTCCCTACTATACCTGCTATCCCACAGTCACACTCCCTTCCCAGGACTATTATCCACTGTTACTATAGGCACCATCTCTCCCTACTATACCTGCTATCCCACAGTCACACTCCCTTCCCAGAGACTATTATCCACTGTTACTATAGCACATCTCTCCCTACTATACCTGCTATCCACAGCACACTCCCTTCCCAGAGACTATTATCCACTGTTACTATAGCACATCTCTCCCTACTATACCTGCTATCCCACAGTCACACTCCCTTCCAGAGACTATTATCCACTGTTACTATAGCACCATCTCTCCCTACTATACCTGCTATCCCACAGTCACACTCCCTTCCCAGAGACTATTATCCACTGTACTATAGCACCATCTCTCCCTACTATACCTGCTATCCCACAGTCACACTCCCTCCCAGAGACTATTATCCACTGTTACTATAGCACCATCTCTCCCTACTATACCTGCTATCCCACAGTCACACTCCCTTCCCAGAGACTATTATCCACTGTTACTATAGGCACCATCTCTCCCTACTATACCTGCTATCCCACAGTCACACTCCCTTAGACCATTTCCTACTATACCTCTTCCACATCTCTCCGACTTCCAACTATACCACTTTACTATACCTCTCCATCACTCTTCCAAGACTATTATCCACTGTTACTATAGCACCATCTCTCCCTACTATACTGCTATCCCACAGTCACACTCCCTTCCCAAGACTATATCCACTGTTACTATAGCACCAATCTCTCCCTACTATACCTCTATCCACAGTCACACTCCTTCCCAGGACTATATCCACTGTTACTATAGGCACATCTCTCCCTACTATACCTGCTATCCCACAGTCACACTCCCTTCCAGTAGACTATTATCCACTGTTACTATAGCACATCTCTCCCTACTATACCTGCTATCCACAGTCACACTCCTTCCCAGAACTATTATCCACTGTTACTATAGCACCATCTCTCCCTACTATACTGCTACCCACATCACACTCCCTTCCAGAACTATTATCCACTGTTACTTAGGCACCATCTCTCCCTACTATACCTGCTATCCCACAGTCACACTCCCTTCCCAGAGACTATTATCCACTGTTACTATAGGCACCATCTCTCCCTACTATACCTGCTATCCCACAGTCACACTCCCTTCCCAGAGACTATTATCCACTGTTACTATAGACACCATCTCTCCCTACTATACCTGCTATCCACATCACACTCCCTCCAGAGACTATTATCCACTGTTACTATAGCACCATCTCTCCCTACTATACCTGCTATCCCACAGTCACACTCCCTTCCCAGTGACTATTATCCACTGTTACTATAGCACCATCTCTCCCTACTATACCTGCTATCCCACAGTCACACTCCCTTCCCAGAGACTATTATCCACTGTTACTATAGGCATCATCTCTCCCTACTATACCTGCTATCCCACAGTCACACTCCCTTCCTAGAGACTATTATCCACTGTTACTATAGGCACCATCTCTCCCTACTATACCTGCTATCCCACAGTCACACTCCCTTCCCAGAGACTATTATCCCACTGTTACTATAGGCACCATCTCTCCCTACTATACCTGCTATCCCACAGTCACACTCCCTTCCCAGAGACTATTATCCACTGTTACTATAGACACCATCTCTCCCTACTATACCTGCTATCCCACAGTCACACTCCCTTCCCAGTGACTATTATCCACTGTTACTATAGGCACCATCTCTCCCTACTATACCTGCTATCCCACAGTCACACTCCCTTCCCAGAGACTATTATCCACTGTTACTATAGGCACCATCTCTCCCTACTATACCTGCTATCCCACAGACACACTCCCTTCCCAGAGACTATTATCCACTGTTACTATAGGCATCATCTCTCCCTACTATACCTGCTATCCCACAGTCACACTCCCTTCCCAGAGACTATTATCCCACTGTTACTATAGACACCATCTCTCCCTACTATACCTGCTATCCCACAGTCACACTCCCTTCCCAGAGACTATTATCCACTGTTACTATAGACACCATCTCTCCCTACTATACCTGCTATCCCACAGTCACACTCCCTTCCCAGTGACTATTATCCACTGTTACTATAGGCACCATCTCTCCCTACTATACCTGCTATCCCACAGTCACACTCCCTTCCCAGAGACTATTATCCACTGTTACTATAGGCATCATCTCTCCCTACTATACCTGCTATCCCACAGTCACACTCCCTTCCTAGAGACTATTATCCACTGTTACTATAGGCACCATCTCTCCCTACTATACCTGCTATCCCACAGTCACACTCCCTTCCCAGAGACTATTATCCCACTGTTACTATAGGCACCATCTCTCCCTACTATACCTGCTATCCCACAGTCACACTCTCTTCCCAGAGACTATTATCCACTGTTACTATAGACACCATCTCTCCTTACTATACCTGCTATCCCACAGTCACACTCCCTTCCCAGTGACTATTATCCACTGTTACTATAGGCACCATCTCTCCCTACTATACCTGCTATCCCACAGTCACACTCCCTTCCCAGAGACTATTATCCACTGTTACTATAGGCACCATCTCTCCCTACTATACCTGCTATCCCACAGACACACTCCCTTCCCAGAGACTATTATCCACTGTTACTATAGGCATCATCTCTCCCTACTATACCTGCTATCCCACAGTCACACTCCCTTCCTAGAGACTATTATCCACTGTTACTATAGGCACCATCTCTCCCTACTATACCTGCTATCCCACAGACACACTCCCTTCCCAGAGACTATTATCCCACTGTTACTATAGGCATCATCTCTCCCTACTATACCTGCTATCCCACAGTCACACTCCCTTCCCAGAGACTATTATCCCACTGTTACTATAGGCACCATCTCTCCCTACTATACCTGCTATCCCACAGTCACACTCCCTTCCCAGAGACTATTATCCACTGTTACTATAGGCACCATCTCTCCCTACTATACCTGCTATCCACAGACACACTCCCTTCCCAGAGACTATTATCCACTGTTACTATAGGCACCATCTCTCCCTACTATACCTGCTATCCCACAGTCACACTCCCTTCCCAGAGACTATTATCCACTGTTACTATAGGCACCATCTCTCCCTACTATACCTGCTATCCCACAGTCACACTCCCTTCCCAGAGACTATTATCCACTGTTACTATAGGCACATCTCTCCCTACTATACCTGCTATCCCACAGTCACACTCCCTCCCAGAGACTATTATCCCACTGTTACTATAGACACCATCTCTCCCTACTATACCTGCTATCCCACAGTCACACTCCCTTCCCAGAGACTATTATCCACTGTTACTATAGGCACCATCTCTCCCTACTATACCTGCTATCCCACAGTCACACTCCCTTCCCAGAGACTATTATCCACTGTTTACTATAGGCACCATCTCTCCCTACTATACCTGCTATCCCACAGTCACACTCCCTTCCCAGAGACTATTATCCACTGTTACTATAGGCACATCTCTCCCTACTATACCTGCTATCCCACAGTCACACTCCCTCCCAGAGACTATTATCCCACTGTTACTATAGACACCATCTCTCCCTACTATACCTGCTATCCCACAGTCACACTCCCTTCCCAGAGACTATTATCCACTGTTACTATAGGCACCATCTCTCCCTACTATACCTGCTATCCCACAGTCACACTCCCTTCCCAGAGACTATTATCCACTGTTACTATAGACACCATCTCTCCCTACTATACCTGCTATCCCACAGTCACACTCCCTTCCCAGAGACTATTATCCACTGTTACTATAGGCACCATCTCTCCCTACTATACCTGCTATCCCACAGTCACACCCCCTTCCCAGAGACTATTATCCACTGTTACTATAGGCACCATCTCTCCCTACTATACCTGCTATCCCACAGTCACACTCCCTTCCCAGAGACTATTATCCACTGTTACTATAGGCACCATCTCTCCCTACTATACCTGCTATCCCACAGTCACACTCCCTTCCCAGAGACTATTATCCCATTTTTACTATAGGCACCATCTCAGTCAGGACAGCAGATTATGTGAATAAACAGTTATTTTAGCCTTATTTGTAAATGTTGAAATTTGACTTTCCTACAGTTAGTAAACAGTGTTTACAATATAACAGAAACTGCAGTAGAGAAACAAGGAATCAGACCCAGTGGCTGCAGGGGGGGGGGGGTTGCACCAAGTGGAACATCAACAACCAATGAACCTTTCAGTGTGGAAAGAAAGTGGAACAAACCAACACAGGCACAAGAGGAGGATATAAACTCCTTGCAGATATTGTCCTTTAAATTAACTTTTAGTATAATGTAGAGAGTGAGATTTTGAGAAAACTTACAATTGGTTTTCCTTTTTTTATTTGTGGTTTTTGAGTTATTTAGCTTTTTATTGAGCAGCTCTCCAGTTTGCAATTTCAGCAATCTGGCTGCTAAGATCCAAATTACCCTAGCAACCATGCTTTGGTTTTAAATAAGAGACTGGGATATGAATAGAATATGAGTATGTTTTTGGGTAGAAATTACGAGGGTCTGGGTTCATTATTAACACAGTAGATTTGGAGTTTCTTAAGTGGCGCCCATACAAGTACTGGAATAAAATCTATAGTTGAAATGCCAATACAGGTATGGGACCTTTTATTCAGAATGCTGTGGTTTTCCGGATAACAGATCTTTCCGTAATTTGGATCTCCATACCTTTAGTCTACTAGAAAATCATGTAAACATTAAATAAACCCAATAGGCTGGTTTTGCTTCCAATAAGGATTAATTATATCTTAGTTGGGATCAAGTACAAGCGACTGTTTTATTATTACACAGAAAAAGGAAATCATTTTTAAAAATGTGGATTATTTGGATAAAATGGAGTCTACGGGGGATGGACATTCCGTAATTCTGAGCTTTCTGGAAAACGGATCCCATACCTGTGTGATCAGGTGGCGCCATTAGAAGGGGGAGTGTGTGGTTTTCTGACTGGAGTGGGAGTTAATCAGAAACTAAGTCAATGGTTGAACCTGATGAGTCTTTTTTAAGGCTAATCTGCTATATTACCATGTTCAGCCTTCAATATATTTACCCGCCCCTACCCACACTGTATTACATCTACTTTACTAATTCCATCTTCTCTTTGCCCATATTCCAGTGTATAGGAAATCTGCGTGCAATGCACCCCATATCCAGGGTCGGACTGGGGAGCCCGGGACTACTATCCAGGGCCCCCCATTCCAAACCCCCTAATGTGACGCGCCAAGCAGCCTGAGTGAATGGTGCCACGTTCATGCACAGATGCACGGCGCCTAAAAAAATTATTTTTTGCAGAATCCGGTCGGGAGAGGGGTCTGGCTCGGCAGGGGCCCATTAAGGGTCAGGGCTCACAGGGACTTTTCCCAGTGTTCCGCCAGGCCAGTCTGGCACTGCCCATATCCATCATTGCGCTAATACCAAAAGCCAGTTTTTCATGTAACCACCTGAGGGCTGGATGTGCCACTCCAAGAGGCTTGTAACATTATGGGAAGAGTTTGGGTATAATTTGGGAGTGAGTGAGACAGACCAGTCGGGCATGTAAGGGCTTTTTTTCCCCTTCATTGCGGGCCCCATTTTACTCATTGTGAGGACTCATCTCTCAGGGGGCCCCGATGAACAGTGGGATAGTAATTGGGATCTCCTGGGGGAGCACCCGTTAAATTTAGGTGGCCATGAATAGATGTCAAACGAGTGGATTTCTCCCTGATATGCCCACATTGAGATGGTGATATCGGGCTGATCCAATCGTGCGCCCTAGGGCCAAACCATTGGATCAGAATGCAGGCCAAAAAAGATGCGTCTCTGATTTTATCGTTATGTCGGCAGCTTTTATTGGCCAGTGTATTGGGGCTTTTAGTAGGGCCCTCTAGATTACTGATGGCAGTCCTGTGTGTTTGGCTTCATCATTTTGATAAATTCCTAGGGCTGGACTAGTGCAATTCCCAGGGATGAATAGGCAGCACACTAAGTTTATTTTACTGACAGTCACATCTCCATAATCCCTATGGAATATTACTGCATGAATATTTCATTTCAGGGGACACGTGCAAATGCAAATCCCTCCCTCGTCAGCCACATACGATTCCCAGTTGCAATCTCTATTCTTCTGAATGGGGAATTTCCAACTAAAATACCCAGCATCCCCCTAAGAGCTGAAATAGTGGTTTAATCCAGGGGCATAACTACAGAGGAGGCAGACCATGTGGCTGCAGGGAGGGGGCAGGAGGTATAGGGGCCCCATGAAACCCTAATTAATGAGCAATTTCAGTATATATTGGTAAAAAAGGGCATCCTCTGGAAATGTTGGGGGCCCTGAAATTAATTTGCTGTGGGGCCCAGTAACACCTAATTACGCCACTGATTCAGTCAATGGGGGGATAGTGAAAGTTGCATATCAACAGTTGGGTGACTGCCGTTTATAAATCAGAAGGATATAACATGGATATAACATGGATATAACATGAAAACAACATGGATATAACATCAAATAACATGGAAATAACAAGGATATAACATGGAAATAACAAGGATATAACATGGGAATAACAAGAATATAACATGGAAATACATGCATATAACATGGATATAACATGGATATAAGGCGCTGGGCTCAGGTGCAACATACAGACAATAATGTGGATAAGTAGTGCAGATGTACCGCTATTGTCATTATTCTGGAAATAGAGAATTCAGACTACATATATAGAATATAGAAT
The DNA here is from genome assembly GCF_017654675.1 of Xenopus laevis. Taxonomy (NCBI): domain Eukaryota; kingdom Metazoa; phylum Chordata; class Amphibia; order Anura; family Pipidae; genus Xenopus; species Xenopus laevis. Next base: position 162,416,275 of record NC_054379.1, on the reverse strand, counting down.
ATACAGAATATATATCTTTATATAGAGTGCATGGGTTGCCTTTATATAATGCCAAGGCCGGGCACAATGAAGTGTAATACACAGTTGTACGGCAGCCCCTGGTACTTACCTAGTGTGCCGGGCAGTCAGGCATCAGGGTTGTCATTACACGGGGCACATCCAGGAGCTTCAGCCTCTTCTCCCTCCTGTAGGTTTTCTATTCAGAAGATGCTGCAGGTCCCTCCCAGGCTCCAGGTTATTGTGAGTGGCCGGATCTGAATTCTCTCCCTGTGCCTCGGGATTCTCTGTCTCTTCCCAGAATTTGCTTTCCTCCCTCTTTTATGTAATGACTTTTTGTTGTTGCGTCAAGAGAGTTGCCAGGAAACAGCAGAGCAATTCCATCCCAGCGTCTCCTTTTTTCTCCCCATCTCCCCTATTCATTCAGCCTCTGCTATGGGCACAGCATTGCCCCTCATCTGCACTCACCATGAGCCCCTGGGTCCTACAGTCCCCCATCTTCTCTCTGTCATACACACAATGTGCTCTACACTGCATAGCACTTCTTCTGTTCATTGTACTGACAAATGCAAGTTGTTGTACAGTATATATATATATTTCTGTAACCTTGTTATGAGCTAAGGGGGCCCAGTCTGAAGGTCAGTTAGGGGGAGATTTGGGGTGAGTGTTTATTTGTGTCCTGGGTACCCCTGGAACTATAGCAGGGTGACTGTTACCCCAATGTTTCTATATATCTGTAACCTTGTTATGAGCTAAGGGGGCCCAGTCTGAAGGCCAGTTAGGGGGAGATTTGGGGTGAGTGCTTATTTGTGCCCTGGGTACCCCTGGAACTATAGCAGGGTGACTGTTACCCAATGTTTCTATATATCTGTAACCTTGTTATGAGCTAAGGGGGCCCAGTCTGAAGGCCAGTTAGGGGGAGATTTGGGGTGAGTGCTTATTTGTGCCCTCGGTACCCCTGGAACTATAGCAGGGTGACTGTTACCCCAATGTTTCTATATATATCTGTAACGTTGTTATAAGCTAAGGGGGCCCAGTCTGAAGGTCAGTTAGGGGGAGATTTGGGGTGAGTGTTTATTTGTGTCCTGGGTACCCCTGGAACTATAGCAGGGTGACTGTTACCCCAATGTTTCTATATATCTGTAACCTTGTTATGAGCTAAGGGGCCCAGCCTGAAGGCCAGTTAGGGGGAGATTTGGGGTGAGTGCTTATTTGTGCCCTGGGTACCCCTGGAACTATAGCAGGGTGACTGTTACCCCAATGTTTCTATATATCTGTAACCTTGTTATGAGCTAAGGGGCCCAGCCTGAAGGCCAGTTAGGGGGAGATTTGGGGTGAGTGTTTATTTGTGCCCTGGGTACCCCTGGAACTATATCAGGGTGAGTGTTACCCCAATGTTTCTATATATCTGTAACCTTGTTATGAGCTAAAGGGGAAGTTGCTGATTTATCAAATAAAGTATTTGAACCCCAAAAAGTCTGAAAACTGATTCTTTAGACCTGAGGGTACAGCTTATGTTCAGCACATAGTTTTCCTCCTCTGTGTGTATATTGATATAGATACCAGGGACATTGCTTGGCTCAGCAGAGGATTTCTACATAAGGCAACTGAGCAGTAGAGTCTATTTTGGACCAGATGCACAAACATCGGGGCAGTTAGTTGGTTAATCTGAAGGGAAGGATTCTTCTCTGCACTTGCCTCACACTGCCCTTATATCAATCAGATATTGTTGGGGTTAACTCGTTAAACCCCCCCCACCTTTGCAGTACAACACAAGTTGGCTATACTTGGCTCATATTAACGTTGCAAATATATTACAGGGGTAGTTTGCCTTTAAACCAACTTTTTGTGTGATGCAGATGATATTCTGAGAAAATTTGCAATTGGCCTTTATTTTTTTATGTTCTGCAGCTTGAGAATGATTTAGATTTTAGAATTTGGAATTTCAGCAGCGATCTGGTTGCCACTCTTACTAATGAAAGGGAACAATAATAATAAAATTGTAGGCTCACGGGGCAATATTTTCTTGGCTGCCCGGGTCAGCGACCCAAATTTAAAAGCTGGAAAGGGGAAGTAAAGTAAAGGAACTATTTCAAAAGTCTTAAATTAGATTACCTAAGCAGTATCTTACATTCCAAGATTTCACTACCTCCACAAGATGCCCCTTTAGAGATGACTAATTCTATAGATTTATTATTATTAGGACGAAAATACAAAGATTTTAGTGAGGCTCATTTCTCAAAATGTATAAAGTTGGTTTTAGCTGCAGCTCGCAGAGTTATATTTAAAAAGTGATTAGATAAATCTTTAAGTGAGGTTTTATTTGAGTTTAAAACTCTTTATACTAATGAGGCAATCAGTTATACAGTGGAAAGTATTAATAATTGCTTTAAGTTCTGATTCAAATGCAAAATTTTCTTCCAAACCTCTTAGACTCTAAAGATAGAGTTAAATTCAACAGAATTCTTTATTGTTCCATAGATACATAATAATATGTTGTCATATTCTAGCCTATTGGTTTATATTAACTGTAAAATGAATTTAGAATGCTTATTCTTAGGGGCAGATTTATCAAGGGTCGAAGTGAATTCGAGGGAATTTTCGAAGTAAAAAAATTCGAAATTCAAAGTAATTTTTTGGATACTTCGACCATCGAATAGGATACTACGACTTCGAATTTACTTCGAATTTGATTCGAATTAAAATAGTTTGAATATTCAAGTACTGTCTCTTTTAAAAAACTTCGACTTCAATAGTTCGCCAAAGTAAACCTGCCGAAGTGATATGTTAGCCTGTGGGGACCTTCAAGACCATTTTTCTAAGTCTTTACACATCGAAGTAAAATCGTTTGATCGTACGATAAAATCGTTGGAATCGTTCGATTCGACCGATTTTACTTCGATCGTTCGATAGCCAAATTAGATGAAAAATCCTTCGACTTCGATATTTGAAGTTGAAGTATTTTAATTTCGATGGTCGAATTTCGAACTATTTTTTACTTCGAAATTCAACCCTTGATAAATCTGCCCCTTAGTGTTATTGATTCATGTTTATGCTAATTGTATTATTGTGATTTATTAGGTTTTATAGTTAATTTGTTTACGTTATGTTTTCTTACTAAATGCTTGATTTTCTTTTTCTGAAATGAAATGAAAGTGAATAAAAATACTTGAAAAAAAAAATAAAATAAAAAATGAAGACAAAGTGAAAAGTATTAGGGTAGAACTACATGGGCGATTTAGGTTGATTTTAGGCCGACGTCACGCGTTGAAACAATGGCGTCAAGTCGGATGTGATGAAGATAAGGTTAGATGTAGGGATGTTGAGTGTAGTCGCAGCGTGCATCCAACATGCGGCGTCTGCATCCGACAGTCCTGTCCTGTCCTGTTTGATGCATGCTTCGACTTCATCTGACATTTCTATTTCTTACCTTATTTCCGGCGCATCCGACTTCACACCAGTGTTTCTTCGTGTGGCGTCGGATCGGACCTAAATCCCTCTAGTTCTACCCTTACATTCTAACTAAGTACATTAACATTTTAATATAATTCTTTTATAGTTATTGCCTTTTTTCCCCTCCAGGGGGCGACATAACCATAATTTGTGAACTGATTTAAAGCCACATTAATGATTACAAATGCAACTGCTAAGCGCTCAAATAGGCTCAAAATGAACGAAAAATGACCCTACTCACAAAGGTTTTGTATTATTCTGTACTCTTCTCAGGAACTAGAGTTTTTCTGCCGTGGAGCAGACATTATTACAAGGCCCTGCTGGACACAATATAGTGAATAAAGTACCCCCTCTTGTAAAATATAAGGATATTATAAGTTACCGAGGAGTTTCATGACCATATAAAACTCACCGTTTATAACAAATGACATCAGAACTCACCGTTTATAACAGATGACATCAGAACTCACCGTTTATAACAGATGACATCAGAACTCACCGTTTATAAGGATATAATTTACAGGACATTCATGGCTTTTGTGTATTATAAGGATATTATAAGTTACCGAGGAGTTTCATGACCATATAAAAACACGAAGCTGAAGTTCGAGTGTTTTTATACAGGTCATGGAACTCCGAGGTAACTTCTAATATCCTCATATTTTGCAACTGGGGGTACTTTATTTATTATAATACACATGTTTCAGTGAGTCATGTGACAGAAATGACATCAGAACTCACCGTTTATAAGGATATCATTTACAAGATATTCATGGCTTTTGTGTATTGTATACATATAATCTACAGTCTGGTCATTTCCCTATGGGACCAGACTGTAAATTATATCCTTATAGACGTCAGAACGCGGTCTATATCAGGGGCATCCAGGCCGCCAAATTTGACGCAGTGCGTCGGAATTTTACGAAGCGCGTCGGAATTTGACACCGCACTGCGCGACCAAAATTTGACGCCAGCGACCAAAATTTTGACACCAACCCCCCTCCCGACCCCCCCACAAAATGTAGATCATAACGCATAATGTACCCGCTACAGTAATTTATAAAGATATTATAAGTCACCTCGGAGTTATGTGACCTGTATAAAAGCACTCGGCCTGTGGTTACATAACTCCTCGGTGACTTATAATCAGTGGCGTAACTAGTTGTTACTGGGCCCCATAGCAAATTCAATTTAGGGCCCCAAAATATTTATAAGTTGGCTATTTTACCAAGATATATTAAAATTGCTAATTAATTAGGGTCTCACTGGGCCCCCTACACTCCTGGGCCCCCCTGCAACCGCAGGGTCTGCTTCCTCTATAGTTACGCTCCTGCTTATAATATCTTTATAAATTACTGTAGGGAGTACATTATCCACTATATATTTCAATAATGAACATAATAAGCTCTTTGTCCCAATGTGACCTATTCATTACCTCCCTCCTGCTCTGTCCTGTGAGTCTTGCACCCCTTGTTGGTTTGAGGGAGCTTGAGGGTTAACAGAGAGAGTCGTGATATTCAACGTATTGCGTGTGACAATCATGGGGTTTTATTCCTGAGCAGAGACCACGTGGGGAGACGAGATGCTCCTAACATGAACTTGCTGTTCTGCCTTAGGTAGATCCTCAGCGTCGGAATGGGGGGCCCACCAAGCCTGCAGCCTCAGGTGCCCCCCCCACACCATCCCCCAGGCCTTCCAGCTGCAAAGTCCTCACCTCTGACTTTACAGCGCGAGTGCAGGGAGCCTGGGCCCACTGAGTTTTTTCCCGGTGTCCCACTGGCCCAGTCCGACCCTGTATATCCTGACTGCAGAGCTATCTTTAAAGGGGTTGTTGACCTTTAAATTAATTTTAGTTTGATGTAGAGAGTGATATTCTGAGACAATTAACAATTGATCTTCATTTTCAAATGCTCTGTAAGGCTACATGTTTAAAGTTATCGCCTCATAGTACTCATCTTACTACTCAGTCCCTCTCCTATTCATATTCCAGTTTTTAATTCAAATCAAGGCATGGTTGCTAGGGTAATTTGGACCCTAGCAACCAGACTGCTGAAACTGCAAACTGGAGAGCCGCTGAATAAAAAGCTTAAAACCACAAATAATAAAAGTTGCAAATTGTCTCAGAATATCACTCTCTATAGCCTACTAAAATTTGGTGAACAACCCCTTTACTGCTCCCAAGCTGCAGGAACAAAGAACAAGGAGGCAGAAATACACAGGGTAGCTGGGGTTCTCATTGGAGAGCTGGGAAAACGTTTTATTGAGCAATATTGCTTTAAGGGCTCTTACTCACGAGCGGTTGTAGCTGCGCTCCCCTGCGTTCCGTTTTTCTGCATTGAGCCGCAGGGGAGCGCAGGAATAGACGCATTACATTTTTTCCAATGGGGCTGTACTCACACAGGCGCATGTAGGCGCCGAACGCACGGAAAATGCAGCATGTTGCGTCTCAACCTGCGTTCGGCACCTACACGCGCCAGTGTGAGTACAGCCCCATTGGTAAAAATGTAATGCGTCTATTCCTGTGCTCCCCTGCGGCTGAACGCAGAAAAACAGAACGCAGGGGAGCGCAGCTACAACCGCTCGTCAGTAAGAGCCCTAAAAGTACAGCTTTCGTTTGATAGCAACAAGAAAGGAATTAACTCTGTTGGTTAACTAATTGCTCAACTGCAGTGTAAGGGTAGAACTCCACAGGCGACTTTCAATGCGAAAGTGTCGGATGCGAACACCGCACATGTCGTATACACGCAACAACAAATTCCTATTACTGTGTGAGATCACACTTGGGACTTTGCATTTATTATTTTCAAAATCCATCAATTGGTCCTCTTATACTAACGGATTAATATTCCTTTTTACACACTTGCATGCAAATTGTCCCACACCTGATTAACACAATCAGCTAATGGGGTTAAATATCCATATATAAGGGATCCCCTCCTTTCTCACATGCAGCGCTGCTTGTTTTTAAATGGTTTTAATTTGACTAATACGGCACGGTGGTGAATAAAAATCGTGTTTTATTTTTATTTTGATGTGTGATTACTCAGAGTACTATTAGATCGTTTTGGGCACATGTATTGTGGAGTTAGGGCTCTTACACATGAGCGTTCTGACCTGCGCTCCCCTGCGTTCCGTTTTTTGGCGTTCAGCCGCAGGGGAGCGCAGGAATAGACGCAAGTCATTATTTGAAATGGGGCTGTACTCACTCAGGCGCGTGTAGGCGCCGAACGCAGGTTCAGACGCAACATGCTGCATTTTTCCTGCGTTCGGCGCCTACACGCGCCTGAGTGAGTACAGCCCCATTTCAAATAATGACTTGCGTCTATTCCTGCGCTCCCCTGCGGCTGAACGCCAAAAAACGGAACGCAGGGGAGCGCAGGTCGGAACGCTCATGTGTAAGAGCCCTTAAAGTCCCTTTTGGTTTTTGTAATTTAATATTACTTAACTTAGATTCGGCGCATCCGACATGACGCCTGCGATTAGTCTCAGCGCGTCGGAACAGACGTTATCGCATTGAAAGTCGCCCGTGGGGTTCTACCCTAAGCAAATTTCTGATTGGCTGCTCTGAGTTACTTGTCTGGAGTAGGGTTATCACCTGTTTTGTGTATTTACCCAAATGATCATACAAACTGGAGATCTAAAAAACACTGAGACCCTGGAATTTAGGGAGTAATCCTGAGTCACAACCCACAGTGACCAATGTATAAATACCCAGCAGCAATGCAGCATTTCCTAATGATCTGATACAGAGTCTTCCCACTGATAATGTTCCTCCATTGGCTTCATGAGAAAAGTGATATTATCTGTTACATGGAAATGTCCCTAATTAATCACAATTGCCTTAATTTCAGGAACTTCTAACTCCCTTTTTTATCTTGGTAATTAGTTGCAATGATCATTTATCAGCCCCAGGAGCTATATATATATATAAACATGATACCATCATAATCTTCAGAAAAAAAAAAGTCCTGCGGCCCTTTAAGAAAAACAGGAAACAGGGAAACAAATAAAAAGGGAAATATTTAGTTATAAATAATGCAGAAACTGAGGTCAATTCCTAAATCCCACGGATTCCCTGAGCTCTCAGTAACAGCTTATACAGCACTTAAAGAGCCGGCGCGTATTTTATAGGCAATTAGTGTGTATAGCAATGCACTAGAGAGGGGCCACTACTGGGCCCCGTGGGATGGGAAGTGCAGCACGGAGCTCTAACTGCTTATTTATCATCAGAAATCTTTCAGTAGAGACCAACTGGTGGTTGACCTTTACAGTAATGCTTAGTATGTTATAGAATGGCTAATTCTAAGCAACTTTTCAATTGGTCTTCATGTTTCATTTTTTTTATAGTTTTTAAAATATTTGCCTTGTTCTTCAGACTCCTTCCAGCTTTCAAAAAGGTGTCACTACTTTTTATTCCTCATCTTTCTATTCAGGCCTCTCCTATTCATATTCCAGTCTCTCATTCAAATCAATGCATGGTTGCTAAGGTAAATTGTACCCTAGAAACCAGATTGACAAAATTGCAAACTGTAGAGCGGCTGAATAAAAATCGAAATAACTCAAAAAACACAAACAATAAAAAATGAAAACCCATTGCAAATTGTCCCAGAATATCACTACTTCATAATAACAATTAATTTAAAGGTGAAAATGTATGTGCCACTCTGCACTGCTGGTGCTGACTCCTGAAACAATGAAGCTAAAGCCAGCTGAGTAACCGACCTGGAGCAGAACTGACTTTTTGTATGTTCTTTAATAATTTAGAAGAACCAGAGCCAGAATTGCAATTACATTTACACATAACCACTGAACAGATGTAGTGGGTGGGTGGATACAGGGAAGTTGCTGGGAGTCACATTTTCTTTCTCTATAAGAAATACAATTTTTTAAGCCAAGATAAACAGGAGTCACCTTTACCCTTCTCTCATATAAACCAGGACTGATGCTGCCATGAAATGTATTTTTTTTAACAAGCCGGGTAAACAAATCTAACCTTTGACTGTACATAAAATATTTTCACTTTAAGGTGTTACCTGCCCTTTAACCTCTTAAAGTGACAGTGACACTTACAAGTTCCCTTTACATTTGGTCAGTACACATTTGAGTCCTGTGTTAGAAGCAGCTTGTATAACACTGATCTGCACTGTATAGGCGCGGGGAGACCTTTGAATATTATTTTAGGGCAATTAGTCAAAGCCTATACATTGTTGTCCCAAGAGCTTATCAGATTTTGCTACAGGGACCTGAATAGCTATTTCCACTGCCATAAAGGAATTATTTAAAGAGAAAGATAAAGCATGATATGGTTCCTACTCATTATTTATGGGACTGGTCTGTTAATATTTCCCTTGCTGTGTCCCCACACCCCACTCTGTTAGCTTTCTCACTGGGTACAAATAGCTCAGGGATCGATCCCGCCTTTGTACACGGTGATAGATTCTAGGAAATACGCTGTACTTTGAGCTGGAAATATTTTTCATGAATTTTTCAGTACCTTTAGGGTTTTTTGGGGTGTGAAATGCTTTGTATTATTAATGCTTCCTCTCCATCAGGTTTCCAAGAGCGCCACCTAATGGGCAGATACAGGTACTTCCTTGGGTAAAGTTGCAGCGCTGGGAATGCACTTACTGTTGCGAATTCATGGTAATAATCCTTTATCTGCAAATAGCAGAAGTGCATGGGATATGTTGCTGGGTACAACCAGGAGGCTCCCATGCCTGAGAATACTATAGAATACTCATCGTCATCTTCATCATCAGAGAAAGAGACGCACATAAGTGATTAGGCCGAAAAAGACTTCCCTGCTTGTGCAACCGCTCAGACTTATATCCAGAAACCACTAATGAGTTGGGGTATTATAATACCACAAACGAGAACAGACTGGCAGCTCTTCTCTCATCTCATGTCTTTTCCCATCAGATAAAGGGGGGGGAACTCATAATGAATTCTTTTAAAACCTTCTAAGAATTAGGGGGGGGGGCAGTCACACAAATGAATGAAAAGTTCTTATTCATTATTTTTTTTCTACTTTTCATTTTAGCAGTTATAGACTGCTGTTATCATTGTGTTACAGGAGCACCCCTGCTGTTCTGTCCTGACGGCAGCTGGAGGGAGAGGCAAAAGCTGAAGTTACTGTTGCAGGAAGGGTCTCTCTGTTCAGTTCTGTCTCTGATCTCTGAGCAAATCCATGGTTTGAGCTAGTGCCCTGATTCCATAAAAAGCAAACCTTAAGGCTACATCGTAACAATGACATTCATGGCATAGACAAAGCCAGGTCCGAACTGCTGAGATGGAAATGGAAGAGCCTGACTGGTCTGCACAGAGCCCAGACCTCAACCCAACTGAACCCCTGTGGAGGAATTGGAACTGAAAGTACGGTTGCCTTCCTATACATTTATCTTTTTTCCCTATTAATAACATTGTGATTAACCATCATTTATATATGTGAGCAGGGTCAGACTGGGGCATTGGGGACCCACTGGGTCAAGGACTTCAAGAGCCCTCCCGTAAACTCAATGACCCTTGTATCGGCCTTCACAATCCCTCCTCTCACAAAACCATGCACGTCTGCCCGCACCCTTTACCTTCCTCTTCCTTAAAGGGGAAGTAACGTCTAAAATAGAATAAGGCTAGAAATGCTGTATTTTGTATACTAAACATAAACATGAACTTACTACACCACAAGCCTAATCAAACAAACGATTTATAGATTTATACTTTCATCTTGTAACTTTGTTCTACATCTTTGCAGGACCAAGAGTGTGCACATGCTCAGTGTGGTCTGGGCTGCTTAGGGATCGTCATAAATGATCAAAACAGCACAAGTCAAATAATATCTGCCAGAAGCCGATACAGCAAGACTGATTAATAATCAGAATATACAGACTGCACTGGGTCCTGTGTTGTCATGTGATCTAATGTGGATTTTATTGTTTTTGTATTGTTTAATACAAACTTTCTCCAACTCTGTAGAACCAGTGGCTGCAGCAAAATAATCCTCCAAATAGAATCTCCATCTGTTTAAAACTGGCTCCATGATCTTTGTCCCTGCAGCTGGAGTTGGAAACAGTAAAGGGAATGTAAAGGCAAAAATAAAATCCAATACAAATCTCTACACAGTCGCCAACTGCTCTACAGGGAAACAAACAAAGCTGCTTGAGTTCTGCATGGCTGGGAAGTAAGGCGGGGGCTCTCCTTGCTGTTCATAAGTATGATTGTTTCCCTGCAGAGCAGTTAGGGACCGTCTGACAATTCCTATCCACAGCAGTAAATGAAGGGAGAATTTCACTGCATACAGTCAGGTTTCTTATAAAAATGGGTTAGGCAGAAATTGCACCTGCACACCTGGCCTCTCAATTATCCACATACGGTGCTTGGGGTATAGGAGGACGGCCCCTCCACCTGACAAGGGGGTACACCCCTGAAACGTTGTACTTGTTGGCTTGACATTAAACATGGGAGAAATCCCTTAAGCAGCTACATGTGCTGGAGTTACTTATTTTCTTATAAAAACGGTACACATTCTTTAATTAAAGTATATTCTAGATAGCTTTCTTTCTCATTAAAAAAATTAAAAATGGGATTTCATTGTTTTGCCTTTACATGCCCTTTAAGGGGATACAGTCATCGGAAAACATGTTTTTTTCAAAATGAATCAGTTAATGGTGCTGCTCCAGCAGAATTCTGCACTGAAATCCATTTCTCAAAAGAGCAAACAGATTTTTTTATATTTAATTTTGAAATCTGACATGGGGCTAGACATATTGTCAGTTTCCCAGCTGCCCCCAGTCATGTGACTTGTGCTCTGATAAACTTCAGTCACTCTTTACTGCTGTACTGCAAGTTGGAGTGATATCACCCCCTCCCTTTCCCGCCAGCAGCCAAACAACAGAACAATGGGAAGGTAACCAGATAACAGCTCCCTAACACAAGATAACAGCTGCCTGGTAGATCTAAGAACAACACTCAAAAGTAAAATCCAGGTCCCACTGAGACACATTCAGTTACATTGAGAAGGAAAAACAGCAGCCTGCCAGAAAGCAGTTCCATCCTAAAGTGCTGGCTCTTTCTGAAATCACATGACCAGGCAAAATGACCTGAGATGCACCTACACACCAATATTACAACTAAATACACTTGCTGGTTCAGGAATGAAATTTTATATTGTAGAGTGAATTATTTGCAGTGTAAACAATGTAATTTAGAAATAAAAACTACACCATAAAAATCATGACAGAATCCCTTTAACTTTACTCATGCCAGTCCAGGTGGATATTGAGCCTGGGTCCGGGCGGGGGAGCAGGGCACATGAAGGCCAGGGCCACTGGGTTTTTTTCCCACCGGCCCAATCTGCCACTGTATGTGCGGTAATGTTTGAACAAGACATCTATCCAGAACACAGCTCTACATTCCCCTTCTGCATATTTCCCAGCAGACAGATATTTATATGTACAGAATTGTATTCAACAGTCCCCATTCTTACTCATTACTCATTACTCATTACTCATTAACCCTGGAATTGTGGGTGGTCCCTGAGAATGTAAGAGGAACGTTAGGTGGAATCCAGGCTTCCCCTTTGAGAGAACGGGAACATGAGGAACCAGCAGAGCCCAGTGGGCTAATTACTGACAGAACTAAATAGATGTGAAAGTGAGAACAGGACGGTACTTCTGCCCTAATCACACACACATTTAGCACTTACTGGCAGGTATGGAGTTAATTACTGGGCTTGTTACTATTAAAAACAAAATCGATTCTGTATTTGACAGGAGTGAAACACAAAGTTGGCATTATAACCATGTAGGACCTGATATCCCATTCTCATCTCATTATATTCCAGTAAATATATATTTATTTATTTATTTATTATATAAATATTAAAGGCACATGCATAGACTTGCCTTTATATTACAGCATAAACTGCACTGCTCTGTACAAATATTGGGCCTTTTTGACCCTCCAGGGCCAGTGTATTTTGCATCATTTATGACCCTTGCTAGTGCCAGTCTGTTATAGAAATGATGACAGTTTGACTTGAAAACCTTGCTTATTATCGCCAGTTATATGTGGCCCCATCTTGAATATTGCCTTATGGGAGAACCTAGTTCAATACAGGTATGGGATCCTTTATCTAGAAATCCATTATCCAGAAAGCTCCAAATTACAGGAAGGCCATCTCCCATATTTTAATCAAATAATTATAATCTTTTTAAAAAAATGTTTTCTTTTTCACTGTAATAATAAAACAGTAGCTCGTACTTGATCCAAACCAAGATGTCATTAATCCTTATTGGATGCACAAAAAAAAATCCTATTGGTTTTAATTAACGTTCAAAACATACTTTTTTACCAAGCTTCAATAAATTATGTAAAAAAAACCCTTATCTGGAAAACCCCAGGTCCAAAGAATTCAGCATAACAGGTCAGATACCTGTAACGACAATAACAGCAAAACTGGTACATTTAAAGCATCTTGAATTACCCTTATTTATGTCAAACACCCAAGGGGTGTCTCTCAAAGACCAAAAACTTACCTAGACTCATGCCCTCCTGTGCCCCTGACTGCTGACATGCCACTGTGTTCTAACCCCTTTCTTTCTCCTTGGAGCCTATCTGGCCTACACTTACTTCTTACCTTATTTATAGTACAGTTGGGTAATAGGGCTCTCATCTGGGCAGTTGTTTAAGGTGTCCCCATCATCATCCAAAAAGACTTGGGCCCCTTTACCCATGCCCTTTTATGGGCTTCCAGGGCATCCCCTTCCTCTTGATTGACAGTGAGGAACACCTACTTTTAGAACCTTCTAGTGAGACATCCTGACCTGTCTTCTAGTGATGCAATACTAATTCCTATGAGTGGTGGAGTAGGTAGAAAATAAAATCTTGTGCTCTACTGAAGAGATATAGTGAGGGATAGTGTCCCTGGTGGTACTCACCAAATAAAGTGGCTCAAGTGGAAGTGAGGTGGCCTGAAGAAGTACCTACTAATACATTGTTTGTTGCTTTAGGAACCACTGGCGCCCATCATTGTTTCAAACACTGTGTGCGTTGTGAGTAACAGTTCAGCCTCTTCTGTTCCACCACCTACAGTAAAGGTCTCACGTGAGAGAGAGGGTCACGAATGTAACAATGTTCTGCCTGAGAGCCACTGGATTTGGGCCAGTACAGCCAAGCAAGGGTTACAGTAGTTATTCCTCTTGCCACGGCTTTCCTAGTTATCAACAACTCTAGTACTAGTCTATTATTAAAAATTGTTTCGACAACTATACAGTTACCCTGTTTGAAGGCAATGTAGTCTTTGCACCATCCTCCTCCCTCCTCTCCAGACCCCTTACCCTAACCCCACTCCTAAACCCATAACTTTAGGGTAAGAATTACGTTAGGGTTGGTGATTCAGGGCATGATTTGAAAGTATTAGGGGTATATTTATCAAAGAGTGAAGTTAGAGATCTCTATAGTCCGCCGAGTGAAATACCGCCTCTCTCCATTCATTTCTATGGGATTTTTAAAGGCGTATTTATCAAAGGGTGAAAGTGAAAATTCACCATTTGATAAATATGCCTTTAAAAATCCCATAGAAATAAATGGAGAGAGGCGGTATTTCACTCGGCGGGCTGTGGAGATCTCTAACTTCACTCTTTGATAAATCTACCCCTATATAGTGCATGGAAATCCCACTAGACAGAAAACAAGGAATACTATGCTGGATATGGAGACCCTCAAGGCCACTATGATCTGAAACTAGGAATACACAGATTCCAGGATTCGGTTCAGGATTCAGCCTTTTTCAGCAGGATTCCGATTTGGCCGAATCCTTATGCCTGGCCAAACTGAATCCACTAATTTGCATATGTAAATTAGGGGGTGGGATGGGAAATCACTTGACTTTTTGTCACAAAACAAGGAAGTAAAAACATTTTCACACCTTTTCTTTACCCGCTCCTAATTTGCAGATGCAAGTTAGGATTTGGATTTGGTTTGGTATTTGGTGGAATCTTTCAAAAAGGGGATTCGGCCGTATCTCAGAAAGTTCATGTCAGCCCCTGCACCAGTGGAGTTTACAGGCCTAGTGATGTAAAAACAGAGGGAGTATTCTCAGTGGTGCCCCCTATTGGCCATGAAATTACATTAACAGAATCATTAACATTGCCTTGTCCTCTCATCCAAGTGGTGCCCAAGCATGGCAGGAATGTTGCTTGAAGGGTGACTTTAAATTATACCCCTGTTTAGGGCTCTACCACTCACAGACACATATTATGGTCAACTATGCTCACCAGCATGATTGGCTAACCCTCTCAGAGTTTATTTAGGGCCTGGAGCTAAAACAATGATAACCAGTCTATTTTTGTAGAAAGCTCAGATAAAATGCACGCAGACCTGAGCAGGCTTAATGCACCAATGCACTGGCTCAGCCTGCAAGGAGCAAAGCATGCGATGTGCAGATGCAAGGGAGCCCTGAGACGAGTCTTAAAATAATAAAGATTATAATATATAAGGCATGCAGAAACAGTTCAGGGAAGCAAAATGCATCTACATGTATATATGTTTGCACAGGTTTGCTTTCCTTACACAGGACAACAAATCTAATGTCAATAGATGAATAATATCACTGTCCCAATTCTTTGCCCCCTCCGTTAAAGCAGAAGTCGCTATAAAAGTGGGGCACATGACGTCACAATGGTGACTAAGAGGTGCGTTTATTGATCTGAAACCAGGAGTCGTTTCCCAGTTCTCAAAAACCAACTGGTTCCCACCTGGTTTGGACTGCACAAACATTTGCATGCTTCCGCTGGAAGGTACTGTGCGCCGAGGCTGCTGGTTACCCAGGCAGATAATAAATGTATTTGCCTTTTAGGGGACTGGAGGGTAAACCCAGAATTGTAGCAGCAAACCGACACCCTGTGCTCTATTTATAGTGCTTGTCCTCATCACCGACACTCACCAGAACCCTACAGATTCATCTACGCTCAGGAAACCACAAGCAGCAGCATTAGAATTAGAGACTATGCGCCTCTCTATGGATGTCTCTCTGTCCCTCTTATAACTGCACATTTCTTTATTGGATCCATCAACCTGACATCCCTGTCTCTGGGCATGCAGCGAAACTAAAGGACAAGGTAAGGCCTCTGTTATATTCTTATAATAATTACTATATATATATATACAGTACTGCTGATGCTGGGCTAAAACTCCCAGGCCCCCCGAATAACCTTTGGCTGTCAGTGTAACGCTGACAGTTGCACATTAACTACATTTATTTGGTATATATGGGATGGTTTCCAATATATCCAAATGAATAATCGCTGATCTCTAATAGTTACATAGTCGTTGCCATTGATAAGAAGGCAAACCAAAATCTCTCCACTTTTCAGTGCCTAAAGCTTAGCAGATCAGTCCTTGGATCACCACTCTAGGGGCTGTCATTGTTACACCTACTGACTTTTCACCCCCTGGGAGACACATACAGGAGGGGCTTTTACTGTATAATAACTATCCCATTAGTAGTAATTCTAGGCACCCCTTATAAAACTAATGTTAAAATATTCCACCTGTAGACTACCGGAAATGATAACCATGTGTCACACAATTGTATCATGGGTTTCTCTAGACAAGTGTTATCTATGAGCAACATTTCAATATAAAAAAGTTAGGGAGCTATACAAGTGTGAAAAAAGTTCCTATGGGTGCACAATAAGGGCTGTGATTGGCTATTGGTAGCCCCTAAGTGGACTGGCAGCCTACAGGAGACTCGGTTTGGCAGTAGAGTTGGTTTTTATACAACCAAAACTTGCCTTCAACCTGGAATTCAAAAATAAGCTCCTGCTTTGAGGCCACTGGGAGCAACATCCAAGGGGTTGGAGAGCAACATGTTGAACAGGAGCCACTGGTTGGGAATCACTGACCTAGACATTAAAGTGCATTTGTGTCTCTACTGGAATAATCTGTGGATTACAATCCAAGCTCATTGCATTTATCAGAGGAGTAAAAAAATACACTCAGAGACTTATTGGCAAAACATTGGCAGCAGCAGTGAATAGCTCATATCATTTGGCAAGTAGGGCTCACTCTTACAACTTGCCTGTATCTGAATTATTCATGAAGAAGGCAAAAATAATTCCTAAAACATATTTTTAAAGATAGAAAGTATAATAAATCAACACAAAAATGGTAAGTAGCCTAAGGTGGGAAGTATAAAAACAGTAGGGTTTGGGAGTGTTAGGTTAGGGAGATGGCGGCAGTAGAGTAAAATGGAGAGAGTAGCTGAATATGGCGGCAGTTGAACTTGCCATACATGGGCCGATATAAGTAGCTGTTTTAGCCCCACTTAGGGCTATTATATGGCTCATGTACGGAGGGCACCCAATGAATGAATATCAAACTGAAAATCATCCAGCTCTCATGTGGACACACGGACAACATCGGGTCCCCCTAGTCTCACAGAATTACCAGATTTTTGGTCCCTGGATGATAACTCCTTAGTTGTGATTTATTGCGAATCCACACAAAATGTTTGGGACATAAAAGGCTGAAAGCCATTATAGTAAGTATTTCAAAGATTGCTGACATTTGTAGATCTAAAACAGACAAAGGACCGTGTCTATATTACACCGATAATGAGGCCTCGCAAAATGTGTTTTGGCTCAACATACAACGGCTCAGCTGTCGATACAATAGAACTTCAGTTCAGTAGAAACAGAAAAAATGTAATCTTGTGTTTGAACTTGAAGGATGTGTGTCTTTCTTCAACACTATATATTACTATACAATGGCCTTCCCATACTAACCAGGATATTTTGGGGGTGACTATCATCATGTGCAATTGTGCCCACCAGCTACAGCCATGGGGAATTGGGAACACCCAAATGGAAAGTGCAGGTTGCCCAAGGCTGTAGCTTCTTCAACCTCAAAGGTTCATTGATTTGGGCAAACAGGGTTGGTTGGGTTTGTTATTTCTGCAAAAACGTAATCTACCTCTATACAGTATATCCCACCATGTACCTGAGCCTCATCTTCATCATCTGCAACACAAATGTCTCGCCTCAAACAGTGTCCTGTGCCTTAAAATCAAGGGTTTGGATGAGGCTGAACAAACGGAAGGTTTCACCATAACCAGAATATACGAAGGTATTTAGCTAAACCCAAATCCAGGATTCTGCACATTATTTATTATAAATGCCCTTTCAAACCAGTTGCAAACTTACAGTAGTAGGAATAGCATGACATGGATTGAGGGCTTTATGTTAACTAAAAAATACATTCATGGGGTAGTTCACCTTTAGGGGCTGATTCACTAAATTCGAGTGAAGGATTCGAAGTAAAAAAACTTCGAATTTCGAAGTTCTTTTGGGCTACTTCGACCATCGAATGGGCTACTTCGACCTTCGACTACGACTTCGAATCGAAGGATTCGAAGTAAAAATTGTTCGACTATTCGACCATTCGATAGTCGAAGTACTGTCTCTTTAAAAAAAACTTCGACCCCCTAGTTCGGCAGATAAAAGCTACCGAAGTCAGTGTTAGCCTATGGGGAAGGTCCCCATAGGCTTGCCTAAGTTTTTTTGATCGAAGGATATTCCTTTGATCGTTGGATTAAAATCCTTCGATTCGAAGGATTTAATCGTTTGATCGAATTTTCTGCGCTAAATCCTTCGACTTCGATATTTGAAGTCGAAGGATTTCAATTCCTATTCAAATATCGAGGGTTAATTAACCCTCGATATTCGACCCATAGTGAATCAGCCCCATAATGTTTAAAATGGTTAACTCTAAGCACCTTTTTAATTGTCCTTCATCATTTATATTTTATAGTTTTTGAAGCATTTGCCTTCTTCTTCTCACTCTTTCCAGATTTCAAATGCTCTGTAAGGCTACAAATGTATTGTTATTGTTACTTTTTATTACTGATCTTTCTATTCAGGCCTTTCCTATTCATATTCCAGTCTCTTATTCAAATCAGTTCATGGTTTTTAGGTTAATTTGGACCCTAGCAACCCGATGGCTGGAATTGCAAATTGGAGAGCTGCTGAATAAAACGCCAAATAACTTGGAAACCACAAATAATAAAAAAAAGAAAAACAATTACAAATTGCCTCACTCTCTTCATCATACTAAAAGTTAATTCAAAGGTGAACGACCCCTTTAAGTTAACGTTTAGTATGCTATAGAATGTCCTATTCCTAGCAATTGCAATTGGTCTTTATTAATTTGTTATCGTTTTTGGTTTATTTGTCTTTCTCGTCTGCATCTTTTCAGCTTTCTAATGGGGGGGCACTGACCCCTGCAGCCAAAAAGCAATTGCTCTATGAGTTTACAATTTAATTATTGCTCATCTTTCTATTCAGTCACTCTCCTATTCATATTCCTGTCTCTCATTTACACCACTGCCTGGTTGCAAAGGTGAAGAAGACCCTAGCAACCAGATAGCTGCTGAAATACCAAACTGGAGTGCTGGTGAATAAAAAGTTAAATTAATCAAAAACCACAAATAATAAAGAATGAAAACCCAAATTTTCTCAGAATATCAATGTCTATACTAAAAATAAATTTTAACAACCCCTTTACGTTCTTTCACCCCTAGGCTGGGCAGTCCCCTTCTTTTACATAATATAAGAATGACGAATGTGTTGGTGGAGGCTAATAATAAACACATTGGGGAGGCTCAAGCCTATAGAATTGCTCTCCACTTGTGTGTCTTTATGGGAAAATAATCTTATATTTGTTTCATTTCTCTCTGAGCAAAGATGTATAGATTACACCTGTCCTTTTGCTTGTATTTGGCCACTGAGCTATAAAGTCAGTTTTGGGGGCCTGTATTGTAAGCTTCTGGCAGTGACTGAAAATTCACTTGGGAAAGGAGCCGTACTCATCCACAGGTCCCATATACCCATCACAAATACGTCTCTGAGAATGGGGATTCTCTAATAGTCTTATACAGAAAGCCAGGGGATGGAATATTTCTATTTTTGACTTGTTTGGTGTGAAACGGGGCTGAAATGTGCAAAGCCACTTGGGCAGATAAACAGTCAGAGATGGGAGATAACAGAGATAACAGAGATAACAGAGATAACAGCCAGCAGGCGAGTTGTGGGGGAACAGAGACAAAGTTGAGAATCAGCAGCAAAATCGTAGGACTTATAGTTAGAAATGTTTATCAGATACCAAAGGAGGATGAGTAAAAGGAAAACACGCCTAGGTGTGCCTCAGTGCTATGGAAAATGTACAATTATTTGTTGTATTTCATTTATTGTGACTTAATTTTATCCAAGCAGCTTTTCTCAGGCAAGGGATTGTTACAAATATGTGTCTGGTGCCCAAAGTGCAGCCAGATATTAATGTCACTTTCTTGTACTAGGGCAGGCAACAGGTTGGATTGTGGGTACAAACAGGTAAAGGTTGCCTATTGAGATTAGATGTTGGGGGTTCATTCAGAAAGTGAGACCTGGTACATAACATGGCCAGAACTAAGTGGACACCCGAAATTATTGGAACTTCAATTGTTGCCAACACTGGTGCCACTAGATCAAGAGTCCCCAACCTTTTTCACCAGTGAAAAAGAGTTGGGGAGCAACACAAGCATGAAAACCGTTCTCTGGTGGTGCTAAATAAGGGTTGTGATTGACTATTGGGAGCCTCTATGTGGAGTGGCAGCTACAGGAGACTCTGTTTTGTAGGACACCTGGTTTTTATACAACCAAAACTTGCCTCTAAGCCTGGAATTCAAAAATAAACATCTGTTCTGAGGCCACTGAGAGCAACATCGAAGGGTTTGGGGAGCAACATGTTGCCCGTGAGCTACTGGTTGGGGATCACTGCTCTAGATTATACATTGTACAATGAAATTCTTGTGGCAACAAGTTTGGTCTGTACAGAATGGCTTTGCTATTCTGGGAGTGGAAAACCCTAATTGGCCAACAGCACAGAGCTGTGTCCTGAACCGAAATTAACCCCTGCGAGCCAGTCCTGATTGCCCAAATTCACTTCTTATGTATGAAGAATGGAAGCCAATCCCACCAACAATGTTCCAATATCTAGTGGGAACCTTTAGGGCAGTGATCCTCAACCAGTGGCTAGTGATCAACATGTTGCTCCCCAACCCCTTGGATGTTGCTCCCAGTGGTCTCAAAGCAGGAGCTTATTTTGAATTCCAGGTTTGGAGGCAAGTTTTGGTTGAATAAAAACCAGATGTACTGCCAAACAGAACCTCCTGTAGCTGTCAGTCCACATAGGGGCTACCAAATAGCCAATTACAGCCCTTATTTATCACCCCCAGGGACATTTTTCATGCTTGTGTTGCTCCCAAACTCTTTTTATATTTGAATGTGATCTACAGGTAAAAAAAAGTTTGGGGACCCCCAGCCAACCAGGTTTCCATACCTTAAGTCTACTAGAAAAATAATTAAAACATAAAATAAACCCAATAGGTAGGTTTTTCCTCCAACAAGGATTAATGCAAGGATCAAGTATAAGCTACTGTTTTATTATCACAGAGAAAAGGAAAATCATTTTGAAAAATGTGAATTATTTAATTAATGCAGTCTATGGGAGATAACCACCATTTTGGGCCTGTCTGGATAATGGGTTTCCGTTAGTGATGTGTTGGCCGACCTGATACTGGCGGGTCGGGTGGGTTCGGGCCAACCTCGCACTCCTCTTCACCGATAGTGGATCCCATACCTGTACAATCGTGTGACAAGCCAAATTAAGTATTAGTTAGTCATAACTCTCTTCTACATTTCTAGTGGTCTCCAGGAAATACGCAATAACCCCTTCCCTTGTCGTAGAAGCCACACTGCAATAACTTTTAAAATCACTTTAAAACCATTGATAACCAACGCGGCACAATATGTTGGCGCTCTAAAAATGCATTTCAATAATAATGTGCAATAGAAACTTACTGGAAAGTTGCTCACGGCGACGCATGCTTTCATTATGCAAAAAACTGTGTTAGGGTGAACTTCCCCTTTAAATCTCCTGTACCAGTACTTTCTAGAAAGGAAGGCCTGATTATAGACAGCACAGCCTGAGTAAGCAGGGACGGGGTTAATTCTTGCACAGTGTATGTGAGGCCCATGGGAGAAGGTGCAGAGGACAATGACAAGAAACTGGCGGATTGGAGCAGAGGTTCAGCAGCTGCCAGTAGGTATGAGCAGGAATGCAGATGAGCATGTGGTCAGCCGAGCTCGGTTCCGTTACAACAGGACAGAAATAGTTCTCTCACTTCCCGTCCAGATCATTCACCAGGAACCTCACACACAAACCACACTGTGGGGGGGGGGGGGAGACAAGCGCAAAACAACTTGTTCTACATCAAAGCCCGGCTAAAAGGGAACAACAACTCAGAATATATTTAACCTTTTATATGTGCAGGGTTCGCCCTCAAAAAAAACAAATATTTAAAGGGATACTGTCATGGGAAAAAAAACATTTTTCAAAATGAATCAGTTAACAGTGCTGCTCCAGCAGAATTCTGCACTGAATCCATTTCTCAAAAGAGCAAACTGATTTTTTTTATATTTAATTTTGAAATCTAACATGGGGCTAGACAAATTGTCAGTTTCCCAGGTGCCCCCAGTCATGTGACTTGCGCTCTGATAAATTTCAATCATTCTTTACTGCTGTACTGCAAGTTGGAGTGATATAACCCAATCCCTTTCCCCCCAGCAGCCAAACAACAGAACAATGGGAAGGTAACCAGATAGCAGCTCCCTAACACAAGATAACAGCTGCCTGGTAGATCTAAGAACAGCACTCAATAGTAAAATCCAGGTCCCACTGAGACACATTCAGTTACATTGAGTAGGAGAAACAACAGCCTGCCAGAAAGCAGTTCCATCCTAAAGTGCAGGCACTTTCTGAAATCATATGACCAGGCAAAATGACCTGAGATGCACCTACACACCAATATTACAACTAAATACACTTGCTGATTCAGGAATGAAATGTTATATTGTAGAGTGAATTATTTGCAGTGTAAACAGTGTCATTTAGAAATAAAAACGACATCATAAAAATCATGACAGAATCCCTTTAAGCAGAGAGGTTGTAGAACTGTTATAGGAATTATGGGTAGTGATGGGCGAATTTATTCACCAGGTACATCCATTTATTTTTTACTCCGGCGCATTTTTGCCGGCGAATGTGCGCCTGTGTCCAAAAAAAACGGAAGCCGGCGTCAAAAACGGATGTCACTAATTATGGGCCCCGGCACATGGGACGTTTTGACGTCTGTGATATATCTGCGCTACGTGGCGTTAAACCGTCTCTAGTTTCCTACCCATCAGCAGAGATGTAAAACATATGCACCACAAAGTAGGCCGTAGTTTCTTTGCAAGGCAATTCCAACTCCTTCTGATACATGAAGCCACACCCATTCCTTTCCACTGGCGATTTATAACCCTGCCGGCAGTAGGGTTGCCACCTTTTTTTGGAAGATAACGGGCAGGGGGCGGGGCGGTGATGTAGTGATTGGCTGATCTCCGTGTCAATCACTTCAATGTTCTGTCCGGATTTCCTATTTTGGAAATCCGAGCAGGAACTCTTCAACTCGGCAGCCCAGTGTCGGACTGGGTGGGCCCTGACCCTCGTGGGCCCCCGCCGGGCCTCTCCATGTATGCCGGCGTTCATACATGCACGCCGAGAGCCGCATTCGCACAGTAGCGCCGAGCTCGGCGCATCGCAGTAGGGGGCTGGGGGGCCAGTCCGACCCTGGGGCAGCCCTTCCAAAAACCGAGCTGTCCGGGTGAAGTCCGGGTGAAACTTGAGACCCATGGCCTCGGTGAGCTCAGCTAAACCATTAAATTGCTCAACCCCAGCAGAACTTTTTATCAAAGTATGTTGTGAATGTGTAACCTGCATTCTGCATTGCATGAACTTTACAGCATACAAGTCCTGTTTGCACATGTCAATGTTACTGATGATGTGTGAGAGGGAAAATGGCCGCCGGGTGAAAGCTGCTATTTGTTTCATGAAAATGTGATGGCGCTGTTAAATGGAGGGGTATATACAGTAAAATGATGTGGCGTAGGTGGGGAAGATGTGCCCAACTTATATACATGGTAGGAAAATGTAGGCTTTACACATCCTTTAAGAGAAGCTTTTATTATTATTATTATTATTATTATTATTATTAACATGCATTTATATTAAACAACAAGTTGGCCTTGGCTGAATGCAAGCTCAGCATATTCACAGACTCTCCAAAAGAAAAACCCACTGCCAAATACAATATATTTGCCAATGGAAAGAATCCCTTAAACATAAATTTCTATAGGGACTACAACTCCCTACTCCTTACTGTGAATGGTGAAATTGTTTGTGCCCCGTGGTCCCATTCACCCATCTGGATACACCCATATTTTTTACTTTGACAGAGGTAGAAGTAACACAGAGAACAGCTATATTTGATAGATTTAATAAGGATGCTTGTGAAGAATCAACAATATCAATATATTTATAGGAAAGTTAAAAACTGATGATGATGATGACGACGATGATGATGATAATGGCTGGGGATCAAAAAATTCTGTGATTAAATTGGGTAAAGGGTACAAAGTAATTCAGTTATACAAAACTGGTTCTAGACCGTTCAGGTCTCCTACTTGAGTGCAAACTCAGGGCTAGTAACAACTTGTAGCCAATCAGAGCCTTAGAACATTAAAGGGGCTCTAAAAGGTAACCAGTCAGAGAACTGAAGCAATCAGTGTTCAGATATCAATTGCAAGCTCCCATAGGAACAACTAATGACATGCAAAGTTTGCACCAGTTCTAGTAACCCATAGCAACTGAGCAAAGTGAAACAAATGAGACATGGGAGTCTAATTTGTGTGCAGATCATTGGTGGCCACTGGGGCTCCGCTGCACCTGTTGTTCCATTGCTGCGTCACTACACGTGTAACAGACATAGAACCTACTGGAGCGGAACAGTAATGAGCAGTTTGGTTCCCACAGGAAGTGCGCCACTAAATGTTTGTCCCTCAATGTACTTACATTACTTTTTATCTCCTGTTTAAAGGAGAACTAACGCCTAACTAAAGAAGTAGCTAAAAATGCTGTACATTATGATTTGGGCTTCTGTAGCAGCCCAAGACAACCACAGCCCTTTAGCAGTAAAGATCTGTGTCTCCAAAGATGCCCCAGTAGCTCCCCATCTTCTTTTCTGCTGATTCACTGCACATGCTCTGTGCTGCTGTCACTTACTGAGCTTAGGGACCCACTCACAATATACAGTACACATAGAATAGAAATGTCACAATATAAGGCTGATTAGTAATTAATACAGATAATTACTACATGGCAGCACAGAAACCAGTGCAATTAGCACCAGAATTTAATAATCAGCAAACCTGTAGCATCAGCTTATATTACAGCCAGGGAAGCTCATTTTCTGCTGGATAATTAGTGACGAGCCCTAAGCTTAGCTTCTCAACAGCCAATCAGAGCCCACTGAGCATGTGAGTGTCACAGATACTTTCCAAGATGGTGACCCCCTGTGACAAGTTTGAAGTCCTGGATCATTGCTGCTATTGACAAGCTGAAACTTTAGCCTCGTGCAATAAATTCACTATATAAAATATGGCATTTTTAGCCATTTTTTCATTTTAGGTTTTAGTTATCCTTTAAAATTTTGTTTGGTTTGGTTAAGGCACCTGCATTTGTAGAATGAAATTCTCAATTATCCTGAATGCTTCTCTGGAACTAACTGAAATACTTGTTTGTGTGCTGTTGGAAAGAGAATGGAAAGAGAGTGGTACAAGTGTATCTATAGCAGGGCAACGTGATGGAACTCTATTCTTGAACATTTGTATGAGGTTAGTAAATGGTGGTATACTTTGTATTAGGAGGAATAGTTAGGGAAGGCGACTCCTTTAGGCAGGAGCTGATATTGTGTGGGCAGGAACAGGACAGATTGGGTGAAGAATCTGTGATTGGATGTAGACAGGAGTGAATCAGGGTGAAGAGTCAAGATGGTGCAGTAGTAGAACCAGATCAGGACAAGGACAAAGACTCTGGGACAAAGTGGGACAGTGCGGGTGTAGAACCAGGTCAGGATGGGGGTGACAAGGAGGACTGGAGCAGGAGCAGGACAGACAGGAACAGAGCTAGGACAGGACCAGGTGCAAGAAGAAGATGAACAGAGAACAAGAAAGGAACTAGGCAAAAAGCAGCCAGAGGCCAAAGTAGGGAACGAGAGCCAGGGACTCAGTGCTGAAGTTGTGAGCAGGTGATCTGTAACATTCTATGGCAGAAGTCAAAAAAGTCGACCACTTCTAGAAATAAAGTTCTGTTTATTTTCCATTATGCAATTCCAATTCAAATAACCGAATATCCAGGGCATTCCAGTACATGGCCAATATTTTCCAGAAGCCTAGCCGTCACTCACAGGACCTTGTTCTGGTATTACCTTTTAATATCAATGGGCAACTCCCGTTCCACCGCCCTCAATGGGATCTCTATATCGCCATCGGCCCTCAGCAACCTGACGCTTCTCACAGGGTCCCCTTGCTATTCCGGACAGGAATTTCCACAATGGCCACGGTCCCATATCCCTCTCTCTTAACTATCCTGTTCACTGTGTCCCTGACTGGTAAAGTATCTACTGGAAGGATAGTTCCCCGTAGCTCCTGGTTGGGGCTCTTAACTGCCCTTGATACCTGTACCTAACTAGCTTGTACACCTAGTACCCACTATTACATTGCTCTCATAACATTACAATTTTCAACATTCAAAAGCCCAAATGCACACGTAACACATTTACATTCTCATAAACTGCACTTTTCCACATTACAAAATCGTTACCCATCTTACAGTAAGTAAGGCCAATGTTCAGGCACAGCCTGCAAGCAGGGCTGGACTTATATGGGGCAGTGTCAGCCCTGATTGGCTGACCCCAACCCACTAATAAGGATGCTGGGGTGAAATAGCTTAGCCCAGGCCCAGATGACAAGGGAATGAAAAAATTGCCCGGGGGTTAGGGTGAGCAACCAACAAGTCCTAGGCTACTTACTAACAGGCTGCTGACTGATAAAAGCATCTAAAACAAACAAATCAACACAAAAAGGATAAGAATTTATTATTTTAAAGTAAGGTTTGGTTGCTATTGTGCTTAAAACAAGTTTGCCACAAACTGCTTCACTTTGCAGTTATTTTCCCCCCAGTTTGAGATGGATGGGGTTTGATTAGTTGCACCTGAACAGACAGTGTAAATAGAACTCCTGGGACTCCAGTGGAGCTTGCTCTAGTGTTTAGTTGCTCTTAAGTGTTTGCTCTTTAAGTGAGTGCTCTATAAGTGGAGTTACAAAGTGAGTGCTCTATAAGTGGAGTTACAAAGTGAGTGCTCTATAAGTGGAGTTACAAAGTGAGTGCTCTATAAGTGGAGTTACAAACAAAGGAGTTTCAAACTAAAGGAAGTTCAATCTAAATCAAACGTTTGTTCTAATCTCTAATTGGATTGTAATAGTTGAGGATTCAATTATTAGGAAAGTGGATATGGTAATTTGGTGTCCGGATCACTAAAACCTAACAGTTTGCTGTCTTCCTGGTGCCAGGGTTCGGCATGTGGTTGATCGGATAGACAAATTATTGGGTGGGGCTGGGCATGACGCAACTATCTTAGTACATATCGGTACTAATGACAAAATAAATGTTAGATGGAAGACCTTAAAGAGTGATTTCAGGGATCTAGGTTCTGAGATTAAGGGAAGGTCTTCCAATGTCATTTTTTCAGAAATTTTGCAAGTGCCACGTGCAAGTTTAGGAAGACAGCGGGAGTTTAGGGAGATAAATGCGTGGCTCAAGTCTTGAGGGGCTGATTCACTAAGGGTTGAATTTTCAAAGGGGTTAATTAACCCTCGATATTCGACTATCGAAGTCGAAGGATTTAGCTCAAATTCTGCGATCGTACGATTGAAGGATTATTCCTTCGATCGAACGATTAAATCCTTCGAATCGAACGTTTCGAAGGATTTTAATCCAACGATCGAAGGAATATCCTTCGATCAAAAAAACTTAGGAAAGCCTATGGGGACCTTCCCCATAGGCTAACATTGAGTTCAGTAGCTTTTAGCTGCCGAAGTAGGGGGTCAAAGTTTTTTTTAAAGAGACATAACTTAGACTATCGAATGGTCGAATAGTCGAACGATTTTTAGTTAGAATCCTTCGATTCGAAGTCGTAGTCGTAGTCGAAGTTCGAAGTAGCCCATTCGATGGTCGAAGTAGCCCAAAAAATACTTCGAAATTCGAAGTTTTTTACTTCGAATCCTTCACTCGAATTTAGTGAATCGGCCCCTTGGTGTAGGAAGGAAGGGTTTGGGTTCCTAGAGCACTGGGCTGAGGTACAACTAGGGTTGCTTCCTGGCCGGTAAAAATGATGTCTGATCCCAATGTTATTAATAGGGAAAAAAGGTTAATAAATAGGAAGGTCAGTATTTTTTTCCAGAAAAGGTGGCAACCCTAAGTATAACCTATACAGTCTTGACGGTTTGCACCTCAATGGAAGGGGGTCCACTGTGCTAGGGGAAAGAATGGCTAAGAGGTTGGAGGAGTGTTTAAACTAGGCAAGGGGGGGGGGTGAGATAAAGAACTATGGGGAAGCTAGGGGACAGGCTGGGAATTGTATATCTGAACTTGTACTGGCGGAGCACAGGCTGCACATGTCTGATGCAGGAGCCGCTAGGGTTACTGGGAAGCTTTCCCTTGATTTATTATAGACTGGGGCTGCTTGTGAGTCTGTTACACACTATTGTTAGCGCTTCTAGTTGCACTAATTAAGGGAGGCAGGTTGCTGAGAGGTAGCGCACAGGCTCTGCAGGAGGCGTGCCCTTGTATTGGAGGCTTGTAGCGGAGCTTTTTCTCCCAGTGCGGCCGCCAGACCCAATGGCATTTGTTGGAGCGGTGGAGGTGGGCGTGGGCAGCCGCACCGCTTTTTCTACGGCGACTCACTGTGATCGCGCATACTGTACCAAATGATTTGTTACCTTCTGGGTAGCCTGGCAAGGTATGGGTGCAAAATGAAGATGCCACACTTGATGTATTTATAATGAGCAAATACAAAGAATATCAGCAAAGGACAAAGTAATACAGTTATTAACCATTTATTAACCCCTGTGGTGCAGCTCATATAACTGTGAGTTCAGGCTGATTGTTATATACTTTCGCTGAATAAGCGGCGGTTGACCCCGCTGCCCACTAGACCACCAGGGTAAGTCCTGGCAGTTATTAATAGGGAAAAAAGATAAAAATATAGGAAGGCCAGTTTTTTTTTCTGAAAAGGTGGCAACCCTTTAAAGGACCGATATCAGCAGCTTTAATCTGCCCGTGTATGGCCACCTTTACACAGTCACATGGCATCAGCAGAGTCGGCAGCTTATTGGCCCGTGTGTGGGGCCATCCAACGGGCTTCCCCGATCGATATCTGGCCGAAAGTCGGGCAGATGCCAATCGGGCAGGTTAAAAAATCCCGTTGAATTTTCGTTGATGTGGTCCTGCCATCCAACCGCCCATTTGGCCTCCCTAGGGCCCCGTGATTGGATCAGCCCGATATCGCCCACATCAATGTGGGCATATCGGGGAGAGATCTCCTCGTTTGGCAACGATTGGGTCTCCCAATGGCCGGCCACCTTTACTGTTTCCCCATTGCCCAATACTGCCCTCTGCAGGCTGGAGGTGAGTTTTGCATTGTCCTCATTTGCCTATTACAATACCATCATCTAAGTCCCTATTGGATATTCTCTCCCCTTTACTGAAAAAAGCTAATTTCAACTAATTTATAATCTATCACCATAAATTGCTAAAGGACTCTGTTTTCCCAAAGGTTTTTTTGATTGAGTTTTTCTATAAAACATGCACACATTTCAACAGCTATTTTAAAACAGATTAATAAACAACAATAAAGCTTTAAGCTTAATATGGTAGAAGACAAAGTGACAAAGTGAATTGAGTTCAGTACAACTGTGTACTATTCAAATCATTAATAGATAGAATTACAAGGATACATAACATGGCTCAGTGAATGTTGAAAGCGTAGCCAATAGTCTGCAAAGTATATAAGAAGAAAGCAAATACTGTACAATAAACATTGGGTTTCAACCATTATAGATTAAGCTAAATCTGTTACAAACTGAGAGTTCGGAACTTAAAACTAGAGCTGATTTGGTCCCAGAAGACCAACCAAGTTTCCATAAAAAAAATGCTTTAAATGGAGTTCTGCTGTTTTAACCCTTATTGCTTAAGGTCCTACTAATGAAAGAACCTTGGGAAGGTTGTTGGAACTGGCTTTTGCCATGGAAAACAGACATGTAGATAAAAAAACCAAAGGACTTTTATTTGTCACAGTGTTGCACAGGGGTAAAAGTAATACAGGCTCTTATTAATAAAAAAGTTTACAAATATCTCAGTTCAGAGCTGTCACAAATCACGGGGTCCCGCACAACAACATTTTAATGCCCAGGGGGCAAGTTTTGGGGGTCATGGTCCCCTACAAGTTAAAGAAAAAAACATTGGTGGCCACACACTCCCTAAAAGAAAAAATTGGTGCCAGGGCCCCTAAAATTTATTTTTAAAAAAATCATTAGTGGCCAGGGCCCCTAGAAGTTATTTAAAAAAAATGTTCGTGGCTATGGCCCCTACAAGTTATTTAAAAAAAAAACATGTGGCCAGGGACCCTACAAGTTATAAGAAAAAAGAACACTGCACTTACTTTAGCCAGGGAGCTCAGGTACATGTATCTTCAGTTTCCTTATTTCTTATTCGCCAGCGTAGTTTAAGTCCCGGTAAAGGCACATGGTAATTCGATAAACTGGAAGGGAGGGTCAAACTTCACCCATCCAGTCTCCATGCCGCTTTACCAGGACTTACACTTCACTGGCAAATCAGAGCACAACCAGCAAGTTGCAGGCTCCGGAGCTCAAGCCCACCCTGCCTTCCGAAGTCTACAGCTCACTTCCTCGTGAGGCAACTTTGGAAAACGAAGTGCCATCCTGCTGGCAATTTTCATTCTAGCCGGCGGGAAGGCAGGGGAGGCAGTTGGGGAGATTAGTCGCCCCGAAGAAGACGAGATTTGTCCCCGGGCGACTAATCACCCTGATTTGCAGCTAGTGATGGTCGAATTTGTCCCGTTTCGCTAAAAAATTTGCGAATTTCCCAAAAAATTCGCAAAACGGCGGAAAATTGCGAAAAATCGTGAAATAGGAAATTTCCCGAAAAAATCATGAAATTCTAACGTTTTCACTCAAAAATAGTGAAATTCGAAGGTTTTCACTAAAAAATAGTGAAATTTGAAGGATTTCACTCAAAATTCGTGAAATTTGAAGGATTTCACTCAAAATTCGTGAAATTTGAAGGTTTTCACAAAAAAATCTTGAACATCAGACATTTTCACGATTCGAAACGCTGGAATTCGCCGCGAATTCGTGCCAGGCGAATTTATTCGCCCATCTCTAATTGCAGCGTGTGTCGCTGCCCTAACTCCCCACAACATCCGGGCCCGGGACAGCAGCACCCCTTTTCACTGGCATCGTGGGGATACCCACAGGCTGTTGGTTTGCAGCAGAAACATTTGTTTCTTCTATATGTTCATGCGTAGATGATATTGTTTGTTTGGAACTTTAACACAATAAAGTTCAATGGCAACTTCACAGGCGCGTGGTCTAGAAACAGGCAAGAGCCGGCCCATGCCCCCCCCCCATGTGGCATTAAAGTTTTTTTTTAAAAATGTACCTACTTGCTAACTTGTTGATTTCTGTATTGTTTTTTTTTTTGTAGAATGGGGGTGACTGGCAGCAAAAAGCCGCAACAGAATAAAGGAAATAACCAATTTAATAGTTTGGCTCCACCCATTCAGAACTACAGACATTCCCTACCACCCCCTGTAAGTATGGATGGGAGAGAAGGTTTCAAGG
The DNA here is from genome assembly GCF_017654675.1 of Xenopus laevis. Lineage (NCBI taxonomy): Eukaryota > Metazoa > Chordata > Amphibia > Anura > Pipidae > Xenopus > Xenopus laevis. The sequence continues at coordinate 162,384,932 of NC_054379.1, read as the reverse complement.
GCAAGTAATGGTCTGG